>NC_134702.1:213938990-214538990 GCF_043290135.1 Rhipicephalus microplus
ACAATTTCTTCGATGTTCTCGTGCAGGTAATTATGTGTTTTGTGAAGGGTTTACATAGAATGTATAGTTATACTCCACCATTTCTCAACTATGGAACTTCCTCTTGCAATTGTTATAGTGTTCGTTTCATAGACGAAACTATAAAGCACAATATATGTCCACTGTATTATTCTCATTGTTTTCTCGTCTCTTTCTCGTATTCCACTTGAACTCGTACTGTGTCTTGCATTAAATACAGGTCACTTTAATCTTGGAAATGAGAATCCCTTCTACGCTGATACTACAGCGCAAAATACGAAAAGCAAATGTGTTGCGGACAGTTCGAATTGTTCTTTCTTGTCTTTGTTCGCCGCTTATTGTAATCAGTGCAAACTTCGCCCTATGCCATAGGAAAGCCTATTTGAATATATTATTTATTAATTTGAGACAAACTATCTATAGTATATAACGTATCATATTTATGTGATAAACGTACATTACAATAATGGAGGTGGTGTGGGTCTCCAACTGATTTTTCTGAGTGCCCCCTTGAATCCTAAAATTTTCATTCTGTGCCATGACGTGTTCTCGATGTCGTTTCTTAGACGTACATGGCCTTACATTGCCTCAATAAGGCGGCGATTAGGCACGACGCTCAAGAGGTATTTTTCAGCCGCGGCAAACAATGGAGCGAGAAAAACTGCTTTAAAGTGAACGACGTGGGGAGCTAGGCCGGAAAAAATGGCAGCTTATCCACGGAGCGAATGATGGAGAGTGGGGCGAAGCATCCCTCCGTCCATTCGTTCTTGCTTCCGTCCATCCATGCGTGCGTCTGTGTAGCCGCCCATGCGTCCATCCGCCCGTCCGTGCGTGCGTCTGTTCGTGCGTCCGCACGTCCATCTGTGCGCCCGTTCCAGCATTCGTCTATGCATCTGCTCCTGCGTCCATTCATGCGTCCATCCGTCTGTGCAGCCATCTCTTGCGTCCGTCCATGCATCTGTCTGTGTGTCCGTTCGTCCACCTATTCGCCCCACAGGGGCGCCTGCGCAAGTAGGCGTTTGGTGTGTAGCGACACCACGGACCCGAGCTAACGGGGGAGTTTCTACTCCCTCCCACGCCTAGCCGTGCGTGGCTTTGCCATGTCCGGGGAAAAGGGGATCCTGGGGGTTGAGCCGACGCCGGGTGATTGGACCTTAAAGGCCCCCCGGCAGAGGCAACACACCCCTTTGGCCCTGGCTTCACGTAGACGGCACCCCCGGATTGACCCGCCCGGGGGGAATCGGCAGTTGCCTTTTTCTGTCTCCACCTCACATCTTCGTCTTTTCTCTCACTTTAAATTTTTCCTGTCCTCTACTCACTTCCATTGACTTCCGTGTTTCCTGGCGGCAAGAGTTAACCCTGTGTGGCTATCCTACCTTGGATACACCATATTCGGTTATAGTGGTGGCGTACAGCTGGCGTCTGCAGGGCCTGTATTTACAGACCCTACAGCGTCCCCTTGTAGGACTCCATGGTGGGTGGCTGGCGCCGCTGCCGAAAGTAAGCATTTACATATGGCTTGTTCCTTCCCCCCCCCCCTCCCTGATCGCCCTCAGAAAAGAGGAGCACCGATGAAGTTTTCCAGTTTTTTGGTAACCAGAAAGTATTTTTTTCCCGATTCCATGTTATCCACGCTGACACACCCGGCAAATCAGTGCGAACACTTTCACCTTTTCTAGTATCAAAGTCTTTGAGGGAAATCTTTGGCCCAGGATATAAAGCTTCGAGAATGGCAAGTGGTGACCTTCTGTTGGAGCTCCACGACCAGAAACAATATGAAAAATTGCCTAACCCAGTGAAATTTGGAGATACCAAATTAATTGTAACCCCACACCGAACCATGAACACCACCCGTGGCGTTGTCTCAAATGATGACCTGTTAGGGCTGACGGAGGCTGAACTACTGGAGGGTTTCAGCGAACAGAATGTCATAAACGTAAAACGAATTAGCATGAGGCGTGATGGCAAAGAAGTCCAGACTAAACACCTGATACTTACCTTCAATTCAAGTGTACTGTCCGACTCCGTTGAGGCTGGGTATATCAAGCTTCGAGTGAGGCCATTAAACCAAACCCCCTCCGTTGTTTCAAATGCCAGCGGTTCGGCCACAGTTCACAGAACTGCCGAGGCCGCCTAACTTGCGCGAAATGCAGTGCTAAAGAGCACACACCAGATGCCTGTGAAAACTCTCTTCACTGTGCGAACTGTAATGGGGAACATGCCGCATACTCGCGGTCATGCCCGTCCTGGAAAAAGAAAAAGGAAATTGTCACAATTAAGGTAAAACAAAACATTTCATTTAAGGAGGCACGAAGGCAGGTGTCCTGTCTACCAGAAACTAGCTTTGCCGAGGTAGCGCGTCAGGGGGCAGCGCCACGACGGCCCCTGGCGCCTGTCTGGCACACGCGTAGTGAGCCAGCGGTGACGCCATTCGCCCCCTCGGCGGTTGCAGCCAGTGCTGCTCCGCCATCCAAGAAAGACCCACCAACCTCCGGGCTGGGGGCCGCGAAGGTCTCGTCTTTTGAGGCGAGGCCCTCAGAACAAATGCAGCGCTCGCAAGAGCGCCTCTCCAGGGCCTCGCAAGAGGCAATGGACACAACACCGAGCGTGAGGGCGCAGCCAGCGCCTAAGGATCGGCGTGACTCCATCGACCGATCCAAAAAAGAAAAATCTCGTGTCATGGCCCCTGGAAAGGGTCCGTGAGCTAACTTTCCATCCTTGAGCACACAGCACAAAACACATCTAAAATGGATACACAGATCTTACAGAGGAATGTGAGAGGACTTCTCCATAACCTCGATGATATTAGAGAACTTCTTAATAAACATACTCCAAAGGTGCTGTGTGTTCAGGAGACACATCTCAAGTCCACACAAACAAACTTTCTAAAGCATTATGCCATCTTCCGCAAAGACCGTGACGACGCTGCCGCTTCGTCGGGCGGTGTCGCTATAATAGTTGATAAAGGTGTTGCCTGTAAGCAATTAAACCTCCGAACGTCTCTTGAGGCAGTTGCTGTGCGAGCAGTGCTGTTCGGGAAGCTACTAACAATTACCTCTATTTACATTCCCCCGTGCTATCAACTTTCAAAGACACAATTTCAAAGCTTCATTGATGAACTTCCTCCGCCATATATAGTCGTTGGTGATCTTAATGCACATAATCCCCTATGGGGCGACTCCCGTTTAGATGCGCCAGGACGCCTAATAGAACACTTTCTGTTTTAGTCAGGTGCATGTCTACTAAACAAAAAAGAACCAACGTACTATAGCACTACACATAACATATACTCTTCCATAGACCTGAGTATTGTCTCGAGTGCTATAATTCCATATCTTGAGTGGTTCGTTCTCAAGAACCCTTTTGGGAGTCACCACTTCCCGATTATGTTAAAGTTAACAAAAGAAGATACATGCTCACCTGACTTTCCTCGCTGGAACACCAAGTCAGCCAACTGGGAATTATATCGAGAAATTACATTTTTAGACGGAGATGAGATTGCTGATTTTTATATAGACGATGCTGTAGCATACCTAACAGGTTTTATAATTGACGCTGCAGTGAAATGTATCAAGCAGACCAACAGAATGACCAATAAACGTCGCATCCCATGGTGGAACGACGATTGTCGGAAAGCGCGCAATAGACAAAATAAAGCTTGGAGACTACTCCGAAATTACCCAATGGCTGAAAACCTCAACAATTTCAAACAGGTTAAGTCCCAAGTCAGAAGAACGCGTCGCCTTGCAAAAGAAAGAAAGTTGGAATAGGTACATCTCCGGTATAAATTCTTACACCGACGAAACGAAGGTTTGGAATAGGGTAAAGAAGTTAATGGGTCGGGAGTCACACCCCCTACCTTTGGTAAGTATCCAAGGGGAGAGCCTGGAGGAGCAGGTGGACTGCCTAGGCGAACACTTTGAATACGTCTCGAGTGCATCGCACTACACAGAAACGTTCTGAAGATTCAAAGAACGCGAAGAGCAGCAAACCCTTCAATCTAAACGTTGCTCCAGGGAGGCTTACAACTGCCCATTTTCATTAGCTGAACTTAAGGCATCTGTTTCGTACTGCAACAACTCGGCGCCAGGTGGCGATCGTATAATGTACGAAATGATCAAGTATCATCCCCAAGAAGCACTAAAAACGCTCCTAACCCTCTTCAATACCATGTGGGAAGCTGGATATATTCCATTATCATGGAAAGAAGTGATAGTCATCCCGGTACTTAAACAAGGCAAAGACCCGTCCTTGGCCGCCAGCTACAGGCCAATAGCGTTAACAAGCTGTTTGTGCAAACTATATGAGAAAATGGTAAACCGGCGCTTAACCCACTTCCTAGAAAGTAACAGTATACTAGACCCCCTTCAGTGTGGTTTCAGAGAGGGGAGGTCGACGATAGACCACCTCGTTCGCATAGAGACGTACATCAGAGATGCATTTATTCATAGGCAGTTTGTGCTTTCGGTATTCTTAGACCTGGAGAAAGCGTACGATACCACATGGCGATTCGGGATTCTACGCGATCTTGCCGCCATGGGCATCCATGGGAACATGCTAAACACAATTAAAAGTTATCTGTCTAACCGAACCTTTCGCGTAAAAGTGGGAAATGCTCTCTCTAGATCATTTACCCAAGAGACTGGTGTTCCGCAAGGGGGCGTGCTTATTTGCACACTCTTTCTTGTAAAAATGAACTCCCTGCAGTCAGTCATTCCAAGCGCGATGTTTTATTCTGTGTATGTCGATGATGTGCAGATGAGTTTCAAATCATGCAATATGTCTATCTGCGAACGACAAGTGCAGCTTGGAATGAATAAATTCTCTAAATGGGCGGATGAGAATGGTTTTAAAATAAACACCCAGAAAAGTACTTGCGTACTCTTCTCCAACAAACGAGGGGCAATGCCACTTCCAAATATTATGATCAAGGGAGAACAACTCTCTGTGAGAAGCGAGCATATATTGCTAGGAACCACTTTAGGTTCTAAGCTCACGTTTATTCCCCATAATAAACATGTAAAAATGAAATGTCTGAAAGCGATGAACCTCCTAAAGCTCCTATCCCGTACAACATGGGGTAGTGATCGGAAGTGTCTTTTGAACTTGTACAAAAGCCTTGTTTGGTCACGCCTTGATTATACCTCTATAATTTAACATTCCGCAACGCCAAGTGCTCTGAAAATAATAGACCCCGTTCACCTTCTGGGTATCCGACTGGCAACCGGTGCTTTCAGGACAAGTCCGATCCAGAGTCTCTATGTAGAGTGGAATCAGTGGTCACTTCACCTACAGCGATCCTATAGCAGTTTCACTTATTTTATAAAGTTACGCGCAAACATAAAGCATCCTTCTTATTCAGCTGTAAACGTTATGACCGCTGCCACCCTCTACCATAATCGACCCGCAGCATATTTTTACGCACCTACAGCGACTGTTTTTAGGCCCATTTACAGCCACATCATATCTGTTTTATCTACACTGCACATCGTACAATTCATTATCATCGCTCTGGCGCTCTTTGGCCACATCTGGCCCTTGCGCCAATAAACTCCACTAATCATCAATGATCATCCACCTATTCAACACTCCAAGTACCCCCATCTCGCATCTTTTCATCATGTATTCCCTCTATTGGAGCATCGCCATCCAGCGGACATTCCAAGGACTAAACGAGAGGTGGCACACGCACACTTTCTTAGGGCTTCCGCTTCGGGTCTACTTCCCACCTTTAACCACCTCGAGTTCATGATATATACTAGTTCACTGTATTCGTGAAACTGCGGCCCGACGACCGCTTAACCTTTCTAAAACCAAGGAGGTCACACGCAGCTAGTAAAACGTAGCAACCTTTTCCTGTTAGATAGTGCTCAATGTACATGCCAATGGCTGCTAATGGAAAACAAGAGACAGAAGAATACGGCTTTTACTTTCTTACGGCTTGCGATTCGTATCTACTTCCCACCTTTAACTACCTCGAGTTCATAGTATATACTAGTTCATTGTATTCATGGCACTGCGGCTCAACGCTCGCTAAACCTTGCTAAAACTAAGGAGGTTACACCCAGCGAGTATAACGTAGCAACCCTTTCTTGTAAGATAGTGCTCAACCTGCATGCCAATGGCTGCTAATGATGAATGAGAGACAGGAGCATTCGGCTTTTAGTTAACGCGCACGCCGTAAACTTTTTATTGTTCAACAAAGCACAGGAGAAATCTACCACCAGCACCACCCCTCAGGGCAAAATGTAACACTGGTTACACACTACGACTACGACTACGACTACTAGGGACGAACAGGTGCCGCTTTAAGGAGCTTCGCCCCTAAAAGAGGGAAAAAAGCGCCTTTCAGCTTGCATGAATTGAGGCTGCAGTGTCATGTATCATATACCGCTCACTTGTGAACGTTGCTTAAACCGTCAGATGTGTAAATGACTATATCAGGAAGTATGCCTTCTAATTGAAAACGATGGAATAAACTCACAGACCTTATCACGAAAATTACGGTTGTCTTGACGCGTTGTTACAGGAATGATAACACAGAAAAAGAATGGTGGTGAACGCTTCAGTAAATTTTATCACGTTCTCTAGATCGCGATTATCTCAGAAAATAACTGTTGCTAATGTGACACTAAACGTGTGAAAGCGTTGGGCCTGTTATTATCGCATGCTTGCCGCTAGTGTTTACTGGCCATCACCTGTAACGTAACCAAACACACAGCCCCTGCAGCAGCATCACCGACAGGTGGAAACAGGGCGAAAATTGCACATTCTTGCTCTAAAAGAGGACGAGACTACGTGAAGCAAACATTTCAGGTTTTCCTCAAACTAACTTTTATCTTTGACAAAAAGGAATGATATTTCATTATTACTCTCCTAGCCGACTGGTCTAGGACCAGGCTGCAGAAAAGTTAAAAGTTTGTTGCCCATTCTGGCAGTTTTCGCAGATCTGGCATTCGTACAATTATGAAATCTGCACGTGTATTAAAATAATTCATCACAGGACTATGCATCTTCAGAATGACGAAATGCTTACAGGAGAATCCGTTCGCCATCTAAGTCCCAAAGGCAAACGCTTCACTGTTACTTAGTTTGAAACACGGGAAGGTATTATTTATAAACAATGCGAGATAACTTACTCAAACTGCCTGAAAATAATGACCTTGGTGGAGGCCTATTTTTGTGCTTAGAATCCGTTAGTACCACTGTAAAGCTCTACGTTTCGCATACATAGAGTGTACTACAACAGGCTAGTGTTCAGAACGGTCGCAGCACCAATGCACAGGGAGTGAAGTCCAGACAGGGTCGATCTGCTTGTGGGGTGGTGGTCGGTATTCCGCAATGTGTCATTATTTTAAGAGTAACGCGTAGCTCCGCCAAAGTAGTTCACGAGTAGAATGCCCTTTTTTTCACTCTAAAGGGCCGGGTTTGAAGCTGAGTTGTAGATGGTGCATTTTTCTTCGGTGCACTCACCGGATTTTGTAAGCGCACTGCACACTGATAAACAGTTCGTTATTCTTACGGCGGAATTTTTCTATGTAGCCAGTTTACCAATGGTCCCTACTGAAGCTAAATATTCTGCAATGAAGATTAGTATGAAATCTGAAATGCGGAGAGAAAAGAACCAGTCGAGAGTGGGGCATAATATGCCATTCTTTTCATTTCTCAGCCATGCGTTCATCGCATTGATGACATTTTCTTCCATTCCTAATAGGTAGTTCTGTAAGGTAACTCTTAATGTATTACATAGTAGGTGTTTAGTACTAGTACAAAAATGTCATCAAAGTAGACTTGAAGAAAATTGGTTGAATAACAAACTGACTACCCTCCCTAATTAAAGAGACAGTGTATCGAGAAGAGACTGTACAATATTTACTTGAGGTGTCTGAAGTGTAGGCCATTGAAAATAAAAAAAAATACCCAATATTGTGCAACGAAAACGATTGCACTTCGTTTTAAAGGGGACTCAAATGCTCTTCATTATGATTGCACAGCCAATATTCTGAATTTAGTTACGGTCAAGGAAATTCTGGCGTCCGTGGACAAAACATTATTTGCCACAAGTTTACGAAGCACTAAGCGCATGTGTAGTGCCTGCTCCTTCAGAGTTACAAGAGAGCGGAACATGAGGCAGGTTCCCCGAATTATAAGACATACCCAATTTGTAGAATCTGTCTTACGTACATGTGATATATTGATAATGTGGCTCCATGCATTCCTAATCTCCGATTGCTTATTCTCCGCAACATGACATTTGCGCGAACCCCGTTTTCTGCAATATATTCTAGCTGAATTCGCCATAAGAGAGAGCATCTTATATCACTCCTAGATATTTTATACTTTAAACGTGTGGGATGTTTTCACTTTTGTATGAGAGAGACGTGTGTACTGGTCCTTTTGAAGCGAATACTAACATGCACACAGGTTCACATATATAGAAAATTAGGTAACGTCAAGCCAATGTTCCACTTCAGATAAGTATATTTGCAGGGTCTGATAGAGTGCGTGAATATCATTGGCTGAAGTAAAGAGCGCGATGTCATCAGCATAGCTGTTTTGGGAAGCATAATAATAGGCATCAAGCAGAATAAATTATTGTATAATGCCGGTTTCCACTAAACATTCAGTTGACAGAAAATGATGGTGTCGTTGTTTTCTTCTTTTTTACGTGTTCTGTTTGCGCTGGCCGTTACTATAAAGAAATAAATAACAAAGCAGCTGCTTTATACCGGCCATGTATGTACAGGAAATGCGTTAAAAAAGTGAAACAGAGACGACGAGAAATAGTGGGGGCTGAAGAAAAAAAACACCATTTGAAGAATGTTGCACCGAAAGTAACAACTAATAGCGGAAAGCTTATTCAAATGCAACCACTCTGCAAAAAAGACATTTAAGTGTTGTGATTATTACTTCCCTTCCCCTGCACTCCCAGGAGCGTTTTTTGCTTCAGCTCACACCAGTGCTTGTCACCACTGCTTGACGTATTGAATTGTTGTTACATGCTGCGCAATGTATATCGCAGAATCCGTCTTTTTTAAACAGATGCTGCCACATTTTTACCACTGTCTTGTTGCTTTTATGTTTTATGTTTATTTTCCTCTCAAAGCAGCTAAATCGAAGTTTTGTTTTTAATTTCTACTATTGTACCATACAAGTGATATTGCGCTTATGTAATATGTGAATGACGTCATGCACTCTCGCAACTGCTGTCTTGGTAATGCAGCCAAGTCAGGCACCTTTCGGGCCTTTTGCTGCGTGTTCTAAGACAATTGTATATTGTCTTGAATAAGTTCTGAATGAATGATATATTGGTGGCAGAAAAAATACGAGAAGCGTATACGTGGTTTTAGTCATATTTTTTCCGGTACACTTGTTTCGCAATATTAATTCACAAATTTTGATATCTTTGCTTTTCTAATATGACATGAAATCTCACTGATGTGTTACTTAGCTGTTGTTTTTTTGCACGCAGGGGAATTTTTCGTCTACCCAAGTTTGCTTCAAGAAAGGGACGCTGCTTTCGATTTGGTTGTTCATATAAACGACAAAATAACGCTGAATCTTGAGAAGAGCTCTGTACTGGCGGACGAGCTCCAATTTGTCACAACCAGTGATGTAGGAGATGATGATCATCTGGAACTGGTGAGCTCGTGATCTCAGGTGGCATGCTGGTTAGATTGAATATGTGTTCAGTTGACTTGTCCATTTTTGACTGTTTTTTGCACTCAATAGAACATCACTCACAATGTTCAAGCTGCAGCAACCTTAGCTGCTTTATTACCAGGACATGTAACATGTGCCGAAGCCATGACTGATACATATCAACATTATCAGCTTTCAGCTAGACCTTGGCCAGCTAAATGGCGTCTGCTATGTTATCACACTTTCAAAGGCCTATTATTTTACACGCTAAAGGATTGGTTCACTTTAAAAAGGGCCCATCAGTGCGAGACGTGTAAGTGATGGTGGTGTATATGATTTTTTCGTGCGGGCAATCGCTGACGCTCTATTCATAAATTTAATATGAACACCATATTTTCCCCAAAGCAGGTCTGTATATATTGATATCATGGTGCCGCACAACAAGTGGAACTACGATTGACGTTGTTGTATATTCGCAGAGAACGCTATAGCTCACTGATGAAACTAACAAGCATGACATTCAATGCCTGCAGGCAACCAATACCTTATATGACTCATTCACGGTACAAACTAGCGGTTCTGATTCGTCCTTTTATGCACAGCGCAGGTGAGCGATGGAGAGTTCAACGTTGCATCTGGGTTTAGCCCGCCTCTGAAACATTCGCATTACTGCTGCACCACAACGCGCCAGCGAATAGATACTGCCCCGTGTGAAGGGGCTCCTACACGTCAGGGTAACACAGAGGGAGAGAATTTAACACGCTGTAAAGAACACAGCAAGCGTCAAAACGATTAATAGAAAAATTGGTATAGCCAAAGCCAGAAGTACATACGCACTAAGGGACAAAGAAGGCAAAGTAACTACCTATGTAGATGGACGTTGAGGAACAAGAACAGGACAGATTGGGCCAAGGAACAAACCGGGGTTAAAAATGTCTCAGGTGAAATCAAGAAAAAGACATGGACATGAGCCGGGCATGTAGCGCGTAGGTACAATGTAGCGCGTAGGTGTGTCTATAAATGTAACTGACTGAACTTCCAGGAAAGGCATGCAGATTAGGGGGAGACAGAAACTTGGCTGGGTAGAGGATATTAGGAAGCTTTCGGGCAAAAAGTGGCAGCACCAGCACAGGACACATTTTAAACAAAGCTCTCTACAGCAAAGCAACGTCCTTGTGAAACCAGTGAGTCAGTGGCTGGGCCTTTTCAGAGATATTAGGCACAAATTGGCGAAAATAGGAGCATAGCCACAAAAAGCTTCGCAGCTCCCGGGAAGACTGCTGCTGTTTGAAGTTGATAAATGCATAAACTTTCTTCGGGTCCGGCCTGACGCCGGCGTTTTTTACAAGGTGTGGCAAAACCAGTGTTTCACATTGACCAACGCGCCATTCATTTTTAGGTTCACAGTCGAAGCAACTCTCTTCAAACATGTTAAACCAACGCTGAGGTGACAATTATATTCCCCAAAAGTTTGTCCTGGTGGTAAGCACATCTTCCAGGTAACGTGGGCAAGTTTCCAATCTAAGGCTCCACAAGACAGTATTCATGTAGCGTTCACATTTTGCCGGGACATTACACAATGTGAGTGGCACAACAATTATTTCAAATAAACCGTTAGGCGCAACAAAAGCCGTCCTTTCTTTATCAGTCGTATCCATGGCCAATACTCGCCCGACAACTCTACCGAAGAAAAATGGGAGACTGAATGTCGGTAGTCGGTGACATCATCGATACGATGGAGCGGGTACTTCTCGGTAAAAGAGTTTAGACGCCCATAATGAACACAGAAAATCCAGGACGCCTCTTTTTCTTTACCAAAATAACAGGCGCTGCCAAAGGAATTGAAGATTTTTGTGTGACACCGATGGCTAGCATCTTACTAACTTATTCTGCAAAACTTTACGCTCTGATGCGGAAACGCGATGAAGCTTTTGTCGCAGAAGATGTGCAGAGATAGTGTCAATCTTGCATGGCAATATCCATGCACAGTCTGACGACGCCTGACGCGCTCGCGTTTTTCTCGATTCTGAATTGTTCCTTCTGCATTTCACGACGAGCACGCCGAACTCGTCCGCACCGAGCGCCCTTACTCAAGGCTCAACATCATGCACGTGATTGTCGAGCGACAGCGACAAACTTGATCCGTTGCACCGTCGCGCCGCGACGGCTACAACCGCGTGTCGTTGACAACGCGTCTGTGTAGATGAATATGATACCTGAGTTTCCATAAATGTCGAAAAAAAGTTCAAAAGAAGGTCGATGGCAACATGCCAAATTTATTACTGTCTTGCGCGGCTTGAAAAAACCCCAAAAGCGTTTGACGACCTTCTTTTAGGGGCGAAGCTCCTTATAGCAGCACCCGTTCGTGCCTCGCAGCCGTTGTAGTACGTAACAAGTATAACATCCTGACCTCCTAGGTGGTGCCGGCGAGAGATTCCTTCTGTGCGTTGTTAAACAATAAAAGATAGTGCTCAATCTACATGCCAATGCCTGCTAATGGGGAATGAGAGACAGGAGTATTCGGCTTTTAATGCGCACGCTGCAATCCCCATTAGCAGCCATTGGCATGTACATGGAGCACTATGTGACAAGAAAGGGTTGCTACGTTATAATCGCTGGGTGTGACCTTCTTAGGTTTAGAAAGATTTGGCGAGCGTTTGGCCGCAGTGTCATAATTACAATGAACCAGTATATACCATGAACTCGAGGTGGTTAAAGGTGGGAAGTAGATACGAAGCGCAAGCCTTAAGAAAGTAAAAGCCGAATTCTGTCTCTCATTTCGCAACAGCATTCGTTAGCATGTACAGTGCGCACTATCTGACAGGAAAAGGTTGCTATGTTATACTCGCTGGGCGTAACCTCCTTCGTTTTAGAAAGGTTTAGCGAGAGTTGGGTCGCAGTGCCATGAATACAGTGAACTATTATATACCACGAACTCGAGGTAGTTAAAGGTGGGAAGTAGACCCGAAGCGCAAGCCGTAAGAAAGTGTGCGTGTGCAACCTCTTGTTTAGTCCTTGGAATGTCCGCTGGAAGGCGGTGCTTCTATATGGGGAATATATGATGAAATGATGGGAGATGGTGGTACTTGGAGTGTTGAATAGATGGACGAATGAATACACAGACAGATGCATCTATGAACGCATGAACGAACGCAGCTGCCCTATTGTAAAAACCAGCGCCACTGGGTACAAGCGTCCAGCGCCATGCCTGATTATGGGCCCAGAATGGCGTTGGTACCAGCGCCTCCCAGCACAGATACTGGGACGAGTGGCAGCGTCCCAGTACTCTGCGCAAAATGTCTTCGCAGGGTTAAAACGGGGGTGCCCATTAGCCATAAATATACAAACATATAAGTAAAATAGCGTGCATTCACATTTTTGGCCGCTGTGGTAGCTCAGTGGTTAGAGCCTCGAACGCGTTATTCACATTGAAAATAAAAAAATGAGAATTAAGAAAAAATAAAACGCCTACAGACGGGATTCAAACTTGCCACTTCGTGATTTTGAATTGAGTACGCTATTCACTACGCCACACTTAGGAGCGGGGGGGGGTTGTAAAATGACTATTCATCCAAAGAACGCACCGTTCAGTTTAATGTTTACAAGTCGCACAGTCAAGATTGAAACGATATTCCTTTCCAAATAACAATAGCGTCTTGATTAGACAGTGACGAACGGCTTCCGGGCACCGAATGACGTGCAGATATTTGCAAGAGCACAAAGTTTTTTGAAGCATCCACATCTTAACTTTGAAAAATCTCAAATTGACTGGAGGAGCAGCCACAGATTGTCAGCTGTTGCTGCCGATAGTTTTTTTTTTTCGCTTTGATAGTCGGTTCTCACACTTGCTACTGGTCGGCATGTACAGATGATTTAAATGTCTTGTTCGGTAGATATCCGCGCACACAAGTGAATATTGGGTAGCGGTGCACATTCGGCGTGCCAGATTACATATTTGCAGTTATATCGATATCTGCAACTAAGAAACCGCCGAAGAAATAAGTGATGCAATTCGCTGAAAAAGTATGCCACAATGTTAGTTCACTATGGCGTACCAAATTACCAGCTTAAATTTGCGTGTTAATACATACGAGTGAGAGAAGTACTGGCTCCTGCGCTCAGAAGACAGCTTTCGGTAACAGCCTACGTTGCTGAAAGCATGACACATCAATCGTCGCCGCTCTTTGTGCGGGCACCGCGCACGTGGATTAATGGTTGATTTAGGATCAGGGATGTCTAAACTGTACTCTACAGTCACTCTTACACTTTATGATTGTGCCTAACTAAAGAAAAAGCGCCGACAGCATGTACACCGACGCAGCTGGCAAGATAGGCCTCGTTGGGACGGGGCACTGGGTAAGGCTTCTCTCGAAGCAGCTTAGTTGCGATGCTTGAAGTTTCTGCATTTGAGCTTTGCAACAATTCTAACTGTTACCTAAACTGTACCGAAAGTAAGTGGAAAGTGAATAAATGCCAGAGATTCATTTACGGAGTGGCGATGCCGAGCGACAGCCGTTTTCCTGGCCTCCGCTGGCAGTATACAGCGGGCGTGTCAGTGTACAGAGATATGCAGTTATAATGTAAGAACAATTTAAAATCCCCTTAGAAATACCAATGTATTCCGCTGAAAACGTATGCCAGGGAGTCAATTCACGAAGCCGTACCAAATAACCAGCTGAAAATTTCGTGTTGTTACATTTCAGTCGGAGACGTACCGGCTGCGGCCGGCAGCTTTTGGTGACAGCCTGCGTAGCTGAAAGCGCGAAGTTTGGTCGTCAGTGCTTCTTGTGCGAATATCAACACAAAACGGAACTAGTTGATTAAGGTTCATGGAAGTACAAACTATATTTTACAGCTATTCTCACGCTTTAAAGCTGTGTGCACACGAAGCAAGAAGCGCCGGTAATAAATGTACCAACACTGCCGCCACGAAAGGCTTAATGTTTGCTAGGCCGGGCACTAGGTAAGACCGCTCTCGACGCGGTAAGTTTGGATGGTTGCAGATTCTGCATTTGAGCTTCGGAACATATCTAACTGTTACCTGAAGTAAGTAGATGGACAAGCTTGGCCAGACATATATTAATGCGGTGTGGCGGAATCGAATAACGGCTTTTTTTCTCGCCTTTGCTGGGAAACCCTGCGAAGCGATCGAGAGAGCTCATTTACGTTTCGTCAACATTGTGGCAAAAACAATTTCCTGTTTCCGTTAAGAGCGGCGTGCAGCTCCAGGCTTACAAAAAGTGCAACTTGTAATCGTTACAGCAATACACGGATGATGCGAATATGGCCGGTATACGCGGGGGCATATGCAAAAAGGGTGCATTATAATTGCTGCGATACGTACGTGCGCCGCAAAAATTACGTGTGCTTGGTATCTGTCAGGGTAGCATCTCTCCGTGCCGTCATATCAAGCGTTTTATATTCAACAACACTTAAACATACCACGGCACACGTTACAATTAGGTGCACGCTGTGCTGGTAGAAACAGTTCCAGTATTCACCAGTGAAAATTCCAGCGTTTCCAGTGCTTCGCAGTGCGCACCAGCATCACAGTGGTTGAGCCAGTGCCCTAACCAGTGCGACACAGCTTTTTCCCAGTGCGCCCAGCGACGTGCCAGTGATTGCAAGCGTGTACCAGTGTCTCCAGCATGTACCAGTGCCAAGAAACGTACTGGCATCACGCTGTTCTTGCAATAGGGAGGGGCGGATGCATGAACGAACGCTGGGACGGAGGCACGAACAGACGCACGCACGGACGGGCAGATGGACGCATGAACGGTCACACAGACTGACGCATGGAAGGACGGAAGCAAGGATGAATGGACGGTTGAATGCTTCGCCCCACTCTCCATCCTCTCCATCATTCACTCTGTGGATATGCCGCCATTTTTTTCTGCAATCTTCGCTTTAACCGAGCCGTGGTGGACAAAACATAGAAAATGTCGGCTGCAATGCACTTCCCGCGATCATTTCATATTGCAGCAAGCTACCACATTTGTCACAAGCTACTACTAAAAAAAAAGCAAAACACCAATGACAAAATTTTTCACAATATTGGACCGCTATCTCGCTCGCCGCGTGAGATGCGAGTGTGAAAGCTCAACCACATGCACGAAATTTTCAAACGAAAGGATTTGCTGTAGTAGAGGCGCATTCATCACTGTCACTTGTCGCGTTGCGCAGTTCTGGAAACAGAAATGTCATTTGTCACCCGGGAGCAAGCGTGATGATGTCCGGCAACATGCCTGCATCATTGATCTTCGCTTTGGCTGCTACTGGCCACGGAGGAAGGAAAGTAGGAGAGGGCGTGCCCAGCCAGCACGCTACGTAAAAAATATGAAGGAAATGGCATCCTGGCGGCAATATTCACTGGGCACATTGGCGGCGTTGCTATGGTTACGTGCTCTGCGCTGCGTTACCAGTGCTCTGCTCCGCGTTATTGGTTACGCGGTGTTCTCCTGGCAGTTACTGTACTCTTAGCAACGTTTACAAATTCTTTTGTCTATCACTGGGATTCAGCAGAGCGTAGAACGAGTGAATATCGATGTGTCGTGTGGAGGATGACGCGGATGAAGCAATTAGGTGTTCAGCAAAATTGCGTTGGGCATCATAACCAACGGAATGACGTCGAACGTCTTGCAGGTCAGTGACGGTTGGGAAGTGCTCCGCTTGTGACAACAGATGACGCTGTTGAGCCCCGCAAGACGCAATGAGGACCATGTGCACATACGTAGTATCGTGTTGCGTGTGTACAGTAACAACTTGCATGTGCGTAATAAAACAACTTTTCTGGTCCGCTTTGTATACTCTCCCCCAGAATTGCATGTAATCTCAACGTAACAAAAACCACTTTCAAGTGTCACTTGCACCCTGCTCAAGGTTACCATGCTCGCAGAATGCTGACGCCGGTGAGTTTCACGCGGAACACGGACACAGGGGCCGGACGCAGCGTCGGCCGCGTGGCACAATGCAACCGTAGAAGGCGCATGATCGATCGTATTGCCAGTACAGTTGCTGAATTAATGATGGGAAAACACCCGCCGTTTTCAGTGCATCTAGCGCGCATATTATGTACTTGCTTCGTTGTCGGTGAGCTGTTACTCGCTGGTAATACTCGGATAAAATGATTTCGCCGAAGGTGTCGCGCTGGCACAGAGTGTTGAGCCCTGTTCCATTAGTTCCGGATCGTCACGACACGCGCACACATGCTTTCCGAGCCGGAGAGAGAGCCGTGCCTTCTGCATTACACTCGGATGTGAACAAGCGAGGAGAAATTGCCCAGTCAATATGGCCGACTTCCGGCTTTATTGCGGCTTCATAACGAGTGACGTCAGGCCTCTCCTACCTCTCCTGCCTCCGTGCAACTGGCTCTTGATTGTTAGCTGCACGTATTTCAAGAAATGCTAGGTATAGACCACCTTCTTTCCAGTAGGATATCACGTGTAGAGAGAGGCAGCAGCCGTATAAATTTTGTTGATGGTCGCTTGCTACAATACCAAATCGCCATGCAAAGTGGGTCCTGGCTATCTTAGCGTACGCTTCATGGAAGCCATTCCCATGGTGTCCAGTGAGTGCACATGTTCAGTTCGCTCTCCACTGATTGCCTGAAGCTCAGCGAGCAGTGCGCCACCTGTCGCCGCATTTCTTCCGCAACCTCATTTTGTCTCCACGCAGCTTTCACAACTCCCGACTCAAATGAGAAAGACCGAATGCGTATCGCCGCAACGAGTGCTGCCCTTAGAGACCCACTTCAGGATGCGCATCTTGGTGGCCTTGCATGAACACTAATCACGTTAGTTCTTGAATTAGGCTTAACGCGGCTGGTTGCCTGACGCACCTGGTCGGTCGGTACGCAATTACTGTATGGTTCTTCAAACATCTCAACACGTTTTTAAGCAAGTGCAGACCTATAAAATTTGTTGAGGAGTTCTGTTACTGTGAAATGACGACGAAGTGATTTTTTCATAGAACGTTTGTGCCCATGAAACAGAACGCTTGTGCTCATCAAACGATGACGAAGTGATTTTCAAACAGAACACTTGTGCACATGTCTCAGTACTTTCAATTTGCTTTCCGGCGAATCCTGGAAGCTGTCACTCCCTCCTTTGCGTTGATGCTTCAGGACACACCTGAGAATGATCCTGAAGTGCAACCTCCAAGCTGTCCTTCAGGAAGCGTGACAACGCATCGAGTGACATGGACAGCGAGCGTACAATTTGTACTTTGATGGCTTCGAGTCATTGAATGATGACTTCAAGGTCGTTATGAATCGAGCTACAAAACGAAGACTGCTGTGAACGGCGTCGTGGGCAAGTGTTTCCACCGTTAAGACTGCACCACAGCGCTGGCTGCATACCATGCTATTCATGCCCGAAGACCCTGCGCCCAACTTGCGACTTCTCAGCAGGCAAGTTTTTTCTGTGCTTCTCGAAGAAAACCGCGCCGACTGAGATCAAACACGTGAGGATCAATGCAAAGAAGAGTGTCCTTTCCGTAAGCGTTATGCACCGTAGCACGCTGCAAAGCCTTCGGCACATAACAGAAATCGGGAACGTAAATGTTCACCCAATGATCACGACAGGTTGTAATGGCACTGTATGCGTCATTTATGAAGTGAATCTTTCCATCTCACCTAATGACCTACCAATACTATTAAAGCTAGCTACAGAAGGTCCTCACGTGACGCACATCATCAGACTCGATAACTCACGCTGCTTGAGGCTTGTGTTCGAGGGAGACAGCCTTCCCTTGTATGTCAAAGTTGGCCATGTTCGCCACTCAGTACGTCCATACGTACCGAAGCCACTGCAACGTTACAAATGTTTCAAGATGGGGCGCGTAAAAGATGTCTGTGAAAACAGAGTTGTGTGTCCATTGTGGGCTAAATCTTACTCAAAAGACGCCTGCGGTGCCATTGTATTACTATGTCTAAACTGCCACGGTGCTCATGAAGCGTCATCCAAAGATTGTCCACGGGCGCGAAATAAGAATGCGGTACTCAGGTGTATAGTGCGGGACAATTCAACGCATAGGGAAGCTGCCGCTGCACTTCGCCGACGACGGCGTCGAGTGCGAAGAACATCACGAAAAGACTGCTTTACTGATAGATAGATGCCATTCTCTATCAAAGTGGCTGACCGACAAACACCGAACTCACTGAAGACGGATACTACCAACCAGGAGAAAGGGACAGCAGTCGCACCTTCCGAACAGTGGCCCTCACTTCAACGAAGTCAACCTACTTCGGAGTTGCATCAAATGCCGCCGGCCTCCATTACCCCTCGAACCAGTGATGGGACGAATGAAGATCAAGTAATAAGCTTGCTGCAATTGCTGGAGAGCGCCATGTGTGTACTACTGAGCAATATGAATACTTCGTCTGCGCAGACCACACTGCAAGTGCTGGACACCCTGAGTTTGGTGCTTGCAGCTCTAGGGTAAAACTACTGCCAGCGAGGCACCGTCGGTTCGAGTGCAAGTCAAGAATGCATCTGTCTTTCAGTGGAACGCTAGAGGACTTTAGTGGTGCATGTCTCACTTTAGACAGTTTGTATTTGTCAACTGTTTCCCCATTCTTGTGATTTGCGAACCCAACCTGTCTGCTTCAAGCAAACTGTTAAGATATGTGTGCTTTATGTAATCCACTCCCGGATTCTGCAGCAAGGTTATTGTATTCATGCATCGTGATCTCCCTTACGTTCACCACACAGTGTCGCCCGATGAACAGAATCAATATATGTGCCTTACTGTGAAGAAGGATAAGGTTGTTTTCACGATTGTCGGAGCTTACTTATCTCCATCAAGCCGCCTTTGCTGCGAGCGCTAACGTGGTATTCCGACATCGACTCCGAACCCTTGGGTGATCACTGGTGACTTCAATGCCCACCATTTTCTATGGGGAAGCTCCAGGGTCAACTCTAGAGGAAGAAATTTGGTGAACTTAGCCTCGGAGTATGAATTCTTCATTTGTAATAATGGAAGCCCTACATATTTACGCCGATCAACCTATTGCAGCTGCATGGACCTTACATTGGTTTCTTACTCACTTACTCGAGAAGTGCACTGGTTTTCGGACCTGGAAGCGCAGAACAGTGACCATATTTCAACTTACCTGCGGATAGAAGGTTTCACCAGCTCCAAGTCCTCAAGAGACATCAAATACACTGATTGGCTGAAATTCAAAGTGTTAATGGAAGTCAGTTGTACCAACGGCTCATCGTATAACCTAGAAGACTCGATAAAGGATGTCCTGCAGAATACCACGCATTCACAAGCGCACAGATTTTGACATCGAGCTTGAGAAATTTGCCGCAATACGTCGCCATGAAGAACGTAGGTACCGACGGAAAAAGTGCATGAATGATTTGAGGCTGGCTAGACGCATTCAGAAAAAAATGCAGCGGCACATGGATAAACTGGCTTGGCGACGTTGGACATCCTTTTATGAGTCGTTGGATTCGCGAAAGCCCCTATCATCGATATAATGAACTGTCCGGCGTCTTACCACAACCATTGGTCAGCGACACCTGTTTACATCTGTGGCACTTCACCTACAACGCAGGGAGATTTACGTCACAAAAACTTTCTGTAGAAGAATTGCCGGTGATTCAAATTTCACGGAATCCAGAATAGAAGCACTTGACAGCCCACCGCCCTCACGTGATCCCCGTATGGAATGCCAGTTTTCTAAGGATTAGCTAAAGGCAGTACTAGCACTGTTCAGACATTCTTCAGCACCCGGACCTGATGGCATTACGTACCCTGCCCTTTGTAATCTTGGAGACGAAGCTCGGAGGGCACTCTTTCTCCTATACAACTACTTCTAGCAGACTGCCACGCTACCCAATCTTGGAAGTCAAGTCGCCTCATTCCACTTCTAAAGGCTGGTAAATATACTTTGCATATTGCCTCATACCGTCACACCACGCTTGCCAGTTGTGTGGGAAAAACAATGGAATGAATGATTCGAACACAAATGAAGTGGTCTTTAGAGCACTACAAAAGCCATCCAGTATCCATGACCGGATTCAGGCGCGGCCATTCGTCAATAGACAACGTTGTTGATCTGGTGACGTATTTCGAACACTACAAAGCCTGTAAGAAACTGTGTGCTGTCCTATTTCTAGACATTAAGGGTGCTTACGACAACGTCACTCATGAAGCCATTCTTAGTGCTTTAAAAACAGTTGGTGTTGGTGGCAAGATATATATGTGGGTGTAACGCTACTTACAGCTGAGATAATTATACGTGATGACAGTGAATGGCCCAACACCTGATTATTACAGCAGCCGAGGAGTTCCTCAGGGACGAGTGCTAAGACCCTACACTTTTCAGTCTAACTCTCATTGGACTAGTCGCGCACCTCTGTAGAGCTTTTTATCTACGCTTGTGACATCTGTATTTGGACATCGGCTGTGTCGAGGCCTCAGCTTCGCGCCTGCCTTCAGAAGGCTTCTACAACGACATCGTGCTACCTTCGTAAACGAGGTCTCGAGGTGTCCTGCGGAACATGTGCAGTGGTAGCGTTCACGCGGAAACTAATGTCTGCTTGCAGTATATCGAATAATGGAGAACACATATCGTTCAGCAGAAGCCACAGGTTCCTGGGAGTCATATTAGACAGAAACCTGTCGTGGACTCCACACGCAAACTATGTGAAGAAGGGGCTGATCGCAACATGTCACACGTTCAATTTCCTTGCAGGAAAGAATTGGGAATGCTCATACCATCCATGCTGCAACTGTACAGAGTGCTGTTTTACGGATTCCTACGGTACAGCTTACCTGCAATATCTAACACCGGCAATACCAACCTGCGCACAATTCAAAGCATTCAAGCCCAAGCACTTAATATATGCCTTGGGTTACCCCGCAGTGCTTCAACGGCTGAAACCATTGTCATCGCTGATGATAACTCAATCATGACGCATATTATTACCAAGACAACGCGCATGCACCTCAGGCATTATGCCACGACCCCTTCCTACCACCTGGCGAGCCTCGCTGCTGAAAGGCACGCACGACATACGGTGCCACTGTCTGCAAGCTTCGTTCATTGTTTTACTGAGGCGTACGCACTTGCATCAAAACCACTGCTTCCTCCTTGGAGCTTGAACCAGCAGCGAGTTTACCTAATGATTCCAGGAATGCGGAGAAAATCTGACTTACCGATATATGCCCTGAAACAACTGAGTGTATTCCTACTAGAACGAAACTACAGTAACCACGTGCACATTTACACGAATGGCTCGACTACGCCGTCTAGTTCAGGCGGAGCAGTGCTTATACCATCACAAGTGGTAACTCGGCGCTTTAAGACTTCACACGCGGCAACGTCTATGACGGCAGAACTCGAGGCTCTGCGAAGTCACTGGAACTCATCGATTCTGAAGAAAGACCAAGTTATTGGGCAGTGTTTTCTGACTCAAAACCAGTGTTACAGTGCCTGTGGTCCGTTTTCCGTCGTAGATGTCACGACCAGTTGACCTACCAAACCGTGAAACTTCACCAATTCTTAATACAAAAAGGCCATGTCATCGTCTTTCAATGGTTACCTGGGCACTGTGGTATAAACCGAATTGATTCTGCACATCATGCTGCTCGCACGTCACTTAAAGAAACAAACAGCGTTCTAATTCCACTTTTAAGAGCGGACGCGGCGAGGTAGATTCGTCAACTGGCCCGAAGTCTCACACTGACGGAATTGAACACACCAAGCATACAATGTACAAGACAGCACGAGCTTGACCTTTCACTACAACCCCGGCCTCCACCCGGTCTACATCGCCATGAAGCTTCGCTTCTCTATCGCCTATGGCTGGGAGTTGCTTTCACGAAATTCTATACCACCTTAATTAGAATGACTGACAGTGCGGCATTCGATGTTTGCGGCACCGATGAAAATATCGAACACCTGCTGTGCCACTGTCCTCGATTTGCCTCAGACAAACAGGTACTTGCCAATGCAATGCGGTGACTGAATGATCGGCCTCTTTCTGTGCAGGTGCTATTACAGCAACGTCCACGTCCCTCCACAGCCGACTAGACAATGAAAGCCCTGCTGTGTTTCTTGAGAAAGACTGGTTTGTGTGAACGCCTCTGACATGCAGAGGAGTTCTACACGCTGCAGGAAAATTACTGTCAGTCTCTCTTTTTTTTTCTTTTCTATCTTTTTCCTGCTTCTCATTTTTCTTGTCCCCTTCCCTAATCCTCCAGCCTAGGGTAGCCAACCGGATGTATTTCTGGTTAACCTTCCTTCCTTCCTTCCTTCCTTCCTTTCTTCTTTCCTTCTTCGTTTCTTTCTTCCTTCATTCTTTCCTTCCTATTACTGTACATTTCGTCCACTTTCTTTCTTGTTACGCTGGGTATGTGCTGGCGTGTTTGGTGCGTAGATGTGGTCAAAAGCTGCATGACGTCACGACTAAGTTTTTTTGCAAAACTGAACGCACTACGGTCAAGTGAACGTGCTCACGACGTGGACACCACAAAAATCGTGCCCCTGGTTTTGTTACCCTGTCGCCGTTACACAAAATCTTGTGACAAAAGAAGGTTCTGAAGCACTTCCACGGGCTCGTTCAGCCACGCAAATTGGTAATAGATTTGGCATGTTATTATTGACATATTGCAAACTACTTTTATCAATTTATTGGCATAGCACGCGACAATTTTCAGTCTAGCAAAATGGCTCTTTATCGCCAAAATGTGGCTACAGCTGCCACGACACGACCGCACGATGTCGCTAGTTTGTTGCTCTCACTTGTCGCTCGAGAATCACGCACACGCGGTTGGACCACCGTATACCTGAACCAACCTTATCACGGTAAAGGTACTTACGGAAGGAAGACAAAAGTATAAGAGAATTGCAAGGTGCGCTACAGAAACTTCCCTTATCCTGTCATATTAAAGCGTGAAAGGCGTCCTTAACTCGTCAAGTATAGGCTCTTCGTGGTAAGGTAGGCAAATGTTGGCTACAAAATCATTATCTTGAGCAGCAATGAATTAGTTGTACTACGAGAAAGTAAAAACACCATACGCGGAAGCAACCTAACGTAAGCAGTAGCAATGTCTCTTTATGAACTGGAAGTTTTCGGTGAAATACACGTTTTTCCCTTGGCAGTTTTTTAATGTCCCCTCTACGCAGGGGGCTGGCCAGGTGGCTTTTCTTTGTTTGACTTCATGTGTGTTTTTACTATATTCGGTGGTATTATTCCACTCGTTCCAGCGTTTGCTGCTTTTTGTTCACTTTTTGCAAATTCGCTACATTTATTTCATAGTTTGAGCAGTTCTACAGCATATCATACGAAGTTGTATTTATTGTGGAACAATTGTGTGAAGTGAACTTCACCAAAAAAGTCGCTACGTCTTGACGGATTTTGTGGACAAGTACAAACACAGACATTGTGTGCCTTCAGAGAACTGAAAAATTGTTGAAGCAGCTCGCAAAAGATTTCAACAGCCGACACACTGTGCATTGGTGAACGGCTGACCAAGCAACTAGAAAAGTGCTTGCACCTCTTCGAGAAGCTCTACAGGTACGCTAAAAAGCACTTTTGCATCCATAGCAGGTATCCGCTGGACTGTATACTCTGGACGTAGTTGGCTACAAGACATTCACAAGGCTGTCACTCTTAATTAAGTTTAAACGTGCCCACTCCATAAAAGCGCCATGCGATGAGGACCTGCATAAGACGGGGCACAACAAACCCACGACCTTGGAAGTTTTCCCGCATAACGAGGACAGCAGGAAGGTTCTTAATGGCCGTTTTCGTGAAGTGGGAGTGGCACTAAAAAACCTGCTTGTAATAGGTTTTAACTAGGTCCCTTCAAGTGATGAAGACTCCCCGTGGCAGTGACATGTATGCGTACGTGGCGCCGTTTAATACTTCTTCTTTGTGGTTCACATAATATATGGAAGACGCAAAGTTCTTGCGCCTAGCCATGTTGTTTAAGGAAGCCTTAAGATAGGTCATAGACCGCCCTAATCGAGCCTTACACTGAAACACTTTCTCCAAAGAAACAAGGTTTTGGTGTCTTGGTATGTTTTTCAAGCGGCAAACTCGAAAATCAAGTCGAAAATTTGCATAAACCAACGCAAACACTTTATTTTGGCAAAAATAAGCAGCGGGCGCAGCGGCCGCCATCGCGAGTCCTGCCACCACTGTGATTGATCTAATCTTGATGACTTCATTGTCAGGAAGGTGAGGAAACCTGACTGTGCTCGCCGGCATTGAATGCCGCGTGTTGAGACACTGCACCATGCTCCCTACCGGGCTCCACAAATTAGGCGCCTCTTTCTCTACTAATTCCTGTCACTACCACCATCTATACTTGCTAAGATCAGGCAGTTGCTGTTAGTATGGTGAACTGTGAACGCCGGGCCGATTTCACTATACATCCGTACATGCTCAAGCCGGTCGCCAATTAAGGGCGACAACAGAAGCGGCACAGGAAAGCGAGTCTCAACCAGCCACTTTTGCCCGCGTCAGAAACATAGACTGGCACGCATAGGATGCATGCCAAGGCTGAACTTCACTGTAGTAAACTGTTACAAATAGTAAGCTTATCAGTGGATATAAAATTCGATAAGAAGCAGTAGCATCGGCACTCACATTTAGCATATTGCCACGGTCTGGGCTACACGCAGGCAGCGGGCAGAAACATCAGCTCTTCGTGGATTTTGGAGCTCAGAGTGGAGCGTTAGCCAGGCAGTGAGTGTCGTACTTCACAGCGAGAAAGGTGCAAGTGATGAATCAGTATGCTAGCCCGAAAAAAAGAGCAGATGAGTGCCGCAGTTAACACAGTGGTGATACGTGCTCTGAACTGCGCTGAAAATTGCGCAAGAAGTATTTGGCTCATAAATTGCCCTTCTGTTTTTCTACAATACTGTCGCTTTTTATAAATTCTGCCCAGTACTACATTCAAGATGTGGCAAAATGCAAACGGTAAATTAGCTGCGCTAGAAACATGCGACTGTCGTGTAGAATACCTGGTTTCTTATATGTGTGCTGATATCCTTGTACACGTGCTTCCGCTATAGGTGCTCATGCACGCACTGCATGCAAATAGGGAAAGAGGAGGATTGCTGCTGCTGCTGATGCCTCGAAACGCGATTCGGGAGCGCCACAGTGCACTGCATCTCGACGGTTTGAAGTATTTTCTTTTAACTGCAGCCGCCAATTTGGCAGCCATTTTCTTACCCCGAGAAAACTTTTTAAATGTGACCTCATCGCGACCGTAAGTGCTGCAGCAGCCATATGCCGCGCAGTAACTCGGCATTGCGAGTCCACCTCAACCTTGCACGAACAAAAGTAGTGAATGTCGGATGGTGAAAAACTGTATTCAGAAGAAGAGAACCGTGCAATGGCAAGAAATCCCTACAAACTGGCAGAACTGATGCTTCACCTGGCAGCGGATCTCAGCAGAAACAAGGCACACCCGTCAATTAAACAAGCTGACCTGACTGAGTGACGCTGGCGGCCCGGTTCCTAATTTTCCGCCGGGCGACGGCTCGACCCTGAAGGGTACGTAACCTCCCCACCCCCGCACGCGCGCGTGCCGGGGGGGGGGGGGAGGTTCAGTCTAACTTTGCTCGTTCATAGAGCCGTTGTTTATTCGAACCTCACGAAAAAAAAAACCAAAAAACTCCGTAGACATGTTGTAACAGGTCGCGGATACTGAATTCCCATTAAATTCGCGAATTCAAAACCTCTTCAGTGTCCCTTTAGGTACGAGTGAAGCTCCACGATACGTACAAGATAGGTTGTTGAAACGCGTCTACGGTGGACTTAGACTTAAGTCTTGAGGATATATGTTAGGATTGTGAATACAGGGCTCGGGCTCTGTTTTGGTTTGAAATTCTTGGCACGGGCGTGCCGGCGTTTGTTTATTCGCGTCACGTCAGCAATCCCACGCCAAGCGACACCTAACATGCAGCCGGTTCCAACGCGATGCGGCCCGATTCTTCGGCCAGATCCAAAGCAGCGCATGCTTCGTCGTAAGCAGAGCGCATGTTGTGGCTGTAGTACAAGACGCAACCAACTGGAAGAGATATACTAGTGATGGAAATGAGTGACAGCATAGAACTTGCCTCGTCACGGCGTTGTATCGTGAGGGCTGCAAGCACATGTTCGCGACAGTGTCATTGTTGCGGGATTGAAAACTATCGCATGCATTATTATAAACTGAAAAAAGAAGTTTAAAAGTAAGTCGACGACAACGTGCTGAGTCTATTGCTGTCTTTCGTGGCACAAGAATGCAACAAAAGCGTTTAACGACCTTACTTTATTGCAGACTGCAGTTTAACTGCGGCAGGGTGCCCAGAAGCGTACGTTACAGATGAATACGACGCCCTGCGAAGGATAACTTGACATTACGGCAAGGAACCATAATTGTCACAAGCTACCACAAACATCAGAATGGACAATTGATAATAATGTTCATGACGAAATAACGTTGCTGTCTCACTTTGGTGTGAGATGCGAGTGTAAAGGTGATCAATACCTTGCAATCCTTGAAGTATATAGCACGCAGCGAAAAGAAATTGCAACCGAAGCGAGCATCAGGCGTGCAGTCATGTGGTCAGAAATTGTCACGCTTACTTCCGGGTGACGAGCAACCTTTTATTGTTCTCTATTAGCACGTGACATGAGAAGCTGCGGCTATAAATGAACCTCCACGTCACTGTAAGGACCTTCACTTGTTCCAACTAGAAACGTACTGTACCGCTGTGTGGTGCATTTTTGGTCAGTAAAACCTTTCCAGAAGCCGGCAAAGAGGTTTAGCTATGCCTAGATGGCCAGACGTTAGATCATTATGCATAGCCAGAAATACGGAATTGCAAAGACTATTCACAACCACGAGAAGATATCGTGAGGCGATTGCAGCATAGTTCTTTTTGTACACTTGCCCGTCGTGGATGCAGAAGCGAGTCGCCAATGATCTTCAATCGGTAGAAAGGAGCTGCTGTATGGTGTGACTCCTTTGCTTCTCAGTCTTGAAGGCATTGGTATCAGGAAAGGGCAGGTCCAATGGTGCGATGTAGGTGTCGAAGTTTTCCGCATCACAGTACGTCGATCGAAGTGGCAGTCAGGAAAGACAATCTGAACCAGCGAGATGACGACTACCTTCATAAGAAAGCATAAATTAGTATTCCTGCAGATGGAGTGCCCAACGTGCTAGTCGGCCAGATAAGTCACGGAGATTGACCAACCAGCATAAAGAATGATCTGTAACGATGGTAAAGGGGCGTTTGTGGAGGTCGGACCGGAAGCGCAGCACTTCGAAGACTACTGCGAGCCATTCTCGCTCTGTGACGGTGTAGGTACGCTCAAGCTTGCTTAGCGAGCGACATGCATACGCTACCACATGTTCTTTGGTATCCAAGTGTTGAACCAAGACGGCGCCTACACCAACACCGCTAGCGTCTGTGTGGAGTTCAGTAGGAGCGAAAGTATCTAAGTATCTAAGAATAGGACGGGATGTCAAAAAGAACTTGAACTCACAAAAAGCAGACGCACATTCTGAGGTCCAGTCAAATGGCACGCCTTCCAGAAGCAGGTCTGTGACTGGGTGCGAGAAATTGGCAAACCCAGGAATAAATTAACGGAAGTATGAGCAGAGGCCCAAAAAAGCTGCGCCGTTCTTTCACTGAGTGAGGTTGCTTGAACGCTTCAACTGCTGCCGTCTTCGCCGGATCCGGTCGTATGCCTTCTTCTTCCACTAAATGTCCAAGAACAAATATACCAGCAACAAGTGTTTGGCGCTCTTCAAAATTTTAACTTCTTTGAGTTGAGCACCAAGCGTGTTTTGCTTAGGCAGTCCAGCACGAGATCAAGGCGTGTGTTGTGGTCACGGAAAATGTGTCCCACAGTCACAACATCGTCCAGATAACACCTACAGACTTCCCACATCAAACCCCACAGAAAGTTGCCCATTGAGCGCTGGAAAGTTGCAGGTGCATTGCATAGTACAAACGGCATCACATTGAATTCAAAAGGCTGTCTTCCTTGTGCTTTGGAATCTGCCAATATCCTGACCTAAAATCAACAGATGAAAAGTAGATTGATTGATATGTGGGGTTTAACGTCCCAAAACCACTATATGATTATGAGAGACGCCGTAGTGGAGGGCTACAGAAATTTAGACCACCTGGGGTTCTTTAACGTGCACCCAAATCTGAGCACACGGGCCTACAACGTTTCCGCCTCCATCGGAAATGCAGCCGCCGCAGCCGGGATTCGAACCCGCGCCCTGTGGTTCAGCAGCCGAGTACCTTAGCCACTAGACCACCGCGGCGGGGAAGTTTTCATCCTGTCACCTACAATTCTGTTACATTTCATTTTCATGAATGCCATGTATTTTGCTTTTACCTAAGTGTTTTTTATTTAAATCACCATTGCCACATAATTCACCTTCGTTTTCTTTAAAATGCTGTCCTCGTTGCTTTAAACCTCTTTTTTGTTAGTTCTGTTAGCGCATTGTTGCTGGTTGTTTACCTATGTTTCTTGTTAGTTCATCGAGTTGGTTTAACGCAATGTTGTTAAATGCATTCGCTGTACCAAATTACCCATGTTTTCATGTTGATTCTTTCCGTGACTGTAAAAAAAGCCAGCTGGAGCTGGCTTCAGCTGGCTTCACGCCACAGTTGCAAAAGATGTGTAGAGGTCGCTTAGTAACCACTGCTGAGAGCGCTCCCCTGTGAAGGGTCGCCTAATAAATGGAGTGGAGCAGCTGGCTGAGCGAGAACCGCTCACCTTTGTAAGGTGGGGCTGAAACGAAGGCTTTGGTGGTACCGCTGGTGAGAAGCGAATGAGTCTCGGCGTGGCCACGAACTTCTAGCTTCGCAGACGTCTATCACACATACAGATAGTGGCAGAGGATAGAACGGCACCGAGTACTGTGATGAACAGGTAGGTGGATGATGGATCGTGTCGTCGACCATTATGTCTTGTCTCTGTAGCATTTCGCGCACTATTGCCCTGATAAGAGTGGCAAGGTCGGTGGATGGGCTCACGTCGACGCCCACGACCGTCGTTACGTTTCCCAGCATACCAAAGTGCGGGGCCATACGATGGGTCTTCAGCTCCTCAAAAGTAAGGCAATGACGTTGCCCTGAGGAGACGGAGGTGAGGTCTTCCCTACCTATCGAAAAATGTAGACGTCTCCTGCAATACGCTTCAGAAGGCGTTCGACCATTTTTTCTTCAGACACATACGAATCTACGATCTTTCGAAGCAACAGAACCTCCTATATATAGGTGCTACACGTCTTTCCAAGAGTCTGAGCTCCTTGAGCCAACGTGCGCCCCGCCGTTTTATTTTTCGAATTAGTCACTAAAGCACTTCTTGAGTTATTCAGCGAAATGATCTCACGTTGTTAAGGAGACTTCGTGGTTTTCGTACCACATCAGGCCAGTTTCTGTCAAAAAAGCGCGACATTTTTCATTTGGTCGGTGGGAATCAAGCAGTTGCACCGGATAACCCTTTTGTTATGCGTCAGCCACGCATCAACAGCTTTCCCCGCCCTTCCCGCGAATGGACGGGGTTCCGTATAGTGAGTGATATGGAGGTGCAGCAGGCACTGACCTTTGCGTAGTTGAGAAGCCTTGACCTTCGCTATTGGCCATGACGGTTGTAGTCCGTGGCAGACCAGCAGCTGTGGCTCCATGGTACATCCACGTGATGTACCAAGCACCCCCACCACTCTGTTACGTTTGCGAAAGATTTTATTCCGCTGTGACGCACCGGTAGACTCGAAGCTGTCGCGCACCGGAGTCCTGTCTTGCTTGCTTGTATGTTCCTATATGCTTTGACCCGTGCCTATTATGCGGGATCGGCAATTGCACCAGCCGTTATTGTAAGGGAGAAAAGAAATTTCAAAATTTGATAAATAAAAATTATTAATCAGTCACCTAAGGAATACAGAAGTGGATATTTATAAGGTGACTTACAAATAAATGAGGTATACGTGTAATAATCCAAAGGAATAAATGAATGTTGATTCCAAAAAACTGAAGTTTCATTAGATAAAAAAAAGAAACTTTAACAGGGAAGGTCTTTCTCGCTGGCGGAACGTCGTCTTCTCTAACCTCCCAGTTCCCCGCTACCCAGACCCTCATACCGAAACACGTATGCACTAACATTATTTATAAAAAAAGTTCACGTGAAATCGGCGATGCGCAATTTCGAGCAAACTGTCACGCTGAGATATGTCTCTTACATGAACACAGTTATTGTTTGTGCAGGTGATGCAAGGTGACATAATGTATAATGCATTTTGGGCATATATATGCAAGGTGCATGATGCATATAAACCTTGTGGTTCAATTTGCCAATGACTTTGCCCTCACCCTGCAAATCGCTAGCTTCCTTGTTAGCAATTAGCAAAGGCGTTGGTCCTGGGTATGAACCTTGGACCAAGACAAATTTTACGGCAACTAAGAAGCTTTTATTGTTGAGTATTCCGTACACATTTTCTTGTAGATCTATGCAACAAAGAGGCGGTTGTCTGTTTTCCTTTGCAAGGTGATAAATATGTGTGAAAGGCAGTAAAGTTAGTGGAAATTGTTGGAGTTAAAATAAAAAATGACTGCAATAACCAATTACGATTAGCCTAGGTAGTTAAAACGTTGTCATTTTAGGGTAAGAGTCAACCTTTAAAAAAGGAATCGCTAAGAAATTTCACATGTCGTTTTGAAGGCCCCATCGAATGTTTGTGAGGCGCAATAAGATCAAGATTTCAGCGACAACTTCAATTTTGTGAATTGATTTATGCTTAGCGTATTCAGCTCAGTTCCGAAAATATCCCTTATTTAAAATATTGGGCACTTCGTGTATTGCGGTTTTTTACGCGGCTGACCATGGAATGTACTACAATATTTAGAGCTGTGTAACCTGGTGCGAACTGGTACCACTCTCGATTCACGGTAACAATTTCGCTCAGATTCGGCACGTGTTATGAAAACAGTATATGCATATTCGTTTCATAGGTAGACACATCGGCTATACAGAAGACGTTGTACCATGATGCACGCCACCAATCGTCTATTAGAGTGCGCCAGCAAGGCCGCTTGGTGGAAGTGGTGAGTAGTCTTTGTTAGTTTACTGTTGTGCTTCTAGGGACGAAAATAGTAGTTCTCAATGTAACATAAACTTAGTGTAAAAGATGAGAGGTATTTTGCAGCCCACTTTATTGAAAACCATTTACGCTGCTCTGTTCACAGCTGTTATTGTGGAACGATTATATTTTGAATATGCACGTTTTTGCTTGCTCGGAAGCCAGCATTTTCATCGCACAATGCGCCTGATATGCAGTTATCGAGAAAATCAAGAAAATGAAAAATATATGTCAGGCGGCCAAATGAATCTTCATAATATACGTAACACGCACACATTTTCTTCTCATGCTCATTTGGACTGGCGTTGTGAGTTGATTATCATTGTATATTTAGGAATATCTCACAGGTCTCCAAAGAGGCATAGAGGGAGGGGGACATAGTGTACTATTCAATACCTCATATACGCGAGGTAAAGTTTCCCACGCAGCCAACAATTCACCGAAGAAATTACCGTACATGATGATGATGACGTGTGGTGCTTATTGGCGCAAGGGTCCATTGATGGCCAAAAAGCGCCATTTCAGTTTACAGGGGATGGTATAGTACTGATATAGTATGATATTGATATGGCATGATATGGCACAGGGGGCTGCATTCCTCGTGCTTCGAGTAGAAGCCTAGAAATAATAAAACCATGACAGTGACCAGAAATATGTGCAGTGAAAGTGAAAGGTGACAAGCAGTGATAATAAAAGGTGACGGGCAGCCACCTGCGTCGATGTCATGCACCGTATATGCATACGTATCTATCTATCGATCTATCTACACACACACACACACACACACACACACACACACACACACACACACACACACATACATATATATATATATATATATATATATATATATATATATATATATATATATATATATATATATATATATTGATAGTACACCTTTAGTGGTGAGCAGAAGAGACGTTTACTTTGTGGAAAACGTAGCGGTAGAACCGACCAGCTGTCAAGCGGAGCGAGCGCGAGCAGCAACAACACTCTTCCTTCTCTTCTTCAGCTGGCGTTCCGGCCTGTGCCAAATATCAATGCTACAAATCACTCCCCCCTCAGAAAAGGAGCCATCCTGGCGACCTATGGAACGGGTACGACGGGTGGGTCGTAGTGCGGCTTCAATCGATCTACGTGAACAGTCTCGCGGCCTCGATGCCGTCGGTCTGTTGATGGTTGAACCGGCTCAACAATATAGTTAACCGGTGAGGCCTGACGTAGGACTCGGTAGGGGCCTTCGTACTTCGGCAGTAGCTTGGTGGAAAGACCAGGAACAGATGAGGGAACCCGAAGCCATACCAAGGCGCCAGGCGAGTATGACTGCGAAGACAGGTTTTCGTCGTGACGGTTCTTCTGGTACGCTTGATCTTGGGCGGTTAAGGAACGCGCGAGTTGCCTGCATTCTTCTGCATAGGTGGCGACTTCAGATAGAGTTGTGGATTCCGAAGCGTCTGGATGATACAAGAGAATGGTGTCCATGAATGAGGAAGGTTCGCGCCCGTAAAGGAGGAAGAACGGAGAGAATCCTGTCGTAGACTGAGTGGCGCTGTTGTAAGCGTAAGTTACAAAGGGCAGTATGCGGTCCCAGTTGGTGTGATCAGCGGACACGTACATGGATAGCATGTCGCCCAGTGAGCGGTTAAACCGTTCGGTCATTCCATTCGTTTGCGGATGGTATGCGCTGGTTGTCCGATGCACAACGTTGCATTCGCGAAGAAGGGCTTGTACCGCTTCGGAGAGGAACGTACGGCCGCGGTCACTGAGTAGCTCACGAGGCGCGCCATGGCGTAGAATGAGATTGTGAAGGATAAATAAGCCAACTTCACGTGATGTGGCCTCTGGCAGCGCAGCAGTTTCAGCATAGCGTGTCAAGTGATCAATGGCGACAATCACCCAGCGGTTCCCGTTAGGCGTATAGGGAAGGGGACCGTACAAGTCAATTCCGATGCGGTCGAAAGGGCGGGAGGGGCAAGGCAACGGCTGCAGTTGTCCATTGGCTATGTGTGGTGGGCTTTTTCGGCGTTGACATTTGGAGCACGAACGCACGTACTGTCGGACAAAGCGGTACATTCCGCGCCAATAGTACCGCAGCCGGAGACGTGCATACGTTTTTATCACACCGGCGTGGCCGCATTGAGGATCCGCGTGAAAAGAGTCGCAAATGTCGGCACGTAGGTGGCGAGGAATCACAAGCAACCACTTGCGGCCGTCAGAAAGGTAGTTGCGACGGTACAGGAGTCCATCGCGGATGGTAAAGTGTCGAGCTGTGCGCTGCAGTGAACGATTGGGCGTAACTTGGGACGGCTGAGACAGTAACTCTATCATAGAGGCTATCCAAGCGTCTTGGCGCTGTTCATAGGGCATGTCCGCGTACGAAAGTGCCACAGCATCGAGGCTGGATACAGAAGTACTTCCGTGTTCATGGGGAAGTGGAGAGCGGGAGAGAGCGTCGGCATCTGAATGTTTGCGGCCTGACCTGTAGACGACACGGATATCATAGTCTTGGAGGCGTAACGCCCAACGAGCGAGACGGCCAGATGGGTCTTTTAGTGACGATAACCAGCAGAGGGCGTGGTGATCAGTCACGACGTCAAATGGACGGCCATAGACGTAGGGTCGAAATTTTGTGATTGCCCAGACGATGGCTAGACATTCTTTTTCTGTGACTGAATAATTCTGTTCAGCCCTAGTAAGAGTGCGACTGGCATAAGAAACGACGTACTCGTCGTATCCAGACTTGCGTTGAGCAAGAATAGCGCCAAGTCCGACTCCACTTGCGTCGGTGTGTATTTCTGTAGGGGCATCAGGATCAAAGTGACGGAGAATCGGTGGAGATGTCAGCAATTGACGTAGTTTCGCGAATGCCTTATCGCAATTGGAAGACCACGCCGAAATGCCCTCGGTGTCAGAAAGTAGCCGTGTTAAAGGGGCCATGACAGATGCAAAATTACGGACAAATCGGCGAAAGTATGAACATAAGCCGATAAAGCTCCGGAGTTCCTTAAGTGTCGATGGCTTCGGAAACTGGGCGACAGCACGGAGTTTTCCAGGATCAGGTAGAACGCCGTCCTTGCTGACAACATGCCCTAAGATGGTGAGCTTCCGGGCGGCAAAATGGCACTTTTTCAAATTTAGTTGGAGCCCAGCATGTGTAAGGCAATGCAGGACACTTGCGAGGCGCAGAAGATGGGTATCGAAGTCTTTTGAAAAAACGACGACGTCGTCCAAATAGCAAAGACACGTCTGCCATTTAAGGCCTCGAAGTATGTTGTCCATCAGACGCTCGAAGGTGGCTGGGGCGTTACAAAGGCCGAACGGCATCACGTTAAACTCGTACAAGCCGTCCGGAGTTACAAACGCAGTCTTGGCGCGGTCAGCTTCATCCATGGGTACCTGCCAGTATCCCGATCGAAGATCCAGCGAAGAAAAGAATTCTGCACCTTGCAAACAGTCGAGAGCGTCGTCAATTCTGGGGAGCGGATAAACATCTTTGCGCGTGATCTTGTTAAGGCGCCTGTAATCCACACAGAATCGGATGCCCCCGTCCTTCTTTTTGACCAGTACCACCGGGGAGGCCCACGGACTGTTAGACGGCTGTATAACGCCACGATTGAGCATATCAGACACTTGATCGTCTATAACTTGGCGTTCGGCGTGGGAGACCCGGTATGGACGCTGACGCAATGGTGCGTGGGTGCCAGTGTCAATACGATGGACAATTGCAGATGTTCGGCCCAGACTGGTTTGTTTGAAGTCGAACGATGAGCGGAAGTGGTCGAGAAGTGTCAAGAGTTGAGTTCGTTGGTCAACAGGAAGGTCAGGATCAATCGATGGAAGGAAGACGTCGAGGGAAGAGGTGGCGGATGTGAGAGCGGAAGTAACACTGGCGATCTCAAGGCTTTTTGCTTGATAGGGCAGTTGACTGGTGCAAACACAATCGATGTCCTCAAGGCGGCCGATGCATTCGCCACGGAATAGGGTAACTGGTACAGAAAGGAGATTCGTGGCATAAATGTTTGCGCAAGTGGCTTCGACCGTCAGAAGAGCAAAAGGCAGAAGAACGTTTTTTCGAGAAGTGAAGTCTTCTGACGGCGTGAACATGACGTGCGAAAAAGCGGCATGGTCGCACGAGATCGGCACAATAACAGAAGACATAGGTGGAATATCAGTCTCCGCGGCGACGACAACACGAGAAATAGAAGGCTTATTATAATCGTCGTCGGAGAGCGATGACAATTCTAGTTCGGCCCGGGCACAATCAACAACGGCATGATGTGTGGAAAGGAAGTCCCAGCCTAATATGACGTCGTGTGAGCAGTGCGGAAACACGATAAATTCAACCACGTACAGAACGCCCTGGATGATTAACCGAGCCGTGCACGTCATAGAAGGGTTCACGTGATGCGCTGTTGCCGTACGAAGGGAGAGACCAGAAAGCGGAATCGTAACTTTTCTTAACTTGCGACACAATGCTTCACTCAATACAGACACGGCAGCTCCGGTATCTATTAATGCTTGAACGGGGATACCTTCAATCAAGACAGTTATTTCATTATTCGGTAGAGAACGAGGCCTTGTGGAGTTCGACGGTGGCGCAGTTCTTGCCTCCGGAACTGCGATGGTCAGTTTTCCGTTTGGGCAGGTGGTGCACGCCGAAGCATTGGTGAAGGCGAACGTCGGCGCGGGGAAGGCGATCGGCGTGGGTTGAAGGCGCGGCGGCTCGGCGGAGAAGTGTCCGAAGCTGCATGGAACGGCAGCGTCTGTGGTGGTTCTGTGGGGGCGTAGCCGTAGGTGCCATCAATAATGCCTGAGTGAGGGACGCGCCGGCGACAGAACCGCTCAACATGGCCAGGCTGACGACAGTAATAACAGATAGGTCTGTTATCCGATGTACGCCAAGGGTTGTTGGGAAGCGTTGAAGGACGGCGGTAAATGGGAACATGCGAGCCTGCCGGTACGTGTGTTGCGTAGAAGGCGTTCGCTTGGTGGGCAGGGTCGACGACGTTTGACGGCGCATGTACCTGCCTTCGCGCGACGTCAGCGTAAGTCAGGGGAGCGGACACAGGTGGTGGCTGGTACGTGGGGGGAAGTGCCTCGCAGACTTGCTCTTCGATGGTTTGGCGCAGTGACGAGGTCAGCCCATGCGTATTGCTGGGAAGCAAGGGGGCAAGGGACAACTGGCGTGCCACTTCCTCTCGGATAAATTGCTGGATTTGCGGGGTCAATACAGTCTGTTCTGGAGATATTGCACCAACGGTCAATGCTGGCGTGCTGGTCATGTCGAAAGTAGGCCGTCGCGTTGAAATGCGCTGTTTTCGCAACTCATCGAAACTTTGGCAGTGTTGGATGACTTCCGAAACTGTTTGCGGGTCTTTAGCCACCAGCATGTGGAAGGCATCGTCCTCGATGCCCTTCATAATGTGTTTTACCTTGGCGGTTTCCGACATGTCAGGATCAAAGCGACGGCAGAGGCCTACGACGTCCTCAATGTAGGACGTGAAACCCTCTCCCGACAGTTGGGCGCGATCCCGCAAGCGCTGTTCTGCACGGAGCTTGCGCACTGTCGGTCGGCCAAACACGTCCGCGAAGGTGGTCTTGAAAGTGGCCCAGTCGGTAAGCTCGGCTTCGTGGTTGTTGAGCCAGAGCTCTGCTACTCCTCTGAGGTAAAAGTGGACGCGGCCCAGTTTGTCGTTTTCGTCCCACCTGTTGTTGACGCTTACTCGTTCGAACGAAGAGAGCCAGTCCTCGACGTCCTGCTCATCGGTGCCGTTGAAGATGTCTGGATCTCGCTCTCTCGGGACGCCGGGACAGTGGACAGGTGGAGATGTAGGAGCCGTCTGCTGTGCAGCGTCGATGGACATTGTTGATGGCGAAGGTAGAGTTCGGTTGCGGAGTTCCAGGATGGAAAAAGGTACCCAGCACTCTCCACCACTTGATAGTACACCTTTAGTGGTGAGCAGAAGAGACGTTTACTTTGTGGAAAACGTAGCGGTAGAACCGACCAGCTGTCAAGCGGAGCGAGCGCGAGCAGCAACAACACTCTTCCTTCTCTTCTTCAGCTGGCGTTCCGGCCTGTGCCAAATATCAATGCTACAATATATATATATATATGAAAACACAACAAGAAAGAAAAAAATCCTGAAAAAAAACTCCGGCGCGCGGAATCGAACGCCAAACCTCTGCGTCGTGATAGTAAATAGTTAACCACTGAACCACCCCAGAGAACATTCTTTACTGTTCAAACAACAAGCTAGTTATATCTACCACTTACCGCTGCTCACGAGTATTTCGAAGAGAAATGTGTTTTCAGCATTACCAGCAAGATGGCGCGAAGAGCACGCGTTGCCACATCGCGTGGCGGTGCCTGCTCTATTCTCTTACGCTTATTTAGCCCGGCGAGATAAGGGCGTTCTCCTGTATTTACCTGGTTTGAAAATGTCACTGCAATCACTGCAATCTCCGTTTGCGAAAAGTGCAAGCTTTTCAGTCATAGCAAAGAAATAATGAGACGCTTATTTGCGTGCACCCGTACCTGTGAGTACGTTTTGTGCGTGAGGAACGCTGGGCTTGTTTTGATACGCTTTGAATTCTGCGGGTGACCTTTCAATTTTTTTAAGCTGCCGGATCAGGGAGTCATTTTGGTTTTGATAGGTCCGTAGCAACAGCGTTTATTCCAACTCGGCAATTTCACGCTTTATCGTGTGCATCTTAAAGATAGAGTATCAGCTCTCAATTGGGTCACAAATTATAAAGAAATTACAAAAAGGGAAGGAAATCAGAGAGGTCATGGTCGTTAGCCAGAGCACAGTAAATAATATGACAGGTATTTTTTTGACTCGGCGCTTACACTATCGTAGGTGTTGGAGCAGGATTGATATCAGAAAGCGTAGAATGTCGCCAATATTGAAGTCTCGTTATAGAAATGCCATAACATGAAATATTGGAATTCCTTAGGTACTGGTAACGAATTCTCGGAAAACTCTGTAACTGAGATTTAGGGAGAAAGTCCTATACGTTGAATGGTAAGGTTGCGATTGTGATGTTTCAAGCGGCGTTTCATTTTGTTAACGACTATTGGGCTTGCACCAACTTTGATACTGCTTTTGCCAGGAAGGGGTGATAAACAGCAAGCTGCGGATAAAGCCTGTACCGGAAGGAGAGCGGTCATCAAATGGCCAGCTGCTACATAAAGTTTACGAAGTGCACGAGAGTCAGAATGGCTCAGTTTTGACAAAAGGTAATCTTTTTTTTCTAATTGCTCGGTTCGCCAGAACATCTATACAACGTACTCTTGAACTGTCTAATGATGTACAGTTTTCTTTTCGTCACAGAAATATTTCAGCGTCCCAAGAAAAAATAATACCCACTTATTGGCTGTTACGAAACCAATCAAGAAACGCGTATCCATAAAAATTCTCAAGATAGCCCTCAAGCATTTTCTGTATATCGAAACTACAAAGGGCAATCGACATCTCTTACATTATTTTTGTATTGCTGCAGCTCAGAAGGCCAGCACTGTTGTTAACATAATATAATCGCCAAACGAATAGTGTATTCTGAATGACCCGTTTCTTAACGTTGAAAAAATGCTTTTCAGAGGAAGCGTATTATCCTTCGCATATTCAACGTGACATCTCTTGACTAGGGCGTTCTTTTTGTAACGTAAAAACAGTGGTTCAAACCTTGTGCGAAACTGTGATCATGCGTTGAAAATGTCTCAATAACGCCTGCCACGGGAGTTTTTTTGGATTGTAGCTTTTAGCAGAAACAATTGTGCCGACATGCAGTGCATTGCGCGTAACTGCAGTTTGTCTTACCCGATGTGACCGCAGTATTGTAGGAGTACATATGTCATGTTTATAAAATTGGATACCCAGCAGTGCGTTGCCAACTCACTTTACACGAACATCGCAGTCTACTTGAAAAACAGTTGCAAGACTTAGGGTGGCCCTGCGGTAAAACACTTCCACTCGGTTTATTGAGGTTTGATTCCTGCTAGGACCCTGATATTTTGTTCTTTACATTTGTCACTTTAAACGCTCTCGATGTGTGAGTTTTTTCTTGATGCTCACGCAAATAAAGTGCCCGTGTCTGTACTTACTATTGCTGTGTTAATATACTCTGTCAATCACATGTGGCGCATGTGAAGCAAAGAAGGATACTGGTGTTGAACGTACGGTTACATCAAAAATCGACAAAACTGCGCGAGCCAATAGTACAGTGGTAGCTACACAACAGTGGTACATACCTGCCCGCGCGTATGTGCCACACGTCTGGTGGAAACGGTTTGTCCGCGTACGCGAAGGTATCGTGATATATTCATGTCATAACCAGCGACTATAATTCGTCAAACTAGTTTACTTTTCCTGATGATACCGGTTTGCACTAAATTAAGGGGGGGGGGGGTATAACGAGAGAACCCAGACGTAGGCGGCTGGATAGATACATAAGGAGACAGACACCAAAAATTCATTCGGTGGGCAAAGAAATGCTTGGCATTGCAAACAATTACTTGATTTCGATTAGAAAACTCTACCCTCACCACTGTATTGTCATAAGTTTCTCTATCAGTTCATCATTAGCGGAGAAAACCAAGACTGAAGTTTGATTTTTAACTTTGGCGCCGTAATCTGCGCACGTGGCGTCCAAAAATTTAAAATACAATGTTCGTATTTTTGTGACACTAACTCAGTTAAGTTTTCTGAAACTTCGTATACTAGGTTCATAACACCTCTCGATGACAACGTTTTTCATTTTTATCGATTAGAAGGGACGTAGGTCATAATGGACGCCTTAAAAATTCATTACCTCGTGGTGTTTGTACCGGATTCTGAATGTGGGGTCTCCACACGCACTATTTTTGTTTAACGCGTTCTCTCGCTTGCAGAGCACCGCTTCGCGGCAAGAGAATATATCAGGATTATGACATTGAACTTATACGTGCAAAATGTTTTGCTCTTTATTGTTCCTTTAAAGAATTGCACAGAAGGGCTGCAGTTGATTGGCCTTTATGTAACTTTATTACATTCTCAGTATACACCCGCCTGCATATATATACGTGTGCTTATGTTGAAAGCTGAAGTGTGACATATAATATTTCAGACATGGTACTCCAGCATTTACGAAACGAAGACAGTGAAGAGGAGGATCACGAAAACTTTGAAGCCCGTTAGTGCAAGTCACCTTTCATTCGAAATGCTATTGCACTTGAGCAGTTACTTTGCTGATAAAATAGCAGAACCTTCTGATTGGTGTAAGAACTATTTGTAAGAGAACCTTCGCACAAAACCAGTGCTAACATATGACGTAATCGTAAGTAATGTAGCTGTAGTACGCACTTCTCACAAATGCTTGCATTAGAATGCGGTATACCTACATGTATAACAAGATAATATGACACATTAAATTAGCTCCATCGGGGTATAACACATCAGAGAAAAGCTTGCCACGCCACCATGAAGTGGCCCTTGCTTCTGTTTGGACATACTGATATTTTTCTTCAGCTAATATTCTGTTGGTCCTGAGCCAAAGCTAAATGAAACACTTGGAAAAATATTTCATTCATCCGAAGTCATCGAATGATTAAGTAAATGCAACGGGATGACCACAATATCTAATCTGGTGACTTATAAGGTGCTTCTAGGCGTGAGCTGAGTGATGCAGGTGGTTTAGAGGTTGCATCCAGGTTTTTGCTAAGTTTTAAATAGCTGATGCTATGCTGTTTCTAGGTTGATTCTCAGTGCAGAATGGTAGTGAAGTTCAGCCATTCATAGTCACAGATCGGACTCTGAAACCTAGTCGTTGACGCACGCCTCTATCAAGGTCGGGTTCTTCACCAAGCCGTCTTTGTCTGTCCCGTTTTCCAGGATATTGTCGATGTACGTTCTTGGGGTCTAAAGCTCACCACTGTCACTTCACAGCTAGCCTGTGTAACGCTGTCCTTCGGTAGAACGCCCCGCGCACCTTAAGCGTTGGCGTGGTGCCAAGCAGGTCACACCCTGCAGCGCGTAGACAAAGAACACCTACCAGTTTGGCGTAGACGTCACACTTCTCTTGCAGTGCGCGTAAGTCATTCTCTTTATTGCCTGCCACGCATTCGCTGGGGCGGCCGCAGCAACCGCCTCGTCCGTTCTCCCGCAACACCTTTTGCACCAAGAGCCACTCGCTACGCCGCTGACTCGACGGTTCACGCGCAATAAGCACAAGGCGCTCCTAACGTACGCTTTGAAACATGTCTGAACGTGTCAACTACAAGCCCTACGCCAGTCTTCGCTTCAAGCGAATCTTCCAGCGCTCACTGCCACACTCACGATATCGCCGTTCAGCCTGTGATGCCACCCATGCGCAACGCTGCTGCTTCGCGTCCCATCAGCGTTCCCTTCGGAGAGATAGTCCAATATTTTGGGCGAACTGTTGTGTTCGCTGTTTTATTTTAAGTTGTCTAAAGTGGGGTATACCCACCTTTTGTGGCATATGGTCTTTTATATTAGTGATAATTTTCTGATGGCAAAAGTATTTGGTAATGCGCGTTTGTAGGTATTGCTTCACTTGTTCATAGTGGTTCAGTGGTGAGCAGTGGAAATTATGAAATTTTTATGGCAGATCCACGTTCATGGTGATGATTCTTTTTTGGTACCGATTGAACAAGCAATAATTTGCTAAACATCTTCGCCGTTAAAACACGCAAGAAAGAAGGTGTTTGGGGGCAATGTATATTTCTAAGTGTACGGGCGCTTGTGAGAACTAGTGCGTCATGCGAGAACGACGAGGAGTCTCAGCTGTACAGTACATCTTTTGTCAAATAGAAGCAACCATAGATTTAACTTTGAAATTCGTCCAAATGTGGCGGAAGAAATTGCCCCGCGTGTGATAATTTCGAAGCAATAAATTTGAACCTAGAACCACTGTGAGCAATACAAGGCGTCAATCGCGCCTCAATGTTCCAGAAGTTTCACGTTTGTAGTAGATCGTTTTAAGATTGCGCGCAGGACGGGAACACGGAAATCCGCTCAGCGCTTGGCTGATTACAAATGATAAAAATGGAAAGTAAGGCGCTGATAAACAAAAAATGGCGCGTTGCAACGATAATCAGATTATCGACGACCGATGTTGTTTGCGCCAAAATCAGTGTGTGGAGTGCATTCCATGCAGTAGCCTTTTCGTTCCACTGCCACAAGTTCACTAAATAAAGAGCTTCATCTTGTATACGTCGGCTGATACTTTCATCAAGGTCACGACCCTGTGCCAACATATTTCATTCTTTTTCCTGCTCCGTAACAAAACAGAACACCGAGTAGACGAAAGGAATCTAAATGGCAAATTGTTTACCGTGGAACTCCACGTGATTTCTGATAAAGTGCACCAAGGGAGCTTTACGAAGAACGAGGAATTGATTGCCTATACCGCTGTTATGGCAAATGCTGTAAGTAAATTTATTCTTCCTTGTTTACTCCATACAAACGAAGGTGTGAAAATGGCTGCGCATGAATACGTAAAAATCAATTACCGTACTACAAACATGGCACTAGATACAGTCTTCACAACGTTCGCAAGACATTTGTCAGTACCGTTCTTGAGTGCGTACCTAAAGTTGGGCTGACACGAGATTAGGACATCGCTAAGGCGATCTTTTTTTGTTTCTTTTGTACATATTGTGAACGCTCTCCGCACACAGGAGTCAGCGAAGTCCTATAAAATATTTTTCTTGGTTCTGAAGTTTTTGTCGCTCAGCCAGCTCCGATGACTTAATACAGTTCCACTGAATCTTGAAACTGTGTGATCTGCCTGGCGGCTGAATTACGGTGTCGCAGGAGACAACGCACCCATCGTTGTATACGTGTATTGCACGCAGATGGTAAATCTGCCGTTAGAACTATTGAGTATTAGGTGGTTCAGCTCACGGCTGCATCTGTGCATTGCTAATAGACGGAGTGGACAAGGCGATGGTGAGTCAAGGCAACATTTGTGTACTGTATAAACAGAGAAGTTACCTATTCGGCGCTCAGTCGATAGCTTGCTGGGCTCGCACTGAGATGCGACGATGAACCGAGATTTCTTCGGTCGCTCTTTCTCTCTCGTCTTTGCAAAGCTTGGTTCGTCTGGGGCTTTTGCGGATCCCTTGCATTAGCCAGTAGTTTGAAGCCTCCACTAAGAAACTGCCGCGCGTCGCTGGCTATAATCGGACCTGTGGTTGAGGGGGCTCGCCAAGCGTTGCGTGAGGGTTTGCCGTCACTTATGTCAGGCGGACCAGGTGAGATGCCATGAATTGCAGCAACCTGCCGCCTTGGTTGACGCCCGTTAGATAAAACAACTCGCTGGTTGAATAAGCCACTCTATCGCTGTTGACGCCACTTACTTCAGACGATACGAACCTGAATACCTTTCCGGAGCAATGCAGTTTCGGTTGCACTTTCAGGCATTACGGTGCGTCTGCAATTGCTGTCTTCTCGTGATGTCGCACTGCTATGACATGTCACGGAGAAGCCGCCTTTTCAATATCGAAACCGAGAGTGTCCTTAAAAGATAGCGGCATTACAGATATACGCGATGGATTTCCAGGCACCATCGTATTCGTTATAGACTTCTCGAAAGATAGGTTTGTATATAAGGCAGAAATCTCCCCAAAGTATTTATATTTGTGCTAGTACTCTTATAAGCAAGCACGACATACAAGATAAGTTGCGCTGGAGATACTTACCCAAGTTTAGCCATGTTTTTATCGCTCACGCCTTTTTTCCTTGAAACCGCATGTTCAAGATTATTTAATACTTTATGGCAGTAAGCAGATTATGCTGCATTTCAGGTCAACTTAAGATATCTGGAAATGCGACATCCGAGAGTGCAGTTCAAGCTCATCGGTATAACAAGAAACCGGGTAAGTTTATCTGAAAAACGTACACTAATGGGGCAACAGAGAACTCCCATTGGACACGTTATCTTTTTGTTCAACAGCAGGACTCTGTGAATATAGAAAAGCATGCATTAGATGAGGATATTGTGCCTTATGCTTTTAGCAAAATTATGTCTGCACGCAATGCTATGCCGATAATAACAGGGCGTTTGATCAATGAGCACATGCGGCGCCATCATAATTTTCGGCCCATTTTCAAGTTGACTCTAGGACGAAGGCCTCAGCTCATAGTGTCCAATTTTGTCTACCCTGTGTGAGCTAGTTCATTTTTATGCCTACGAGTATTCGATGTCACATCAAACTATGTGGTCCCCTGCTATTTTTCTTGAAACTTAGTATCGATTGACTAGCACTATACGACGTAGAGTTGCCGGTGCTTCGCCATGCATGCCTTGCCTAAGTGCAGCATCGCTTATTATTGTCAGCCAAAATGTCGGGTGTCCCTGTCTTTTACCAAAACAGCTCCACTCTACTCCGGTCTCTTAATCGTACGCCTCATATCTGTGGGATGGCGTCGCGATAGAAGGATGCATTCCAACATAAAACATAACTGTTTATTAACGTTATAGCTGCAGTGGGGCTAGCATGCCGACGCTGCGCTCGAATGGCTTAAGAAACAAAAGATGAAACTGCGCTTGGCAGCTTGGGTTTTATACCCGCCTGTGGTGACATAAGCCTCCGGTGAAGCTGCGGTGGGGCCATCTTCTATCGGAAGCGTGTTCCAGCAAGTAGCCCTGTTAGGACGGGCTAACCAGTGACGAGACCGAGGTTGCGCAGGTTTATGCAGAGTGGTAGCCACATAACCCCCCCCCCCCCACACACACACACACACACGCACACCGCCGCGGTTGTGTAAGGAAGCCTGTGGGAGGAGTGGCGCTGCCTGGTTCGTTCGCAGCGATATATGTTGGCTTGCGTCGGTCAATAGAGACGCGGATGTCATTCCCGTTCAGGGAGAGTGCAGTGCTTGTCGTCACAAAGAACGACTTCGTAGGGTCCGCTGTAGAGTGGCTGGAAAGACCGCCAGGCGTTGTCGTCATGGACGAAAGCGTGTGTGGCGTAGTGAGTACCTAGCATGTGCGCTTCGAGCATTCATAGAAGGAATATCGAAAAGTCTCTGATAAACTGCTCTTAATGTTTTCGCTGCGACTGTGCTGCGCGTTGCGCGCAGGCCTGGCGATATTTTTTTGGAAACGATAACGTTAAGGCATTACCTTTTTTCGTGGGTAACTCAAGGCAGTAACGCATTGCTTTTTTCATTGAGTAGAGGAAACCGTATTTAGTTACGTTTTTTTTTCGATAAAGCTTACAATACTAGCTCTAATGCACAATCCCTGTTATAATACGTAAGGAAGGAAAGCGGAGTTACCTTGCTGAATATTTTGAGTGGAAATGAATAAAATAACTCTCCGAGCAAAATAAAAACTTATTTTAAAATATTGTTTTCACAAAATGCTCAAGAATCCGACAAGTAGAAGCTGCAAATTATCAAAAAAATATTTCAGTAAACACAGAATATTGTCTTCATTCCTGCTTAGCTAACTTTAACTTTTCCATTTGAAGAATGAATTTTGAACAAGCCGTAACTTCAGGAGCAGAGTATTAGTGCCTATTTACACGTTTTTACTGGCTATATTTGCTTCAATCTACCTTAGTTTAATCGCATGTATTTCTAAATAGGACGACAGTTTCGTCAGAGGCTCTCAGGGCACAATTCAATCAGATCCAACCTTGGACGGACTAGGAGATTACTACAGGAATGGCCGCGTTCCAGGGGATCCTGATCTTGTATATTTGTTGACCGGGTGAGCAGCAGAAATTCTATCCTACTTGAAATGTCGTTAAAAGTAATCACCGAGGTTATTGAATTCAGTGTGAAAGTTTGCACATATACCGCGGGATCTATTTATAGAAAATCAATACATAACGCTGCCGTGTTGCATTTTATTCCGCAGCCGTGACATGGTTAGAACTGTTGGAGGAAGATTGGATAAGTCTATAACAGGTAAGGTGCTTCGCTTGGATTTGTCATGCGCGGTGCCGTGTAGTTACTTTACTGCATGAAGAAATGAATGTCGAGGTTTGCTTGCGTACCACCTCAATGCATGCTTGAGTAGACCACGAAGTCGCGCTGGTCGGCTGACAATCACCATGAAGGTAATTTAACTGCGCTATCAAATACGGGCAAACAAAGAGAGATTTGCGCTGGCTCTCAAGTGAAGATTCATTGTGCAAACATTGACGTATATACAGGAAAGAAGTGAATGAACCTAGCTCTCTAACGAACCATCACACCTAAAACAGCACTGCGCTGCTGTCACAAAGTAGCATCCCAAATTCGCAGCCATCAGTGAGTGCGGTTGTAAGTTAACTCATACAACATGGTATAGAATTTATCCTGGATGCCCCGCCACGGTGTTCTAGTGGCTAAGGTACTCGGCTGCTGACCCACAGGTCCCGGGATCAAATCCCGGCTGTGGCGGCTGCATTTCCGATGGAGGCGGAAATGTTGTAGGCCCGTGTACTCAGATTTGGGTGCACGTTAAAGAACCGCAGCTGGTCAAAATTTCCGGAGCCCTCCACTACGGCGTCTCTCATAATCAAATAGTGGTTTTGGGACGTTAAACCCCCCAAATCAATCAATCAATTTATCCTGGATACCTGAATCAGAAACTAACACCCCAAGTGCGTTAGTATTGACGCACTACAGTAGTTGTGCTGCTCTTGGTACGTTAGTTACGCTTTCTACGGCAATGCCGTCTGGATGTTTCACGACGCACCTATGAAAGCATGCGTGATAGTTTCAATACTTGAAAAGTAGGCATGGTTTTGGGACGTTCCGCCCTACATATATCCTACACACTAGGGTCGCTATTATATGTGGCGTAGAACAGCTTTTCCATATGAAAAACCACCTTCAGCCCAAATGATAAAAAGGGAATTCCAATGTTTGAATAAGTGGCGAAATGTTGTTGCCTTGGCGTAACAATTGGCTGCGAAAACAAGTGGCTATGTTTCATAGTTTTTAGACACACAATACAATAGCCTAACATATATATATATATATATATATATATATATATATATATATATATATATATATATATATATATATATATATATATATATATATATATATATATATATATTAATGAGACCCAACAGACAGTAATGCAAAGAAATGTACAGGGGAAGTTCTTAGAACCAATGTAATGTAATTAGGAAGAAAGAAAAGTGGATGAAAAAATTACCAGCCGTGAGCAGGAATCGAACCTACGACCTTCGAATAACGCGTTCGATGCTCTAACCACCGAGCTATCACAGCGGCCTTCCCTCCATCCACTTTTTTGGGTTTATATGTTAATTTAGAAGTAGGAGTGACAGCCTACTTCTAAATTCTTTAAAGAGGTGGTGCTTTAAAGAGGTGGTGCTTTGCCTGAATAAGTCAAAACGGCGAAAATGTAATAAAAAGTGACTGATCGTTTCTTCTTCATTACAGTAAATGCACAGAGAGAAATTCAATATACATGATCTATGCAAGTAAAAATTAAAGAAAATAACGCGGCAACGAAATTGTACGATGGCAACTTCCACCATGCTTAAATTACACAGTTCACTACACCAGGGAAATAGGTGATTGCACTCAAGAGAAGCCGTCAGTGCAGGGTCTGATAATTTTTGCCTAATTTTAAATGTGCGAAATTGCGCCACCGTAATGTGTACTGCATGAGGGAAAATATGAATGATGGGTGCCGAAAGCAGTGCCTTCGCAAGAGAATCAGCTATTTTGTTTAACAACAAACCTTTGTGCATTGGAGCCCAGAATAAATGAATACTTCGTAGATGATAGGGTGCCAATTATTTAAAAAGTTTCAGTATGGGTTAGCGACCGGATGCGGACAGAGAAGAGCACAATGATAATGAATCAGTTGTGACTGCTACGACTGGAATGGAAGTATTTACCTTTCGCAAAGCTAACATTATTACCATAAATTCAGTCGGAAAGACAGAAACAAAATCTGGTGCGCGAAATGAAAATGACCAATGAAGTACGTGGCATTATATTTCAACGCCTCATTTTTCATCTGTTTGCGATGCGTGCGTTGCAATAATAACATTTGTTATTATTGCGGTTGAGTTTAACTGACACTCCTTCGGAGTTAAACTCAACCGCGGCTGTCACAGAAACAAGCGTGAATGACAGAGGAAGGAGAACCACATCGTAATCAGTTAGACGCACTTGGTTTGGCCGTGCTTGTGGGCAATTAGGTGCGCCCAGACTGTTGCAGACGTAATCAAACTGCCTGCGACAATGATGACGACGCTGTATTCTCGTAAGAAGTCCATACCAATAATTAGATCCTTGCAGCATGCGGCGAGAACAACGAACGACGCACCGAAAGAAGAACCTCCGAGGTCGATTCTTGCTGTGCGTTTTCCAGATGACATCAATAAGTGACCACCTGCCGTCCATAATTGAGGGCCTGTCCACGGTGTCTTAACTTTCTGAGGCGGATGGCGACGCCCTGACGAATAATAAAAAAGTCGGCACCGGTGTCAACTGAGGCTATCACTTTCTGGCCATCAAGAAAAGCACTAAGGCTAGCGGTCACAATGTCGTCGCTCTCACGTCTTGTCGGCTTTATAGCGTCTTGTAATGGGGGCTTTTGATCGTCATCTCAGTGGCCTGCAACCTTACTTACCCCCGGAGATCGCCGCCCTCACTATCCCTGGCGCGGGCTGGGTGACCTTCTTGCGTTAGGTTCCGTGGAGGTACGTCTGTGTGACGAAGGCGCATGCGCGGAAGAAGGAGAGCGGGATCGACGTCCCAAACCTGGCTGGTGAGTAGGTACTACCTCTTCGTCAGAAGTACGGTAGTCGTAAAAGTGAGAACGGGCTCCTTAGAAAGAGGCGTCCTCCCGGCGAAGCATATATTCGTCGTTCGCGTGCCGATCATAACACTATGGTCGAAGAGGGTGGAACTATTCACTGCGTTGCCAGCAATGACAGGCAATATGATATTAACCTCCACAGTTAAACCATAGTGGACGTCGATCGGTTATGCGCCATGTGTCTGTTCTTCGAAGCGGTGGACGTCTGAGCCTCCCATCTTGCGACGACGTCTAAGGTGCTGCTGTAGATGGCTGCTGGTTCGTCCGTAGGCTTGGCGGTCGGCTCGGGGTCTGCTCTTGCGACGGTGACCAAGGGACCGTTGGCACTGGGCGGAACGACGGCGATATTGCAGATGGTGAACGTCGTAGAGCGTTGACGTAGCTCATGGGGCGGTGCTCGCCGTCAGGACCACTGGTGGAAAATGCGTGGCGGAATTCGTCGCGTACCAGTTCAGCTACAAACACAACGGGGGTTTGCGCAACCTCAGTCCACAACTTCTGTGTTTCTTCATGAACTATCTCCCTAGTGAGGTCTCGCAGGAAGCTTTCATTCTCAGGTATGGTGCAGCATTGAATGCGGCACTGCTAGATATTCGATCAAACTGCCAGCATCGTTGATGGAGGGCCCGCTCAATAGCCGTAGCCTCCTTGATAAAGTCAACTACAATATTTCGAGGGTGGCGCAGTAACTTTGCGAAAAGTTGTTCTTTAACGCCATGCATGAGGTAGGTCAACTTCCTAACTTTCAGTCATGCTAGCGTCAGCTCCATGAAAAAGACGAGTCATGTCCTCACCGAACATAGCGAAGGTTTCAATGGGTTTTTAAACCCGTAGCTCTAAAATCTCTGCGCACAGTCCCGTCGATTCACAGAGCTCAAGCCACTCGTCAACGTCTTTATGGGCGCCGCCACTAGAATGATCCGGAACCAGTGGTTGAAAGTTGGTTACCTGTAAAGGGTGCCAGCGGGGGGGCATTGGGACGCCTGTTGCGGACTGGCGTTGGCCATTTGGTGTGACAAGCGACGTCTGCGAGGTATTGTGGAAGGAGTGAACTTTGGCGCGAGACCTATCAGCCGCCGATTGAACTGGTGCACAGGAATTGCAATAGGTGGCAATGTGTCCGGGCTAGATCAACAGCTCCCAGCGGGAGTATGAAGCATCAGACAGGGTTGCGGTCTAGCACCTCTACCACTGTCGTGGTACAACACGAACAAAAGGCAGACAGGCATTGACAAATCGATTTTAAGCAGCCAATTAGCAAGATCACGTTCTTTGTCCTTCACAAGCCAGAGCTCCACTATCTGGTGTCCGCCAAATCCCCTTATCTTCGTTTTTGTCCACCAGTGCACAGGCGGCAATATATATTATATATATATATATATATATATATATATATATATATATATATATATATAGTGTCAAAGCGAAGAAAGACGCTGGGGCTCGGGCGCGTAGGCAGCTAAGGGAAGGTAGAGGAAGGCGAACGGGAGAAAAAGAACAGCTGGCCCAGGATTGGGTGTTGTCTCTTGTTCTCTGTCTAGTAAATTACAATGGCGCAATCGACGAAGAAGAAGTCTTACGCCCCGGCTTCGTCATCCAGAACAGCCTTATATATATATATATATATATATATATATATATATATATATATATGTGTGTGTGTGTGTGTGTGTGTGTGTTATGTGAAAGCGCATCTATTTTCATATATATATATATATATATATATATATATATATATATATATATATACTGCTACGGTATGAGCCGGGCTGTAGTATGTGCCGGGTAGGTAGAAGAAAAAGACGACGTTGTCTGGTGCGGCCTGAGGACTCCATCCTTACCGTGACTGTCGAACTTCATCCTCACCCTGTAAATAAATCCACCTATCCTTTTATTCAACCACAACAGTTTTGTGGTGGAGACGCTGGGTAATCAACCAAGCAGCACGATGCTTCAAGCGCCTGATCTACAACGAAGCCGCCGCCTTGCTGGACTGCCCCCGTTACCACTGGCAGCTGAGATGTCTCACGGCGAAGAAGGAAACCGGATCCCCGCAGCCGCACACCTTCTACCAGTCCCAGCAGCACCACTAGTGCCAAGTTCGCGTGCGGCTGGTCCCTGGTTGCGTCAGGACCTGATAGTGCCTCGCACATTCGGTGGCAAATCTGGCGAGGACGTGGACGCCTGGCTCACACACTACAAACGGGTGAGCAAATACTACCAGTGGGACGCGGCAACCTAGCTGGCCAATGTAGTATTTTTCTTAACGAACACGGCCCTCGTGTGGTACGAGAACTATGAAGATGCCCTCACGTCATGGGATCGCTTCGTTTCCGAAATAAGAGCGTACTTCGGAGACTCCGTAGCTAAGAGAAAGCAGGTCGAACAAACGTTACTGCAGAGAGCTCAGATCCTAGGAGAGACGTGCACGACCTATGTAGAGACAATCTTGAAGCTCTGCAAGATGGTCAACCCTTCTATGTCAAAGAAGACAAAGTTGGTCACCTATTGAAGGGCATTTCCGAGGACGTGTATCAGTTCCTCATCAGCAAAGACAGCCTCCCTACAGTAACCAACGTCATAAGCCGCTGTCACACAGTCGAGACCCTGAAGATGCGGCGTATCACTCCCAAGTTCGGTCACTTACCGAATATAACCACCGTGGTAAGTGTTGACGAATACACGTGGCTTGATCTTGCGTCGGCAATACGCCAGATCGTTCGAGAAGAGCTCACTAGACACGCTCGCCCGACGCCATACGAAGCTACACTCGCACCGCCTCCCTCTCGCCTTCCCGTGTCAATTGCCGCCGCAGGCATCGATGACTGTAACTACAGGCCACCCTCACCACCGAGGTCACAGCGCAATAACTACCAGCTGCCGAGGTAAGAAGACCGCTTCAGTTACCCCATCAGCCAGCCAACACCTATTACGACCCGAAGGAAGATGTACCTGTACCACCACCACGTCAGCGCAATGCCTTCTAGGAGTACAATGCATACTGCCAAGCCCCTGTGTGCTACCGTTGCGGTATCGCAGAGCGTATAGCTCGGTTCTGTCGTCGACAGACAGTATCGACGTCCCGATATTATTCCCCATCAGAGTTTCCGCCAGGGGGCACTGGTCACAGCAACGGTCATTGGCCCGCCTATTCCAGGAGTACCTCACGGCGGGGAAATCACCGTGGCAGTTCTCCCGTTTCTGACCGTAGTTTAACGCCTCCATCTGGCCGACTGCATTGTTCCCCTATGCCGGAACAACGCTTTCCATCACCGCCGCCGCCGGAAAACTAGCCAGCGCGACCGATGGAGGTGAGGTCGCACAACAGTATTTGCCTCAGATGCCTCCGCCAGTTATAACCCCCAAGAACAATATACGTGTGGAAACAGATGGCTTTTGTACAAGTGCTTTGATGGACACTGGTGCTACGATATCAGTTATGAGTCTTCCTTTCAAAAGTCGCATTGGCCGCAAAGTTGTGTTTTCTTGGGGAGAATCAACAAGGTTTCGTGGTGTTGGTGGGGAAGTACTTCATCCTGTCGGAGTTTGTGCCGTTTATGTCTTATTGGCAGGAAAGGTGTTCCCAACAGAGTTTCTTGTGCTGAAACGTCGTACTCACGATGTGATTCTTGGTCTTGACTTTCTCCAAGGATGTGGCGCTTTCGTAGACTGTGAAGCGGTGAACTTTCCGTCAGCGGTGACATTGTTCCTGCCCTCATCGATGAGGCGCCGCAGGCCGCGAACGACGCTCCTATTGTTTCAGATGAGCTGACAGTGCCGCCATGGTCAACGAGGTCAGTTGCGGTGTTCGCCCCAGAATCTGCCACATATTTTGACGCCATCGTTGAACCTGCCATCGTTCAATGTGCTAAGAAAGGCATACTCGTCCCTCGTTGTTTGGTACCTGTTGATGAAGAAGCAACCTTTCTGTGGGCGCTGAACTGTTCGCCAATGCCGGTTGTGCTGCCTCGAGGAATGAAGCTTGGCGTCTTCGATGATTCCACTGAAGGTTCTGTAGCAGTCGTTAACAACGATGAAAGCAAGAAAGGTACAGTCTCTGGCAAGCGCAGTTGCTCTTACGAGTCGCAGATCCTAGGCATTATTATCACCACTTTTTGGTCACACGAGCAGCAGACGTTACGCCATCTCTTGAGGCGACATGCTTCTGTGTTTGACTTTTGCCAAGAGGAGAAGCCACTACCTTTACCATGTTCTCGCGCTCACTATAGGATTGACACCTGCACTGCCCATCCGATCCGACAAAAGCCTTACTGAGTGTCATCATCACAACGAAACGTTATTGCTGACTAGGTTCAGAAAATGCTGAAGAAGGGTGTCATTGAAGAGTCGTGTAGGCCGTGGGCAGCACCGGTCATCTTGCTCAAGAAGAAAGATGGTGCCTGGCGGTTCTGCGTTGATTAAAGAAGACTGAACGCCGTGACCAAAAAAGATGTATATCCGCTGCCTAGGATTGACAATGCTATTGACTGCTTACACTCGGCTTCGTAATTTTCTTCAATAGACCTATAATCAGGATATTGGCAGATACCTATGCACCCTTCAGACAAAAAGAAGACCACATTCGTGACGCCTGATGGACTGTACACTTTAATGTGATGTCGTTTGGGCTTTTCAACGCCCCCGCCAGTTTTGAAAGGTTTATGGACTCTGTCCTTCGTGATCTTAAAGGGGAGGTGTGCTTATGCTACTTGGATGACGTCTTCATTTTTGGGCGTACCTTCGAAGAGCACAACGTCCGTTTAGGCCTTGTTTTAGACTGTGTCAGAAAGGCTGGCCTGATTTTGAACTCTAAGAAGTGCCGGTTTGGTGAACGACAAGCTTTACTCCTCGGTCACCTAGTTGACAAAGAAAATGTCAGGCCGGATCACCGCAAAATCGAAGCAGTCGGCACACTCAAACCACCCCAGACACTGAAGGAACTTCGCAGCTTCTTGGGCCTATGTTCCTACTTTCGCCGTTTTGTGCCAATATTCACGGACGTAGTACACCCACTGACGAGCTTGTTGCGAAAAGACAGCCCATTCGAATGGACACCTGATTGTAATGCCGCATTTTCTGAACTGAAACTTCTACTGACATCTCAGCCTATTCTCCGTCATTTCGATCCTTCTCCTCCTAGAGAAGTGCACAGTGATGCAAGTGGAATTGGCATCAAAGGTGTTCTTGTTGAGCGCCGTGATAATGCAGAGCATGTTGTTGTTCATACGAGTCAATCTCTCAGCAAGGCTGAAATGAAATATACGGTGACAGAGCAAGAATGTTTAACGGAGATCGCCATTCAGAAGTTTCGATGTTACCTCTATGGTCGTTGTCACACAGGTCCCGTTAATCAAGGAGGCGATCGCCGGGCTAATTCCAAGGGCCGAAGTATTGGCCCCCCGAACCGCATCACGAAAGGGTGGACAATGTAGAAGTGGTCCTTTTTGGCGCGCCAGCGGATGCCGGCTGTGGCCCAAAGAACAAGTCAGAGCCGAGAGTTGATAACAAAACACAATTATATTCTCAATAATGGCAGATCGAAAACCATACACAAGAATGCACCCTCCACAATAGATGCGGACAATATGTCACCAATCAAACAACGTACTACACAGTACAATCAGCCACACTAGAAACAACGGTCACAGACAACAATACACACTACAATGCAGTCGCATGCATTGAACAACCAAGACACTTAAAGACTAAAGAGATAGAAAACCTATTCAGTCCAAAGTTCTTGGAACAAAACTCTGGATGATACTCTTCCGAGAATCACTCACTCAAAGTCCAGCGTTGTTGTCGTTCCGCAGCCCCCTGAAGTTTCTCTTCCAGGAAACCTCGCCGAAGTTTTTCTTCCAGGAAACCTCGCGTCTTCAATCGGCCACTCTCCAAGCTTCAAGCTTCTTCGTCGGAAACACGTCGGCTTCACACACGCAGCTGTTGCCACGCGTCTTCGCTTGATAGCAGTAAACACACACTCTTGCCTGTAGCTCGAGTCGTCACCCCTCAGGTGCAAATCATCTTCTTCTCCTGCTTTGTCTCTACGGACAAAACCTTCGCCGACTACACGGCGGAATCCCTACGCGCTCTGGCGCTAACTTCCGTCTTCTCCTGATCTCTCATCTCCGCTGCTCGGTTAAATATCTTCCGCGCGACATTCCAGAAAGTTCTCATCAATTCGTCGGCGCGATGCGCAGCGGAGGCTGGGGGAAGGCGCGAGACTGTACGAGGGCCGTCCCCGACAGATGACTCAACCCGGCATAACACGCCCCTTTCCTTCTAGAAATTTCGAGTGCTTGCTCGGCCGCCGATGTGGAGTGAGGAGGTTCGTCGGCGAAGCCACGCTTCCGAGGGGAGAATGTCGCGCGCCCGGAGAGCCTTTAGATGCTTGTTTCCTTTTTTTTCGTTGACCTCGCGGCGTCACTCCGGCGCGTTATCGCAAGGCGGCGTGCCCATTTTGAGCGCCCGTTCTGCGACAGTCGTCCATTCACGATTGCGACAGAGCATCATTCATTATGTTGGCTTGTTACCCTCCGAGACCCTTCTGGCTGCCTTGCTTGAAGGGCTTTACGCCTTCAAGAATTTGACTTCAGCATTTCCTACAGAAAAGGACGACGCCATTCTAACGCTGATTGCCTTTCTCGCCTGCCTATGACCACGACGGAGGACAGTGCAGGTACCTTGGACATCTGTTTTGCTGCGGTCCCTCATGCGTTGGCTCACGCCAATATCTTCAAACGAGAACGATTGAATGCTTTATCTTTAGACCCTTTGTTCGCTGACGCTCGGAATCTCAAAGGCAGTGGTCACTTTCGCATTCGTGATGGATTGTTGTACAAAACGAATTACTTAGCAACCGGCGCACGTTATTTACTGGTTGTACCTCAAGGTTCTCGATGCGACGTTCTCCGTACTATGCACGATGATACAACGTCTGGACACCTCGGGTTCATTCGCACCCTGCCTCGAGTGCAGCAGCGTTTTTACTGGCCTAGAATGCGAGATTTTACGAAACAATACGTCTCGAGCTGCGAGAGCTGCCAGCGTCACAAACGACCTACCAGTGCACCGCACGGCCTTCTTCACCCCGTAGAACCACCTACTACGCCTTTCGAGCAAGTGGGCATCAACCTATTGGGCCTGTTTCTGCGATCTTCGAACAACAACCGCTGGATAATATGGTGCGTCGACCACCTTACCAGATACGCCGAAACCGCTGCGATACCATCTTCTACAGCTGATTGCGTCGCTTCCTTTTTGTTACGCTCCGTTGTTCTTCGCCATGGTCCACCTCAAGTAATAATCAGTGACCGTGGTCACCAATTCATCGTGGACGCTGTGGAAGAATTGCTTTGCCTCTGCACTTCACAGTTCAGACATTCGACACCATACTATCCCCAGACGAATGGTCTTGTAGAACGCACCACTCAAACTCTTACTAACATGCTCGCTATGTACGTCGCATCCAATCACAAAAAACTGGGATGAGATCTTACCATTTATTACTTACGCATACAACACAGCGAAGCACGAGACCACGGACTTCACGCCCTTCTATTTGCTCTACGCTCGATCACCATGCAGCTCCCTTGATACAATCCTCCCATTTGAGCTCCATACCGATGAGGCCGTGGCCGAAACATTGTGCCAGGCTGAAGAAGCCCGCCAAATTGCTCGCTTGCGCACACTGACATCACAAGATCGCTCCAAGCAGCGGTACGATCAACGCCATGATGTCTTTTCATTCCGCAAAGGTGAATTCATTTGGTTGTGGACCCCCAAACGAAAACCTGGTTTATGTCAGAAGTTTTTACCGCAGTACACAGGCCCCTACGTCATTGTAGATCGCTTGACTGACTTGACGTACGTTCTGGCACGCTTGACGACACCTTCTCGTCGGTCAAATCGAACGCAGTTGGTGCACGTGGCTCGCCTCAAGAAGTTTCATCCCCCCAGTGAATTAAACTCGCCCAGCGGGCTTCGTCTGTGAACCGGGGATTGCTACGGTATGAGCCGGGCTGTAGTATGTGCCGGGTAGGTAGAAGAGGAAGACAACATTGTCTGGTGCGGCCTGAGGACTCCATCTTTACTGCGACTGCCGAACTTCATCCTCATCCTGTAAATAAATCCACCTATTCTTTTATTCAACCGTAACAATATATAACTAACTATATATATATATATATATATATATATATATATATATATATATATATATATATATATATATATATATATATATGCGTGTGTGTGTGTGTGTGTGTGTGTGTGTGTGAGGCTATGATGAATGTGCGACGTGGCCTGGCTCATACGCCATGTTTATTCTACTCTGACTTCGTCCTCAGCCTCTACCTTCAGTAAATACCTACTTACGTTACACGATTCCCCCTCCCCCCCGAAAGAAGGCATGAATTGTAAACAAGGAGAGGTTAAAAAGTCACAAATGTCAAAAGTCACAATTGGTTCTATGCTCCAGAGGAGTTCCGTAAACTTTCGAAGAGATTAGTGGAGAGTGCAGCAGTCCGGTTAACGCAGGAGTTGTGGTGGGTGAGGCTAACTGTTGCGTTCTGGATGACATAACCACACCCTGGAGATCAGCACTGGTGGTGACATGGGTTGAGTTCTTGCGAGAAACGGACAAGAGTGGGAGTCCCTGTAGCATTTGAAGATCGGATGTTGAAGGCGTCAAGTTGCGTCTCGTGACGGGAATAGACGGTGTGCTTCTAGTTTGCATGTGCGATGGTCGCAGCTGATAAAGTCAAAATGATGTCTTGGTCTCTGCGTTGTACAGATGGTGCCTTCTCATCTCTTTCGTCGTTTTTGCTCTTTCGGAGCTGTAATCGTAGGCGCAGTCTTGATCTCTTGCGCCAAATGCATTTCTGGCGCCGATCCCCTATGCGAAGATGCCTGACGTCTTGAATTTGTTTTAAAAGGCTTACTTTGCATCGTCGTCTTTGTCGGTGTATCCGTTGGAGTGTCTGCGATTCTTGGACTTGCTTTTGCTGGCATTGCTGATGTTGCTGTCGAACGCATTGCGGTGAGATCCCTTCTTGAACATCGCGCTGGTTTTCTTCACAACTTGATGTGGTGCCCAGTCGGCAGCTGGTAGTGTTTGGGCTGTTGTCATGCACTTCGGGCAATGAAGATAATGCTTCAGAGTTGGTAGAAAGTTCTTCAGAAGCTTTTTCTACACTGTTCACATCAAGAGGCTCTTGCGCATTGCAGCGTGCGACGTTCGATGCGTCGGAGCCTTCGGTGTTCCTTCCACTGTCGAGTGTGTATGCACTAGATGGCGATGCATGAACCCGTGTGGAAGGAGCATGGCTCGACAGGGTATTTTCCCGATGCGCCAGGTCATCTACCATAACTACGGCGTCATTATAAGGCAAATGATGGGCGTTAGAAAAGCTTGAAGAACCGCATGATGAAAACCAAGGTGGTGGACCACGTATGCGAGACGAAGAGTGAATGGCATCACGTGGTTGGGCAACGTCTCGGGTCATATGCTGAAGCGATGATTTCGCAAATGCCGACATTCGTGCAGAAGGGAGGCGCGCTCAATGGATGTTTTTTTTCCCAAAATACGCATCGTCGTCTGCCACTGAACTCGTGTGCCACTTCGTCTTTTGTCAGAGGTCGAATCTTGTTGTGCGTTCGAATGGTTGAAGACTGCCTGAAAAATTGACGACTGAGTGCAGTTGTCTGTGGATGGTGGGTTACAAGCAAGTCTTCGTCGTAGTCGTCATCGTATTTTTCAAACCAAACGATCATTTCTTGTTTGGTCTTTTCTCATGACTCATCGTTTTGAAATATGTGGGTGAGGTAGAATTTGAAGGCCTCACCGGAGACGTAGTCACTGAAGTTCGTAACCATCTCCCGTTCCGACCAAGATGCAGCGGTAGCGTGGAGCTCGAAGAGGTCGAAGCAGTCTTGTACGGGTCCATCGACCACTGCTCTGGTGTACTTGGGGATGGCAAGGTCAGTAGATACTTGTGACATGATGCTGGTCGATGTGTAATGCTAGGCGCTTCTACGGTAATCCATGTATGCTCAGGGTGTCATGCGGAGAACTGCATAGATGATGAGCGGCTGATGAAGGGGCTGGCAGGTCTTCATCCTGTCGACTCGTGTGACGCTATGATGAATGGGCGACGCGGCCTGGCTCATACGCCATGTTTATTATACTCTGACTTCTTCCTCCGCCTCTACCTTCAGTAAATACCTACTTACGTTACCGTAAGTAGGTATTTATACATATATATATCCAGCAATCAACCTAGTCTTCTCCGTTTTGCTGCCATGTAGTACCTGCGAAGTTTTTAGTCTCATCAGCACATCTAACTTTCTGTCTCCCCCACGTGCTTTCGCCTTTTTCTAGAATCAAGTCAGGTACCCATAATGACCAGCGGTTATCCTGCCTACATGATACGTGTCCGGCCCATGTCGACTTCTCCTTAATTTCAACTTTCATATTCTTAGCCCCGGTTTGTTCCCTGGTCTACTCGGCTCCCTTCTTGTCTCTTAAGATTGCGCCTCTCATTTGCCTTTCTATTACTCGCTGCGTCGTTCTCAATTTAGGCTGAATTCTTTGTAAGCCTGCAGGTTTCTGTTCCAAAGGTAAGTACTGAAAGGATACAACTGTTGTAGGTATTTCAAAGGCTAGTGGCATATTACCATTCATGGTTCGAGAATACTTGCCAAATGTGAATCACCTCATCTTTATTCGTCTAAGTATCTCGCTCTCTTGGTTAGGCTCCACGGTTACTACGTGTTCTAAGTATATATATTCCTTTACAACTTCTATCGTCTCTTCACCTATTGCAAAAGCTGTTTTCTGCCGCGACTGTTACAATTTAGTTTTATGCATACTAGTTTTTATGGCTAATCTCGTACTTTCCGTGTCCAGTTCAGTAATGATAAGCCCTAATCCATCCCCTGATTTACTCATCAAGGCTATGTCGTCTGTCAATTGCAGCTACCGAGATACTGTTCAATAACTCTCATTCCTAACTCTTTCCAATCTGGGATTCAAAAAACCTGCTATAAACACGTGATGAATGGCTTTGAAAACATCGCGCGATGTAGCACACCGGCGTTGTACCAATCTTGGACCCTTTTCGGCTAACGTCGGCTCCGATATCGGCACAAGCTCAGCTTTTCGGTCAAGTGCAAGTTCTTCCGATGCCTGGTCATTTTTAAACCAACTTGGGTTTTAAACCAACGCGCGCTTCATCTTCAGGTATGTTGTGCTTGGTCGCTTCCGAGTTCACGGCCAATAAACCTCGTTGCAATGGAGTCATCATATGTGGTGGAGGTGGATATACGATCCCGGTCCTCTCCTCGCTACGTCTACTCGTTGGAGCTCCGTTCAAGCCGCCGCTTAGACCCTCAGTCCGCCAACATGTCTCAGAGTGAGTGGGTGGACGCCCTTTCTGCTCCCGTTTCTGCGCTGCAAGCCCCTCCTCTTTACATCGTAAACCACCAGCACGATTCTCCGACCTTCGCTGGCCAGCCTCGTTTACCTCTGACAACCGATCAGAAAACTAAATCATGCAGTTTACGAAGTAGAAAATGCATGTAGCAGTGTGACTGATATTGCTCCAGCACTCACGTTGAAGCTGGTTTCTGTTACTGTGGAAGTACTTCTCGTGGACGCTTTGGTGAACAACGGTGCTACAGTTTCTGTGATTAGATATGACTTGTGTACGCCTAAAAAGAGTAATGACACCTTACAAAGGACCCACTCTAGACGATGCCCAGGGAACACTATCCACTCTTTTGCTAATTGTACTGCTCGTGTTTCTATCGATGACATCCTGCATTACATCCAGTTCACATTGCTTACTCGGTGCTCTCACCAGCTAATTCTATTGGACTTTCTATCTTCTTCTTCAGCCGCTATATGTTGTCGTGAACGAATTCTGCTCTTTACTAATACTTATTCCATGTTAGATGAAGTCGTCTACAAGCCACTGCGCCTGTTCGCTCTCAAAGATCTGGAACTGCCGCCACATAAAGAGTGAATTGTGACCCTGAATTTTACGGACATTGGCCATGGTGACGTTTGGGTGTCCCCTTCGTCGACTTGCGCCGCTAAAAGCATAGCCTTGCGTCAGGTGTGGTATCCTCTCACCATGGCTCCGCGCTCATTATTGCTATGATTGTAATTCCAGAAAACGTTCTCCTGCCAGAGGGCGCTGCAGTAGCCTGTGTTGTGGCCCCGCCGCGGTGGTCTAGTGGCTAAGGTACTCGGCTGCTGACCCGCAGGTCGCGGGTTCGATTCCCGGCTGCGGCGGCTGCATTTCCGATGGAGGCGGAAATGTTGTAGGCCCGTGTGCTCAGATTTGGGCGCACGTTAAAGAACCCCAGGTGGTCGAAATTTCCGGAGCCCTCCACTACGGCGTCTCTCATATTCATATGATGGTTTTGGGACGTTAAACCCCACAAATCAATCAATCAATCAAACGTAGCCTGTGTTGTGAACGCTCAGCCTGTCAGCGTCACGCCACTTAAACCTGCCTCTACAAATGATCCCTTCTACGAGTGAGCCTGGTTCTTCCTCTCCCATTACAGCACTTGTCAGTGATGACGTCAGAGCTATGCAGGCCAAGTAGTTGCTTGCTTTGTTAACGAAACACGTTGATTCTTTTGATAGCTGATCCTCGACGTTGGGGCGAACTACCTCTGCAACGTGTCGCATTCAGACCAAAAGAACATCTGTTGTACATCACCGACCATACCACGTGTGTCTCGCTGAGCGAAAAATAATCGAGGAAAACCTCACTGACATGCTCCAACGAGAAATAATTCGTCCACGAGTCAGCCCTTGGTCATCCCCTGTTGTTCTAGTACGAAATAAATATGGCTCCATGCGCTTTTGCGCCGATTTCCGGGCACCTAACAAGGTCACACGCAAGAACATGTATCGCATCCCAAGCATTCATGATGCCCTTGATTCACTGCAAGGCGCCGAATCCTTTTCAAGCCTTGATTTGCGTTCCGTATATTGGCAAATTCTCATGCACGACGATCGGCATTTGCAACCGCCGATGGCCTATACAAATTTAACGTGATGCCTTTCGGGCTCTGAAACGTGCTCGCGACGTTTGAACACATGATCGACACCATCACGGTTGATCTGAAATGGAAGACGTGTGTCTGCTGCCTTGATGACATTATCTTTTGATGAACGTTTTCGCAGCACCTGAGGTGCTTGGATGACGTCCTAACATGCCTTGCCAGCCCGGGTCTGCAGCTAACACCAAGCAATGCCGTTTCGCCACCAAGTTCATCATGGTTCTCGGTCATGTCACGAGCACGGACAAAATTTACCCTGACCCAAAAAAGATCGCTGCCATCCTTCTATTCGCACGCCCCACAAGGCCTAAGGATTCGGGAAGTTTTCTTGGCCTCGCGTCCTATTTTCGTCATTTTATACAAAATTTCGCTTCAATAGCTGCGCCACTTCACAACCTACTTGCTTCTAATGTACCCTTTGTGTTGTCCGAAGAATGTCAGTCGGCGTTTGACCTATTGAAGGAAGCTCTCACGTCAGAGCCTGTACTCCGCCATTTTGATGAGACCTCCCCGACACTCCTGCATACAGACTGCAGAGGGTGCGGTATAGGTGCTGTTCTCCTCCAGTGTGATGCCTCTGGGCGGGAAAGGGTCGTCGTATACGTTAGCCGAGTGCTTACTTCTACCAAGAAGAACTATACCATTACTGAGCAGGAGTGTCTCGCGGTGATTTGGTACGTAAAAAAGTTCCATCATCTGTACGGCCGTCAATTCACTATCGTAACGAACCACCACGTCTTATGCTGGCTTTCTACAATAAAGAACTTGTCCGGACGCTTGGGTCGTTGGATTTTACGCTTACAGAAGTGTCAGTTTGAGATTATTTTTAAATCTGGCAAAAAAATCAAGACGCCGACGCTCTTTCTCGTTGCCCACTACCTACGGCTTCGTTCGACACTCAAGCTACCATCTACAACACCAGTGGGGATGTGACTTCCTGTTCTGTTGCCTTGCTTGCCTCGCTGTACCAGCCGCCGATCTGCGACGAGCAACGCTTCAGTTCTCGCCAGCAGGCTGACCTGTACTGTCGGCGCCTTATAGACCACTTCTCAGAAGCTACGTATCCACCCAATGCACGGCTTCGTCGACGACTCGAGCACTTCAAGCTTCAGGACGGTGTGCTTTATTGTCACAGTTATCCTGTCGGTCAACGCTGGGTACATGTTCTGCCACGCGCTCTTCAACATCATGTACTTAACGCTTTTCATGACAATTTGACTGCTGGTCACCTCGGTTATCACAAAACCTACGACAGCATTCGAAGCCGCTTTTATTTTCCTGGCCTTTCTATAGGTGTAGCAAACTGCGTGGGTTCCTGCTCTCCGCGCCAACTTTGCAAACTTCTGACATCTCCTCTTGCCGATCAATTACAGCCAATGATGTGCCCTACAACACCTTTATAGGTCGTCGTTCTCGATTTTTATGGGCTCCTTTCCGTTACTGGAGCTGGGAATAGATGGATAGTCACCACCGTAGACCATCTGACATGCTATGCTGGGACAACTTCAGTAGTTACTGGTTCAGCATGGGAACTTGCCGAATTCGTCCTTCAGGCCATATTTCTACTTCATCGTGCTCCTGGTATACTTCTAAGTGACCGTGAAAGGTGTTCTCATCACAGTTTTTAGGTGAAGTTCTCCGCGTTTTTGGTACTACACACAAGACGGCGTATAACCACCACCCTCAAACAAACGTTCTGACCGACAGAATTCATCGAACCTTTGGCGACATGATCGCCGTGTACATTCAACCAGGTCCCAGAAACTGAGATAAACTTCTGTTCAGCGCACAACCAGCTACTTACTGTTTTATCTTGTTTACGGACGTTCACCGCGTTTCTTTATCGACGTTTCCTTCTTCACAAGCAATGGCCCTCCATCAACGTCTTCTTGAGAAGAATATATTTCTCGCCTTGCCCAGTGCTGCCATTGTGCTTGTATGAACACGGAAGATGCGCAACAAGCAAGGTAGCCGTCTACAACATCTCTCAACATGTGGTATCAATCCGACTAGGTAACGAGGTGCTGCTATTGACACCAATTCGCACATCTGGTCTGTGGGACAAGTTCCAGCCTCGATTCATTGGCTCATATGTATTTTAGAACAAACTTCACCTGTCAACTATCCTGTGACGCCTCTTGTCGTGCCAACTGACCACCGCTACCGCAGCACCGAAAAGGTACACGTTTCCCGCATGCAGATTTTCACACCACATTCCTCGTCACCTTGACTACCCGCCCGCAGTGGCCAGTCTGGCCGCTTCCACGTGGGGGAATTAGTGTACGCATGTATTATGCGCTTCATCCTCCTCTGGACCTCAATCAATCATCATCACCTGTTCTTGCTGACAGCCATCATCGTCATTGAACGTCCGCTTCATCTTCGGATCCGTTGCGCTTGTTCGATCCCGAGTTCACGGCCAATAAACCAGTAAGAAACACAGTAGGAAAGAAATTCAAAGCACTCCCATGCCACAGTGCGCAGCTTGTGATAGCACAGGCAACTGTCTTCAGTACTACAGACAGACACTCACTGTAAATTGTTGGTTCTGTAGTGAAGAAGAGGGGCCTCAGGGGCGTCGCCATCAGCATAAGCTCGTGCTTGCTGTGCTTGCCCGGACGTTGCCGACTGCTTCGCCTTCTGTGTTCTGTTCTGCAAATAAACCCGTTTAAAAGTGGTGGAGTCGAAAGCGACGCTCCAACTTCTCCACCGGCACCGCCTACTATCCTCTGCGTCGGTTATCTGCGTCTGCGAGATCTCCCTGTTTTCTCAGGCACAGAAGACAAGAGTGTCCATGACTGGATTTCTATGTACGAGCGGGTGAGTACTCAAAACAAATAAAATGACGCCGCCAAGTTGGCCTACGTCTCCTTTCACCTGTCGGACGTGACCAAGCTGTGGTTCATAAACCACGAAGCGGAACTCCCTACGTGGCCTGTCTTCAAAACGAGCCTCAAACAAGTTTTTGGACGGCCTGAGGTTCGCAAACGCCGTGCCGAACAATGCTTGCATACTCGGTCCCAGAGCTTGGTGAGAATTTCACAAGCTATACTGAGGACGTTCTGGACCTTTGTAGGCGAGTCAACGAGTTGATATCCGAAGAGCTTAAAATCAAGCACATTATGAAGGGCATTGAGGATGACGCTTTCCAAATGTTGCTGTCTAAGAGTCCTCACACTGTCGTAGAACTGACCGAGTTATGCCAGAGTTTTAACGAGTTGCGCAGGCCGCGTCTTCCCACCCGACGTCCATCGGTTCTCGAAGACTCTTTGTCCACCCTGTCCACCCTTGGCATAGGAGAAGACCATGCCCCTCTTCTCTCGAAGATTCAAGACTTCATCCGCGCTGAGGTCGCTTGTTAACTCTCTTTGATATCCTGTGTACCTGATCAACTGCGCAGATTGACGTCTGCACTCCGCGACTTCATTCAAGACCAAGTCGCACAAGTTCTTCCTCCCACCCGTGAACCACCGCCCGCCGCCGCACCTCTTACGTACGCCGAGGCCGTTGCTCGACCTCGACAGCCTGCGTTCCACCCAGCGCCTATCTATTCGCCCCGCCATTTTCGCCACCGACCTATTCACCGCCGCCTATGCCGATACTACCTTGGCCTCAGTTTTCGTCCCCCCCCCAGTCGCAACTCCGTCTACTCTGACCAATGGCAGACCTACAACAACTGTCCGATATGTTTTGCTTGTAGCAGTGTTGTAGCGACGAAGGCCCTGTTTTGACCCTCAGTTTTCTTATGCGTACTTTTCCTTTCCCTCTGATCGTCAACTCGGCCCTACCCACCACTCCCCATCTCCACGTCGACGTTCGCCTTCGCCTATGCGTCACCGTTCGGGACCGACCGACGAAGAAATCTGATGGCCGCAGTTCCCGAGGCACGGATTACGTCCCCGTCGCCATGCACAAGTCCTCGCCCCTGTCTAGCTAACGTCAATGAAGTGTCAGTTAATGGTATCGTCGTCATGACGCTTGTCGACACCGGAGCCGCTCTATCCGTCCTCTCCGTCCACCTGTGTCGCAAACTCTGGAAAGCTCTGACGACATTATCCGGTTTCTCTCTTAGAACGGCTAACGTACAAAGTGTAACACCTCTCGCAGCCTATACCACACGAGTCGTCATTGAAAGGATTGTGTATATTGCCGAATTCAAGGTGCAGCCCTCGTGTTCCCATGACAGGATACTCGACTGGGACTTCCTTGCGAATAATATTGCTATCATTGACTGCTGTCGCACTGAACTTCAGCTGTCTGCACTTCCTGTTGTTGGCCTGTCGAAGCCTCCCTGCCGTATTATAAACTGTCTGTTTGTTTCTGACGACACCACCTGCTCTTCTCCCCTGGTGACTGTGTCGTGTGACGCTGTTTCCGACGGTGTTCTATTTACGCCCTCTGCCCTGTTCTTTCAACGCAAATGTTCTCCGCTCTCTACCATGGCGTCACGAAGACGCTCGTCTACAATACTCTAGCAGAACCTTTGCCTTTATTTCATGGTGAGTATCTCGGTCACGTGCATCTGATCAACGCTGGTCACATTTTTGACGCTCCGTCTAAATTACTTTCTATGAACCTCGGCGCACTCATTTCTGACTCTGTTGTTGACCAGTCACTCCTTGACGCTTTCTACAGCTATATAATGTCGCAACGTCTTCATCAGAACGAAGCCAGTCGGTCAATCTGCTACAAACGTTTCGCAATTCTTTTGACAGCCACGCTTCTGGCTTCAGTCGCACATCGAACATATCTCACAAGATTGACAGAGGAAGCCATGCGCTTCTACGGTAATGTCCCTTCCGAGTCTCAGCATCGGAGCGCCGTGTTATTGACGACCAGGTTGCTGACATGCTCCAGCGGTGTATTGTGCAGCCTTCTAACAGGCCCTGGGCGTCCGCGGTCGTTCTCGTTAAGAAGGATGGCCTCATTCGGTTCTGTGTCGACTACCAACGCTTAAAAAAGGTCACTCGTAAGGACGTTTACCCGTTGCCGCGAATAGACGATGCCCTCGACTGTTTGCAGGGAGCAGAATACTTCTCTTTGCTGTATTTACGGTCTAGATACTGACAAGTTCCTATGAAAGCATCTGACCGACCGATCACATAATTTGTCACACCTGAAGAGTTATACGAATTTACCGTTATGCCTTTCGGCCTTTGTAATTCTCTAACCACTTTTGAAAGAATGATGGACACTGTTTTACGAGGCCTGAAGTGGAGCTCATGTTTATGCTATTTCGATGGCGTAGTGTTCTTTTGCACCACTTTCAACACCCATTTAAATCGTCTCGAGCACGTCCTCACACGCCTAACTGACGCCGGCCTTTAACTCAACCTCGATAAGTGTCGTTTTGGTCACCAGCTCACCATTCTTGGACACGTCATATCGCGGGATGGCATGCTTCCCGACCACGCCAAGCTTCGAGCAGTCACCGATTTTCCGAAGCCAAAGAACCTAAAAGAACGTAGAAGTTTTGTCGGCTTGTCGTCATACTTCTGACGCTTTATTCGAAATTTTGCTTCCATCTGGGCGCCCTTTACGGACCTTCTTAGCGGAGACAAGGACCTTTCCACCTGGTCACCAGCATGCGACGATGCCTTCACCAAATACGCCGCCTGCTAACTTCACCACCCATCCTCCGCCACTACGATCCTGCCGCTCCCACGAAGGTTCAAATTGATGCCAGCGCTGATGGACTTGGCGCTGTGCTCGCGCAACGAAATGCAGGGTTTCATGAATATGTCGTCGCCTACGCAAGCGGAACTCTGAATAAAGCCGAGGCTAACTACTCCGTGACCGAGAAAGAGTGTTTAGCTATTATTTGGGCCCTTAGAAAAATTCGCCCCTACCTGTATGGTCACGCATTAGACGTCGTCACTGATCACCACGCTCTTTGTTGACTGTCCACACTTAAAGGCCTTTCCGGACGACTTGATCCCTGGGCGCTCAAAGTTCAGGAGTACGACATCCGCGTTATTTACAGATCCGGGCGTAAGCACAAGGACGCTGACACCCTTTCTCGCTCACTCATATCGCATGAAGATGTTTGCTTCTTCCCTGAAGCTTGCACTTGCGTCATCCGCCTTGCGCAACATGACGGTGGAACAACGAAAGGATCCCTGGATCAGTGGCCTCATAAGGGTTCTTTCTGATCCTCTCGCTCCTTCGCCGTCTTGCACTCTCCGCCGCCAGGGTAGCAACCTTCGCCTAATGGATGATCTTCTATATTGACGCAGCTACCTTTCGGACAGTCGCAAGTGTCTTTTTGTGAAACCCCGCCATCTTCGAGCTGTTATCTGCGAAGCTTTTCACGCAGACCAACAGTGCGCCCACGCAGGCCTCTTCAAGGCATACGCTAAGCTTCGATTCACATTTTATTGGCGTGGCATGTGTAACTACTTGCGGGAATTCATTCACTCGTGTCCTCAGTGCCAATGACGAAAGTTATCTCCCGGGCAAATCTACCCGTCACAATCTCTTCCTTGTCCTAGTCGACCTTTTTATCGCGTTGGCATTGATATTTACGGACCACTGCCATCAAATCCAGCTAGAATATTGTTGCGATAGACCATCTGACACGCTATGCTGAAACATCCGCGCTGCCGACTGCCACAGCCCGTGACGTTAGATCGTTCTGTTGCAACATTTCGTTCTGCGTCATGGTGCCCCTCTCGAGCTCTTAAGTGACAGAGGCCGTGCCTTCTTTTTTGACACCTTGAAGGCATTACTCAATGAATGCCGAATAGTGCAGCGCACAAGTACAACGTACCACCTTCGAACGAATGGCATGACGGAGCGCTTAAACCGTGCTCTTGGCACTATGCTGTCGATGTATGTCGCTTCTGATCATTCAAATTGGGACCAAGTTCTGCTGTTCGTCACCTACGCGTAAAATACTGCCGTACAAGCTACTACTTGGTTCTCGCCGTACTCTCTTCTATACGGACGAGAACCTTCCGATACAATAGACACTATTCTTCTATATAAATCTGATGTGTCCGAACAGTACAACTCTGTTCGAAGCTGCCTGACATGCTGAAGAATGCCACCAGCTTGACCGCTCTTTTTCTACCGAGGACCAGTGGCAGCAGCAATCCCGCCAGCCTGGGGAGCGTTCGGCTCCAAACTTGCCACCTGGTTCATTGATATGGCTTCGGGCACCTGCTACCGCACCTGGACGCTCCGCAAAATTTCTTCCCAGATACCTCGGGTAATACCGCGTTGTAGAGCAAACGTCACTCGTCAACTACATCGTGGAGCCGATCACCCCATCCGCAGACTTATGCTACCGCGCCCGCGACACTGTCCACGTCACTTGCCTCAAGCCATACTATGACCCAATAGTCGTTTCTTCTCCCTAATCCGCCAGGATGGCGCCTTTTCTTGCAGAGGGCGATTGTAGTGAAGAAGAGGGGCCTCAGCGGCATTTCTTGGCACCTCAGGGGCATCGCCATCAGCATAAGCTCGTGCTTGTTGCGCTTGGCCGGACGCTGCTGACTGCTTCGCCATATGCGTTCTGCTCTGCAAATAAACCCCGTTACAGTTGTAAAAACTGTACCAATTGTAGCTGCCAAGATTTAATCACAGATATTGCTCTTCAGTTTTGATGACCAGTACTCACACCCGCAGTCAAATGATCTTCCTTGTTTTCTTGAGATTACCGCGATTCCTTGACACATTGTCCGCTTTGCAACATGTAAGTGCACTGATTTCTCGAAAGACAGCGAGCTGACCTTAGCCACCTCACTAAACGGAAAAATAATGAACGTTAGCGGGTGTGAAATAAAACTGCCTACTTTACAGGAACCAGCTTGCCAGATCTGTGCAAAACCCTTCCTTCTTTCCACACACTTTAAAAAAAACCGGCGGCAGGGGGAGGGGGTGTCTTTGGTTCTATATTTGATCAAAGCAACATGGCGCCGTAAGTGTGCGTATTTTTTTATAAACGATTAAGCTTACGTGTTACGCGTTCAATGAATCAGGTCATATGAACTCACGGAAACTTTATTTTTTTGCACGTCGTTGTGCGGGCCCAATTAAGTCTATGTACTGTGTAAGCTGGTGTTCCGGCGGCAGTAACGCAATGTGTATATACTAAAATAATCATCAAGAAACGTTCCAGAACACATTTCAAACTGGAGCCGACACATTGATACAAGGTGGCTGGTGCCCACGCACTCCAGCACCGTTTAGCAACCGTTAGCTGCGTTGTTGCAGACTCTTTATGCGGTCGTTGCAATACAGGATGCGTGCGTCAGTGCATGTGTCAGATTATGGCAACTGCGTGTGTTGTTACGATTCAATCACCATAACGCAACTGATAACTCCCAGTTTTTACATGTCAAGCACTTGCGTGCGGTTACCTGAAGGAGCACTGTGAACGCCAAAGAACCAAATCGGTCGTGGCGATAGCATAGCAGGAGACACGATACGATGCGATATTCGTCCGATATTCGTGAAGTCCTAGGCGCTTGGCGCGGCATCGCCGGCGTGATGCGACTAAACTAACGCCGATGCTTGCCGGGTCACGTGTAAGTACGTCACCTACCGCAGCGGCCTCCACGGTTGCTTCATATTGTGCATGTGTTCATGATCTTCCCCTGGGGAAGCACCGCATCAAACGTTTCACATGCGACAAACTTGATAAACTAGTATACCTTGCGAAACTTCAACTAACAATGGTCATACCAAATAGTTATGCATGATTTAATGACAAAAATATATTTCTCATGCGCCCGGCATTTGAAAAATCGCCGCATGAAGTGAGACCGGAACAGCGCCAAAAAGCAGCAGACGCAGAAATTGGCTCTTACCTGTCCATTAACGAAGTTAACCGTGTAGCCGACGCTGGCAATAACGTTCGAACGACGGGCCAATAATGCTAGCGTAGTTGCTTGGCTCCGCTGATATTGGCGGCTGCTTGTTCTACTCAGGCCAATGTGGCCGTTCAAATCTGCTGGCACAGCCGATATTTGCTGAACGTTCTGAATGCTGATCCAACATCACTCTTCTATAAAACTGGCACAGCCATTATTGGCGGAACGTTGTCAATGCTGGCCCAACATCGCCGTTCTATTTGTTTGGCGCAGCGATAATTGGCGATAAGTTGCCAGTCTTGGGTCTTACTTGGGCCGGAAATTGCCAATCAATCCCCAACATTGGGCCAAGGTTCTGTGCTGCCTGGAGCGTGTGCGTGCCTTGAATCCTTCCTTATTGGGGTTCTACCACTTTCTTTATGGAGAACTGCGATTTCTTTAGATTCGCTGTAGATGCCTTCCCGTATGTTTATGTAAACTACGTTGATGCCATGAATACTAGTGCCTCCTTCAATGCTGATGTCTTAACTGAGAGAAACGCCTAATCGTAATCCACAGGAGTTGGTTGTATTGCACTCGTTTCTCTATAACATGATTGATAGTATGAATATGGTCTAATGTAGAGTGGCCTGTACAAAATCTTGCTTAGTCTTTCGCTTGACTGAACTCTATTATCGCCTTAATTCTATTAGCTGTGTTTTTTCTACTTTGTGGAAAAGGAACAGTAAGATGATCGGCCTGTGTTTTGAAGCCCCTGACGTCTCCTTTTTGATGCATTAAGATCATGTTGGCATTCTTTCCACATTCTCGCACCCTTTCCATCAAGAGACACTTCCTATATTAGGTGGCCAGTTTTTATAACACAATTTCCCTGCAATCTTTCAGGAGGTGCGTTGTTACGTTATCCCTAGCAAGGTCTTTGCCTCTTTGCATTCCTTCTATGGTTTTTATTACTTCCCCTGTCGTTACTATTAGGATGTCGAATTCATCGGCTCAAGTCTTGTTTGTCATGGTATCAGCCTCGTTGTTTTGGCTTCTATACAGCTCTCTGTAGAACTCCTCTACCACCTACACTATATTCTCCATGTTGGAATGCCAGAGGGCTTAGAGCGCCTATGTCCGAGTTCCGGCAATCTTTATTCAAGAATCAGTTCTTCATAATTGTGATTTGTGAATCGAACCTATCAGCTCACATGAGACTGTCCTGAAATGAGTGCTTTGTGTCTTCTACCCAAGGAGAGCACAGCAATGTTGTTGTGTTCATACGGCACGGCTTAACTTATATTCATCACCATGTACCCCCTGATGAAGAAAACGTTTGCCTAACAGTAAAACAAGAAGACCACATTCACAATCATCGGAGCCTATTTACCTCCATCAAGTCGTCTAGACTGCTAGCGTTTGCGCGGAACTTTAATTCAACTCTCCCACCATGGGCGATAACTGGCGACTTCGATGCCCACCACTACTTATGGGAAAGCACAAGGGTCAACATTAGAGGTAGACAGTTAGTGTCTTTCGCTTCTGAATGTGAACTTATCCTCGTGAATGATGGCAGCCCTACTTATCTGCTTGGATCGACCTGTAGTAGTTGCCTGGACCTCACTTTTGTGTCGCGCTCATTCGCCAGCAGAGTGCACGGGTTTTCGGGTTTGGAAACAAGGAGTAGTGACCGCATTCCAACATACCTGAAGATTGACGGCTTTCCAAGTCTCAAGTCCTCCAGAGCCATCCAGTGCACCAATTGACAAAAATACAGGTTAATCATAAAAGACTATGTTGGCGGCTCACCCTTCAACCTAGGGGACGCCATAAAAAGTCCCTTACAGTCCACCACGCGTTCGCTTCCGGTGAGCTCACTTCGCAGTTATATAGATATTGATCTCAAGAAACTCCGAGCGATTCGTCGTCGTGCAGAACGACGTTATAGACGCACAAAGTCATTTGATAATGTGAGAGTGGCCAGGCGCACAAAAAAGAATATACAGCATCACATGGACAAGTTGGCTAGGCGATGATGGGTATCTTTTTGCGAGTCTTTGGATCCCAGAAAGCCTCTGCTACTAATCTGAAAAACTGTCCGGGATCTTCATGTAACCACTACTCAGGATGCGGAGAGATTGATGTCGCAGATTCTTTCTGTCGAGGGATTGCCTGTGGGGCGAATTCAACTTGGACAAAGACGCCCGACTTTTCTGCATCCTCACGTGATCCCCGAATGAAGTGTTCGTGTTCAATGAACGAACTAAGGCTGCGCCTGCTTTGTGTAAACGTTCTTCAGCACCAGGACCTGACGGCATCATTTACTGCGCTCTGTATCACCAAGGAGATCAAGCTCGGAAGGCACTCTTGCTGCTCTACAATGACTCCTGGCAAACTGGCATTGTTCCTCAGGACTGGAAGTCAAGTCACCTTATTCCACTTCTCAAAGCCGGAAAGTCACCTTTAGACATTTCCTCTTACCACCCGATCACCCTCGCGAGCTGTGTGGGAAAAGTTATGGAAAGAATGATTTTAACGCGTCGAGATTGGTACTTATAAGAGTTCTACGAAATTCATCCAGATTCCATGTCCGGGTTCAGACATGGCCGCTCATCAGTTGGTAATGTAGTTGACTTGGTGACATATGTGGAACATTATAAGGCCTGGAAACGGTTATCCGCTGCTCTGTTTCATGATGTTAAGGGGGCATACGACAACGTCACCCACGAAGCCATTCTCAGCGCACTAGAAGGAGTGGGACTCGGTGACAAGATATATGTGCGTTCAGAGCTACGTACAGAATAGATCATTTCACGTGCAGACAGAGAATGGCCCGACACCGGAGTATTATTGCAGCCGAGGGGTCCCGCAAGGCGGAGTGCTAAGCCCGACGCTGTTCAACCTAACGCTCATTTGACTGGTTGGCAGGCAACCAAGCAGTGTGCGACTTTCCATTTATGCTGATGGCATCTCTGTGTTGATATCAGGTGTGACTCGGCTTCAACTTCGCGCTCGACTTCAGAAGGCAGCATCAGTGACATCGCATGACCTATGCAAACAAGGGCTCGAAATCGCAAGTGGAAAGTGTGCAGTTGTGGCCTTCACCAGAAAGCCAATGTCCACTTAGGGCGCATCAATTAACGGGCAGTCAGTGTGATGCAGCAGGAGTCATAGGCTCTTGGGACTCATAATCGATCAAAACCTTTCTTGGACCCCACACGTAAACAATGTGAAAAAGCGGCTGACCGCCATCTGTCACTTGTTGAGGTTTCTTGCCGGAAAAAGTTAGGGAGTATCTGTCAAGTCTATGTTACAGCTGTACAAGGTATTATTTATTGGTTTCCTGCGGTACAGCCTACCTGTTATATCTAACACGTTCAAAACAAACCTGCGCACAATCTAAAATATTCAAGTCCAGGCGCTTAGGATATGCCTTGATTTACCCCGCTGCGCATCGACAGCTGAAACAATTGCCATTGCACAGAAATACTCGATTATGATACACATCACCATTGAAGCTATGCGTACGTACCTCAGGCAACATTCTAGGAATGCATCCCACCAATTGGCAACCCTCGCTACTGAGAGGCCCAGACGAAATTTAGTGCAATTGTCTGTGCACATTGTGCGTCGTTAACGTCAGGTTTTGCGCCTGCTGAAAAACTGGTGTATACTCCGTTGTACCTGTCACTTCCGCAAGTACGTCTTTCAATTCCTGGAATACAGAAAAATTCGAATTTGCCTTTGTCAGCCCTAAAAAGATCGAGTTTGCACCTCCTGCACAAAATATACAATAACCACGTGCACATATACACCGACGGTTAAACCACAGCGTCTGGTCCTGGCGGGTTGGTGGTGATTCCCGATGGAGGAATCACTCTGCGAATCAAACTGTCACACGTCACTACATCTACGGCGGAAGAACTTGCTGCTTTGCATGGTGCCCTAGAGTACATCCAATTCCGGAGACCGAGTATATGGGCTGTGTTTTCCGCCTCGAAACCGGCCATACAGAGCATGCAGTCACTCCTTCGATGAGGTTGCCATGAACAGTTAACTTGTGAGGATGTCAAGCTTCTTCTCCACATCACAAAAAGGGGCCACGAGGTCAATTTTCAGTGGCTACCTGACCATTATGAGAGCCGTGACGATGATTCCGCAGACAACGCGGCTCGCACATCGCACCAAGAAAAGCACACCCTTTCGATTCATTTGTCAAGGACAGACGCTGCAAAGCAATTTCGTCACCTGGCACGTAGTCTGTGTCTGCTGGAGTGGAACACCCCAAGCATAAGACATACGAGAGTCTACAAAATAAACCCTCGACTGGAACTTCGTCCTCCATCTGAACTTCGTCGACGTGAAGCTTCGCTTTTTTGTCGCCTTTGGTTGGATGTTACCTTCACAAAAGATTATACAACCCTCATCAGATTGACCTACAATGCGAAACGCGACGTCTGCTGCACCAAAGAAGACATCGACCATCTGATATGCCATCGCCCTCGATTTTCCTCTGAAAGTCAGAAGATTTCGGACGCATTGCGACACTTGAATGATCGGCCACTCTCTAAGCAGATGCTACTGGAACACTGCCCTCGCTTTTTATCGGCTCAAAAAGCAGTCGAAGCCGTCTTGTGCTTTTTGAGGACAACAGGCCTATGTGAGCACCTTAAACTTTTTGGTAGTGCCACCGCTGCATACGCGTGAGCCCATTGACTGACAATCTTTTCCTCTCTATTTTTCTTCCCTTCCCCCTCTCTCTATCTCTCGTGTTCCTGCCCCGTTCCGATTCCCCCAGTGTAAGGTAGCAAAACGGGCATGTGCTTGGTTAAGCTCCCTCCCTTCTTTCTTATTGCTCTTGTCCGATATTCTTGGTGATGCCACTTATATCTGTGTTCTTTATTGTTCATATTGAATTTTTCCTATTTACAAAATTGTCTTCGCAGCAATTAGGCTTCTGTCTCTTTGCACAGCCTGCTTGATTGTAATTTCAGTTACCTTAAGCCTTATGATTATTGATCGAGACAGCTCCCTTGCTGTGGGCCGGCTGTTCTTATTCTATCTCGTCTTTTTCTTCTACATGCAAACCAAGTAAGCGCCCGTGCCGAGCCCCGCTTCATCCACATCACACTCAGCCATGCTGCGAAATAGATAAGAAGCTGCCTTAGTGGTCTCTACATTCTAAAAAACAAATTTTTCCTCCTGTACGTTAGACGTGCATTTGTCCGTGTGGCCGAGCATTATGAACCTCTAAAATGTCTCTTGAGGCCGGTTCTGACCACTATGCGTCTTGCTTTAAAATTTGGGCTGTGATGCCTTAGGTGCACGTCATTGGCTATGGCGTGCCGTTGGTCGCATGGCTAGTAGGAGAGCAGAAAAATTCTTGCATAACCAAGTACGCCTGCTTATCCGGGCAGGCTGTGATACAGGAATTTTCAGGTTTCATGCAGTAATGTCTGCGCTCTCATCATCGCACTTGCCTGTTCCGCAATCGCGAGGAAGCAAGATGCTCCCTAGTGGTTCTTTACCGTTGTGTGCAGAGACAGGTTAAAGCTAGGATGGCTGCGCAACGCGCTGCAGACGCCAGGATTGTACAAAGATGTTATCTCGCTGTTTCGTAAGAGCTGCTCGCCGTCTGCCTGATCAGCGTCCGATTCGTGGTTGACGCACGCAGTCTAGGTGTGAACCGCAAGGCACTCAACTGGTAAGAAGGAAGTCATAACGAGCTGCCCGTCATCGCCGCTCGAGCTATACGCCGAGTGGCCAGAGGACCTGATGATGGCTTCATCTTCTTCCAGCACATCGGCCAAGGCTAGTGAGAGTTCGCATACTCGGTCAATGACTGCCGTGATTCCCATGGCCCCAGTTGATCCGCGAGTTAATATGTAGTTGTAGCATGCTCTCCCAATTCCGGTGGCGTGTCAGGCACAAGGAAAGCTGGCATCTGCGTGCATGCCTGCGACAGCGAATCTGAGGCCCGCTCCTCCCTCAGCGTTGCATGAGTAGTGGTCTCAGCCTCCGTTAGTGTTGTTACAGCGTCGGAGACAGGTGGAGAAACGAAAAAGAGCAGCCTAGTGCAGCCCAAGATTTTTAGTCTTCGGTAGACCAGCCACAGAAGCTATTCGTTTTAGGGCTTGAAGGCACCAGCAGGCAATCGAGGTGATGCACCACGAGAGCTCTATTTTAAACGGAAGACAGGTTCGTGGACAGCTGAGTTGTGCCATCGTAGTTGTGTATTGGCAGCTCGCGTGAATGCTTCGGTCTGGAGGAAAGTGATCACAAGGGTCGAAACGTGGTCAAAAGACTCTTGTTTAGCTCGCGCACCCCTCGGACCAGGACCGTTGTCGCACACCTTCGTGGTTGTGCCATGTTTTTGCTGCACCACGACGGCGATCGATAGATATTAACCATTTCCGTTCTTCCTGTCAGGCTTTCATGGTGCTCACCGACCTGACAGCCTCAATTGATCCGAAGACGTTGTCTTAAAAGAAATATTACAACCGTCATCATTATTGAAGTTTTTCGGCCTTTGTGAAAGGGACGAAAATATTTCGACGCATTCCAAGCAAGGGTGTGCTGTCAAGACGGGTTGATTTCCTCTCGGCAAAACTTGAACGATGGGTTCGGGACTGTTTCGCACAAAGAAAACGCACGAGCCAGGAGAGGCCATTGTGAGCTCGACTCAAGAAAGGCCATGGTGTTTGCTGCGCTCAAGGCTTTCGACGCAGACGAGGAGGCAGCTGGGACATTTTCGAGGTCACCGAGGATCTTGAAATCTCGGAACCAGCATGGTATTTGCAGTTCAGGCTGGAAGCTAAAGCCAAATTGGTTCTGGCTGCATCTTGCGAGGACAAGCGGAGCCTTGGAATATGTGTAGCTAAGCTACAGCTGCAAGCAAACAACCAGGAATTGAATGTGGGGGTGAAGAAAAGGATAATGCCCCATCTGCTGCAGCCCTTGCAGTAGCTCGCCTCGGCGACGAGAGATTAGTTGACTACTTCTCCTTCCCCCCCTTTCTTCAGAGGATCGGCTGAATGGGGTGGCATATTTTGACGATATGCTGGCTCACCACTACATTGTCCTACCCAAACAGTCCGGCAAGTTTGACACGTGTACTGGCAGCCGCTTTTTCGAACCTCACCCAGCTACCAGAAGAATCTTGGAAACCAAGAGCATCGGACGTGCGCGAAACTTTGTGACGTGTGCGAAAACGTCGGTGCAGTGCGTTTGTGACCTTATTTGGGCATCGTTTAGACTATGACCTCTCCACATGCATTGTGTGGTGTCTTTCCCCTCCTTCGTGGGTGCAGCACCTAGCCCATGGAGCACCTTATTGGCGGGAGCCGCGGACAATGCACCCAGGGTTGGCAACGTGGCGCTATATAAGCGAAAGACTTTTGCATATTTGAAGTTCTAGAGTTCAACAGTTCTCATGTACAGTTCTTCACTTCTCGTTCGCCTTATCAGTTATTAACCATGTAAATAAATTGTCGCTTTTACGAGCGCCTCATCTGACTTGTTCAACGATGGCTCCTGGGACGGGTGCCCGCTACCAAACTGAGACCCGCGGGACCCGTAGTCTCAACAGCCACGAAACACTGGTAGGTCCCAGAAAGCTGGTGATGGCTGGATGTGGGCATGCCAGAGCCTGAGCGCCGGGTCATCTATAAAGCAGCAGATTTATAGAGGACTTTTACTTCTTCACATTTACATTACAATTCGGTCTAATAGCTTCCCCTATACGTTACGTTCTTTCGCATTGTTCTCTGCTATATATATATATATATATATATATATATTCCAGTAGATCCTTCATGAGCGGTCATAACGTGGTTTATTTCGACGTTTCGGCCTACAGTCTGGCCTTCATCAGGATTAAAGGTACAGTTTCTTGGTGCTCAGCTTTATACAATCTCAAATCAGAAGGAAAGGAAAGAAGAAAAAGACAGCAAAAAAAGAAAAAAAAGAAAAGAAAAGAAAAACAGAGAAAAAGAACATAAGGTTGACTCCCCTCGGACGCCCCCTTCCACTCTTCCTTCTACTTCCCCGTTCATAACTCTCCCCTTTCTCCCCTTCACCTTTCTGATGTCAGCGGTCTGTGTATGCTTCCTTTCACTAACGCATTCTTCCCGACCAGGCAGCGCCTCCTGGCACTGGCGGTTCGGTGTGGGGCAAAAGGAGCTTTCTTAGAAAGTTCTAAGCCTTGAACTATTCGGAGCCCCGTTAACATTTCGTCGTAGAAAGAGGGGTGCCGCGTATTGCGGCAGAGGCTGGTAAGCGGGCGCAATGGGAATTCTTTGCCCGCTTCTGGATTAAGCTTGCAGTGGGGGCCTCCCGGCTGTGTACAGGGTTGCTGTTGGGCATGTCTTGCATGGGAAAATTGATTGGGTAGTAAAATAAAGCAGAAAACAGACGACAGCTGCACTTAGGAAGAGTAGTTACACTTGGAATTGTTTTGAGTTGTCCAGTGCCCTTCGCAGCTGCAGTGCCATAAACTCAGTTACTATTTTCATTATTGCCGTTATTGTTTTCTAATGCTTTAGTTGCTGCAAGTGTACCAGGATTCTCATTTATTCCTCTATCAAGGGTGTTAAATCGGCGGATAAGGTATGACTCTCGTTGTTCACGTTCTCGATTTATTTATTCCCGTCTCTAAGAGCGTTACTGATATTTTTGTCGAATGCATGGTCGGGAAGATTGAGATATTTTGATAGAGGTAGACTTGGGGCTGATTTCGCATGGGCTCTGTGATTATTGAAGCGAATCCTGAATGGTGTTTCTGTTTGTCCGAATTACTGCATACCACACACGTTGCATTCGAGTAGGTATACCACATTACAGGAATTGCATGTTAGGTTTCCTCGTATGTTAACCGAAAACTTGGATTGTGTGCTGGTTGCTTTGTGTGTTTCTCGCATCGCCTTTACATACAAGACATCGTGGCTTTAAACAAGAGAGAGAGAGAGAGAGCGAAAGGTGCAAGGAAAGGCAGAGAGGTTAACGAGACGCACATTCGGTTTGCTACCCTGCACTGGGGAAGGGATGAAGGGGAGAAAAGAGGTTGCAGATAGATGAGAAGGTACACACAATCATGAGCACATTCGGGGAGCACACATAGTCTACAGGCGGTCGCTAAGGTTTGTTGACTTTAAGTAAAGTAGCAGTGCTTTAGTCGCTTTCTGTGCAACTGAGGCAGATGCCCAAGGTCCTAGTATCTTCTGCACACAAAATGATCCGGGGTCAAGTTGATTCAAAACCATCCGGAGCTGGTATCGCTGTGTGTCATAGCAAGCGCAGCTGCACAGGACGTGTTCGATGGTCTCTTCAGCTCCGCAGTAGTCTCATGTAGGAGTTTCTGCCATACCGATGCGAAAAGAGTACACCTGTGTGAATGCAACACCCATCCAAAGGCGGCATAACAGTGTCGCATCGGAGCGAGAAAGTTGTGATGGTAGCCTTATCTTGAGCGAAGGATCTAGTTCATAAAATTGACATCTTTGGAAGCTGGTAGACGACCAGAACGTGCGTGTGAGATCTCGAGCCAGCAGGTAAAGTTGTCTTGCTGCATCATTCCTTGATAGAGAAATCGGGACTACACAGGCTCCTTCATGGGCTGAGCGGGCTGCATCATCGCCTAATTGATTTCCGGTAATACCGATATGTCCAGGCAACCATTGATATATAATATCATGCCCTCGTGCTAGAGATTCATGATGGCAATGTCTTATTTCTTGTACCAATTGTTCATGACACCTGCTACGCATGGCAGACTGCAAACTCTGAAGCGCTGCTTTCGAATCACAGAATATGACCCATTTTCCTGGACGTTCTTGAACGAGATATTGTAAAGTAGCTCTTATAGCAGCAAGCTCTGATGCCGAAGATGTAGTCATATGCGACAACTTAAATTTGATTGTCATTGCTGCAGCCGGAATTACAGCGGCACCTGATGAGCTGCTGAACGAGACGGACCCATCAGTGTATATCTGCGTTCGGTCCAAGTACAACTCATGTAATAATAGCTGTGTTGCTTTCTTCAATGCTACTCTGGAGTGATTGCTTTTCTTTTTAATACCCGGAAATTCTAGACGTACTTGCGGCTGGTCGAGGCACCACAAAGGACATGCCATTCTCGTAGCTGGCGTATATCCTGATGGAATGTTGTTTAGGTGCTTGGCTATGACTTCTGAAAACGTAGCACGTCGTCTTCTGGAGGGTAGAAGGGCCAATTGGTGGTCGGGGACACGGCTAGCATGTCGAAGTCGAATGTGGGCTCTGAGGCAATCCACAACTCTATATGTCCTGACCGGATGGTCTTTGGAAAGCATGATTGTGGCATAAGTAGAAGCGCATCGGGGCAGTCCTAGGCAGATATGCAGTGCCTGACTCTGCAAACTATCCAATAAATGAGTATTGTATTTGCAAGTGTTAGTCAGTACCGGCAAGCTGTAGTGCAATAGACCCAGAAATAGGGCCATGTATAGCTGTAGCATGGAGGCCACAGAAGTTCCCCATGCTTTCCCGCACATGAATTTCATTATATGCACAATAGATAGCAGTCTCTTCTTCAAGTACGCACAATGCGGGCTCCACGAAAGACTTCCGTCGACTATTATGCCCAGGAAACGATGCGTCCGTGCATATTTGACACTCTGCCCATTGATGTAAACAGGGTATGGCGTCATTGGTTTGCGTGTAACCGCCATCAACGCGCACTTCACAGTTGATATAGTTAGGCCTTGTTTCTGAAGGTAGGCTGTTGTGAGGGTTGCTGCCCGCTGTATTCGTGCACGCACCTGAGGGCGAGTAACTGCAGCCCTCCAGAGGCAAATATCATCGGCGTATATGGATAGGCACACCGACTTTGGAGAACCTTCACCAGACCAATGAGGGCAACATTGAACAATGTGGGGCTTAAAACACCTTCCTGAGGTACTCCGCAGTAGGTGTAATGTTCAGAAGTTGTACCCTCATATGTTTGCACAAAGAAACCCCTGCCAGTTATATAATCTTTTATCCATTGAAACATTCGTCCACCAATGCCCATTGCTGCGAGAGAAGTGAGGATGGTAACGTGAGCTACATTATCATATGACCCCTTCACGTCAAGAAAGAGTGCCACTGATATGCGCTTGCGACTTTTTTCTTGCTGAACAAATGTCGATAAGTCAAGGACACAGTCGATGGAGGAGTGGCCCCGACGAAAGCCTGCCATGCAAGAAGGGTAATAAATGTATTGTTCCAAGTACCACTCGAGATGAAATAGAACCATTCTTTCCGCCACTTTTCCGAGGCAGCTTGCGAGGGCAATAGGGCGATACGCTGTCAAGTCCAATGGTGATTTTCCCGATTACAAAAGTGGTATTAATCGACTTATTTTCCATTCTCGGGGAACACTGCCAATGAGCCAAGAGTTGTTAAAGCATGTTAAAAGTTGTTTTCTGGCTTTTTGTCCAAGGTGTCCCAACGCACTATAAGTAATACCATCAGGACCTTGCGATGACTTGCGCTTAGAAGCGACTAACGCACCTTCCAGTTCTTCCATGTTGAATGGAATGTCCATTTCTGGTAATCGCGTTTCAGGAACGATCACGGCGTCGATGCTCTCGTTCATAATATTCCCGGCAACTCTCGTGCAAAATTCTTCAGCCACCTCGAGTTCTGTTTTTTCATGATGGAGTGCCAAAGCTTTAAAAGGTTGCCGTTGTTGCGTAGAGGAGCGAAGACCACGAACTGTTCTCCAGATATATGACAGCGGTTTATGAGGGTCTAGAGATTCGCAGAATGCTTTCCAGCGTTCGCTCTCCAGCTTGTAAATGCGTCGTTGAATCTTTTTCTGGAGCCGTGTTGCTTCCCACAGATCGTAAATTGATCTTGTGCGTCTGTATCATCATTCAGCACGCCTTCGTATATCTCGTAATCTTTCCAGTTAGATGTCAAACTGTGTTATTTTAGATGAAAATCGTAATTTACATTTGGACGCTTGCATAGCTTCCGCTATGGTATTTTCCAGACTGCAGGCGAGGTCTTCTTGGCAAGCGTCCTCAACACGTGATGTAAACCAGTCAGTGCTAATTACAACACCGGAAGAGAAATTTTTTATGATACGATCGATTGTCACGTAGGTGGGTATGTGACCTGTCGCATGAGTCTCAATATCGCAAAACCATTTAACTTTGTGAGAGAAGCACCGTGACACCAACGTCAGGTCAAGGCAACTGCCATACGTGAGACCCCGCAGATATGTTGAGGTATCATCGTTCATGATGGAAAGGTCATAGTCGGAAGCGAATGTATCAATGTTCCGGCCCGTGGCATTCATCCTAGTGCTCCCCCAAAGCATGTGATGGGCATTGAAGCCACCGGTGATGACCCAAGGCCCATCGGTTTTCATTAGGATATCTTTAATCTGTCTCAGTGAAATCGCGATGACGGAGATATATATCCACCAATAAGCGTGAAAGAAACTGCATTCTTCGTTACGCGAAGACACACGTACTGATTGTCGTCATTTGAACTTATTGGGTGCGAAAGATAAGTCAAGTCTGTGCGAATGTAAACAATTACTTTGCTTCGTTCTTCGCAAGCGGCTGAAGAAAAAGCTTCATAACCGGGCAATCTATAAGGCGTTGATACGTTTGGTTCACATATAACAAGTATAGGGAATTGATTGGCCCAAACAAATTGGCGAAAGTCCGAGATACGGGACTTCATGCCTCTGGCATTCCACTGAAAAATCGACGCACTTTTAACTTCAGTGCGGAAGATGAGATTTTGTTGAGCCATTTTGCTTGTACGACGTTAGCAAGAACTGGATTCAGTGCATCCAGTATTTTCAGTGCACTCTTAGCAGACGGAGATTGTATGCTGCTCAGTAGCGTGCGAATTGTGGCAAATAATGATTGCACTATTGCAGTCACTTGCCTGTCTTGGTTGGAAAGATCTCGAACCGGGATCGCGGACCGGCCGTCATGAAACTCCGTCGGTTCGCTTGATGCTGCTTCCCTTTGAAGTGCAGGCCACTCTGTCGCAGTTAGGGTATGCTCACTGGCTTTGCCCTTTACAGCCTTTCCCACAGCATGTGGTCTGGGAGGCAAAGGAGGCGGTACTGATGAGGGATCTAGCAAACGTGTCGAGGAGGTAGCGGGCGTCCTTGAAGACCGATGTCTACGTGAACGACGCCTTCTGACTTTAGCTGCAGCTTCTCGATGAGATGAGTGATCGCGCACCATCTCCTTCACGATGGCAATTTCCTTGTGAATCCGCAGGCAATCCTTCGATGTGGCTTCATGGGATCCATTGCAGTTGGAGCATTTCTTGAGAGTTGCGACGCACTTATCCGCTTCATGGGGCTCGGCCCAGCGGTGGCATACCACCGAATTCTCGCAGACGCTGCTCACATGTCCAAGTTTCATGCATTTACGGCACTGGAAAGGCTTTGGAATGAAAGGCCGCACAGCATGTCTGAAGTACCCCACCTTCACATGAGGGGGGAGTGGTGTGCTCTTAAACGCAATATTCACACAGCGAGACTTGCCTAGCCGGGTGACATCAACAATTGGAGTATCAGTTGTTGACTTGACAAGAAATTGTAAGTCATTATTGGAAATAGCCACATCCATGTCGTAGATCACGCCGGTTACTACATCACGTCCCAAGGAAATATGAGAGCGCACCTTGTTGCTGTCCAAGTCAGTTACACTGCGCAGAACGCCCAACGCACTTGCGCGCAAAACGTCAACAGCCAGTATATTCTTTCTGGCGTTCACTCTTATGTCCGTGATCTCATTTGGCACGAGCGTTTCCAGAGACCTCGACACAGACTGTCTGTTAAGGCGTTTCATGCTGACGGTGGGAAGTGCAGGCAGAAACAGGATGGTATAAGTGTTCGATTTTGGCGCTTCACTTACAGTTTGAATAGTTGAGGGTGAGGATGTCCTCATGTTCCTCCTCTTCGCTTTGCGGCTCAGCACAGGTTGAAACCCATCATCTGAAAAGTCCTCACTGCTGAGATAGTAAGCATGAGTGTCTTCACTGTCGCTGTCACTCGCTTGTCCCATCCGCTTTCTGGAGGCGGCCGCCGCTGACGCCGCTGGTGCCGGCAGGCGCCCGGGGTCGGCATGAATTATTGAACAAGGTCGGCATGAATTATTGGGGGGTGATGTGTTAATTTGAGAGTGGACAAGTGTGTCTTTGAGGTTACGTGGTCGTCGGTAAACGACGCCTGGAGCGGATGGGAATGCGCGTTTCAGACGTTCACTTTGTTCCAGAATGTTGTAATGCCGTTTAAGGATTTTGTTTAGATTGGGGAAGTTTTTGCTGTGTCAAGCAGAGGTTTGTTCGTTGTGGGTCTTCTTGCGGTGGTCGCTTCATAAGTAAGTCTTCACGCTTTAGTTTTCGCGCTTTTTGAACAGCATCATTATTTACATGTTGGGGGTATTTTTGTTTCCGAGCATAAGTTTTAGCCTCTGTGAGCTCGTGCCAAAGTGAGCGTCTCTAGAGCAGATTCGCTTGAACCGGCGAGCCTGGCTGTATGGAATACTGTTTTTACAGTGGCGTGGGTGATCGCTTTGGTAATGGAGGTATTGTTGTCGATCCGTTGGTTTGCGATATAGGGTTGTAGAGAGCTTTTCTACGTCTATCGTTATGGTAACATCAAAAAAGTTTACGGTTACTTGCGAGTATGTGTGTGTGAAGTGTTTGTTCGGATGTACAGCATTATAAGTGACGATAAAGCTGAGAAGTTCGTCCTCACTGTGGGTCCAAATAAGACAGATTTCGTCTATGTATCTTCTGCATATCATTGGTATCAAGGACTTTGTGCAAGAAATTTACATTCTAGCTTACCCATAAATATGTTGGCATAATTAGGTGCCATTTGGGTGCCCATAGCGGTCCCGCAGATTTGTCGAAAATACTCTTGATTAAACTCGAATGAATTTATTTCGAGGACCATCCTCATCAAAGTGTCGATGGCCGAGAAATCTGGGGTGTTAGATTGTCTATGGTTTGTGGACATGTTTTGTAATATAGCTATGCCGTGATCGTGAGGAATATTTGGATACAATGAATAGACATCAAGAGTAACCAAGTACGAGTTTTTCGGCACACACAGACCTGCAATGTCTCAAAGAAAATGTGTGTTGTCTTTTATGTACGACGCAAGAGTGCATGGAATGTGGCTTATTAGTTTGTCTACGTACCCTGATATGGGTTCAGTTATTGTACCGAAGCCTGATATGATTGGTCGACCTGGGTTACCGGGTTTATTAATTTTTGGGAGGATGTAGAAGCAGCCTGGACAAGGGTATGCTGCTCGCATCAGTTTTTGGTCAGTGTTGGTTATCTTTTCTGCATCCAACAGTTTCTTTAGTTCTGTTAATACGATACGTTTGTATTCGTCTGTCGAATCACCTGGGAGGCGTTCGTAAAATCTTGAGTCGTCTAGTTGGCGGTATGCTTCTTGTAAGTAGTTGGTTGTATTAAGGACTACAATTGCTCCTATTTTGTCAGCGGGTTTTATTGTTATGTCTGTCCTAGATGCCAAATTTGTCATACTTATTTTTTCAGATTTTGTCAAGTTTTCTCGGTTTCCTTTCTGTTTGTGGTATTCGTATACTACATCTTTGTAGCTCGAGAAACGAAAATACCCCCCACATGTAAATAATGACGATGTTCAAAAACCGAGAAAACTGAAGCGTAAAGACTTACTTATGAAGCGACCACCACAAGAAGACCCACAAAGAACAAACCTCTGCTTGACACACAGCGCAAACTTCCCCAATGTAAACAAAAACCTCAAACGACATTACAACATTCTGGAACAATGTGAACGTCTGAAACGCGCATTCCCATCCGCTCCAGGCGTCGTTTACCGATGACCACGTAACCTCAAAGACACACTTGTCCACTCTCAAATTAACAAATCACCCCCCACTAACTCATGCCGACCTTGTTTAAAGCCACGATGTCATGTATGTAAGGAGATGCGAGAAACACACGAAGCAACCAGCACACAATCCAAGTTTTTGATTAACATAGGAGGAAACCTAACATGCAATTCCTCTCATGGGGTATACCTACTCAAATGCAACGTGTGTGGTATGCAGTACATCGGACAAACAGAAACACCATTTAGGATTCGCTTCTATAATCACAGAGCACATGCGAAATCAGCCCCAAGCCGACCTCTATCAAAAAATCTCAATCTTCCCGACTATGCATTTGACAAACTATCAGTAACGCTCTTAGAGACAGGATATAAATCAAATCGAGAACGCGAACAACGAAAGTCATACCTTAACCACCGATTTAACACCCTCGATATAGAAATAGATGAGAATCCTGGTACACTTGCAGCAATTAAAGCATTAGAAAACAATAACGGCAATAATGAAAATAGTAACTGAGTTCACGGCACTGCAGCTGCGAAGTGCACTGGACAAATCAAAACAATTCCAGGTGTAACTACTCTTCCTAAGTGCAGCTGTCGTCTGTTTTCTGTTTTATTTTACTACCCAATGAATTGTGCCATGAATGACATGCCCAACAGCAACCCTGTACACAGCCGGGAGGCCGCCGCTGCACGCGTAACCCAGAAGCGGGCAAGGAATTCGCAGTGCGCCCGCTTACCAGCCTCTGCCGCAATACGCGGCACCCCTCTTTCTACGACGACATGTTGACGGGGCGCCAAGTAGTTAAAGGCTTAAAACTTCCTAAAATGCCCGCTTACCAGCCTATGCCACAATACGCGGCACACCTCTTTCTACGACGAAAGGTTGACGGGCTCCAAGTAGTTAGAGGCTTAGAACTTCCTAAGAAAGCTCTTTTTTGCCCCACACCGAACCGCCAGTGCCAGGAGGCGCCGCCTGGTCGGGAAGAATGCGTTAGTGAAAGGAAGCATACACAGACCGCTGACATCAGAAAGGTGAAGGGCAAAAAGGGGAGAGAGATGAACGGGGAAGTGGAAGGAAGAGTGCAAAGGGGCGTCCGAGGGGAGTCAGCCTTATATTCTTTTTCTCTGTTTTTCTTTTCTTTTTTTTCTTTTTTTCTGTCTTTTTTTTTCTTTCCTTTCCCTCTGATTTGAGATTGTATAAAGCTGGGCACCAACAAACTGTACCTTTAATCCTGATGAAGGCCAGACTCAAGGCTGAAACGTCAAAATAAACCACGTTGTGACCGCTCACGGAGGATCTACTGGACTATATGCAACGCTACGGCCACTCAACCACCACGCCTGCCTATCTATCTATATATATATATATATATATATATATATATTGAAATACAACGGTGCAGCTGACGCTTTATTGAAGCAACAGCAAAATGGCGCCGATCATGAAGAGGAACGTGCCGAAGACTGATGATGATAATTTATAGATGAGGAAGATGACGTACAATGAATTCTCACACTAATTTCCCCCGTCGACGTAAGCGGCCAGCCTGGCCGCGAATTACGCTGTGGAACGCATACGATAGGGCTTGAGACGCGAAACGTGCACAATCTCTGTCCCGCGGCAGCGTTGGTCAGTGGGAACATGAACAGGTGTGACACGGTAGTTCACCGGTGAGGTCTGTTCGATAACTTTGTAAGGGCCAAGATAGCGTGACTCAAACTTTTCGCATAAGCCAGGCGTTCGCGCAGGAGTCCACAGAAGTACATTGTCGCCAGGGCGGTAGAGAACGACGCGGTGAGTGGCATCGTAACGATGTTTGCGATCTTCTTGGCTAGCTTCGGTGTTTACGCGGGCAAGACGACGGCATCGAGCAACGCGGGACAGAAACTGGTCGCAAACGAATGGTGAAGAGTTGACGGGGCCAGAAAAGAATGAAACGTCGAGTGGTGATGTCGGTTGGCGTCCGTATACTAGGAAAAATGGAGAATGGCCTGTGGTTCGTTGAACTGACGTATTATATGCATACGTGACAAAGGGTAGTATGGCATCCCAATTGCGATGGTCCGGTCGGATAGACATGGACAGCATGTCACACAGCGTGCGATGAAATCTTTCCGTTAAGCCATTGGTTTGCGGGTGATAGCTAGATGTTGTTTTATGAACTGTTTTTGATGCGTGAAGAACTTCACTGAGCGTGCTTGAAAGAAATGCCTTTCCCCGGTCGCTCAAAAGGACACGAGGGGCTCCATGACGTAGATAAATAGCATTCAAGAAGAAAGTTGCTACTTCCGAAGCACTTCCTGAAGTGATTGAGGCCGTCTCAGCGTACCGGGTCAAGTGATCAACCGCGGTGACTATCCACCTCTTGCCGTCTGATGTAGTTGGGAGGGGCCCGAAGAGGTCAATTCCGACGACAGAGAACGGCTCCGATGGACAAGGAAGTGGTTGTAGGGTCCCGACTGGAGGAGTAGTGGGCCGCTTGCGGTGTTGGCAAAGTGCGCACGAGGCAATATATTTAGCTACTGTCGTGGAAAGACCTGGCCAGAAAAATCGACTGCGGATGCGCTCGTATGTTTTGTAGTAACCCAAGTGTCCTGACGTCGGGTCGTCGTGGGAAGCGCGCAGAACTTCAGTGCGTAGTGCGCGTGGTACGACGGGAACCAATCGGTGGCCTTCCGGGTGCAAAATGTATCGATATAGCACATCGTCCTCCAACTTGAATAGTCGGAGTTGTCTCCGGAGCCTGGCATTAGGGGAAGACGAAGCACCGGTAAGCCGACCAATGATGTCAGTGCAATAAGAATCGGCTCGCTGGTGAGTAGCAAGTGCTGACGGACGGGTGGATGAAGGTAGGGAAGAAATGGATGATATCGACGAGGCGTCCTCCGTATAGCCAATTTGACAAGGGGATGTGACGTGCACCGAAAACTGCGGCAAAGGGCATCGTGACAAAGCGTCGGCATCTTGATGTTGTCTTCCAGTCTTGTAGATGACGTCAAAGTCATAAGATTGTAATCGGAGAATCCAGCGGCCAAGTCGTCCCGACAAGTTTTTGATTGTGGACAACCAGCAAAGAGCGTGGTGGTCTGTCACAACAGTAAAATGTCGACCATGTAGGTACGGACGAAATTTTTGGATGGACCAGACAACAGCCAAGCACTCTTGTTCGGTTATCGAGTACCTCTTCTCCGCAGTGGTCAGAGTGCGGCTTGCATACGCGACAACTTTCTCGCGAAAGGCATGGTCGCGCTGGAGCAGTACGGCGCCGATTCCTTGTCCACTCGCGTCAGTGTGTAATATCGTAGGTGCCTTGTCATCGAAATAACAAAGCACCGGTGGGGATGTCAGTGCCTGCTTGAGTTCTTGGAATGAGGCTCCGCATTGATCATTCCAATCGAAGGAACCGGTACTAGCAAGGAGCTTGTGGAGAGGAGCGGCAATAGTGGCAAAGTTGCGAATGAAGCGGCGAAAGTACGATGCGAGTCCAAGAAAACTGCGTAGTTCTTTGGAGCGAAAGGGTCGCGGAAAGTTGAGGACTGCGGAAATTTTGTCCGGATCGGGCTGGATGCCATCTTTAGTAACGAGATGTCCTAGTACTTTTATAGCTGTGTTGCCAAAATGGCACTTCCTTGTGTTTAGTTGAAGTCCAGCGTTGGAGAGACATGTAAGCACTTGATCTAGGCGTTGCAGATGATCATCAAAAGTGGAAGAAAACACGACGATATCATCGAGGTAGCATAGACAAGTTTTCCACTTGAGGCCACGAAGAACAGTGTCGATCATCCTTTCAAATGTGGCGGGAGCATTACATAGACCGAATGGCATTACGTTAAACTCGTAAAGACCGTCCGGCGTAGAAAAGGCGGTCTTTTCTTTGTCTGCTTCGTCTATATATATATATATATCTATATATATATATATATATATATATATATACATATATATATATATATATATATATATATATATATATATATAGCAGAGAATAATGCGAAAGAACGTAACGTATAGGGGAAGCTATTAGACCGAATTGTAATGTAAATGTGAAGAAATAAAAGTTGGTTTGAAAATAACTTGCCGAGGATTGAAACCGAACCTGCGACCTCTGACGAGTAACGCGTTATTCGAAAATCGCAGGTTTGGTTCCTGCCCGCGGCAAGTTATCTTTTCACCCACTTTTTTTTCTTCACATTTACACAACAATTACAACAATTCGGTCTAATAAATACCCCTATACTTTCGTAGGGATAGTTGTCTGCTAGATCTGATTATATAATGTCAAGAGAGCGAAATTGAGCTCTTAGTACACATTTCTTTCCCTTACGTATATATATATATATATATATATATATATATATATATATATATATATATATATATATATATATATATATGCAAGAACCCTGTTGTGCAAAGTCTGCCCTTCCGACACAATCGGTCAACAGTTTACTCCGACGAGTGTTAGCGGAAAGACATGCCTGTGCGTGAAAGCTCTTTTTTTTTTACTTTTTCACCCAGTGGGATATGAATCATTCACTTTCAACCGATACGAGGTAAAGTTTCACGCGAAGCTTCAAACGAACGCAACGGAAAGATTCAAAATGCTGCAAGAAGTCTGCAATTACTGCTGCAATTTTTTCTGGGTGAAGGGGCCAGTCAAGCTGTGAAAATGCAGCTTTTTTTTCTTCGCACCAAACCGCGTATACAGTGTATGCTCGTGTACTTGTCACGTGGTTGAATAGATTCAAACTCGAATTCAAATTCAAATTTTAATACAATGTGCGAATCCGGGAGGTCGCTTATTGCATTCAAGGAGGACCGGAAGAAGGTCGTTGTCGAGCACCGTTTTGGACACCCAAGAACTAGAACCGACGATAACGCTGATAGTGTGCGGGAAGGTTTGCTTTCCGACCGTTGATATAGCACCCAACAATGTACCATAAGTAGAAGTGGTCAACACAGGCCTGGATCTTCGCAACAAAACTAAAAGGCAGGTTGCGCTGGGAGGTTTAGCTCAATACACACGGTGCAGCTCCATGGTGACTATGTCCCTAGTCACATGTTATTTGTTATTACCAACTATATGGAAGAAAGTGACAATGGCGGTCAACGGTTCACCGCAAAGCCTTAAATTTGCTTCGTGAAACACCTTTTTTGTTTCCCCGATGTCGGAATAAACCGAAGGAAAGCATTGGGAGAGCTCGGAAACTATCAAAAGTGTGTTACACGTTCCTCACAGATGTTCTTGTCGAGGACATGAGTTGTGTTTTCCAGAAATGCTTTGGAAGCTTGTACTGAGTATTCACTGAAACTCATCATCCATATTGCGCTGTGGTGTGGTGGGCTGGACGCCATTTGTATGTGTTCATGCAGCAGAGACCGATGCTTGCCACTGTTTTTATGTGACAAGTGTTGTGTGGTGTTCCTTGGCCTTCCTTGTCCACGTCTGTTGTTCATACATTACCGCGGCGTTCAAAATCTTCTTTGCTACTGCGTACGGTTCGGACTTGTATAAATGACTGGTTAGCTGCGCGTTGTTACTCATCACGTTGCCTCAAATGAACTATGCTCAACATTGTGGTTGATAGTTCTTCTGACCACATTATTAACGCGCCTAATGACTAAAGTTTTCAATGGGAAGAGTTCTATATCCTGCCTAACTTAAACTAGGACAGTGTGCGAATACAACAGATCTGGATCAAAGGCGCAGAGCTCTATAGCTGAGCTGAATTCGTCGCGAAGACCTGCACGAGGTGGCGTCGTACCACCGAGCTTGTTGGCTCACTGCTCAAACGCGTGAGCACGCCTTGCCAGGGCCAGCTATGCACGAGCAATGCACGCACAGAACTCCGTCAGCCTTGATCAGTCGCCATGGCGGCAGTGACGTTGGAGTACCTCTGAGTGGCGGACCTTCAAGGGAGACAAAGACAAATAATCGTTTAGCTAACGCGACTTGACACTACGAGGACGATTCTGCCGCGACAAACATGAGGCCCATATAGGTAACTTGGTTGCAGATCTAGTAATCAGTAACAAGCAAGTGTGACGGACAGGGCGCAAAAGAGCGATCGATTACTTGCTCTTCAGTTTATTTTTCAGATATCTTTTTGAACACAGCATTTCAAAAAATTTTACCCTTTTCTCGAACTAAAATTATATTTTACCCGAAAAATAGGCAGTGAAATTTTGGCGGACTTATATCCTGTAAGAACTTCAAGAAACTCACGTTGGAAATGCATCAATGCGACTGTGGCAGTGTATTGTTTTGAACAGTGTATGTTTTGAAATTTTGTGCCTAGCGAAATGTAACAAGAAAATAAATTGGGTAGCTAAAATGATTACCTGCAGGGCTTGCATTTCTCGGCCAAGTGTGTCGCAGCGGTCGTGTCGGTCAAGGTGAAGACACAGCCACTTCCTACTCCGGAGTGCGAACGATGGCTCACGAGTTGGCACATATGTAAGTCTGATCATCCCCATAAGGAGAGTTGGCACCAGCACTTATTATGTGAAAGAAAGTAATACGAGTTCTCATTTTGCAGAATGGGAGCTCCACACGACGAGACTCCGAAGTGTCCCTGGAAGCTCGGATACCTCATGAGCTATATTGACGGAGGTGAAAGGCAGTACCGGCTGTCTTCATGCAGTGAAGAACGTATACGGGGTGCATTGGTGTAAGCTGAATCACTATATTTTCACCCATGAGCTTTGATTACATTCCACTCAGATGCATTGCAGTGAGACCGTTTCATAACCATCCACATCATCCCATAACGATTAGTGAGAGTGCATAATCTTACACTCGGGCACAAATGCAGCTATTGAGATTGCATAATCTACACTCGGGCACAAAAACAAGTGGTGTTACACACACAGATTCTTACTTTGTGTTGATGATCCGTGTGGTGAGATAAGTAATAAGGTCTTGACATGAATTGCGGATGTAATGTGGGATAGTGATACAACCTATGAAAGAATGATAAGCGAGAGACCTTACGTCTTGAAGCTAGTGATTTGAGATGCAGATGTGATTTCATTGTTGCGCTGGATGTTTAGTTTTAGTCCCATAGAATAAATCATGAAAAGTTGCTTTGGATTAGTTCAATAGATTGAATAAGATTGTGGTGATAATGGTACCATATAGTTGAAGCATACTCTTGTTTTCGCTTTACCAATGTTTCATAACGTTGTACCTTTGATGATGATGGAGTGCGAGAAAGGTTACGGCTCAAATAACCCAACAAACGAATGGCTTGATTGGTTATGTATTCGATATGTGTATTTCATGTTTAGTTGGATGTTCTATGCACACCCAACTATCTATATGCATTCGTTCTTTCTAATGAAATGTTAATCAAATGGTTTATGGGCGGGTTACTTTTCGATATAGATATTCTCATAAATTTAAACTTTTTAATGACAAGCTCCATTTGCCACAGATGACACCAATTTAAAACGTTATTTAAATGGGATTGAAGAGTAGAGATATCTTATGGTGAAGTTATTATTTTAAAATTTACGCTATCATCAAAAAAAGCGTATATTAGAGGTAAATACTAAAGTAAGGTCATTAATGTAGATACGGAATAAAAGAGGCCCCAGGACTAAACCGTGGGGCACTCCGAACTGAACGATGTTGCCTGGCAAGCCATTTTCATTAGCTGTTACGAACTGGAAACGATTAACAAGGAACGACTCCTTTGTCCTTGTCCGCGCAAATCCCTCATCAGGAAGTTTTCCGGAGGTAGAAGCAATCCTTACAATGAAGCCCCTGGTGTCGACGTCCTACGCACCACAGGAGCGCATTTAATTCGAGTAGCCATCATGGCTTCCCCAGCGACATCGCCACCTGAACTCACAATACATAAAATATTTAGCACATGCACCATTTTCCAGTGGATCGCTCGCGTGCTTCACTCAAAGCTTTCAGATTTCCGACAGCTGGTGCGAGCGTACCAATTCCCTTCATCGTCATCTCTCAATTACGAGTCGGGCCATATTTCAGAATGAACGGTTATTATTGTCATCGTTCAAAATGCCTTGGCCATATCAGCAGATCACTCATAGGCTTTCGCAAAGACATTCCGGCCTCCGAGATCGGCATCCAACCTCACAACAACAATGAGTATTCATGCGCCATCACAACAATCAGTAAACAAGAATACACACTCATTGGAGTATTCCTGGAACCAGGCAACTCTGCCGATGCTTCAAGACTCGAAAATTTATTTTCAAGAACACCTTTTTCACACATCATTTGTGGAAACTTCAATGCCCACAATGAAATACGGGGCAGCTCACACACTTGTGCGCGAGGAACCAAGCTCGCAGAGCTACTCTCGAAACATTCCATTAAATCTCCGAAAGACAGCAGCATCACATATCTATGAGGCTTTTCGACTACCAGTAGCATCAAAGTCACCTTCATAACAAGCTCAGTATTCCGTAACTTCCACTGGTGCACCGACTTGGAAACACGGGGGAGTGATCATTACCCAATCATGATATCAGCTGTTGGTGCGAAGATGTCATCAAAGATATTGATTAAAAGATGTACTGATTTGGATGCATTCAAAGACGCCGTTAGCGCAGATATTACTGCTGCCACCAAGGACGAAGAATTACTCACTACGATGTCTCATCGCCTAAAAGCATGCACGCGTCTTTCAGCTAAGAATGACAGATTTTCGTCAAATGATGAGGAGTTTGAAAAACTGTGTGCTATTCGCAGGCGAGCTGAAAGGAAAGTATTGCGCAAAAAGTTTCTTGAAGACCTTCAATTCTACCGACAGACATAACGTCTTATCCGGTGTTACCCAGATAAACGTAGCTGGCAACGATGGCGCGACTTTTGCTCCACACTGGACGTTCATCAACCGGTAGCTAAAATATGGCGGGTCTTTAGAGGTATGCGAACCCCACTCTGACAGCTTCACCCTTTCACCGCACTGTCTCTTCACGAACAGAAACCTCTGAAAGAGCTGTAAGAAGGATACCGCACACTGTTATCATCAACTTCAATACCATGGAGCTCTTCCGCAAACAAGTCTGACATCTCAGTAGTGCCAGTATTGGATTTGCCATTCACAAGTAAAGAACAGAACACCGCACTCAGCGAATCAAACAGGCAATCATCACCCGGTCACGATTAAATAAGCTATGAAGCCATCGCAAAGTTAGCCCACACATCCCGCCTACGGCTCCAGGAATATTATAATTCTTCATGGCTGTCTAGTGAGGTTCCCGCAGAATGGAAACTGGCTTAAATAGTGCCCATTTTGGAACCTTCAAAGCAGTCAACAAGCTACGCCCCTTTCCGACCCGTTGACCTGCTTAGTTGCGTTGGCAAGCTTATGAAGCGAATAGTTCATAAACGAATGACTTAACTTTTAGAAAGCCAGGACAAATTATTCTCAAGAAATGAACGTATTCCGTCGAGGCAAATCAGCTATCGATAATTTCACCACCCTCGTCTCTTCACTTCAAGAAGACCTCTTTGCTGGACGCATTCCCATAACTATCTTTCTCAACATCAAAGCAGCTTTTGACTCTGTCTTTCACCATGCTATTCTTGCAGCCATGGTCAGTCTTAGCCTTGGAGGAAGACTGTATAAATGGGTTGAGATCTATTTGAAAGAACGAAAGATATATATATATATATATATATATATATATGTGTGTGTGTGTGTGTGTGTGTTTGTGTGCACTCCAAAATGGTCCCACACAGATCTAGAATAGGGCATACCCCAGGGTGCAGTGCTCAGTCCACTCCTTTTCAACATCACTCTGATATATATACCAACGATATTGCCGCGAGGAGTGAACATCACAATTTACGCCAACGATATCAGTACCTGCAGTACTTCAAACTCGCGTTTGGTTACCAAACAATGCCTTCAAAAGGCTTTACAGAACCTTTTCGCGTATTTGGCTCCCCTGGGTATGCACTTCTCTCCAGAAAAGAGCACAGCCGTGGCATCCACGAGAAAGCAAAGGACCAAGTATCGTCTTCTCCTCGGTGGCCGGCCACCGACCTATGTACAGTCTCAGCCATTTCTTGGAATAGTCATCGACAGAAGTATTTCCTGGTCTCCTCAGGTGAATAAACTTCGAGCGAGAATAGCTGCGGCACCACAACTCTTCAAATTCATGGCGGGAACGCGACGGGGATGCAAGTGCCATCAATAGTCCTCCTTGAGAAAGCGTATATTGAAAGAATCTTGCGTTATTACCTATGGGTGCTTCACTGATTATCGCCAACAAACAAGAGAACTTTCGAGGGCGTACGAAACAATTGCCTACAAATCTGGCTAGGCCTTCCGAAGAGCTCATCAGGCTCGGGAACTATAGCGGAAGCAGGATGTCTTCCGCTAGATGTCATCTGCACTCAAGAAATATGGCACTCTCACTTCCGCCATGTCATACACGTGAAGAAGCATTTTCTGTGCCGCATACATCTCGCCCACAGCAATGCAGCATTCTGCCAAGCTGTGCAAATGCAGCAACTTACTGCTATCAGACAGCGGAAGGACGCTTTCACCTCTTGATATTAAACAGTGTGTCCCAGGAATCAATGAAGCGAAAAGGCGTATTGCACAGACCGCACTGCTGCAAACTACTCTCTTCTACTTAGCTCAGCATTACACTCAGCATTCTCATATCTATAGTGACGCCTCAACTACTCAGCAGATCTCGTCATATGCCCTCTAAGTTGCCTCTGGAGGACAAAGTCTATCCTATCGACTACAACGCAGGACATCATCAACGACAGCAGAACGTCATGGAATTAAAGAACCAGTCTTCTACACCGAACCCGATGGGTGAACACCGAATGGGTGAAACACCGAACCGATGGGTGATCTTCACCGACTTTCGAGGAGCTCTACAAACACTATTCAGCCTCGAAAAGAAAACAAATTATCACCCGATTTCATTTAATATAGCATACTTACACCAATTGGCTACTATCGCGAGTCACGCTATCACATTTCAATGCATACTGGCTGATTGCGGTATACTGGCCAATGAAAAAGCAGATGAAGCGGCCCGAGAAAGACTTCAAAAGCAAATTACAGGTCAACCTATTTCACTAAATCAACTGCTTCTCAGCTGGCGAAAAGGCTTGCTTCCGAAGAAAAGAAGAGGCTATGGAACCCCCCGACACATCATTCTGCCTTTTTCACTCTATCGACCTACATCTAAGGACTAGACTCCGATACCGAATTCCTCGACACGTGAAAACTTTTTACCACCATCTCTGGCTAAACAGTGCTTATGGAAACAATTTACGGTATCGCTTCGGTCAAGTAGACAGTCCATACTGCAATAACGGTGGCTAAATAGAAACTGTAAAACATATCTTGTTTGAGTGCCGAGCGTATGCCGATGAGCGTGCGCCCTATGAACACTGCATGCATCTGTTAACCCAAAGAACTTTATCAGTTGATTTTGTCCTGGGACGTTTCCCCAGCTTTACGCAACAGAGACAAGCGATGTAACTTCTATTCGCGTATTTAGACAATATCGGTTGGCTAGACAAACTGAAGGGGCGCCTAGAAAACTGAAATCATGCTGTCAGCACACGTCCTCACCCAAGATACAGAAAAATGTCTGTATATTTACTTTTTTTCTATTTTAATTCTCAATATTTTTTCTCTTTCTTTTGCCTTTCAGTCCCCAATCCCCTTCCCCACGCAGAGTAGCAAGTCAGCGACACACACGCCGGCTAAATTCTCTGCTTTTCAATAAAGAGCTCTCTCTCTCTCTCTCTTGTTCAATTCATTTTACAAAGTTACGATCAAGGTTTAGTATGCTAAGTTTACGAAGTAAAAGTTCATGGCTTACCTCACCAAATGTTTCGAAAAGTCTAAATAAATGCAATCAGCAAGAAATGGGTGGTCAAGTAGCTGGTGTGAATTGTGAGTGAAAGACAATAATTGAGACTCACAAGAAAAGGTTTTCTGAAAGCCGCGTTTTTAATGCGTAAAAATATGTTATATTCAAGAAAATGGATCAGACTAGTGAAAATAACATGTTCAAGCAATTTACAGCAGCGGCTAGTTACTGATATGGGATGGTGGTTTGCAGGCGAGGTTTTGCTTCCAGATTTATGTAAAAGAATAACTCTTCCCCTTTTCCACAAAAGTAGAAGAGAGGATGTGTCAAGTGATTGCTGAAAACTTTTAGTCAGTACGATAGAGCTATCTCGGCTGCTGACCCGCAGGTCGCGGGTTCGATTCCCGGCTGCGGCGGCTGCATTTCCGATGGAGGCGGAAATGTTAGAGGCCCGTGTACTCAGATTTGGGTGCACGTTAAAGAACCCCAGGTGGTCAAAATTTCCGGAGCCCTCCACTACGGCGTCTCTCATAATCAAATGGTGGTTTTGGGACGTTAAACCCCACAAATCAATCAACGATAGAGCTATACAAGGAGTTGTTTTCAAAGAATTTGGCATAGATATTATCACATCCAGGAGAATTCATTTTCAATGTATCTATCAGCCGAAGTACACCAGCAACCTCAACAATTATCGGAGACATCGGTAAATAGTAAGTGAAAAATGCAGTCCTCAATACATTGCCGCTTATGTTAGATTCAAATTCTTATGTTTTTCTCATTCCATCATATCTTTCTCTTCTTTATATACACTACGCTATTGCGAAAACCGCGCGCCACTGGAACCAGCGTCCGGCGCCATGCCTGATTATAAGCCCAGTATCGCGCTTGGTACTGAGACGCTAAAGCGGCATGTTACTGGGAGGCACTGGTTACTGTGCGCATATGGCTTCACAGGGTTAAAACGGGGGTGTTTGTTCGCTATACGTAAACAAATATATAAGTGAAAGAAGCGCACACTCACCTTAAAAATGGAAAGAAACTAAGAAAAAAATAAAATGCGTTCCGATAAGATTAAAAATATCCACCTCCTGATTTCTAACCAAGTACTTTACTCACTACGCCCAACAGAGCACAATAAATATGTTGTAAAATGACTAGTTATCCAAGGAACACGCCATTGGGCTTCATGTTTACAAGTCGCACAGTCAAGATTGGCGCAATATTCCTTTCTGCATAACCATTGCATCTTTACTCTTTACTCGACACTGAGTCACTGACGAACGGCTTCCGGGCACCGAATGACGTGCAGATAATGGCAAGAATGTAAAGTTTTTTGCTGAATCCACTTCTCAATTCTGAAACATCTTTAATAGTTTGGAGGAGCAACCACAGAATGTCAGCTGTTGCTACGCATAGTTTCTTTTTCTCTGATAGTTGCTTCTCACTCTTGCTACTGATGAACATGTACAGATGATTTAAAACGATTATTCGGTACATATGCGCTCACATGATTGAATATTGAGTAGTTTTCTCGCGCAAGCGACGATACAGTAATATACAGACCGCGCCATAATGTAGATTTGCAGTTATATCGATACCCACAACTTAAAAACTGCCCACACAAGAACTAATTAAATTCACTGATTATGCAAGTGGATTGGTTGACTAAGGCTTATGAAATGACCTGCTGAAGAATGCGTGTTCATACAAGCACCGGCTAGTGCGCGGCCGGCAGCTCTCTGTGAGCGCCTGCGTTGCTATAGAAGCGCGACGCATCAATAGTCATCGATCCTTGTGCGAGCCCCGTACATTAGAAAAAGTAGTCAGTTTAGGTTGACAGATGTATAAACTGTACTTTACAGTCATTCCTACACTTTAGAGCTGTGCGGGCTTCAAGCAAAAAATCACCGGTAGCATGTACACCTACGCGGACGGAACGATAGGCTCACTTCTCGCTGGGGCTGGGCGCTCGGAAAGGCCACTCTCGAAGCAGCAGAGTTGCGATGCTTGAAGTTTCGGCTCTAACGACGATATTCTTTCTTTTTATCTTCAGAATACTTCCAACTGTTGCCTAAATTAGGTGAAAGGGCAGGAATTACCATAAATGCGTTTCTGGTGGGGATATATTGAGCGAAAGCTGCTTTTCAGGCCTCCGCTGACAATACAGCGGGCGTGCCATTGTACAGATAGGCAGTTATAGCGATACAAACAATTCAAAAGCCACCCGAGAAAACGATAATGCCATACACTGAAAAAGTATGCCAGTGTGTTCGCTAAAGCGTACAAAATTACCGACTAAAATTGCGTGTTCTTGCATACGAGTCAGAAAAGTACCGGCTACCGCGCCCAGCAGCCTTCGGTGACAGCCTGCGTTGCAGAAAGCACAATGCATAGATCGTCGTCGCTCCTCGTTCGGGCACCACACGCAAGAACAAATAATTCCTTTAGGTTGAAGGATGTATAAACTATACGTTACAGTCATTCTTACACTTTAGAATTGTGTGTAATAAAAGCAAGAAGCACCGGTATTAGATACACCGATGCGGCCAGCAGGAAGGCCTAATTCTAGCTTACGGGGCACTAGGTAAGACCGCTCTCGAAGAAGCTGAATTAAGATGCTTGAAGTGTCTGTATTTGAGTTTCGGAACATTTCTAATTGCTACCTGAAGTATTTTCAGACATGCATTCCCGGTTTGGCTATGTCTAACGACAGCTGTTTTTCTCGTCTCCACTGGAAAAGCTCGTGAAGCGTCGAGAGAGCTCATTTACTTCTCCTCAACTTTGCGGCGTAAACGAGTTCCGGTTTCTGTTAGACGTAGTGACCAGCTCTCAGATTTGCAACACGATCTGCAGCACGGAAGTGTTACAACAATACATCATTGATGCGAAATTCATATATAATCAATATGCCGGAACCATGCAGAAAAGAGCAGTAATTGCCGCAATACACGTGCACTGCAAGACATAACGCTGTTGTTGACACTACGTGAAATATAAAAATAAAACGTACTAGTAAGGAAATTGTTCAGCGGTGTCTGCTTTAGGCTTTTAACACATTTATCGCCTAATTTCAAAGAAAAACATTTAAAATAACAGTGATTTCGCATATCACAGGTCATGATCATAATGTGTTATATGCGAAATACCGAGGCACTCTCTAATTGGTTAGGCTAGCATTCATCCGTGCCATCGAAACGAGCGTTTTATAATCAACGATACCGAAACATACCACTGCATACGGTACATAAACGTGCACGCGGCACTGGTACAGACAGTGTGCTCAAGTATGCACCAGTGAACTCCAGTGAGAATGCCCGCATTTCCAGCGCATCCCAGTGTGCACCAGTGGCACAGCGGTCAATATAGCGCCCCAGCTGTTTCCCAGTGCACCCTGCACAGTGCCAGCAAATACCAGCATGTACGAATGTTTCCAGCGCTTACCGGTATCAAAAAACGTACTGGCATCACGCTGGGGACGCTGTTTGTTGCTATAGGATGTACATGTTTTAAAGTTGTTTTTATTACCACCCCCCCCCCATCACGCAATGCTTCGAGGGCTTCTAAGGTACTTTAAAATAAATAAATAGATAAATAGGTACGTGGTCAACATAAATACCGCGTACCATCAGGCCTATCTACGCGCTAACTGGTAGCATAATGTTCAGTGGCCCGTGTTTTTTATCAGTTTAATGTGCCTTCTACGCCGAACAAATCTACGCTGTGCCTTCTACGCTGAACATGCCTTTTACGCTGAACAAAGTTAAAAATAACGAAGAGTTATGGAGAGTACAAGTATGGTTTAAACGAAACCACCTAAATATCAACACAGAGAAAACTAAATACATGGTATTTCACTCTAGGAAAAAAGAACTCGACTTTCCAGGTTTCAACCTGGTTTTAGATACGGCACTGCTACAGCCACTAGCCTCGTTTAAGTACTGAGGGGTCATGTGTGACTCGGACATGAACTGGAAATCGCATATAGAAAAGACACGCTCCAAGCTAGCATATGGGTGTCACACGCTACTAAAAGGCCGTGAATGTTTTGGCGCATCGATCTTGCGCTTCCTATATTTTGCATTCGTGCAGAGTCACTCGAGCTACTACTGTATAGCATCGAGGGGCAGTACATATAAAATTCATTTGAAATGTATTAGCCGCCTGCAAAAGAGGGCAGTCCAGATTATTACATACTCAAACAGGACGGATACTGCAAAACCACTATTTCAAATGATGCGTGTACTTCCACTGGACCCTGTTCACGTGTCTAGTGTTGCTGATATAGTGCATGGTATATTAAAACGTGATGACCCATTCCCATTAAGCACCTTTACGTTACCCGCGCACTGTACAAGAGCTGCAGCGAATCGCTGTTTTAATTTACCGGTAGCCAGAAATTCCTACGGTCGGAGGCTCATAGAATTTCACGGCGCCTTCATATGGAATGCGATACCGATCGATGTGAAAGAGGCTAGTAATTTTTCATTGGCCATGAAGCATGCACTTCATGCGAACTCCCTAAGTAATACGTCTGTATAGTCATTTAGTATTATTATTATTATGATTAGTATTATTCTAGTGCTATTATTATTCTGTGCTATAAGTAGCTATGTTCTGCGCTATGTTTCTTTGTATAGTTAAATCATGTGTTTTTTGCTTTTTTTCTATTTTAAACATTGTATCCAGTTTGATGTCCATTGTCGCTGTGTAACCGCTTGCGCAAGTATGTAGGTATGTCACACAGTTGGTCTCTCTACTAGCCAGTTAGGCTATGAAACCAAACAAGTGTTTGCGAAGTTTTTTGTTACATAGATGTGAAAGTTACAATAAAAAAAGATCAGGAGTCATGCCACAATGCCTTTGCAGGAATCTCCCGGACCGTTGCTTTGATGAGCAGAGCCAGGTGAATTACATGTCCCGATACAGGAGGTACCCGGGTCAAACAGTACGCCCAGAACATTTCTGCAGAATGATTGCGAAGGTGTCCAAGAAAAATGTAAGAGTGATTCCGGAAAAGGTGAGTGGCCCAACGACAAAATTTTGTATTCAACCTTCCAAAGTATGACTGCATGTCGTAATCGTGGCTTCACTAATGAGGATAAGTAGCCGCTACACACGTTAAAAGAAGCTTCAGTTAGCGAGTGATTCCAGAATACCTACTTTTACCTGTTCACTAAAAATCAGTCCTTCTTAGCAGTTCTTTGTAGTCATCCCTTCGTCCTACAAGCCCACTTAGTGAACTTCTCAGTTGATCTTTGTAGTGCTTTAGTTAATTTGACAATTACATTATCTGATTTCAGTCATACGTTTGTAAACTTTTTACGCGCTAAACTCAACAGGGAAAGAAATGGCACAAGACCAGCGCACCTGTGTTCTGCCAATTCGTTCATCTTCGATTTTGTTTCACTCGAACACGTAAAAAAGTTTCCCTGATGTAGAGACGGATTCACTTTATTGCGCACCATGTCTTGATTTCATTCTCTCGTAAAAGCATGATTTTCTAAGAGTACTGCTGGTTGACTGTTCTGACTTCTTTCGATAGAATAGTGTCATGCACGAACAATGTTTGTATGTCTATTAGACGTTATGGGCCCCACAATATGACAGATGCTCAGTAGAGTGTCCCCTTTACCAGTGGATGCTACTGTACAACCAACTAGCCCCTACTCCGGCTCTTCTAGCAGTGATGTGTTTAAAAAGCTGATGTTGTTTCTTTAGGCTGTAGAAGTAATACTGGCATACGAACAGGGGAAACAGCAAGTCTCAATTGGTACATCACGCAATGCGTCGAGCGTGCGAAAGTGAGCCTATTTTTGTTGGAAAAATATCTGAAGAAGACAGTGCCACACACAATTACTTCATTTTATCGTTTGCTTTACGGGTGCGTTTTTCGTGCACATAATCTCGAAGCATTTCGTTGAAGAATTCAGTGGTTTCTGTATTGTAAAAAGATCTCTTAGTGTTCTTTATGACCTATCTCCGTAGAATACTTGTGCTATAATAGGTTGTTGGGGTCTGATCATGGCTGTGACACAAGCGCTACTTATTGGGAAGGTTTATGCTTGTGTTTTGTTGAAAAAGCAGCTGCAAGGTGCTTCCAGCGCAAGTAATGCGCTGGAAGCACCTTGCAGTGGGCACGGCGAAAACTCGAGAAGCGGACCATTAACCATGCGTCCCGCATTCTTGTTCCAGATGGCTTTGCTGCCAATTGTCGCTGCTTCTTGGACACCGCCGAATCGCACCTGCGCTTCGCATGCTTATGGAACAGGCGACAACTTCACGGAATTTGCCATCAACTGGACCTCGTATCTTGGACAGGATATCGGCAGCGCATGCGTGACATCGGCCAGTTCAACGCATATAAAAGAACAGCTTCAAATCGGATTCTTCAGTGGGCACGGCGAAAACTCGAGAAGCGGACCATTAACCATGCGTCCCGCATTCTTGTTCCAGATGGCTTTGCTGCCAATTGTCGCTGCTTCTTGGACACCGCCGAATCGCACCTGCGCTTCGCATGCTTATGGAACAGGCGACAACTTCACGGAATTTGCCATCAACTGGACCTCGTATCTTGGACAGGATATCGGCAGCGCATGCGTGACATCGGCCAGTTCAACGCATATAAAAGAACAGCTTCAAATCGGATTCTTCAGTGGGCACGGCGAAAACTCGAGAAGCGGACCATTAACCATGCGTCCCGCATTCTTGTTCCAGGTTAGTTGTGTTGGTTCATACTGTAGTGATGAAAGAGGTGTTGTTGTCGTGCCGTGCCCACGGACTTTGATTGCTTTGGCGTACGAGTGCTACCATGTGTGCAAACTGCTACTCTGTGGTGATGTGGAATTGAATCCAGGTCCTACCAATACTGAAATGCTCCAGACACTGATACAGGGCCAGCAGGCTATTAGGGAAGATTTAGCAGAGCTTAAACAGCGGTTGGAAGTTGCCGAGAAAAGTGTTAGCTCTTTCTCGACCCGAATGACCAAATTAGAAACAAATGTAAGAGAAATAGCCCGGAAAGTGGACAGTTTTGAAACTCTCAACAATTCGGTTGAAAAAATTCAGCAAACACTCATGCTGCAGCAGGAAAAGCTTACAGATCTGGAAGACCGGAGTCGGATGTCGAACCTTGTTGTGTTTGGCATAGAGGAGCGAGCGAATGAAACGGAGGATGTTCTACGGCAGAAAGTAATAAAAGAGGTGTTCGAGGATAGGCTCGGCGTAAAGTGCTTGTCTGTTGCTAGAATACACCGTTTGGGAAAACGTGCTGGAAAGCGACCTGTAATTCTGTTTTTTCAAAATTATACGGAAAAACAGGAAGTGCTGCGGAACTGCAAAAAGCTGAAGGGAACACAAATTTCCGTGCAAAATGACTTTTCTGCTGACACGCTAAGAAAACGAAAACTGCTATGGCAAAGCGCCAAAGTCGAGAAAGAGCAAGGCAAGAGGATTGCGCTGGTAAAGGATAAATTGCGTGTTGATTCACAGTTCTACGCATGGGATGATGTTTCGAACACGCGTGTCATTGTTCGATCTGGCAAAGATCCTACGCAAACAGCGTAGCTTTCACCGTCTGCATTTAAGAACCTTCGTATGCTCTCTTTCAACGCAAGAAGCATTGTGAACAAAGCGGATAAATTAGAACTATTGCTTTTGACGTACGACCCTCATGTGGTTGTTATCACTGAGACTTGGTTGCATGATGGTGTACGAGATGACGAAATTATTCCTCCCGGCTATCAGATGCACAGGCGTGATCGAGGCACACGTGGCGGAGGAGTTGCGGTTATTTGTAAACTTGGTATTGATGTATGTTTGATCAATCAGATTGCCGATCACGAAAGCCTGTTCCTCAACGTCACTGTAAATGGTTTAACCTTTATGCTTTGTGTTGTTTATAAAGCCCCGGAAGTCTCAGATTCTTTTCTCGAACAGCTTTACGACCATCTCCTTTTAAACCGTACACGTCACATCATGATTACAGGTGACTTCAACCTTCCAGCTATCAAATGGAAGAACTTAGCTTACGGGCAATATAAATCGAGTGATGTTGTTTTAGACGCAATGTTAGCTCTGAACCTTGACCAAATTGTCTGTGAGCCTACGCGCAACAGTGCTGTCTTGGACTTATTCTTTGTCAGCGATATCTTTTTAAATGGTGTTATCACAGTTGAAAAAGGAGTGTCAGACCACAGTTTGTTGTTTTTCTCTTGGCCTTATCGATGCTCTGTAGTGCGTTCGAGTACACATTCAGTGGATGTCAAAGATTTTGATCGCGCTGATGATACAGCAATCACAGATTACTTAGACAGTGTACTAAGCTACAGCACGCACGATGATGTCCATGCATTGTGGATGCGATTTAAAAGTGCGGTCTGGTTCTCCATTCAGCAGTTTGTCCCCTTCCGGAAGGTACGCCAGAACCGTAAACATCCATGGATATCTCGGGAGATTATCCACATTAAACGCAGAATCAAGCGACTTAGAAAGCGTAAAAACGTAGCACCCGAAAAATTTGAGGTTTTGAAAAGAAATTTGGCGACCAAAGTAAATGATGCTAGGACACATTACTATCAAGTCACTCTCCCTTCATTCATTAAAGAAGATCCTGCTAAATTCTGGAGATTTCTGGCTCAAACCAATGAAACAGTGAATAGAATTAAACTGGACGGCAAATACGAAACTGACGGCTTCTTAATATCGCAGGCATTCAATGAATATTTTCACAGCGTCTTCACTTTTTCCAATGCTTATGTACCTCTGCCAGCTATTGTTAACGAGGTGAACATTCCCACTGTCACAAGGGAGGGTGTTTTGATTTTACTAAGAAAACTGAGCACCAAAAAAAGTATAGGACCAGACCAAATCCCAAATACATTTTTAAAGCGCTATTCTACACAGATAACTGATTTCTTGACAGAGGTATTTAATAAATCATTGCGTAGTGGTGAAGTTCCGGGTGACTGGAAGATTGCGCGTGTTGTGCCCATCCATAAGAAGGGAGATAAATCAATTGTTTCTAATTACAGACCGGTTTCCTTAACTTCAGTAAGTTGCAAGTTACTAGAACACATAGTGGCTCAAAATATTCAGTGCTTCTTAGCGGATAATAACATCTTGTCCCCTTGCCAACATGGATTTCTGAAGGGATTGTCCACAACAACGCAATTGGTTATAACTATCCATGATTTTATGGCAGTTTTAGATCGATCAGGGCAAACTGATATACTTCTACTCGATTTTTCTAAAGCGTTTGATAAGGTTCCGCATAGTAAATTACTTCTGAAATTACGTAACATAGGATTGCCGCTTTATCTTATTAAGTGGGTTGAATCTTATTTAACTAATAGAAAACAGTTCGTCGAAATTAAATCTAGTGTATCTGGGATGCTCAATGTCACTTCTGGTGTGCCACAGGGAAGTGTGTTGGGGCCACTATTATTCCTTATATATGTAAATGATTTAGTGCAAGCAATCCCTGACACAGTGTCTATTAAGCTTTTCGCGGATGATTGTGTTGTGTTTAAAGAAATAACCTGCTCTGACGACCATAACCTATTACAGCAAGCTCTTCGCAACATTGAATGCTGGTGCGCAGCATGGGACATGGAATTAAACGTTGATAAAACAGTGCTCATAAATATAACGCGAAAAACAAATCCTAGTGTGTTTACCTACAATATTCATGGCTCACCCATTCAATCGGTAACGCAGTATAAGTATTTAGGGATCACTCTTTCAAGTGATATGACGTGGCGAGCACACATTTCGTCAATATGCACTTCAGCTTTTCGGAAGCTGTGCTTTTTGAAAAGGAAGCTTGCAAAGGCAACTGTGAATGTTAAACTTCAAGCGTATAATGCAATTATCAGACCTAAATTGGAGTATGCGTCCGTTGTATGGGATCCGTACACGAAAAAAGACATACAGAGCTTAGAAGCGCTACAAAAGAAAGCCATCAGATTTATATTCAATAAGTACAAAAGACTAGATTCACCAACTCAACTCATGAATGCTAATAACATCCCCACCTTGGCTGTCCGCAGAAAAATCAGTCGACTTAAATTCTTGCGCAATATTTTTAACGGAAAACTTGGTATGTCTGCACCTTCATATTTAAAGACCACTACAGCGAGAACTACGCGCAACGCTCACAAACACACCCTACAACACATTTTTGCCAAAACAGAGGCATTCAAACAGAGTTTTTTCCCCCGCACTGTCTCGGATTGGAACAGTCTACCTAAGTTCGTTTGCGAGGCAGACGATTTTGACGAAGTCCTTGAGCAATATTTGTGTTGTATTGAACATTGAATCATTGTAACTGTTATATTGCTGTTATGCTGCGTTATAAACTTTTATATTGCTGTCATATTACTGTTAAACTGTTATGCTACGAGTGTTGTGATATATTGCTTGCGCTGCCAGTGTTGTTATCACTGATTTCTGTATTCTTTTCTTTCTGTAATTCCACTCCTGCCTGGGCCATGCTGGCCTGCAGTATTGTGAAATAAATAAATAAATAAATAAATAATGGCGACGGCGTAATATGTTTGCAAACCATCGCTACGGCAAACATTCGATCCTGTGCAGCCATGACGGCGCCCTACTCGCTAATGGGCTACTACTGTGGCAAATTCGCCAGGCACGCTCGGCACAAATCATTTGGGAATGCCGTTCAGTTCATATATAAATTATAGTTCACGCAGTTTTCTGTAGCACGCACAGGATTACACAACACTCTAAAAAATATCGAGTAAAAAGGGTGTCTTTTTGTCCGACAACAATAATCGTCTTCAAGTTTGCGTGCGCTTCCTTTCTTGAAAACTCGGCGCTGGCCACTTTCCTATCGAGAATGCAATGTAACCCTGATAATGGACATGTCGATCGTGACCGGAATGTACCGGGCGCGGGGCGATAGCGCAAGGATAGAATGCAATATAGATGACGATTATTGATGGGGGACAAAATGACACCCTTTTTACTCGCTCTTTTTTCTAGAGTGAAAGCATCGTTGAGAGACGGACGATCAGCTGACACCATCATCCTTCGCACTGCGGAAGGAAATGAAGTAGCGAACATTCAGCAGTTTCTATTGGTTTGGAAAATACTTCGCTTCGATATACATTCACTTGACTGTCAAAAGTTCATCCGGTGAAAGCGGCACAGGGAGTACGTCCATGCGTCCTATCTTGCTCTAAGCGAGTTCACGGGTTGGTCATTGCTTCGCAGTCATCTTGAATTGCCCGGCACGTCACCTATAGGCCCTGTGGATTACGAATACCACTCCAGCGACACGAGCCTTAACAACTGATAATGAGGTGGTGACGCCAACTTAAAATTTCAGCACAACTGTGTTGTCTGAAAATTTAAGGGCCTTTACTGGACACTAGATAGCTTCCAATCAATAAAAACGGAGTACGCAGTAACAATCTGTGGGTGCCATACACTAAATATACAAAGTATCAGAAAGTTTCATTCAACAATAGCCATGAAATTATCGAAAGTACATTTTCAAAGTCCTCATTTAACGCGCGGTGGTTTTGGCACAGAACTCAATCATGATAATTTAACCTTCACTTTCTCCGCTATTAAAGAATGTAGAGTAGTGGAATATATGGCATCAGAGTTATCACAGTACATTTTATCAATATAAACTAAGGAATTGTTCCTCTTTAGTGTCCCTTTATACTAGCAGTTTACACTCGTGAGTACTAATGTTTTTTTACGACAGTTCTTAAGATACACGAAAAAATGAAAGAACTCTGAAGGTAATATTGCTTGTGGTGAAAATAAAATAAGCGCAGCGTCTCGTAGAGCAGACATGCATAATTTTGTAGCTCTGTCGAGAATATGTAGCCTCAATTTACGCTATGAAACGTTCTTTTACCAGCTTAAGATCGCAACAAAAGCAAATTTGAAAGCAGGACGGGTAATGTTCGTTTTACGTATTTTTTCCTATGGTATAGAAATAATACGACTCGCTTATTTGTAATGGCAGACAAATATCATTAATGAGAATTAGTGTGGTCAGCAAACGAAAAAATTCACACAACAATGTTGCTTTTAATCCACGAATAACTTTTGACAACGTAAAAACTTCCGTACCTTGTGACTGTCTTGCTTCATATTAGTTCATGTAGCCTGATCCTAAAGAGCCATTGACTCTGCCGGCCATAAAAAATTACTGCTCAAACAATCCACATTTCAAAAGTTTTATTTACACGTACATTTTTACACTGCGAAAAGCACCATTGCGTACACTTACTGTTTGGATTTTAACACAAAAACATTTAACGCCGTGGGTCTGCTGCACGTTCACCACCGCTCCACTGACGTGTTTCCTTCATGGATAGGACGTTGTCAAATATGTACTACCAGACTGCATAGAACAAGAAAACACGAGACAAATTGGCCGCCTATCGGCAGGCTTTGCTGCAAATGCCGTGTAAAGAAAATAAGCCTTCTTTTGCCCACCATCTTTTTTGACGAGTGTCTCATTTTCAGCGCAGCCTAAGCAATACTAAGGATTTTAGAATTACGTATGCGTGTATTTTCTAGTGAAGGAACACACCAACTAATGCTCGCGTATTGAAGCTGCACCTCATATTTGAGCAATGGTTGCTTTTGATCAACTATGTCCACAAGTCCAAACACAGCCACCAGTTCAAGATGGCTGGGCTTTCAGTTAGTATTTGAACATTGTCGGGCTCGCTGAATCGTTTCGTGTGAGGGACAGTCGGCTGAACAATCGAAGGTGAACAACGAAGGTGAAGTGGCTCGCGGAGCATGTATACACCGATCAGACAAAGCCAAGCATTCGCGATGGTTAAATATGATCAAGTACAGCGTGGTAGACCCCAGCATCTTGGCAGGCCTTGAACTTGAACATTCTCTAGCGTGTCTAGCGTCTTCACGCAACTGGGTCTCATATTGAAGACAATGTTTTTAGATACTGTCGGTTGGGTATGCGTGCGTGGTCGCAGCGGCGAGGAAGGGGCCCTTTTATATCCCGCGCAGCAGTGGCGTTGTCATCGCTTTGAGATTGGCAAAGGAGCGTCGTCTGCTACCTCTGCAGGGTAAATAGGGAAAACTTCTTCAAGTACGCTGTTTTTAGCAAAAGCAGCTAGATGAGGGCCCAATGAATACTACTTAGCAATATCTCTGGGGCGCATCTGTACCTAAGTATTGTATGATAAATTCTGAGTGGTAACACACCAAGCCTGTGCCGTTTTTCCTCTCCCCTAACTCTACCGCATAAATTTTTTTTAATGCAAAGCATTTCTTGGCGAACTTCGGTGATCTTGAGCGTATCTATCTATCTATCTATCTATCTATCTATCTATCTATCTGTCTATCTATCTATCTATCTATCTATCTATCTATCTATCTATCTATCTATCTATCTATCTATCTATCTATCTATCTATCTATCTATCTATCTATCTATCTATCTATCTATCTATCTATCTATCTATCTATCTATCTATCTATCTATCTATCTATCTATCTATCTATCTATCTAGCCGCCTACGACTTTTAGCTCTCCTGGCCGTTTCGATATTGGTAATATTACTAAACTTTGTATGAAATACCGTGACTGTACGATGAACCCAACTGACTAGTAATAACATGAAAATCGTAAGATCTATGTCATAAATGTCATATTTCACATGTCATGTTCTTAACGCTCTTGCGTTGGTTTTATTCACATGATATGTTGGAAAACGGGTATGGCATGACATGACTGCATGGCGAACAGAAGAGACAGACCCTAACACCAAAATCGTAACTTGCATGTCTTGTAGCAACTTCACTAAAAGCCACACTCATGATGTGCTCGCGGCCGTTTCACTAGCTTTGCATTTACAAAATTTTATATTAAGGAACGTGAATGGATGACAAAGGTACGTGACTGGTCCAAACATGATAGTCATATTACGCGTGTCATGTAACAACATGACTACACGCTATGCTCATGCGGCGCTCGCGCTCGCGGTCTTTTCGCTAACTTCTCATGAACCAAATTCGGTATTACGGGACGTGAATCGATGATGAAGGTGTGTGACTGGTGCAAACATAATAGTCATGAAATCGGTGTCGTGTAAAAACATGACTACATGCTGCACTAATGATGCGCTCGCGGCCGTTTTACTAGCTTCACACGTACGAAATTCGGTATTATGTGACGCGAACGGATGACATAGGTAAATGACACGTCCAAGCATGATGATCATGACATGCATGTCATGTAACAGCTTGACAACATCTCACACTCATGATGTGCCCGCGCTTGTCTCGCTACTCTCACATATGCGAAAATTTGGTATTACGCCACGTGAATGAATGGCAAAGGTATGTGACTGGTGCAACATGATAATCACGAGGTGTGTGTCGTGGAAGAACATTATTACACGCCACACTCAAGGCGCCGATAAACTTTAACGTCAACGGCGTGTGGGCGCGTGCGTTCGTTTTATCGCGTCACGCCGGCGATACGAGCCAGGTGCTGATGTCTCCCTTGCAGAGATCACGGTGGATCCGCATGCCATATACTCGCAGGCGCGCGCCGCGCTGCGTTTCTTTGACGCATGTGCGTTTGAGCGCACACGGTGCCCCTTCGTCACGAAAAGAGGAAGCATGCCGCATTTCGTGCGGGTTTCCACCAGGCCACGCTAACAGACGCCTGTCGCGCCGGTCGCACCTGGCGTCACACTATACAGTGGTCGCGTTTTGCTAGCGTGGCGTCACTGCGCTAGCCTGCGCGTGCGTCAACGTTGCGTCGGAGTATATTGGACCCTTTATGACGCGCTTGGCATCGTTTCGCTAGCTCCACATGAACCAAATTTGGTATCACGAAAAGTGATAGGCGACGAAAGTCAATGACACGGCCAAACTTGATAATCATAATATGCGTTTCATGTAAAACATGACTACATGCTACGTTCATAGCGTTTTCACAGCCGTTCACGGCGTTTCACAAATTTGGTATTATGTGACGTGAATGGACGATGAATATAAATGATACAGGTTTCATGTAAAGCTTGAATATATGCTATGCTCATAGCACGCTCGCGGTCGTTTTGCTAGTTCTATATACAGCAAAGTTGTTGATGACTACATGCTACGCTCATGATGCGCTCTTGGCCGTTTTCTGGGCTTTACATATAACAAACTCGGTATTACGCTACGCGGACGGGCGACATAGGTAAATGACACATCCAGACATGATAGTCACGACATGTGCGTCATGTAGAGTACTTGCTACACTGATGATGTGTGCACGGCCAATTCAATAGCTTCACATATGCTAATTATAGTATTTAATGACGCCAATGAATGACGAAGGCATCTGACTAGTGCAAACATGATAATCATGAGACGTTTGTCATGTGAGAACAAGGCTACATGCCACAGTCAAGGTGGCAATACATTTGGACGTGACACGGTGCGCGTGCTCGCCGGCGTTCATTTCGTCGCGTCACGCCGGCATTGCCACGCCAGGCGCCGGTCCTGCCATATACGAGCAGGCGCGCGCTGCGCTGGTTGCTTTGACGCATGCGCGTTTTAGCGCGTCCGGCGTCCCTCCATCACGCAAAGAGGGAGACGCAGTGTTGTCTGTGTGAAGCGCAAATTGCAGCATGTCACATTTCACGCTTCTTGCCGTCGGGCCGTGCCGACGGACGCTGGTTGCGTCTGGCGCCAGACTATACAGTGCTCGCGTTTTGCTAACGTAGCGTCACTGTGCCCAGCCTGCGTGCTCGCCAACACTACATTGGAATATAATAGGCCCTTCATGATGTGCTCGCGGCTGTTTTTCTATCTCCATATATACCTAATTTGGTGTTTCGTGACGTCAATAGAGGACAAAATATATGACCGGTGCAAACATGATAATCCTGACACGCGTGCCATGCAAGAACATGACAACATACCACGCTAATAGCGTGCTCACAGCCGTTTTGCTAGCTTCACATATACTGAGTTCGGTACCGCGTGACTTGAACAGATGACGAAGGTAAACAATACATCCAAACATCATAATCATTACACGAAAGTCATGTACGGCATCATTTAGCTCCACCTAATAACGTCGTGTTGATTTTAAAGTGACATATCGAGATTTCTCATTCGTGCTTCGCATATCATCGATTCCCACTGTACGTGGGATCTGCCAATTTTTTTTATGTTAAGATTCTTTTCATACACAAACTCCTAGGACTGTGGCTCAAATTAACCGAGGAGTTAGGAGAATGGCTTCCAAAGTGACGGAAGATTCGTTTAAAGAAACATAAAACGCGGTGAAATAGTTCACATAAAGGCAGTATTTAAATAATTTTTCTTTGGAAGTAATCTTTCGCAAATTGTATTTCACATTTGGCACGATTATGAAGCATGCTTGAGTGAATTATCAGTTTGAGATAGTGAACATAGCGTCCTACAGAGTGCCGGGCAGTTTAAGTGGCTATGCCTCTGAGGAAAACAATTGCAACTCTATAAACAATTGTATCCGGCTAGTTGGTATGAGTCCATCTTGGTAAAGCGCAGCAAATATTACACGGAACACAGAGAGCTTGTGTTGCGTTTTCTGTGTATAACAATTGCTGCGCTTTCTACCAAGATGGAAACAATCGCGATTGGTGGAACTTTAAGCCCTCAATTGACCCTGCAGTTCTCAAGGCCTGGACAGCTGCTATTCTACGAAATGCCTTCCAGACGACAGTCAAGACCTACATTTCGAGTCCGCAGACCTAATCTCTTGCTGCGAGCCAGTTCTCGGCGGGAACGTTGTCGAAATTCCTCTTGGTAGGTAGACGCTTAAGCCCGGTGCCTTTCTCAAATATTACCGAATATTCCTGAACATTTGCGAAACCAGCAGCATCGATACGCGAAACGGAAACACTGAAATTTGAAGAAACCACAAATTTTGAGGGCAGAGTGTCGGCCAGTGGTGGCGACGTGTCTTATTTTAAAATGGAGAACACCAACGTTGAAGAAGCTACTGGCGTTCCCTCCAATCCAGGAATATGTCCAGAGATAGAATCTTAAATGCCACAATTACAAGACCGAAGAAAGTCCCAATACTAAAATTCGGAGCCTATCTAGGGAGAAGTTTTTTTTTCAATTTTGTTCAAAGCAAAGGTATTATCGAAATCGACATGGGAGTAGTGGTAACAAAACAGTGCACTTTTGTCCTCGGTTCTAGGGAGGAGCTTGTTTCCTCGTGCGCATACAGCGAACCTGGTTTGGGAAGCCATGTAAACTCTCGAGCTTTCAGATGATATCAGCCTTTCTCAGTTATATTGATCTCCTGAAGAGATGTACGGGCTGTCTTAACAGCTTATTCCCTGCCATATCGACCGCAACATCAGCCCTGAAGATCTGGAACAGATAGAGGAGCATTTTATAGCTGTCCTGAAAAGACCAAGTCCACAAATCAAGACGACAAGAAAGAATCAGCGAGCACGGTAGAAGAAAAGAGAAATCTACAAAACCAACAAGGCTTCACCAAAAATAACGCTCGACTACTAAAAAAGTAGGAAAGACGGTTATTAAGCCCGCAGCTTTTCGAGAAAAAGCGGAGAATGACAAAAATGAAAACACAGCTTTGAAAAGGTTCTACTAAGAAGTAAAACTTATGATGCGCCTTCCTCCAGCTCGCCAGCCGATGCAGCAGAGCAAAACCTCATTTAACCGAAATTCGCAAAGCATTCCCTTGATAATTTGTTTAAGGTGTCACGATGTCGGCAGAGCTAGCATGTTCACCTTTGAAGGCTCGGTATTTCAAGGAGCAGGCAAGTAATCAGCCAGTAGGTTTTGTAGCGCAACCTTGTGGCTGACTTTGCTTTTGAAGTTTCCAGCGCAGTACAAAGAGTGTGTTTAAAAAAATCCTTCATAAGCTGGACATTCCAGGATTACAACTTGGTTTGGTTTTGTAAAGAAGTGAACCAATTTGCTACTTATAGACACATTCTGGAATGGAGGGGAAGCCAGTAGCTTTGTCAACACCACTGTTCTCCGCGCTAAGGTCATACACATCACCACTACTTGCTGACACACGGCCCTCGAAATTCACAGTGTGTCTAAGTTTTAATGGTTTTATTTTGCTCTTTATCTTCTGTCGTTTTGGCATTATTACGCATCTTTTTTTATTTTATTATTTACAGGTACCTCAAAGACCCCAATGAGTGGGGTTTTACATGAGGGGTGTTGAAGCACGAAAATTACACAACTGAACAACAAACACAAAAAAGAAAAAAATACAAAGAAAAAAAAGAAAAAGAAAACGAAAACGGCACGAGCGTATCACGAAAGGGTATCAAGCACGCTCTGTTAATAAAAAGCATACAATGCCAACCAACGAAGCATACCAACGAAGCATAAAAAGCATACAATGTCAACCAGCGAAGCAGATAACCCCACTAAGGGTAATCGCATACTTGACACAAAAATAATCAGTACAGAAGTTTTTCAACGGCAGCTTTGAACTGAGTCGGGTTTGTTTTGGTGACGACACTTTAAGGAAGGCTGTTCCATTCGATGGCTGTCAAAACAGGAAATGAATTTAGATAGGCGGTCGTGCGTGCACGAGGTGGGTATACTGCTTTTGAGTGGTTGAGGCGATTCGATGGGTGGTGAGCAGTTTTTATGTGGAGGCTTTCGCATGATAATGAGTTGTAGAATTTGTGGAAGAGGCAAAATCGTGCTACTGTACGTCGTGTTTTGAGACTTGGCAATTTAGCTTTACGTTTAAGAAGTGTTACGCTTGTGTGGTATGAATAATCGGAAAAGATGAATCTGGCCGCACGGTTCTGAACGGATTCAAGGATTGTACTTGAGTTAGCTTGTGGTAAGTCCCAGACTGCACACGCGAATTCCAGCTTTGGGCAACAAGCGTTTCGTAGGCCAATAATTTAACTGTGGACGGAGCCAGGTTAATGTTAGGTCGGAGGAAGCCCAGCGCGCGATTCGCGTCACTGGTAATGCGATTTATGTGGGATGACCATGTAAGGTCATGAGAAATGAGAAGACCTAGATATTTAGTGGACGAGACAGGAAATATAGCGGAGCCACTTAAGAAATATTTGTACGTGGAATAGGAGTGACGCCTGTGGAATGACATGATGGATGTTTTGTGAACGTTTAGCACCATGAGCCATTTGTTGCACCATTCGTCTATCTTCCTTAGGTCTTGCTGGAGTGCTACGTTATCACTGGGATCGATAATGGGGCGATAAATGACGCAGTCGTCCGCGAACAACCGAATGCTTGAAGAAATATTGTCTGGTAGGTCGTTGATGTATATGAGAAAAAGTAAGGGCCCGAGGACTGTCCCTTGAGGAACACCTGATAGGACAGGAGATAAGGATGAAGAACTGTTGTTAGCGTAGACAAACTGCTGTCGGTTAGTTAAAAAGTTTGAAAGCCATGCAAATACATGTTCATCAAGGTTTAAATGTGAAAGTTTAGATAGCAAACGCTTGTGGGGAACTTTGTCGAAGGCCTTCTCGAAATCTATGAAAATAGCATCGACGGGGACGTTAATGTCTAATTTAGAATTAATGTCACTTAGGAAGAGTGCCAATTGAGTGTCGCAGGAGAGACCTTTTTGAAAGCCATGTTGATTGGAATGAAAGAACTTTGCGTATTTCAGAAAGCTAGCTATGTGCGTGTAAATGGTATGTTCCATTATTTTAGAGCAAACACATGTAAGAGAGATTGGACGAAACGCGTTATCTGACGCTTTCTTTGGGACAGGTACCACTTTTCCTGTTTTCCAATCTTGGGGAACAGAACCTGTTGAGAGGGACTGCTGGAAGATATGGCTAAGAATGATGCTAGAGAGGTGTTTGGTGTTTTTAAGAATTTTTGCATTTATGCCGTCAACGCCTGAGGCCGAAGAGAGCTTCAGGGAGTCAATGACGTTTGAGATGCCGTGTGGTTGGAATGTAATGCTGGGCATGATGGAGTGCAATTTTGTAGAAAGGGACACAGGGCCGTCGTCTGGCTCGCGGGTGAATAATGAGCAGAATGTGGAGTTAAGGGACTCGGCAACCTTGCAGTCAGGAATAGCAGTTCCTGAGGAGTCAAGCAAGGAAACTGTAGGGTTTACGTGTTTGGGGTTAATGGTCCTCCAGAACTGCTTAGGGTTAGTGCGAATCAGAGCTGGCAGTGTCGACGAGAATAAGGTGCGTTTGGATTTAGACAGGAGTGAATCGAACTTTTTCGATGTTGCTCGATATTTATCCCATGTGTGTGGGTCGGTGGATGTTTTTGCCGCTCTAAATTGCCTATTTCTTTTTCTTTTGAGCCGTTTTAAAGTAACGCTGAACCATGGGGATGCGATCCGCTCTGTTATCGTTTTTGTAGGTATATGTATTTTGCAATAAAACGTTGCGTTTTATACTTAAAGATTGACCAATTTGTTTCAACCGAGCGAGTTTCGAAATCCAACAAGAACGAATCGCAAAAGTGGCTCAGTTCAGCGTTCATATCGAGATATTTACCTTTATCGTAAAGTGTTATTGTTTTCGATAATTCCGGTGGGCGTTTGTGTAGGCAATGAAACGTACCATGAATGATAGCATGGTCACTGATACCATCCAGATAGGTGAGTGGGGAGAAACTATCGGGGTGAGAAGCAAGAACCAGGTCAAGTAGATTGTTCGAGTGGTTTGCAGTTCTTGTGGGTGATGTGACCAACTGCGAAAGCCCGAACGAAAGACACGTGTTTACGAAATCGCTTTCGACGCTTTTGTGCGCCGGCATGATAGCGGGGTCGCACCAGTCAATAGCCGGAATGTTAAAATCACCAAAAATTGCAATACGCGTGTTGGGGTGTAAGGTTGAGACCAACTGCAACGCGTCGTGGAAATTGGGTACGAAGGAGGCGTCGGCTTCTGGGGGGCGATAGCATACGCCAATCATGACAGGAGGATACGCAGCTGCGCATCGAATAAACAGTATTTCGAGTGGGGAACTAATAACAACACGACAGCACTGCAAACTACGATGGGCACCCAACAGGACACCACCGCCTCGCCTGTTTACCCGATCACATCGGAAGACGTCGAAATCTGGGAAATAGAGCTGTACGTCTGCATTACTTATAGAGGGGTTTGGCCATGTTTCCGTAAGAATTACAAAATTGGAGTCGGTTGAGGTAACGACGTTGCTTAGTTGGTCCCTTTTGGGAATCAGGCTACGGATGTTAGTAAAAATGAATGATATGATACTGTTATTGGAAGTGGGAGTTGTGTTTGCTAACCGCTACGCATCGCGCTGCACAACCTTTTCGCTACTGCGGTCATAGATGTAAGTGACGTCACCTATCTTTAATTTACCATGTCGTAGCTTGTAGGAGGTCCCTTGTGCTTTGCCAAATTCAACCAACTTCTTGCGGGCCACGCGTGTATTAGGCGAAAAATCTTCAGAGATAGCAACATCCGACTCTTTAAATTTCCAGCTGGCACTAAGAACCTTAACCTTATCCTTGAAATAGGCGAATTTCACAATTATTGGCCTTTTTTTAGCCGGGTGAAATGTGCCCAGCCTGTGCGCACGCTTGATGTCCCGTGGTAGGATGTTTATCTTTAGTACGGCTGAACAGTGACTAATAACCTTTTCTTCAGACTGCGCCCACGTTTCGCCTGCACGGTCGACTAGCCCAAAAAACAGCAGGTTTTGGCGACGAGCCCTGTCTTCGGAATCGTCGAGACGGGACGACAATTGAGAAATTTGTTTTGCGTTCATCTCGGCTAGATGCTCGATTTCCTCTACCTGGGTTTTAATGCTCACAAGGGACGCGCAGTCTCCCTCGATTTTAGTTAGACGTACCTTAATGTCCGCGAACATGGTATCGGTTTCGTCGAGTTTGGCTTTCATGGATCTCATTTCGCTTAACAGTGTTGACTGGCCGTTTTTGAGTTCATTAAGAATTTCGGCTATATCACATGGTTCATCAGCGGAAGGGGCACCTTTTTTGGAGGACCGGGGTTCTCTTCTACATCTCCGCATAACATCAATAAATCCAACAAAATAAGACCGCAATCAAAAGCGATAGAACAACGACACTGTGGGCTGGGCAGCGCAAGCAAGGCAGGATAACGCGTGCATCGCGCGAACAAAGAACAATTGTTGGGTACCTGCATGAGAAAGACGGTATTCCGGTGAGCCCAAGCCATCGCTCGCGTGCCGCCGAGCCCACTCAGTTCAGCCACTCAGTTCGTGCTGAAGGAACATGATGGCGGACAATGTACGGGCTGTCATAGCAGCTTATTTCCTGTCATTTTGGCCCCCCAAATTAGGAACGTGTAGAGTAGCAAAATATTTACGTGGGTAACAAGTCAATATATTGCAAATATATTTAGAAATATTGGCAAGTGTCGTTGCTGCGCTGGCCAGTCTGGATACGAGCTCGAGCAGCAAGCGAGCTTCATCCTTTTTGTCGGACACACACGTGCATTGACAATATGCATTGCGGCAGCCTACATGTAGCAGTACCCCCGTCGGCAAAGGGGCTGTCTCGGTGCATCTAGACGTGAACGTCATTGGGAGAGTGGTACTGCTTCAGACGAGTGACGAGTGCGATGTCAGTGGCCCGAGGAGTGAATTAAGACGACGATGCAGCAGGAGCGATTTCTTATGTCACTGGAGTCACTGGACGAAGCACTCTGTTTTGCCCTGCGTACGGAGAGAGCAGGGTATCAGACAGGCCAACATGCCTGGTCGGAGACCATAGCAGAACCAACAAACCGGGCGAAAAGTGCGCATCGTGGTGTCGTTGATCATACCGACGCCTTTGATTTTCTTGTGAGGTCCGTAGGTGAGCACGAGCGGCTTCGTATGCGTGGGCGGCCCATCTGATGGCGTCCAGGGCAAAAGATTCCGTGGTCGGAGCTGCTGGCAACAGAATGACTGTATTGAGGGGCAAGTTGGTTTGTGGCCAAACAGGAAAAATGGGGAGTAACTGGCTGTGCCATGGCACCATGAATCGTACGCAAATTTCACATAGCGAGGTCTTAGTCAGAGTTGTCTGAGGACACGTACTCTGGAAGTATGTCGGTTAGGGTTCAGTTCAGACACTCCGTGAGGCCAGTTCTTTGCGGATGGTACGACGTAGTGAGCTTTCGGCGCGTTGCACATGAGTGTAAAATGTCCGCTTGCACTCTTGATAGAAATGTGCGGCCTCGGTTCGTGAGCTTCTGGCATGGAGCACCATGTTGCAAGACCACATCGTGTTGAAGAAAATCTGCTACGTCTGTTGCGCAACTTGTGTGAAGGGCACGTGTGATGGCTTAGCGCGTGGCGTAGTCAGTGGCCCCAGCTATCCCTATCGCAAAAACCAATGGCACTAGCCCAGCGCCATAGCTGATTACTAGACCAGCGTGCGCTGACACTGGGACAGTGCCACGCTGCATGAGGCACGTTGGCGCTGCACACTGGGACACCAATTATCGGCCTGAGTCTGGTTTTTAAATCGTGTTTAAAATTTGTGGTCATGCGCAAATCGTAATTCGGGCTGAAACACGCACGCAGTGAAAAAAGAAAAAAAAACTGAGTGAGCTGGAGTCGAACCTGTTACCTTAAGACATCACATATTCTGAGCACAACACACTGCCCACTACTCCTCACCTCTTTTTTTTTTGCTTTATTGCCATTTTACAGGCGCATACATCAAACCACAAGCAGAACAAAAACAAGCAGTAACAGTCCGACAGAAATTTAAAATTCCCTAAGTACTGCCAAGGGCTCCACCCTCGACAACCACTCAGGTAAAATCTCCTGAGTTTTCTGCAGTTCAACATACTTGGCCATACATTCACGGAAATACATTCGTGCAGGCCGTGCATCCTGATCGCGATAGTAACCCGCCATACGGGGCCGCCATAAACAGTGAAGTCCACACAGCATAATCAAATCAAAAGGCATTCCCTCTTCGTCCACTATTGGCAGAAATCTTATAACATACGAATTTAAAGGTAATTCTTTCTGTAACGTCCTTTGAAGTACATCCCAAAAATATACTCCCTCCCAACAATGTAAGAAAACATGGTCAATATTTTCTGGTTTTTTACAGATAAGGCAATTTGTCCCCCAAGGTAAGTAAAAACCACGGTCTGCTTAAAATGTCCTGACTGATAATGTACCTGTGGGCAGCTTGAAAAAGAAAGACTTCGCGCCAGGAGCCACTTGCATTCTCTTCACTCGTTTTAGCATATCCTTCCCTTCACCTCCAGCATACATTGCACGGTACAGCGGTTCAGGTAAAACAACATCGCATACATCTTTGTACAACTTCTTCCGAGTCACTGAAAACAAATATTCATTGGTAAATCTAACAGGTAAAAACCGCACACTTAGGATAACCTCTTTAAGATATCCGCGCACAGCACCGGTCATGTCATTCGTGCTAACCACATATCCAGGTAAAGCCCGCATCAGTCTCATTTGGCACACTGTACGTAAGAAAGGGTCCCTTGTGTAGCGAAAAAAAAAGAACCTATTTACGACTTGGCGTATGAAAAGATGTGTTAAACTAAGCCCTCCGTGTTTCACTTTTCGAAACAGATTAGTTCGACTGCATCTCTCCCAGTTCGAAGCCCACACGAACACTGCGAAAATGCGATGGAACTTCTGTATGCTTGCCCTTGAACAATGCAATACTTGCATCACATACCAAAGTTTTGAGGCAAAGAAAAGGTTACAGACAGTCGCCCTAGCAAACACTGACAGATGATTACCGTTGCATCTATTAGCTTTCGTCCGGATTTCTTTCGCTTGTTCTTGCCAGTAGTTCTCATTATCTTTATAAAATTCCAGTGGCACCCCTAAGTACTTGACAGGTGTGGTCACCCATTTAACATTGGCAAAATAGTCTGGGTTTGACAACCACTCTCCATGCCGGAAACCCAGACACTTTCCCCAGTTTACTAGACTGCCAGTTGCCTTGCCAAACCTTTTAACCACACTGATGGTAGTGGTAACACTATCTTGATCTATACAACAAACAGCCACATCGTCGGCATATGCCAAAATTTTAACTTCGGATTCTTGTAATCTAAAGCCACGAATGCAACTGTTTCGAGCTATTGCTAAACAAAACGATTCTATATATAAACTGAAAAGAATGGGACTCAGGGGACAGCCCTGACGGACAGAACGCTTTATGTTAATTGTATCTCCTAGCGTCTTATTGATTACCAGTCGGGTTGTGCAGTTCCGGTATGCCATAGATACTCCATCTCTGATTACAAAACCAACGTTGACATGGTCAAGAATGGCAAGCAGAAGGTTGTGGGAAACACAATCAAAAGCTTTCTCGAGATCAATCTGTAGAATGGCTACCCCTACTTGATTGGCATCGCTACACTCGAGCACGCAGCGCATCTTGTGTATGTTAGTCACAATGGAGCCTCTCATAATCCCGCATGTTTGGTGAGGCCCTACCAATTCTTTGATTACCCTTTGAAGTCGCCGTGCTAGTACTTTCATTAAAATTTTGTAATCACAATTAGTTAGGGATATCGGTCTATACGAAGAAACTAATTTTAACTTCTCCGAGTGTTCTGTCTTAGGTATCGAAACTTTATGTGCTTCACTAAAGGACCTAGGGAGGCCATTAAGTTTATAAGCTTGATTGAAGACGTCTGCAAGTACTTGGGATAATGCATTTTTAACTCCTTATAAAAAGAAGCACTAAGCCCGTCCGGCCCTGGAGATCCAGGATTAATTTTATCTATAGCTCTTTCTATTTCCGTTGGCGTTATAGATAGCTCTAAAGCTGATTTGGTGTTATCTGACAACTTCGGCATTCTGATAAGGAACTCCTGCTTAAATGCCTCTGAATCAATGGGCGTGGCAGCGAAGAGTCCTTCGTAGTGTTTGCCAAACGCTCGTCCTATGCTCTCATTGTCTGAAACTTCAATACCGTTAACTTCAATGGCATATATATGATTTCGTCTGGCATGACTCTTCTCTAATCCAAGCGCTCGCTTCGTCGGGCGATCATCCACAGTCATTGATGTTGCTCTGGCTCGCACTAGCGCTCCGCGATAGCGTTCCTCCTCATATACCTCTATCCTCTGTTTGATACTCCGCAAATCGTCACCATATACTCCAGGTTTTTCACATTCAAGAGCTGTTAGTCTCTCAAGTGTCCGTCTAAGCTCTTTCTCATTCTTCTTAGATTCAAAAGATAAAACGCTAGATCTCTCTATTGCTTTTATTTTGATTCGCTGCTTGAATAGCTCCCATTCTTCTCCTATTTTGTCCATACACTCTATGTTAATATTACTTATTTCTTTAATAACTGATGCGCTAAACGACTCATCCCTTAAGAGGTTAGAGTTCATTTTCCACTGTTCCCAAGAAAAGGCGTTCCTTTCTTTTTTTGACCCGATATTGCATTTTACAAGACAGTGATCGGAGAAGGAAACAGGGACAACATTATAACTGCTACACTGGGATATCGCATCTGCAGTAAGGTAAAGTCGATCCAATTGGGCATTACTTGTGCCTTGAAAGTGGGTGTACTTCACATCTCGGGAGCTATGCAAACACTCCGCTACATCTACTAATTCGTGTTCAATAATCACTTGTGCCAGGACATCACTGCATCTATCTTTAACGTTGCGCCTCCTGGATCTATCACTTTCATTCAAGACACAGTTAAAATCACCCACCAATAAGATTTTCCTACCGGTACACATATGTTGTCGTAAATTGGAAAAAAAACCCGATCTTTCCTGGCCAATAGTTGGAGCACAAACACATATAATTCGCCATTCAGTGTCACAATAAACAATATCACACCATTCTACTCGGCCTGAAGAGCGAGAAAAGACATTTTCTATGACTAATCCTGGCAGTTTTCTAACAAAAAGAACACATCCCCCTGATTTGCCTATGGCCTGGCTCACAGTGGCAAAATACCGTGATGTAAACTTAAGCACCATGCTCCCAGTCTCCTCCTCGCCTTCAACTTTCGTCTCCTGCACAGCAAGCACATCCAGACTTTCTTTCAATAACAACCGGTAGACTTGGCTTTGCTTCTTCTTTGAAGCCAAGCCTCTAACATTCAGCGTGGCGAAGCTAAATGATACTTGAGGCGCCATTACAACCATGTGGAGGAGTTAGGCCCGGAGCGTGGCGCTTACCTTGCACGTCTAGCGCTACGCTAGACGCCTCCAGGACCGTCTGACCGCCCGGTTTCACTGCACAGTAGAACTGAATTGTTCACAGCTTTCTTGTCCGTGGTGCCACCAGCTCTTGCTCTCATGCTGGTGCGTCTGCCAGTCGGCGTCTTTGCCGGTGGTTCTTCCACGCTACTTGCACTGTTCTTGTCTCCCGTCTTCACAGGTTCTTCCAATGGTCTTTTAATGGCTGAAACGGCACCGCTGAGCCAAGAGACGCGGCTGGCGTTGCACGTGTTTCCGTCTATCTTCATGTCGAAACCATCGCTACAGGAGGCACCATCGGCAACTTGGCCTTGCTCCGACACATGGGCAGACGCTCCGGCTACTTCACAGCCTGCGTCTGTCACTGCACTGTCAGCTGTCTCGGTCGATACAGCTGCAGAACCTGGTCGAGTGTCCACAGGTGCCGGTGTAGATTCGTCTACTGATGTTGCAGGTGTGCAGTTCAAATTTTCTGCGACTTGATCTCCGCAACCTTCAGCCGCGTCCTCTGCTTCTCTCACGTACATAATGTGTTCCGACGCATCTTCGGCCTCCGCTGACGCGGTCACTGCGGCGTACGAACGGACGCATTCCGCATCCCCATGCCCGAAACGCCGGCAGCGAGAGCACCGAGGCACCTTATACTCGCGACGCACATGTCCTGTTCCGCTGCAACGCAGGCATTGCATAGGCCGACCTGGGGCTACCACTAAGGTTAATTCACCGGCGACTCGTATCTGATGAGGCAGGTCCTCGACTTTCATACCGCTTTTCAGCTTAATGAAAACAGTGCGGGTCGTCGAATTCTTCTCATTCACTCCTTCCACACGCTAGCGTTCCCGGGTCACTTCTGTAACTTTCCCGAACGCTGCCAACGCCGTGCGGACATCTTCGTCCGAAACGCCGTGTAACAGCCAGTGAAGCCGCAGCCTCACCTTCTGGTCCTGAGGGTCGATAACAAGGCAGCGACGTCCCTTGACCTGGAGTTCTTTCAGATCAGTCAACCTCTTCGTCGCCTCCTGGCTGTTAAAGGTGACGGCCCACACATGTTTGATCTGGTAGGCGCCCAATGCAATTACGTCGGAAAGCAGACGCTCCTTGTCCAGGGCATCTCGGAAATCTTCGACCTTGAAAGGCCTCACTCGAATATCACCGTGCAAAAACACTGTGTTCAAAACAATACGACCTGTTGGCAGATTCGGCAAGATGATCTCATAATCCTTGTCAGTTTCGTCTGTAATCCTGTTTCCGCGGCCACCAAGGACCGCCTTTGCCACTCCACGGGAGCCCATGATTCCTGCGTCCGACGCGTGCGAGTGCCGGCGAAAGAATGACTACTCCACACCTCAACCACGAGAGTGAGTTTATTTTCTTCATTTAAAAAGTAATTCAGGTATCGAATGTTTTGAATTTGTCGTTTACATACGCAGTGTTCGTCTCTTCGTGCTCGCGCGAATCTTGCTATTGTTAGCTCATTCTATGCGGGTTGCCTTGGATCACATCCATCTGGCACGTTTTGCCGCCAAGCTTGTTAGCGTAGCTGCAGATGTGTTACGGTAATCGCAGTAACTCGCTATGCGGCTAGTCATACCTATGTATGAAATAGCGGGTATCTGAACTGCTCACTCAGCATTGTAGTTTTCGTACCTCGATAGTTTCAAAGTATTTTCTGTCCTTCTCGTTTACGTTCCGCGAACGACAGCCGCAGCAGTTCACTTTAGCCGAAACGACCACTAGGCAGAGGGCCGTACTTCTTGGGCCACGGTTGCTGTGAAAATCGTAAATATTCAGTTAGAAAAGTATAATAATCGTTATAGGGTAGATTTGATCATAGCTGACCCACTAATGGTCATATTTTCACCTTCGAGAACACAAATCTAAAGCCAAAAACACCAAGTTCGGGCATTGAAGGGGATAACTGCTTCCGGGACGTGCGGTTTTCTACGGTACTAGCCGCAACGACTCACTGCTAGAGTAGGTTGGTCTTGATTACCGTACTGATACTACTGTCATTTTGTGTTGCGAATACTCAGTTCTATCAATGCCGTTTATGAAATACATTGACGAAACTCAATCAAACTTCAAGGAAAGCGTACCCGAGCCAAGGAAGCATCCATGGGTGGGCTAGAACCTTTTTTCCCGAAATTCTTGCATGCCTCTCCTTTTGCCCTCCCCACCCCCAGGAGAAATCATAGGTAAAACATGACGCATAAGTCCTGTGCTCCCTGCCCCCCCCCCCCTGCAGGAACAAAGTTGTCTTTTGTCCCCGCCAGCAAAATCCTGGCAGCGCCCCTGACCCTCGCAATCAACACATGAATGCTTTAGTAGTAGTAGTAGTAGTAGTAGTAGTAGTAGTATTTTTATTTACAGTAAGCCGGATACAGAGCTCACTGCAGGGGCAAAGGGCTAAAGGCGAACAGCCTGACAAAGGCCCTTGTCCCTCCGCAGTCCGTGACAGTGCAAAGCCTGAACAATATATATATTCAATACATTGGTTTCAAGCAACCTGAAATTATAAACACAAAATTCAAACATAAATAGCATAAGAAGTTTACATAACACATTTTAAGAATTAGAGGTCAATCTCGTTATAATTCACAACTAAACAATATCAATGAAACAAACTCAAAAACAGACACTCGTATAATTGACATAGAAGTTTATGAACGATTTAAGCGTTTGCAGAGGCATGAGGGTCCATTACGTAGTTTCGATAGTGTAGACCGGTGGTTATGAATAAGTTCTTTATTTGTTTCTTGAAAGTCGCACTACTAGCCCTAAAATTCAAGGCAATGGATGCGAGCGTACTCGCATTCATTGCCTAAGTAAACTGAAGCTATATATGGGTAGCACATAGATGAGAATATCATCATATTCAGTCAATTTTACGCTTGACATGTCGCCATTTAATATGAAGTCTTACAGAAGTGGCCCGATTTGCCGCTAACGTTGTCAGTGTGCGGTAGGGACTGCACAGCGTGACCAGTGCCTCCCAGCGCGCTTTAAGACACTTGGCTACGCTGTACAGTGTGTGTCCCAGTGCCTCGCAGCGCGTTGTAGTAGACTAGGACACACTGTACATCGTTTGCACTGTCACCAAGTGTGCTGACACGCAATGGGGGATACTGGTAATCCTGGTATTTTTTCGATAGGAATCCACCTAATGCCAGCAGAAGACAGGTGAAAAGGGCCAAGTAGGTCCAAGCCGACACGAAAGGAAGATTCAGATGGAACGTAGAGTGGTTGAAGGCGTCCACTCCAAAGCGTCGACGGCGTTTTGTGGCGCTGACAGTCCTTACGCGCCACGACGTACCTTCTGAAAAAGCATGCGAGACCTGGGCAATAGAAGCAATGGATAATCCGGTCATATGCGCGAGATACGCACAGGCGACTGCCAGTAGGAACGTCGTAAAGTTCACGGAGTACAGCCGAGCGGAGATGTTTGGGTACAGCAAGCAACAGAGATGGACTGTCTAGTTGTAAGTTATGTCGATATATTGGACGATTCTGGAACGCAGGATGACATTGGTTCGATCCAGAAGAGTCTAGGTGCTTGATGATAGCTCGTAAGGCTGCATCATCACGTTGCTCGTCGGCTAAGTGGGTCAGTTGGGAAATGGAGCACACGCACGCGTCGTTGTCAGGTACGCTGGCTGGTTCGCAAACTCGATAGCGAGAAAGGCAATCAGCGTCCTCATGCAGGCGTCCAGAATTGTAAGTCACAGCAAAGGTACATTCTTGCAGTCGCACAGCCTAGCGACTAAGCCGACCTATGCGAGCTCTCAAGGATGAAAGCCAGCAGAGCGCGTGGTGGTCCGTGACGACGGTGAAGTGTGTGCCATATAAATATTGACGGAATTTTGAAAGGAGAAAGGCATTCTCGCTACGTGATCGAATAGTTGCACTGTGGAGGTGTACAGAGGCCGCTAGCATAGGCGACATTGCGGTCATGTCCCTGTTAGCGTTGCGCGAGAACGGCTCCAATACCGTGACCACTGGCATCCGTTTGGACCTCAGTTTCGACGGATGGGTCAAAGTGGGCCAGGATAGGAGCACCGTAAAAAGTGTGATGAGGCGAGAGAATGCTGCAGCTTGAGTGGACCCCTCACGAAAATGGGACGCTTTTCTTCAGAAGATCGGTAAGTAGTTCGGCGATTGCTGCAAAGTCTTAGACAAACCGCCTGAAGTAGAAGAGTCCGACAAAACTCCGGACATCTTTGCGAATCGGGGTAGTTGGAAGCTCGTGACGGCCGAATTTTCTCAGGATCCCGGCGTACACCAGACGCATCGACAAGGTGGTCCAACACTGTAATCTGTCGAAGGCCGAAATGACACTTCGTGGAGTTCAACGGGAGGCCAGCATTGAGGAAGATCTAGAGAATGTCTGAAAGACGCTAAAGGTAGGTCTCACATGTAGGTCAAAATAAGAGGACGTCGTCTAGGTAACACAGGCAGGTTGAACATTTGAACCCGTGTAGCAGAGAGTTCATCATACGTTCGAACGTGGCTGCGGCGTTGCATAGACCGAAGTGCATTACCCTGTATTGGTCCAGGCCATCGGGAGTGACGAAGATGGCGCTTTCTTGGTCTTTCTCGTCCACGGAAATTCGCCATTTACCAGATCGAAGGTCGATAGATGAAAAGTAGCGTGCGCCATGAAGACAATCGAGAGCGTCATCAATACGGGGCAAAATATACATGTCATTTATCGTTAGTCGTTTATAATCTGGTAGTGGATGCAGAAACGACATGTGTTGTCCTTCTTTTTAACCAGGACGACGGCTGATGCCCGTGGGCTTGATGAGACCTCAATATTGCCTTTAATAAACATCTTGTTTACTTCGGCTTGAATAATCTGGTGATCCGATGCGGACACGCGATACGGTCGACGGTGAATGGGAGCAGCATCACCTGCGATGATGCGTTGCTAGACAAGAGTAGTTCGGCCGAGTGGTCTATCGTCAAGGCAGAACACGTCGCGCTAGGAAGCTAGAAGGTGAATGAGGGCGGCTTATTGCTCTGTCGAGAGGTCATTAGCGATCATGTGACATGTTTATATGTCGAGGCGTGTGGCATCAGGTGGGTGACAAGGAGCATTAGTGCATACGAAGGCCGCAAAAGTGGTGACGGACTGAAAGGTGGCAATTAAGATGCCTTCAGGGAGGACTTGCTTCATGAAGCCGAAACTTGTGACGCGTAGATATATCCGGTTGGCAGCTGTAGTTGCGACGCCGCGAGGGGCGGTGATGTAACGGGCCAGTAGGACATCAGGAATCGGTGTGACCATGTAATCCCCATCTAATGCAGCTGATGTCGAGGTGAATTCGGTGAATGTGAGGGCTTTAGGTGGTAAGTGAGGAAATCCGTGGCATAGAGCCCACGTTAAAGTTCGGGTTGAATATCCGGCTGAAGAGGCAGGTCTAAGCAAAGAGTACCAGCGGAAAAGCCTATCAAACCAGAATGGGCCGACAGGAAGTCTATCCCTAAGATGAAGTCATGAGGACAGTTGTAGGGCACAATCAATAGGACAGGAACGTAGCAGTCGGCGATTCCTATGCGAGTTATGCACATTCCGAGGACGGGCACAGTTCCGCCGTCGGTGACGCGTACAGCTTCTGTAGAAGAGGTGCTAGTACTTTTCTTAGGTGCCGAGAAAGATTAACACTGATTATGGATACGCGAGCACCGGTATCGACTAATGCGGTCAGAGAAATACTGTTCACGTGCACATCGATGAGGTTCTTGTGCATAGGGAGCGTCAATAGAGAGTTTGGTTCAGATGGAGATGATTTAGCACTAACTCCAGGAGCCGCACGGTCTAGTTTTCCGTCGGGTACGATGGAAAGTTGGGTGGCGAGAGATGGGGGCATGGCTGGGGCGACGGAGAACGACGGCGTTGAGCAGACGGAGAACGAGCAGGAAGGTGGCTGTCAGGTGTGTCGAAAGCACAATCTGTGCAGCTGAGCGAATACCGGCGAAGATGTTCGTATGGGCGCTGAAAGACAGGTTCCTATGTGGCGATGACCAGAAGGCATGGCAGTAGCGGGAGACATGTCGAAAGTGGTGGCAGTGAAAGCAGATCAGTTTGTCGTCGGGAGTCTGTCATTCCGTGAGGTTGCAAGATTGTGGAGGAACGAATCGGTCACGTCGAGATTCATTGATGGGCATTGGTCTGGAGAAGGGGCGAAAGCGGGGGCAGGCGAAAGGGAACACGAGGTTGGCGAATTCTTGTCGCCAACCTCGTGTCCAACCACCTGAATAACAGAGACCACGGGGGTCGTTGGTATCGTAGCATGTTCGAAAGAAAGGGCTGATGTGGCGCTGGACTTGCAGCTTCAAGTTTCCGACGAACGATACGTGTGACACTCAGCTCAAAAGACGGTATGGTCACTGAATTGGAGCAGGTGGGCGTTGTCGCCGTGTTTGGCATATGAGAAAAAGGAGGGCGCACCCGACGACTTTTTGCTGTTTTGAAATGGTGGCATTCCTGAATGATGAGGTCGATAGTCGAGATGTTTGTGTAGACAAGCAAATTGAAGGCGTCTTCAGCGATTCCCTTTAAAATGTGACTAACCTTGTCCGCTTCATACATCGCCTCGTCCACTTTCTGGCAAAGAACGAGAACCTCTTGTATATAGCACACATGTGATTCAGTTGGCGATTGGACACACATAGCCAGCTTCTTTCGTGCAGCTGTGTGACGACCGGTTTGGTACCCAAAGATGTCACGTGAGTTTCTTGAACGTGTCCCAGCTGGTGAGGTAGGACTCATTTGTTTCGTACTGGGGTTCTGTTCAAGTAGAAGAGAACAGTAGCGAGCAACATGGTTGGGTCCCAGCGGTGAGTTTGGTCAACTCGTTCATACAGGCGAAGCCAGTAGTCGACATCGAGGCCAGTTTGAGCGGAAAATGTTCCGGGATCACGGGGTATTGGGACCGCGAGAAAGGTTGCCGGAGAAGTCCCAGGCATAGAAGGCGACGGGATGTCACTGGAAACCATGGCGGGAAGTTGGAGGATGCGGCATCTCTGGAGCTGCGTGATGAGGACGGGGAACGTTCCACCTCCAACAAATATGATACTTGAGTAACGAGTCAATATATTGCAAATATATTTGCAATTGCTGTTTCAGTGCTTGCCAGTCTGGCTTCGAGCTAAAGCAGCAAGCGAGTTTCATCCTCTTCGTCGGGCACACACGCGCATTGACAATATGCATTGCGGCAGCCTACATGAAGCAATATGTCCGTCTCTGATGCTTATTCTGCCCCAAAGGTTACCGTAAGAATGAACCGACTCGCGCAACAAGTCCCCATACTGGTTTAGACATGTGTGCAATAATATCTGTGAAAATTCGAGAAACACCGCCAGACTTAGGTGTCTACCTTCCAAAAGAAAATTTTACGGTTCCGCCTAAAATGTGCTCCTAGCAAATAATTACCCCATTGAGAAAACGTCCACCATAGGAATGGTGGATTCCACCCACCACCATTTCGGTGGAATATGGTGCTGAAAACGTTGGTGCTGAAAATGGTGCTGAAAACTCGAGCTAGACAGGATCGGCACCTGCTACAAAATTTGCACATCTGATAAACACGAACAACTGCTGCCGGTAACGATTGCCACCGCAATAAAGGCAACACTGCTATGTTTTTGATACAAATAATAACCGCAAGAAAAAAAACTCAGTGGACTGAGAAGAAGGTAGAGTTAATTGGCGGTTACCGCCAAGTTTATTATACATTTTTCGCTCCTTCCAAAGGGCAATATCTGTTCAGGCTTTACGACGTTTTTATGCTCATTCGATAGATACGCCCGCACAATTGATTTTGATGTTTTTCGCGCAATGCGCAGCGCAGTCGCGCCAGCGCACCGCTGTTGCTCTGTCGTTAGGAACAACTACATAGCGGCTTGCCCAAAACGAATACAGTGCGCCAGAAACATTATGCTATTATATTCGTTCAGTAAACATACGAATTGACGAGTTCATGTTCTCGCATAGGAGACAGTGAAGTTGGCGGCTCTCGGTGAGGGGAGACGTACATTTGGTAGAAATTCTACAAGTGCGTCGCATCGATGTTTGTTGTTGCTTCTTGCACGAACACCGTACACAATGAAAAAGGCTTCATTTAGGGTATATAAAGCCACAGCTGTGCTGTGTTGTCATTTTTACTTGTCAAAATTGTGTATTCTTAAACCCAGAAACGCCGTTAACACTTGTACGGGCTCCGTCGGCATGACTGACCTTTGGTTGAAATCATGGTGGTGTAACCGAGAGGTGACATTCAAACTCGCTGGGGCTCACCTCGACGCATGTCGGAAGTGAGTGTATGCATATTTGAACGCACTTTGTTATTTTAAAGGTGCCGCTCAAGCAATAGAGTGTGCAAGGATTACCAGAGTTCCGTTTCTAGCGAGGCGACATCAAGTGACCGCTGTGTTCTGCTCTAACATTGAAAGGGGCAATTGCAAACTGGAGCTCATTTACTTGTCGACAACTGCGTGCCGATGTAAGACATTTATTGTAACTGTTCACAGTTTCCACCATATTCACTTATAATGGCACCATATCCACTCTTCTTTCCACCATATCCACCATTGTCTTCTAAACATCACAGCAAAGAAACACATCGTGGATGTCAAAGTGATGTAAGTATGTGTGTGAAATGTAAACAGATTCCCGGTGCATATTCTACGCTCGACAGAACTTGAAGCGTTGTTGACCCAACAAGAATAAAAAAACAAACGTGCTAGAAATCTTAATGAGCAGTGTTGGTTTGTTTTGACCATAAAATATATCTCTGTGCATTCAATAATGAAACACTATGAATGAGTAATTTCCTATACTATCATGAGCTTTTTTATCATTCCAACATTATCTACAAAGCTTCCATTAGTCCACCGTGATCCACCTCGCTCACCAAGAATTCCACTAAACACGTCTTGCCTGGCCACTATCAGTCGACAATTTCCACCATCACCATCACCACTATCTGCCACCATTTTTCCCCTCTCGCCGTCATCAGTAGGCATTTTCCACTGTCACCACCATTGGCTTGCCACCATCACCACCAAGTGCCATCAGTTTTTCTACTCTCACCATCATCAGCCATTATGTCCACTACTGTTTCCACTATATCCACTAATGATTCCACAATATCCACTACTCTTTCCACCATATTCACCAGCGATTCTAGCATCCACCAAGCCAGGATTTCAAATACGTTAGGCCATCATATCCGAAATGTAAGTCAGAATTGTAGGTCTAGACTGCCACCAGAAAAGCTTTTCGTGAAATGGCAGCTTGTGATCACCAAAATCTAACCTTCAAGTTTCCGCCGCTGTGGTCTGAAAAAGCCAACACCAACAAAAACATTTAACGTTGCCGCAGCGATTGGCGGGAAGCCGGCGGCGGCTCAATCTCAGCGCTACGCCAGCGCCGCCCCTCGAAGCGGAGCTGATTTGGTGGCACCTCCGGAGTGGGTATTTCTAACAACAGTATCTAAAAACGTGGATTGGAGAGTAGCGGCATGCTGTGTCAAAGGTATCTCACAAATAGAGCATTGTACAATTGCAGTAGCGATGATTCTGAGAGACCGCATCTTGCTCCTGCCATGTTGCGAAGAACAAGAACGAAGCTGTTCAGTTAAGATTTATTTACTACGACGTGTCTCTTCTATAATAGATCTCTGTCTATGACAACTACAAGAAACTTGTGGTGCGTTACAGCTAGTATCGCTGTCCCATTAATAAATATCGGGTATTGTGACATATGCTTGTGCGTGAAGGCAAGCACTGCGCATTTGAATATTGAAAAAGTGAGCGCCTGACGTTGTAAATATTTACCTGTGATTGTCACAGTGCGCTGTAGTCGAGCACGCAATTTCGAACGAGTAGTTCGGGATGCCCATTTGCACATGTTATCAGCCTATGCACTAATCTTCACCGTGTTGCATAATTCTGCAGCAACGCTGATCTCTGTGAATTTGAGTAGAAGATGACTGAGAACTTTTTCTTGGGCCATACCACAAGCAAATTTATAGCAGTTGGTGTCCGCATCACTTTTCTTCATGTAAATGGTGCGGTCACAAGAGCAACGAACGATCCAAGCATACAGTCGTCCACTGACGTCTAAATGTGCCCTTCCGTCAAGGACCACCCACCATAACATCACAAATAACTTAAGTTGGATAATTCATGTAGAGTACGTAATTAACAATGCTAATCGCATGCTCGGGTACTTACGACGTAACTTCTCCAAAGCACCCTCTTCCTTAAATATAATACTTTATAAGCCGCTCATAAGCCCTAACCTCGAGTACGCATCTGTCATATGGGATCTCAATTATGCTGATCTCATCACCTCTCTTGAACTAGTAATAAATAAGTCCCCTAGGTTCAGCCTCTAACTACAACCGCACTGCTAGTATGACTTCAATGAAAAATAACTTATCACTTATTCCATCGGCTCACCGACGAAAAATCGCCCGTCTTTCATTGTTTCTTATAATTTTATATCACCCAACGCTTCATGACCTGATACTCCGGCCTCTGTGCATATCAAACCGTGTTGATCATCGCAATAAGGTAGGAATCGCATCATGTCACACTAAGTCTTTCTTTCAGTCATTTATTCTCCGCACAAATCAAGATAGCAACAACCTTTCCTTGAATGTCGCAACCATCACTGACTTCAAACTTTTTCATGAAACATTAGCTAACATTGTGTAACCAGGAAAATCTGTTACCTATGCTTATTGCTTCTGCTTTTTTATAATTTGAAAATAACTATTTTTGTAAATTCTGCAGAAATTTTGATAATATCTGAGTCCTTCATTTCACTGTTTTTATTTGTATTTATTGCACTGTTTTATTTGTATTTGTCATGTAATTACCCACTCCCATCTTTAATGCCTTTTTGGCCCTGAGGGTATTATAAATAAATAAATAAAAAAATACACATCTAAGATAGAGGTTGCTTAGCGTCCTGAGATCCACAGAATTTTCTGCAACGTTGCCTGTCAATGTTGTCAAGATTCCGAATTGCATGCCATTGAGCTCGCAAAAAGTGGGGAGGCTTGAAGGCGACTTCGTCTGTGTCGGCGTCCTGCACGGCGACGGAGCACGAAGAACTTCGTATTGGGAGTCGACTGCAAATTTATGCACTGGTAGGTTAACCAGCCTGATTGTGTCTCGCAGCGAAGAAGCAATCATGTCTTGTGAGTCGTGTACTCAGAGCCGTTCTAGACAGATGCCTTGAACAGTATCCTTGGCGGTTTGACGAATGTAGCGTGTGTGTGTGTGTGTGCACGTGGCGAGACAACTTGAACATAACATATGTTAGAAGGTGGCCACTGCCACGAGTATCCGAATTCGTGCACCAAAATGCAGAAGACAGCAGGCTCCTGGACACAAAACAGAGGTCGAGGGAACTGCTGTAGAACGTTCCACGAATAAATGTCGGTAATACGTCATTGAGCCCACTTGGTCTATAGTTTCACATAAAACTGGCCAAATCACTTCCGCGATAATAGATTGCAGTGCTACCTCAGAGAAGATGGTGTGCATTGAAGTCGCTATTCACAATGTGTGGGCTTGTGTGGCATGAAGAATGGTCCCAGGTGGGAGCAGTCTATGTGCGCACTTTGGTGTATGTGTCCTCCTTTTTTGACAGCATCTTTCTTGTGTTACAGTCAGGCTCACGAAGTCATTGCTAATATGCGATGCAACGTCATTCCTCGAGAACTTCCAATCACGGCGTATAGGAAGGAGAACTTTGCTCGTATGTTGATCACTGCGAGACAAAATCTGGATAAATTCAGATATACGAAAAGTTGAATTCATGTTTGGTTCGCATATAGTGACACAAAAAAAACATAATTAAAATCCAATCCTCTGAAATTCGAAAGACCGTCACGTAAACCGCAAGCATTCCAGTGCATAACAAGCGACTGGTACATGCGCTCCTCGAACATCGTTGTCATATTCATTTATTGAAGGACTACTAAAAGAGGCTCCAAAACCTCAAGTAGCTGCGCAGCCACCTTGGTAGCGGGGATGTTCAGGGAGCATCTAACTCATCAAATTTGTAAACATAGCTTTGACATCTGCGTCATCTGTGTTCTCAATTTCTTCATTGTGGGCAGGAGCACAATGCGATAATGACGCTACCGCGGCTGTTGATGGTAGTAAAGGAGTCTCCGTCGTCGTGAGAGCCAATGAGTGGTCGGCTTGCACTTGTGCGGACTGTAATGACACTGAAGCATCTGTCTCGTTCTTTATGCAGACCAAAGTAATCTAGGAGAAGGTGGAGGCACAGCTTTTTGTGTAGATATTGATAATCTATGAGCACTGCTGCTCCAATTGCGTCGGTGTCGTGAACGATGTTTACGACGCCGTGCAGCCCTTGCAGCTTCTCTGTGAGTGGAGTGGTCTCGAACCGTCTTCTTCAAAATACTTATATCATTCCTCGTTTGTAGACATTCCTTTGACGTTGCGTCATTGGCGCCTCAGCAGTTTAGACATTTGGCTGCAGCATTGCAGTTATCGCCATCATGAAGGCCACCGCAATATTTTCCGGTTACAGCACGCTTGACAACTGCCCTAATGTGCCCGATTTTCATATTTTTATGACATTGCAGAGGTTTTGGTACGTAAGGACGTACAGAATGCCTCACGTACCCAACTTTTACAAGTGCAGGTAACGTCTCTGACTGCAACACTATTTTGCACATTGCGTGCATTCAGTGCGATGAAAACCAATCATTAAAGCCGACGATGACAGCAGTTTATCCACAATAGAGCCTGTTATCTTTTTATTCACATCGTATATAACTGCTCTCTTTGTTTCCTTGTCATATGCGGAAATTTTTGAACTGGGATGTGTCCTGAATGAACAATTGCTTTCAGCGTGTTTAGTATGGTGTTCGTAGTGACCTCCGCTGTCAAGATTTTTTTCGAGCATTTATGCGTCTTTCTACAACTTTTTCTGGGGCAATGAGTTCAAAGTGCTCCAACAGGCTTTGCCTATTCAAAGAGTTCAAGACATCGGTTTTGATGTCGCCACGTACGAAATGGCGTACGACCACATGCTACTCGGCTTTGTCTGTGCTTGCCGGCCAGTCGGCGATGTCTGTCTGATTTTTCTCTTGAGACGACGGCTTCATGCGACTGCGTAGTCGCTGTCTGATGCCATATCTTCAACGGAAGAGTCATCAGAAATGCCAACGTGGACCACGCTCGGGCTGGGGTGGTAACTTACATCAGACGCACTATGATGTGGTAGACCCAATCGCAGTCGCTGAATGGGGTTTTGGTCCCTCTATCTAAGGGTAGAGGTCCTTCCTAGTTGTGTAGATAATTGTACAATCACGGCAAAAGGGTTAGAAAACTTATAGAGCTCGAAGCAGATGCTGTTTTCTGTGATGACATCTTCTCCGTTCTCCTTCTCAATTGTTATGAACAGACAAAAGCTTAGAGAAAGTAAGAGAAATGGCAATACAAGAAGAAAATAAAAAAATCAAGGCAAGCCACCCAGCTCCCCATCTCATTCAGACTCGGTACTGCTAGTCCGAACGAAGCCATCGCACTCTTGATTCCTCTGCAATTCTCTATTTGCTCTACGTTTTGATGACTAATAACATGATGTCCCGCGGACATCAGTAACTCTAGAACCTCCTGCCGAATTATAGGTTATTCACCTTTGTATAAATGTGGCGTAAAAAATACAAAACCATAGAAAAAAAGATAGAAAAATTTCGAAGTATTTGTCTTTTGTCAAAACATTTTGTTATGCCGAGCAGTGCGATCTGAAAAGAACAAGCACGCCCCTGGTTTTGTCCTCTTCATGTTACTCTTCCGTCACCCAACACGTGAGCTGACCTTTTTGTCTGTGCAACGCAATAACTATGACTGCCAAGTGGTTACGTGACTAAAGATCACGTAAGAGCAATTCAAGAGACCAAAGCCATGGTACATCAGGTACCAAATAGTCACGTGACAATAAACCACGTGACATTACGTTTTTAGACATTATACTTTATCTGAAAACGCCCCATAACTGCTGTAACGTGAGTAAATGTGACCTAAAATACCTACTGTTATGTAGTCACTAGTGCCCTTCTACAACTGGATTCAACTTGCTCAATAAACGCCACTCCGCACACAGAGCAGGCAGTTCTCGCTCGCTCAACATGGCGTTCGTCGTCACTCATTTCTGTCGCGCCCCATTCTCATAATCACGACACATCCAAACATAACATGGTGTCAGAAGTGAACTAACGCAATGATAGTAAGCATGGCCCTTCCACTCATCTCACCACCAAAGAAGTTCGAGCCAGGCAGCAATACCGCGGAAGCTTGGTCGGAATGGAAATTGGAGTATCAGCTTTACGAAGCAGCCTGCGAATACACCACAAAGCCAGAAGCAACACGGCGAGCACTGCTACTTCACGTCATGGGCCCAACAGTGCGGAAAATTGTTGAAACCTTTCATTTTTCGTCGCCAGCCGACGGTGAGCAGATATTCGACACGGTGTCAGCAATATTTGAGCGATGCGACAAGAGGTACCTTCCCTACAAAAACGTAATGCAAGCGAGAGCCATATTCAACACCATGTGCCAGAAAGAGAACCAGCCGATTGACGACTTCATTGCTGTAGTTCAGCATCAAGTGGTAATGTGTGGCTTCGGTGACAAGCATGACCACATCCTAGGCGATAGGATCATCGTTGGAATTCGAGACGCAGCGCTTTGAGAAAGGTTATTCCATGAGAAAGACTTTAAACTGGAGAAAATCATCGCTCCGTGCCGATCGGCGGAAATCTCAAAGCAGCATGTGACCTCGCTAGCAACGACTTCGTATGAACAACAAGCAACTGTGGCCAGATTGAGAAAAAAAGGCAAGCAATTTCGACAACCTGACAAGCATCACACGAGAAGGCAACCAGCGTATCATCTAAAGAACGGGCAGCCAACAGAAACAGCAGCTCAGCGTACGTGCGGCAGGTGCGGAACTGTGCATCAATCCCGACAATGTCCCGCCTACGGCTGAACATGTTACAAGTGGGGAAAGTTCGGACACTTCGCGAGTGTTTGCCGTCAGAAATGACGAACAACATAGAAAAAAAGTTCACGTTGTCTCCGACCAAGGGGAGGACTCCGAACAGGAGTTATTTTAGAAAACCTCACAGTGGACATCATGGAAAGTGCATTGTCTGACTGGTTGGAGTGTGCCGAAGTGAATGGTGGTCTTATTAACTTCAAGTTTGACACGGGTTCAGATGTCAAAATTCTCCCAGATCAGCTAGTGTTAAACTGGAACCCGCCACCAACAGTGAAAGCTACAAATGCCAAGGTCACCACGTACCTAGGTGAGCAGCTCAACATTCAGAACGAATGTCAACTCTCTTGGTCGGTGAAAAACAAGCAAAGCCTTGTCAAATTTTTGCTGGTTAAAGGAAGTCTCAAGCCAATATTGGGAGCAGCTGCATGCACAGAAGTAAACTTGCTGAACAGAGTTAGGAATGTTGAAGCAGTAGGAGAGGCTTGTACTCCTCGGCAGCTTGAAGCAGTACTTAAAGAATTTTCTATCGTATTTGAAGGCATCGGCAGACTCCCTGGAAAGTACAGCATTCACCTACAGCAGAATGCAAAGCCTACAGTTGCAGCCCTTCGTCGTGCGCCATGTGCACTTGAAAAGACAGTCAAAGTCGAACTTGAACGTATGCAACAAAATTCCATTATCAAGCGTGTAACAGAACCAACGGACTGGGTGCATCCCATTGCTATTATTACTAAAAAGATGGAAAAGTGCGAATATGTTTAGACCTCAGGAACTTGAACACGGCAGTGAAGCGACACCTCTATCGCATTCCTGTTGCTGACGAACTCTTTGCACGACTCAGTGGGTGTACTGTGTTTTCAGTTCTAGATGCCAAGAATGCATTTTGACAGCTAGCGCTTGACGAGAGCAGCTCGTACTTGTGTATATTTGCAACACGAAGGGGACGCTACAGGTTCCTCCGTGTACCATTTGGCCTAAACATTGCCCCTGTACTCTTTCAGCAGGCCATTGACAGTATCTCTGAACGTCAAGCTCTTGTGACGCCAGACATTGACGACATTTTGATTGCATCCAAAACACTAGATGAACATGTTGTTCACTTGCGTAAAGTGCTCAGCATAGCACGAGCTAACAACCTCAGGCTGAATATAAACAAGCTCAAGCTGGGTTTACCAACAGTCACCTACCTAGGACATCAGTTGACACAACAAGGCGTCACTCCTGATCTCAGCAAAGTGAAGGCTATCAACGCTATACCAGCACCAACCTGCAAAGCGGAGCTTCTTCGCTTCCTCGGCATGGCGACTTACCTAATGAAGTTTCTCCCAAATTTTTCTGCGAAGGCACAGACCCTTCGAGAACTTCTCAAATCTGATGTTGCATGGCAGTGGACGCAAAAGATGACCGATGCATTCAATGACGTCAAGAGCAAACTGACAACAGCACCAGTCTTGCACTACTTTGATCCGGCACAGCCTATTGTCATATCCACTGGCGCAAGCTCCTATGGTATGGGCAGTGTCCTCCTTCAGCACGGACACCCAGTTGCCTATGCGACCGCAGCACTCACATCAGCACAACAGCGCGATGCGTAATTTGAGAAAGAACCGTTAGCTGTAGTACTTGCCTGTGTACAGTTCCACAATTATATCTGTGGTCGCAGCATTTTCATTGAGACTGGCCACAAACCTCTTATCGGTTTTCAGCCTAAAGACTTCCACAAGGTCTCACCCAGTCTACAACGCCTACTACTTCGACTTCAACGCTACAGCGTGAAGTGGGTGTATTTGCCAGGTAAACATTTGACTGTTGCAGACGCGCTTTCTCGTGCACCTGATTCAGCATAGACAATCAAGACATCAGACAAGGAGTATCAGGTTCTAGCGTGTACAAAGGTGCAAGCGTCAACTCCGAAGCTAGCAGAGATAAGAACCTGCACAGCTGCTGACAGCACACTCCAGTGTGTAGCATCGTACATCCAGAAAGGCTGGCCCAACAAGATCTCAAAAGTTCCCAAAGCAGTGAAGCCCTACAACTCAATCAGAGGTGAACTTTTGTAACTGATGGCTTTGTGTGTTATGGTGAACCACTTGTTGTGCCAACGCCATGTCAAAAAGAAGTGCTCTCAAGGCTCCACCTCATCCACCGAGGCATCGTATCGTGTAAGAACACAGCTCGCCAGAGTGTCTACTGGCCTGGAATAAGCCAGGACCTTGAGCAGATGATAACCAACTGTGAGGTCTGCCAGCGCCATCAGTGGGCTAACCAACGAGAGCCGCTACTCGACCGAGAACTACCAGCACGACCTTGGGAAAAAGTGGCTGTGGACTTGTTGCACCACAATGGAGTGATATACTTGCTTCTAGTGGATTATTACTCTAAGTACGTCGAGGTCAATAAGTGCGTACAACATCAGCCTCATCAGTCATCACAGTGCTGAACGATATCGATGCGCGTTTCGGGTACCCTCAGAGGTCGTGAGTGATCAAGGTCCTCCATTTGATTCAGCCGACTTTAGAAACTTCAGCAAAAATGGGACATCGTTCACAAGCCCACATCACCTCTTTTTCTTCGTGCAAATGGGCAAGTGGAAGGAAAAATTCAAACCATTATGGCATCATTGACAAAAGCACTGTATGAAGGCAAGAAACTCGCAGTAGTGCTAATGAGCCACAGAGCAACTCCAATGAATGGCCTTCTTTCTCCGGCAGAGATGTTTATGGGAAATAGGATGAGAACATTAATTCCAGCCCATCCCAGCACCTTGTTACCGCACTATCCACACTCGGTGTTCCCAAAAGAAAAACCTTCAGTCAAGGCAGCAGGCACAACCTAAGCATGCAGACCAGCATGCTTGTCAGATTCCCTCCTTAACCAAGAATACGCCAGTGTGGTTTTGGCAGGGAAAGAAATGGGAGAAAGCAGGCGCAACACAGGTAGGCCCAGAGCCATGGAGATACACCGTTACAGCAGCCAATGGTCAAGTGTACATGCGCAACCAACACCATTTGCGAGTGCGGCACTCCCCAAATGACCCCCAGTCAACACCTGAAGACTTCCATCCTCTTCAAACAACCAAAGAAAATGTGCCCCACGACACCTCGCACCCAAGTTCTTTCCCAGACCGCCCTTCAGACACCCGAATGGTGCCACCGCAACCTTTTCCTGAAAAGACACGCTCGGGAAGGGCAGTGTGAATCCCTTCAAGATTCCTTCTGTGATCACGTTTTAATGTTCTCCATTTTGTTTTGTTCATGTGTGGCGGCGTGTTATGTAGTCACTAGCACCCCTTCAAGTTCATTCAACTTGCTCAATAAATGCCACTCCCAACGCAGAGCAGGCAGTTCTCGCTCGCTCAACATGGCGTTCGTCCTCACTCATTTCAGTCGCATCCCATTCTCATAATCGCGACACATCACAACATAACACCTACCTTCTAGTCACGTGACTAACTATTATGTCACGCGTATTGTCAACTAGCTGCATCAATAAAACTACGTAACATCGCGTACCAGGTAGTCACGTGACATAATCGCACTATAAACTACGTAGGACATATTCACGTGACTAAAATCACCCCACAGGTACTCACGTTATTTTAATCACGGAACTAGTCACGTAAGTAGATTGCGCTAGATAACTCAAAAACTAGACCCATGACAGACCCCTTGCATCATGTTGGTAGGCTTGTGCTTGAGAGAGCATATCACCACGCAATAGATTCTCATGTTCAGATGTTACCGCCAGGTGCACGTAACATCTAGAGACTTCACAAAATTACATAACCTAACATAACTAGTCACTTGACTAAAAATTACGAAACGTCATGTAAAAGCTGAGGATCTGACTGAAGTCGCAAGAATACGTGGCGGGTAGTCGAGGTTATATGTTGCCCGTGAAACCACGTGACACCTTCGTAATGTAGGGAACCGACAGAATCCAGTGAAGATTAGCCTGGTCTAGATCTTCTGCACTGAAGTGCGAAAATCACACACTTGATGGAGGGATGTAGATGTCGATCCTAAATTTCTGGCTTACACCTACCCTGAAGTATCGGCATAAATTCTGGCAGCTTAACAAAAACGGCATACTAATATTTAAACGTTAGTCAAAACGATAGTACTGGAAAAAGTACTTTATTGATTATTTTAGAAACGATTGGACAAATTGGACTCTAATCAAGTAACAATAAATGATTGATACCAAAGCTCATTTTTCTGCAGCCTTCATGGGTTAACTGAAAATATTTTGGTATTGAGGTTATTGAGTAAATCTCTTCGACTGCTCAATGAAAGTTTCACGGCCTCGCACACTTTCCCAAACTACAATGAAGGGTGCTCATCGTCGTCGTCTGTATTTCGATCATTTTTGTCGCGTTGTAGTTCACCAGACTAATGAACCAACAAGGCCAACTAGCCGCTTCAAACAGGCTTCATTTACCCATACTTCATACTTATGGTAAAAACTTTGCCCCTCTACTAAATGCTTCGCATTTGTACGGATAGCTAGCTCGGTCGAAAAGCTAGCTCCGTTGTCTGTAAAGCCTTCTGCCAGCAGTGCAAGCTCCGTGTTCCCTCTTTTGAAAGACACGGCTCCGTGAGAGTGGTTGCTATCATGATATGAACCTCTGCTTGTGATCTTTTGTTACTTCTGCTTTCTTAGTGTGCGTGTTTTGGCTTCTCATAAGTTTTGTGACTCTTAGTCACCAGAGTGTCCGCATTGGCCTTTGCTCAACGTTTGCTTTCGCGTACATATACATTTTTGTGTTTTTTCAATTAACGTGATTTGGGCACCCGTCATTTTTTGCCTTAGTTCACACCGTCGTATCAAAAATTCATTCCTGTAATGAAAAACCAAGTTGCCTGGAATGCTGCTCTACAACCTCCGAGTGTCTCAGGAGAGTGATATATTGCAGTCGTGCTTCGTGCGATTGAGGCTTTATGAAAGAGACATATGTTAACATTACACTTTTGCATGCAGACATCTGCTTAGGAGCCATAGTTTAGTAAGAAGCAGTTTTATTTATTTCTATATTTTGAAGGAATTGTATAGCGCACAGGAGGTCAACGTGCCTGATGAGTGCAGAAAATACAGAAACTTCTTTAGCAGTTTCACACTATTCTCATTAATCAAGTTAAAGAGAAGTAATATTGTGTTGTAGCCGTCTACTAGAAACCACGATTGGGAAATTGTTTCGCGCCCAATACTTGCCAGCTATCAAAAAGTAAGACTTCACTGCATTCTCTGCCACTGTTGTTCGTTTAGTGTGGGCTACTCTTCTTCTAATCAGCTACTTAAAACTTGATGAATAAAACGATATGTCATATATGAATGCTTTTGTCATCTGAGAAAGTAGCACTGGCAAAGTCTTGAAAACTGCGTCACCACTATGTAGAGTCAACCGCGATGAGAATGACTGCAATGAGTACGACCGGTGGTTCTAGTGTTTCTCTTATTAGGTTATCAGCAATTGATAGTCATTTTTCGGAATTTTGATGTATGCTAAAACGTCAGGCCTGCGCGTAAGACTCAGCATTGTAACAGCGAAAGCTGCAAGAGCGGCCTTTTTAGAGCCTTTTTCTTAACAATATTTGGGTAACTGCTACAAGAACACTTGCAGGAAACTCACTACGCCATAAATCATAATAATTTTTGTGCAGGTAAAGAAGCAGTTTTTGTTTGTTTTCCTGTTATTCATTCAAAATAAATGGCACGTACTTGGTCTGGGGCATTTGCCAAGAATGAGTAGTTAAAAACTTGGAAGGTCGTTCGAAAAAGTTAAAAGATTCAAAAATAAAATGAAGAATAAAAATAAAATGGTAAGGACACGTATTATTCTAAATCAAGACTAGAGCTATTATGTTTTTGAGCTCGTATATCACGCTACCATAAAAATATTCAGAACAATTAAGAAGATAATAATTAGGTTTTCCGCATTTGAATAACGAAAGTTTCTAAAGGCAACTCTAAAATGGTGCTCGTTTAGTAGTTTGATTGAAATTACACGCGCTATCAAAGACATCTCTGTGGCAGTATCCGAAACCGGAAGCACCCACTACGCCATTCTTCGTCATTCCCTGGAGAAGCGTGGTGCCCGCTACGCAGGGTAAATGGATTTCGCGCCATTTTTATTGCGATAGCAATCATATAAAGACTCTTGGCTGGATTTCGCCGCCAGCGTCGACGACGATGTCATGCACCATATATGTATACGCATCTATATTTATGAAAATGCAAGAAAGAAAAAAATTCTAGAAAAAAAAGTTGTGGACCCCACGTACAGTAGGAATCTATGATATGCGAAGCACGAATGAGAAATGTTGATATGTCACTTTAAAACCAGCACAACGTTACGATTCGGAGGTAAACGATGCCGTATATGACTTCCATGTCATGATTATCTTGTTTGGATGTGTCGTTTACCTTCGTCGTCTATTTACGTCACGTGATACCAAATTTAGTATATATATATAGCGTACATAGCATATATGATATAATGTACAATTTAGTATATATATATATCTATATATATATATATATATATATATATATATATATATATATATAACAGCATGGATGTTGTCATGTTTTTACATGACATGCGTGTCAGGATTATTACATTTGTGCTAGTCATATTCTTCGTCATTTAGTGACGTCACGCAACACCAAATGTGATATATGTTGAGCTAGCAAAACGGCTGCGAGCGCATCAAGTTCAAGGTTTTTTTAAATTTAAAACCTTTTTAATATTATCTATAATACATAATTAATCCAAGCCTCTCTTTCAAGAAGTGAATTATTTAAAAAGCAAGGCACCGTCCCATTCATGGCCTATCCCCCTAGGTTGATTGAGCCAAGATGTTGAGGAACCAACCAACCAACCAATCTTGAAGGGCCCATTATACTCCAAGGTAGTGCTTACGCGCGCGCACACTCGGCTCAGCGACACTACATTCGCAAAACGCGAGCACTCTATAGTCTGATCCCAGGCGCGACCAGCGTCCGTCAGCGCGGCCCGATGGCAACAGACGGGAAGTGCGACATGATGCATTTCTCGCCAATGTGTTACCCAGACAACACAGCGTCTCCCTCTTTTCATGATGGAAGGACGCCGAACGCTCTGAAATGCGCATGCGCCAAAGCAATGCAGCGCGTGCCTGCGAGTCCATGGCAGGACCGGCGCCTGTCGTGGCAACGCCTGGTGACGTGACCTAATGAACGCCAGAGAGCACGTGCACTGCGTCACGCTGAAACGTATTTGCACCTTGACTGTGGCATGTAGTCGTGATCTCACATGACACGCATCACATGAGTATCATGTTTGAACCAGTCACATACTTTCGTCATCCATCGACGTCATGTTATACCAAATTTGGCATATGCGAAGCTAGCGAAACGGTCGTGAACGCATCATTAGTGTGGTATGTAGTCATGTTGTTACATGGCACGCATATCCTGATTATCTTGCTTGGATGTGCCATTTACCTATGTCGTCCGTTCGCGTCACGTAATACCGAGTTTGGTACATGCGAAGCTACCAAACGGCAGCGAGTGCATCATGAACGTAGCATGTAGTCGTGCCGTTACATGACACGCATCTCATACTTATCATGTTTGCACCTGTATCATACCTTCTTCGTCCATTCACGTCCCGTATTACCAAATTTGGTATAATTTAGAATAGCTAAACGGCTACAGCGCATCATGAGCGTGGCATGTAGTCTTGTTGTTACATGACACGCATCTCATGATTATCATGTTCGGACCAGTCACATAGCTTTGTCATCTATTCACGTACTGTAATACGGATTTTGGTATATGTGAGGCTAGCGAAAGGGCTGCGACCACCTCATGAGCGTGTCATGTAGTCATGTTGTTATATGACACGCATGCAATGATTTTTATGTTGGGTCTGTCGCTTGTGTTCGTCATGCAATCATGCCATACGATACCAGTTTTGCAACATGCCATGTGAACGAAACCACTACAACAGCTGCAAGACCATGAAATTATATCGTGACATTGGTGACATGCTTGTCATGAATTTCATGTTATGACTCGTCATAAATGTTCTTCATACAGCCATGCGGCGTTATACCAAGTTTGGTATCGATAGAATTATCGAAACGGCCAGGAGAGCTAAAGGTCGTAGGCGGCTAGATAGATAGATAGATAGATAGATAGATAGATAGATAGATAGATAGATAGATAGATAGATACGCTCAGTCACCGAAGTTCGCTAAGAAATGCTTCACATTTAAAAGACCCTGGCGCGTGGAATCGAACGTGGAACCTCCACGTCGTAAATGCGAGCCATTAACGACTGAGTCACCGAAAGTTACCTCCTTCAACCTTCTAACATAAAGCCATTCCTATCTACCACTTACCGCCGTTTGTGGGTATTTCAGAGGGCAACTATCATGTTTTCAGCATTATAAGCAAGATGGCGCAGTGAGCGCTTGGCGGCTCTCATATCTCACGCGTATTTTGGCCCACGTAGAGAATAAAGGGGTGTACGCTCGATCGCGTGCTCTTATCTTGAAGTGGGGAGAATCGTACCTCTGGGCTAGCCTTTCAGTTTCTTTGGAACAATTCTGTTGTAGTTAATGGGCACACAAAGATCACTGCGATCGTTGCACTGCCTGCGCTTGAGAAAAGGGCGCTCTTATCAGACACAGCGAAGTAACAACTGAGACGCTCATTTGCGTCATTCTGTACCTGCGAATACGTTTTGTGCGTCCTTTGTGCATGAGAAACGCCGGGCACGTTTCGATCTGCTTGCTATTCTGCGCATAAACTTCCAATTTGTTACTCTCGCGTTCATTGCTTAGCCTTTGTGGCAAAGCTATGACTTTTTAGGGCGAAGATCCTTAAAGCGGCACCTGTTCGTCCCTCGTAGTAGTAGTCGTAGTGTGTAACAAGTGTTACATTTTGACCGGCACGGTGGGAGTTTTCTCCTGTGCTTTGTTGAACTCTAAAAAGTTCGCGGCGTGCGTATTAACTAAACGCCGAATGCTCCTGTCTCTCATTCGCCATTAGCCGCCATTGGCATGTTTCAGTACGAAACGTTTGTAGAAGTAGAAGTGTTAAAAGCCGACTTCTGCTTTCTCACATTCCCAGTAGCAGCCTTTCTTTAACTCCAAAGTTGTGCCTGGTGAGATTTCTCCTGTGCGTGAATAAGCAATCAAAATCTTTTGTTTCAAAACGCCGTTGATTGATGAAATAAACCAACGAAATACGCCAGATGTTTTCTAAAAGCAAAAAAAAGACGCCAGATGTTTTTAAAGCAAAACAAAAAACTGGCAGCATATCCACGAGGGAATAATGGAGAGTGGGGCGAAGCATTCGTCTGTCAATTTTTTTTAGGTTTAGCGAGCGTTGTGCCACAGTGCTATGAACACAGTGAACTAGTATATACCATGAACTCGAGGTGGTTAAAGATGGGAAGTAGACCCGAAGCGCAAGCTGTAAGAAAGTGTACGTGTGCCACCTTTCGTTTTGTCCTCGGAATGTCCGCTGGATGGCGGTGCGTCTATATGGGGAATATATGATGAAAAGATGCGAGATGGTGATACTTCGAGTGTTGAATAGGTGGACGAATGGACACACAGACAGATGGATGGACGCGTGAACGGACGCAGGGGCGGATGCATGGACAAACGCAGGGGCGGACGCATGAACAGATGCACGCACGGACGGGCGGATGGACCCATGGACGGTCACACAGACGGACGCATGAATGGATGGAAGCAAGAACGAATGGACGAACGAATGCTTCGCCCCACTCTCCATCATTCATTCCGTGGATATGCTACCATTTCTTTTTGTGCTTCGGATAATGGCGGTGAATAATTATGGCTCAGGCTTTTGTTATGAGTTGGAGCATTCGACGAGTAAATCGTGGCCGGATTCTCATTATATTACACATATTAGTTCATTTATTTTTCCAAAACGTTTTATTGTTCACGTTGACGTGATTCCTATCCTGACAAGAAACCTGCATATATAGGGTCAGTTTGCAGCGAGGTTTCAAGCACTGAGCCAGCGGTGAAATCCTGAGCTGGTACGCACGGTACCCGTGTTCGAATTCAAATGTGTGATTGTGGTGTTTTCCATTTATATGATTTTTTTATTCTTATTTTCTGTGAGAGTTGTTGCGGACACTGGCAGTGGTGGCGGACAGCTACGGCGGACGCGACCCTTGTTTTTTACCTGTTCACAGCTTTGGTTGTAAAATATATGAAAATTAGGATTTATTTGTCCAACAATATTACCCAGAAAATATTAAAGCAATCGTATTCAACGAATTTAGGGGTACCTTCTGGTAAATAGGACGCAGTGTCAACAATAAAGGGATGATTTTTTGTATTTTCAAATTTGCCAAACACATTTGGTGGCCCGTCATGTTCGTGGTCGTTTCTCGATTGGCTGTAAGAGAGCTGACTTAGCACAACATTTTTTTTTTGCGCCTGCTAAAAGAAGCTTGACTATGTTGCGCGCTCACAGTGCTGCAAGCGAAATTCAACCGGCTGATTTCGAGGCTCTTGCTTGGTGTGCAAAATTTTTTCCGCAGTTCACCAAATGTAATCTTTGGGGCCGGAAAACTGCAGGGCTCTCAAACAGAACAATACTTTGTCGCTCATGTATGAACAGCGTAGCCAGATATAAGATATATCTGAAAGAATGAAGAAAACTTTGAGGACTCATTTCTTTATTTTCGTCATCATCATTATCATCATCATCATCATTATCATCATCATCATCAGCCTGAATACGTCCACTGCAGGACAACGGCCTCTCCCATGTTCCGCCCGTTAACCCGGTCCTGTGCTTGTTTCTGCCAATTTATACCCGCAAACTTCTTAATTTCATCTGCCCACCTAACCTTCTGTCTCCCCCTAATTCGCTTGCCTTCTCTGGGAATCCAGTTAGTTACCCTTAATGAACAGCAGTTATCCTGTCTACGCGCTACATGTCCGGCCCATGTCCACTTCCTCTTCTTTATTTCAACTATAATATCCTTAACCCCCATTTGTCCCCTAATCCACTATGCTCTCTTCTTGTCTCTTAAGGTTACACCTACCATTTTCCTTTCCATTGCTGGCTGAATTGTCCTCAATTTAAGCTGAACCCTCTTTGTAAGTCTCCAGGTTTCTGCTCCGTAGCTTTCTTTATATTACCCGACAGTAAAAAAACGAGCTGATATTGAAGCGAAGGAAAATACGGAAGATGGTAATTGTATTGTTTATGGTGTATATTTTGAACTGCTGCAAGGCGATCAAGCGAAGTGCACGAAAATGCAAGTTGCCGCAGGCAAGGACCAACCTTCAGTCAAACAACGCCGGTGGTCGTTTCTTTGTTCACTTTTATTGAATATTTATGTGTATTAAAACTTTGAAGCCATGGTGGCGACTAAGCCTGCACGTGCCATGTGAAAGCATCAAATCTGCCGGCACGAAAGCGTCACTGTGATCGTGGGTTGAGTCCCTGTGGTGGCGAGTTGGCTTTTCGTCCGCTTTAATTCTTTCATGTCTATATCGAAATCGCTAAAGTGTATTTAAAATCACACAATTAACGTCCTTATAGACTTATTTGCCTTCGTTGCCGGCTGGGTATGATTAAGGTGTAGTATTTCTGGATGGGTAGTGCTTTTTAATGCATGTTTGCTGTTAAAAAATCTTCGTTACGGTTGTGTGGTTGTCGAAGTCGAATCGGGTGCAATTGCTTGGTTGTTGTACACGATACCAATAATATGCGTATTGCGTGTGTGGCGTCTGCACCTTCGTCTTTAGGAGACTGGGTTGTTAGACTAAAAAGTCCGCCTGTCTTATTTCAGCCGCCCCACCTAAGCACGCGCTGCAAAATGAATTGCTGCAAGATAGTGCCTTCATTCGGACGAAGCTGTCTGCAAGTACCTATACCAGAAGGCATGGAGTGCATGAAAGGGCAGGTGCGAGTTAACTTAATGTTGCTGTTTTTTTAGAGAATAGTACAATCTGTTTCTGTGAAATAACACTGGCATGCGATGTGTCCTTCTCAGTTCGATTTTTTCTCGTTGAAAGAATGCACGATAAGCAACAAGTGTTAACTGCTAAGCTTGAAAGTGAAATTTCGGAGGTGAATTTTCACTGTCGCATTTTACATAACCAGTGAAGCTTCAGAAAACGCTCATGCGGTGTCACTGAAATCAACATTGCAAATTCTGCGCTAGAGTTGTCTTCAGCTTTTTACTGGTGCCGGTGCTTCCTTGTGCACATATTCATCGTCACGTTTGCACTTCAAAAAGCCTTGAAAACCTAGAGCTTTCCTATAAAACTTGCTTTCGCGCACTTGCATGCAAACTACCACAACCATGGCATATAGTTGCCATTGTACTTTATATTTCAAATATCTGAAAAAAAATACTATACATAAGGAGTTTAAGTTATTTTGCAGATTTAACGTCCCAGAATCAGGGAATTATTATTAGCTGTTGTGGGGGGCTGTGGAAATTTCAACCATCTAGATTTTTTGATTATGCACCGCAATATAAGTACGCGCATTTCTATCAATTACCATCTATCGTAAATATGGCCGCCACAGCAGGGATGTGGTCCCACGACCTTTGGGTCATCAATAAATCAGAACAAACAGTTGGCCACCGTGGTGTTTTGGAGACCAGACATAGGCTACTGAAGCATTGTCGCCTTGCTTTCATAACAGGTCGTTTAGCTATGTGTGCAGTACTTTTGAACACACGTAGAAGTGTAGTCAAATGACTGTGGCGTGCAGGCGATATTGCGGTGCACATAAGCAGAATATTCTGTTTGCTTCATGAGTTAGTCGCTCGTGAACAGAACGCGGAAAATTTTTGTGAAGATGCTCCTTTCTTTGTTAGACAGAACCAAACGAAGCGAACACACAACGCGGACAACAAAATTTCACGCCCCGCCGTGGTGGTCTAGTGGATAAGGTACTCGGCTGCTGACCCGCAGGTTGCAGGATCTAATGGCGGCCACGGCGGCTGCATTTTCGGTAGAGGCGTAAATGCTGTAGGCCCGTGTGCTCAGATTTGGTTGCACGTTAAAGAAACTCTGGTGGTCAAAATTTCCGAATTTCTTCACTACAGCGTCTCTGATAATCACATGATTGTTTTGAGACAATAAACGCTGCATATAAATCTATCAACAAAATTGTAAGAGAATTTAACTGTTGCCTTTAACGTCGGTGTAGTGGTTGGGGACATAAATTGAAAGCAATTAAGATGGTGAAAGAGTGATTTTTCCGTGAGTGCTACCTGAAGTCAGAGCCCCATTATAATGACGATAGTTATATCGCGAGAACAAAACGACGACACAGAGGCAAGAAGGACACGAAGGACATGGGAGAGTTAACCTTGTCTCTGTGTCGTCGTTTTGATCTCGCGCTATACCTATCGTCATGCCATACCAACTAGCCCAAGCTGCCACACTCTCAATACGATGTCTCTTTTGTGTAGTCAATTCAGCAATAAGGAATGCGTTTTCTACATCCTTAGTTGGGCATTTCTGTGCGTGTAATCCCAAGGAGAGTTAACTTCGCAGCCAAAGTGACGAGTTGCGCCGCCTTGCGAACGTGAATTGTTGCCGTGTTTTGGTACTTGCACAAAATTTTGTGCCAGTGGAATAAGAGTGTGCTGTTGTGCAACATGTAATTCTGGCGTGCGGAACTATGCATTGAATGATATGTTAAGTTTATTGCCCGAAACCACCATGATTATCCGATACGCCGAAGTGTAGGGCTCCGGAAATTTTGACCACCTGAGGTTTTTTTAACGTGCACCGGAATCTGAGTGTACGGGCCTACATTTCCGCCTTCATCGGAAATGCAGCCGCCACAACCGACCTGCGGGTCAGCAGCCGAGTACCTTAGCCACTAAACCACCGTAGCTGGGCTGCGGGACTATGCAGGGTCGGAAAATTTCAGCATTGCGGAATAGGAGCGCTAAACTCGCGTTTCGTTGCTGTTGGTTGCGCTTTCTGTGCCACTACTGCAGTCGTTGATTCTAGACGTTCATGTAAAAATATGTTAAGGTGATGCTTCCCGAAAACGGAAAAGCGTCATGGTGCAGGCTTAAGTTCGCAATCAAACTCCACGCTCGCGCATTATATATAGCTCACAAATGAAGTTGCAACTGTTATATTTCCTGTGTATTGCCCCTGCCTTTATTACACTCTTTTAATATTCTTATTTTGCAAGTTAGGAAATTTCGGCTAGAAGATGTTGCGCAACTCTTGAAGACGTTTGCTGCACTGATCGATACTTTGGAGAAAATGAATGAAAGTTAGTGCCGTGTGAAGTCGAATGTGTTCTTGACACATTTACTTGGTGCAAGTATTCAGCATCTTCATGCACAATCTATCAGTGTCTGTTATTGTACTGCAAGGTTTGGTAAAGTGCAGCTATTTTCACGCTTCAGTCCTGCCTTCGTCTCATGTACAGGCACCATCTGGCACAGGACCAATATAGGTAAAGCGTTGGCGTATTGTGTAAGTCACACGGCTTACCAATTGGTGATACGCAGATTGTTGCTGTGGCTACCTGGGCTGTATGCCGCGTACCCTCGAAGAAACATCGATGAAGTACAACGTTTAGAGGATTATTTTGCGAATGCAAGATGAATTTATGACTCCCTGTATTCGATGACTAATACAGCACCACAACATAAAATACAAGTTCTTTCCGCGTGGCGTTACAGTGCTTAGTGTATACAGGCAAAAATCTGACAAAAAAGTACAAAAAAAGTGTGTCGCTATTAAGAAGGTGAAATGGCCTCTTGACCTTACCGGATGCAGTACGTTGAGAGCATAAATATGTAAAAGAAGCTAGTTAAAACCTGCGACTATAGCTCAAAAGCCTAGGGTGGACACTGGTATCTATATTTGTAAATGTAATTTGGCTAACATTTGTGTTACTGCTTTGATTTTTTTGTTCCAGACTTGCAGAAAAGGAAAGTGTGGAAAGCACAAGTGGTGAAGCGCAAGACAACTAACACGTTTATCCTTTGTTTAAGAAACAAATATATCTGTTCCTTGATTATTAAACCACATTGTCGCAAGCCTAGTAACTTACGTTGAATTCTGCTACGATATGTTTCCATTGCTATATGGGTAACTCTCTTCCGACCAAAAGGCAGACCAAGAAGATAGTTTAGGGAGTTATAACACGCTGTGATTATTCATCTCATGAAAACAATCAGCATGGTGCTGCATCTGTGACCATTAAAAAGCTGCTGAAAGGCGGTTGAACGAGACTGTGAATCAGGTAGCATACAATACGTACATTTGCTACCTCATCTATTGCACAATGGGGCTAAATGTGTCAATTTACACGCGTCCGCATTACGATCGAACGCAGATGTCACATATTATGGAGGAAGAAGAGCACGCGGACGTGCCTTATATACGAGCCATCAGCGGCGTTCCTTGGCACTATAGCTCAGGAATGAGCAATGGTGCGCTAGGAGTGACTGAGTCATAGCAGCGCATGTGTAGGGTTTATTGCACTGTGATACACGCCGGCGGCAAACAAAACATGGTTGTAGCCAAGACTAGTCAGCGCCAGCCAACATCGAGCAGCAGTTGTCGACAGGGAACTGAATATACCCAGTCAACCATCATAGTTTTCTTATCAATACACCAATTGTTTAACTCATCTGATATACACAATACAAGACACCTATTAGCTGCGAAAAAAGGTATTACATTAGGCAGTCGGGCCGATGTTTTAACACCAGAGCATGTGAGCATTTTTACTAAGAACCAATTCCAACGAAGATCTTGGAAGTTACGGCAACAAGTGTAAAAGTGCTTGACTATTCGACTACGCGACCTTTGTTAGCGTGGAAAAGAAAGAAAAACCAGAAAGCAAACTACAAGAGGGTTCTCAGATTTGGAAATAAGGCATGAAGTGTGTAAGCGCGTGGAATTTCTATTGAAAGTGACAAAGACATGCAGTTTTTGTATGCTCAGCTTTGTGCGAAAGAAAAAAATGAAAAAAGGAGTGTTTGTTTTTCACGTGTCTTCTCTCGGCTTTCTTTTTTACACTGCCAATACTTAGGATAGGCTTCGCCCCAACTCTCACCCTCCCCCCCCCCCCCAGCTACACATAGACAAAAAAAGAAACTACTTTACAACTAATGCACATAGCTAAGTGACTGCGAGACGCAGTCATTACATAGTTTTTTGTCAGTGGTAAGGTTTAATGCATTATTTGCGAATACCTGAAATTGTACTTGACACCATTGTCATTCGTTTCTTTGCTTGAATGTAATGATCGTGGTCTGCTGTCTTTGCCTGTTATGAGTATCTATGTACTCCGGCACCTTACCCCTTGTTGAATAATAATCCGGATCGGACCAACCTGGAGTGGTCCAGACTTCATCAATGCGTCCAAGTCATCTTAGCCCCCATGGGAGGATATTGCAGAATATTCTCTTGAAGCGGGCGTGAATATCGATGAGAATGAAGTGGGGAGAGGCACGCTATAGAGAAAGGACAGGTTGGGTTTCATGACGAATGCACGAGTTGCCCCCGATGAACGTCTGCAGATCGATTATTTGTTACATTTTGTGCACAAAACCAGGGAACCGCGCCTTCGGAGACTTCCCTTAGCGTCACGACATTGGCGACCGCTGATCATTTTCGCAAGAAGCACGGCTCAATCAGAACTGGTGTCACCCGAGCCCTAGCACTGCTATCGGACTTGCTGCAGCAACGGGATCCTGACGCCTCCCAGATGAACGGTCACAATATTTTTCTAAACAATTAAGAAGCAGCACTTTCAAGGCCCGACGACGCCATTTTGGCGGCAACGGACGAAGAAGACACGGACCATGAAGTGCAAGCAGCAGGCGAGTACAACGTAAATATTCTTTACGCCATGTCACGAGCCAAGTTCTGGCGATAAGAAAGTGAGAAGGCAGCCACAGTGCAGGCACGAACCACTGGATCTGGGCCAAACAATCACAAACTTCGGCATTTCGGCAAATAAACAGGGCAGGCGAGAGCGCACCGTCTGATTAAGGTTTAACTGCCCGAGCTCCAGACACCAACTTTTGATGGCAGTCTTCGTGGATGGCAGTCCTTTTGGGATCATTTCGATGCTGCCATTCACACAAATACCGAGGTGCCGCGCATTGACAAATTCAATTAATCTCCTCATCTACCAAACCAGGAGTGCGAAACGAGCTGCCGAAGGCATCCGCCTAGCGGAGCAGAATTACGACCTTGCAAACAAGACCCTCCAGGATCACTTTGGACGCAAGTATCTTCTTGTGAACGATCATGTTGAACATCTGCTTGCGCTAAGCCCCATGAAAAGCTCATCAGCGTCCTGAGGCTTCGTCTGCTGCATGATTGTATGCAGTTCCACGTTAGTGCCTTTGAAGGTCTAAGAGTTGCGTCCGACTAGTACTCTGTGGTCTTAAATCGCGTTCTGATGCAATGTCTGCCAGAAGACTCGCCATTGTGTGCAGGCACAAATCGAAAGAATCGAACTGCGCCTCCAGCATTGCCCAAACACCTGAAGACCAAACGCGGCTAGCCAAGAATTTACTAACGTTTCTCCGCAGTCAAGTACAAATTCCGGTGGAGGGCCGCTTACAGTCTTGTCATGCGTCACAAGATGAACCCAGGACCTACATATCCGAAGAAATGTATGACACAAAAATACACTGTCAGCGTCCCTCCTTCCGGGGTCTACTTTGCCTGTTAGATCAGCGTGCCCACTCTGCCACAGCAAGGATTACATGATCACTGCCTGCAATGCCAACCTATCTGCTGAACAGAAGCAGGGTAAGGCTGCAGTACACCAATTGTTGCTTCCGCTGTGAAACACGGAATCAGACCCTCAGAATCTGCAGGAGTTTTAAATTCGAAGCGTTTCTTAGTGAACTTCGGCTGCTTTGAGCGTATCTATCTATCTATCTATCTATCTATCTATCTATCTATCTATCTATCTATCTATCTATCTATCTATCTATCTATCTATCTATCTATCTATCTATCTATCTATCTATCTATCTATCTATCTATCTATGAAGCCGCCTACAATGTTTAGCTCTCCTGGCCGTTTCGATAATGGTATCGATACCAAACTTGGTATAGCTTAAAATGACTGTATGAAGAGCATACTCGACTAGTCATAACATTAAAATAATGAAATGTATGTCATGAATGTCATAAATTATATATTATGGTCCTGCAGCTCTTGCGGTCGTTTCGTTCGCATGCCATGTTGAAAAACTGCTATGGTATGACATGATTGCATGCCGATCACAAGTGAAAGACCCTAACATGAAAATCATTACAAGCGTGTCATATAACAACATGACTACATGCCACGCTCATGATGCGCTCGCGGCTGTTTCGGTAGCGTCACATATACCAAATTTGGTAGTACGGTACGTGAATGGATGCCCGCCGCGGTGGTCTAGTGGCTAAGGTACTCGTCTGCTGACCCGCCGGTCACGGGTTCAATTCCCGGCTGCGGCGGCTGCATTTCCGATGGAGGTGGAAATGTTTTAGGCCCGTTTGCTCAGATTTGGGCGCACGGTAAAGAACCTCAGGTGGTCGGAATTTCTGGAGCCCTCCACTACGGCGTCTCTCATAATCAAATGGTCGTTTTGGCACGTTAAACCCCACAAATCAATCAATCAACGTGAATGGATGACGAAGGTATGTGACCGGTGCAAACATGATAATCATGAGCTGCTTTGTCATGTAACAACATGACTATATGCCGCGCTCATGATGCGCTGGTGGCTGTCCCGCTAGCTTCACCTATGCCAAATTTGGTATTACGGGACGTGAATGGATGAAGAAGGTATGATACTGGTGCAAACATGATAAACATGAGATTCGCGTCATGTAACAACATGACTACATGGTACCCTCATGGTGCGTTCGCGTTCGCTGCTGTTTTGCTAGCTTCACTTGTACAAAACTCGATATTACGCGACGCGAACGGACGACACAGGTAAATGACACATTCAAATATGATAATCATGACATGCGTGTCAATAAACAAAATGACAGCATGCCACACCCATGATGCTCTCGCGGCCATTTCGCTAGCTTCATATATGCCACATTTAGTACTACGTGACGCCAATAAATAATGAAGGCATGTGACTGGTGCAAACATGATAATCGTGAGATGTGTGTGATGTGAGAACATGACTACATGCCACAGTCAAGGTGCCAATACATTTCGACGTGACGCGTTGCGTGTGCTCGCTGTCATTCGTTTCGTCGCGTCACGCCGGCGTTGCCACGCCAGGCGCTGGTCCTGCTATATACTCGCAGGTGCACGCCGCGCTGCATAGCTTTGACGGCATGCGCGTTTCAGCGCGTCCGATGTCCATCCGTCACGAAAAGAGGGAGCCGCAGTGTTGCCAGGGTAACGCATCGGCGCGAAATGCTGCATGTCGTATTTCGCACCAGTTGCCGCCGGGCCGCGCTGACGGACGCCGGTCGTCCCGGTCGCGCCTGGCATCAGACTACAGAGTGCTCGCGTTTTGCTACATAGCGTCGATGTGCCCAGCGTGTGTGCGTGTCGACGCTACATTGGAGTATATTGCGTCCTTCATGATGCGCTCGTGGTCATTTCGCTATCTCCAGATATACTAAACTTGATATCACATGACGTGATTAGATGACGAAGTTAAACGACACATCCAAACATGATAATCATGGCACAGAAGTCATATACGGCATCATTTACCTCCACCTTGGAACGTTGAGCTCTTTTTAAAATGACCTATCAACGTTTCTCATTCGTGCTTCGCATATCATCGATTCCTACTGTACGTGAGATCTGGTACTTTTTTCATTTTATTTATTTATTAAATACTGCAGACGAAGAACTGGTCCAAGAAGGACCGGTACAAGAGAAAAGATATAATTATAAAAACTCATGTGATAGCATAAAAATATATCACGAGAAACAGATTTTAAACTCCTACGAACAAAACGCATAAACGTTAACAAGGCAAAACACTATATAAAATAGCAAAAAAACACAAATTCACAAAACCTATTTTAGCTCTAAACAACCGAAAGATGACTGGGATTAGTCAGGCAGTTCCACTGCGACAAAGTACGCGGAAAAAAAAGGAAAATTTAAATTCGTTGGTTTTGGCAAATACGAAGTTAAAGAATAGGCGTGATGATGACGTGTGTGCCTACTTGACAGAGGAGATACATATGCACTCGGGTCAAGGCATAACTTGGAATTAGCAGATATAGAAAGTTAAGGTGCTTTCTTTTTTGTTTTATAGAAAGTGTTTCAATGTTTTTAGCATTCATGAGTTCAGTCGGCGAGTCCGTAAGTTTGAACTTAGAAGAAATGAACGTAACAGACTTTTTTTGTACTGCTTCTAGTTTCTTAAAGTGTGATTTAGTAAAATGGTCCTGTACAACACAAGAGTATTCTAGTTTTAGCCTTAAGTACGTAAAATAATCAAGTTGTTTTACGTTAGAAGGAGAATTTCTGAGTTTATATTTTAGAAAAGACAGCTCACGGAACGCAGAAGAACATACGTTTTCTGTGCCAGTGTTCCGCGCTAGGTCATTAGTTATTGTCACGCCTAGATATTTGTTGTGTTTCACCTGTTGTGAAGATGAGCCGATGTTATGAGTAAAATGAAAAGGTGTTTCAGAACTAGTCATGCAGAGATAAACTGTTTTTTTGCGTTCAGTGCCATACCATTTCCATTACACCAGACTAGTATCTTATTATTTATGTATTTATTTATTCATTCCTCAAAGGTCCCGTAGGGGCATTACATGAGGGGTGGGCATGACACGGCACTTGAAAGAAGGGTAACAACATGGTAACGGCAACAGACTATGTACAGAAGTTATGGCGGCACTTTTATATAAGGGGTGCGGCACAATACTAGAAAGGAGGGTTACAATATCGTAGCGACAGCAAAAGAATGGGTACATTAATTATGGGGGCACTACAATGGCGTGTTTGAAACGAGATTGGTCCATGATGGTAGCAACTTCAGCAGGTAGGTCATTCCAGTCTCTAGATGTGGGTATGAAAAATGATTGTTGAAATGTATTAGTATGGGCACGTTCCGGATAGACTGCGTTGGCGTGGCTAGTACGGGAAATACGGTGGGCTATTCGAATGTACTGATTTCTGAGTTGTTGCGAGTAGAAGAATTTGTGGTAAAGACACAGTCGAGCTATTTTGCGGCGAGATTGAAGTGAAGGAAGGTTAAGGTCTGCTTTTAACGCTGAAACACTTGAATAATGAGAGTAATCAGACAAAACAAATCGAGCCGCGCGATTTTGGACAGATTCCAGGGTGTTGATCAAATAAGTTTGGTAAGGATCGAAGATAGCGTTTGCATATTCTAATTTGGGCCGCACGAAAGTTTCGTATGCAAGTAATTTTATTGAGGGAGGGGTTAGGCCAAGATTACGGCGCAGGTAGCCAAGAGCACGCTTAGCTGAGTTCGTTATGTGGTTAATGTGACAAGACCAGTTTAAGTCGTGGGATATATGGACACCTAAGTATTTAACCGAGTCGGCAGAATCAATAGCAATATTGTTAATAGTATATTTAGGCTGCACAAAATTGTGGCGGCGGTGGAAAAAAAACGTGCACAGTCTTTTGGACATTTAACGACATCAGCCAGTTATTGCACCAAACCTGTACGCGAAATAAGTTTTCTTGTAGCGCGGATATGTCACAGGTGCTACTTATAGAGCGATAAATGACGCAGTCGTCTGCGAAAAGACGGACGTTCGATGTAAGATATGTGGGGAGATCATTTATATATATGAGAAAAAGAAGTGGCCCCAGAACGGTTCCTTGTGGAACACCGGAGAGCACGTGCGTGAGTGATGATGTATGTGAATTGACGTGGACAAATTGCTGGCGGTCATTTAGAAATGCGCTTATCCAGTTCAAAACAAATGGGTCCAGATTGAGGCAAGACAATTTCAGCAGTAGGCGATTGTGTGGGACTTTATCAAATGCTTTTTCAAAACCAATAAAGATTGCATCAGTTGGAATGTTGCGGTCTAGGCATGAATGTACGTCATGAAGAAACATGGAAAGCTGAGTGTCACAGGAATGATCTTTACGGAAACCATGCTGATTAGGATTGAAGAAATCAACGGAATGCAAGAATTTGGCAATGTGCGAATACAATACATGTTCCATGATTTTAGAGCAGACACTGGTAATTGAAATCGGTCGGTAATTATTGGGGCTCAAACGATTTCCCTTTTTAATTACTGGTATGACCTTGCGGATGCGCCAGTCATAGGGAACCGATCCTGTGTTCAGAGACTGTTGAAAAATGAGTGACATATGTTTAAACTTTCTTGATCATTAGAAAAAGCAATCATTCAATCTTAGGTGTAGTACCTACCAGCGACGCCATCTGACAATTTTCTGCGAGTTATCTAGGCCAGCGGGACATCCACAGCCAAAAGATGAGTCATCCGTGTCTCACGAAACCCCGTCAGGTATTATGCAAATCGTCAAGACCGCTCGAAACAGTCACATTGAATGTACTCCTGTATTATTGCTGGCAGGCCGAGTTCGGACAGAGTTCGGAGACCAACGGCTTCTTGTGCGATTACTGTTGTAAAGCGGTAGTTAGCGCTCATTCATTCATGGAGACCTGTCAAAAATATCTAAGTTCTCCGTCACGAGAAAAGAAGAGCTACCTCTCGTCACGTTCGGCGTCTCAAGGTCATCGAGACAAATCTGCACAGAGCGTGTGAACGTGTGACTGCGCAGCCAGTTTGAAGACTCCGCAACAGCTATAAAAGCGATAACAATTCCGGAAAAATGCACCGTCATAAGACCACCGCTCGACCTTATCATTTTGTACAGGCTCGACGAACAGGATACAGCGCAGCGGACAGCTATCAATCAAATATGTGGCAACGGGACCAGATCAGTGGCATCATAGGATCCGACGTCTATTCGAAGGTCACCACGGCTAAAATCAACCGCGTAACCAAAAAGCTAACTGCGATAGAGACAATGTTTCGTTTAATGGTACAGGGACCCTTGCCGTCTCACAGCTTCTAACGCCCGTCTAGCGCACACTGTTTGTCCACAACCCCAATCCTCCTGCATCGCACCCAGACGTATCCTCGATGTTGCGTTTTGGTGTTGCTGATGCCTTTTCAACAAAAAAACCAACCAACATATTACAATCTATCACACAATTCATACTCATCTATTGACGTAGCAATCGGTTCAGCAGTTCTTCCCTATCTTGAATGTAATGTTGTGAAAAACCTATTTGCGAATGACCACTTTCACACAAGGCTGCAATTAACAGAGCAAGATGATTTCCTGCCCCATACCCCTAAATGGAAACTAGACTGTGTTGACTGGGAGTTCTTCAGACAATCCACATATCTGTCACTAGATTTTATTGACGATTTTAACATCGACACTGCTGTTGTATATTTGACCGCTTTTCTTTTAGACGCAGCTGAAAAAGTGATACCATAATCAAATGGACCTTCTAGCAGACGACGACTTCCCCAGTGAAACAACGACTGCAAGCAAGCGTGAAGAAAGCAAAATAAGGCATGGGGTACCCTATAGAAATATCGAACAACGGGAAATATGGTACAATTTAAACTGAAGAAATCACAGGGAAGGTGCACACGGAGGCAGGCCAGATGGACAAGCTGGGAGAAGTTCCTCTCCTGCATAAACTCGCACACTCAAGTATCTAGAGTATGGAATAACTTGAAGAAGTTGAAGGGGCAACAAGTCCAACCACCTCCACTTGCAAATGATGAAGGAAACACCATAAAAGATCAAGCAGATGCTCTGGGAGAGCACTTGAAATGTGTATCCAGGTCTATTTGCTACTCCAATAATTCTTAAAATACAAAGACAAAGAAGAACTCAGAGCACTGGATCATAAATGCCATCAGAATGATTCTTAAGATCGTCCTTTTTGCGTAGCGGAGTTTAGGGCTGCCCTTTCTTCATGTCAGAGCTCTGCTTCGGGACCTGACAGAATTGTATTTGATATGACTACGCACTTACACCCTGACACGCAAACAACACTGCTTGCAATTTACAAACACAGTTGGGCTGATGGACACGTTCCAGACACGTGGAAAGAAGCTATAGTAGGTCCCATATTAAAACAGGGCAAAGACCCCTCTTTTGTAACAAGCTACCGCCCTATTACACTAACGACCTGCCTCCGCAAGGTGTTTGAAAAGTGATAAACCACCGCCTATTGTATCTTCTTGTAACAAACATCCTTCTAGACCCGTATCAGTGTGGCTTTAGGGAAGGCAGGTCGACAACTGACCACCTTGTGCCTGTAGAGACTTACATTCGTAATGCATTTCTTCATAAACAGTGCTTCCTCTCAGTTTTTCTTCACATTGAAAAAAGCGTACGGCACGACGTGGTGCTATGGAATTCTTCGTGATTTGTCCGCAATGGGTATTGACAAGAACATGCGTGAAACTATTGAGAGTTACTTATCAAACCAAACATTACGTTTCAGGATTGGTAACACGCTTTCACGATCATTTATTGAAGAAACTGGGGTACCACAAGGTGGTGTATTTAGCTATATCCTTTTTATTACAAAAATGACTTCTTTGCGAAACTCAATTCCGAAAGACAAGTTCTATTTCATGTATGTCGACGATGTGCAAGTAGGTTTCAGGTCCTGTAACCTAACTATCTGTGAGCGACACTTACAAGTTAGCCTAAACAAAATATCAAAATTGGCTGATGTGAATGGCTTTAAGATTATTGCAAAGAAAACTCCGTTGTCAATTCTACTAAGAAAAGAGGCTTGGTCACAGATCCAGCTATTGAACTTCATGGACAGCGCTTAACGGTGTATGCATAGAAAAAATTCCTAGGTATTACACTTGACTCCAAGCTTACGTTTATTCCCCACATAAAATCTTTCAAGGCCATATGCCTGAAATCAATGAATATCCTGGAGATCTTGTCCCACACCTCATGGGGTAGTGACAGGAAATGCCTGGTAAATGTTTACAGAAGCCTTGTTTGATCACGGCTAGAATACGGTGCTGTAGTTTATCAATCGGCTACACCCAGCGCCTTAAATACGTTAGATCCTATCCATCATTTAGGCATACGTCTCGCCACCGGTGCCTTCAGAACAAGCCCAATCCAAAGCCCATATGTCAAGGCAAATGAGTAGTCTCTTCACCTAGAGCGTTTATACTGTGCTTTTAATTATTTCCTGATTGTACACTTCAAGAAACACCACCCTTCCTATCCCACAATGAATAATACCTCCTCTGCACTATTTGTTTACAACAAACCCACAGTAAGAGTGTCAATTGCACTTCGAGTTAGGCGGCTGTGTGAAGGTGCGTCTATTCCACAACTTGAATATCACCTAATGGCTCAATCTAACCATTCCCGCCATGGCTGTGGAACATTGTGGACTGTGACACATCATTTACGTAAGTGACTAAGCATGCTCCAGCCGCCCATATCCACACGCATTTTCTTGAGCTGCAGTCTAAATGCTCCTGCCCTGAATATTACACAGATGCGTCCGATTCTCAGACCAGCGCGTCTTTTGCAGCCATTGGTCTATCCTTCTCTGAATCAGATGTTCTATATCCCAATACAATTTCTTTACAGCAGAGGCATATGCCTTCCTTTCTGCTGCCAAACACATTAAACGACTTAAATAGGCCAAGGCAGTTATATACACAGACTCACTGAGCGTGGTTCAAACCATAATGTCATGCCGAAAACTCAGAAACCTAGTAGTCACAGACTTGTATTCACTACTGTGCTGTGTCTACACCTCTGGCGAACATATAACAGTGTGCTAGGTGCCTGGGTACAGAGGTATCGAAGGAAATGTTTCTACACGCCATCAGCACTGGCGTGTAGAAACTGTGCTAAATTAGCCGAAGGCAATGCGCAACTAAACTCGTCCAACCTTGAGATTGGACGCTTAGCTCCAAGAGTAGAGAAGTGTTCAAGTGCATCGAGACAAAATCTGCTAAGAAAGAGAAACTTCCATTAGCAAAATGACAGAAAGTGTTTTTGGAGCTCAAGGACAGACTGTGTGCTGAGAACAGCATCTTTCTGTACTGGCATCCTTGGGTCATTTTTTTTACCTTACCAATAGAGCCCCCCTCAAAAAGTGCAACAAAATTTTTAAGAAATACAATGCTAGCTCGTTTCTCTGTCTCGAAAGTTTTGCTCAAAGCACGTTTGGTTGTTCCTGAAGTCATAGTTCGTAACTATTTGGCCACAGTTATAGCAAACATTGCAGTGGTAAGCGCGAATGTTTCTAACATGTCTTTCTACACAGGAATGCCCAGCGCAGCTCCAGTATCCGCATGAAAAAGGCTGTAAGCAGGCGCTACCTTCATTTTCTCGTAATGACCAGTGTCAATTCATGTTTGTTTTGAGGTGCGGTGCCATTTAGAGGTTACATGTGCTGTTAATTTCAATTAGTTTTTTATTGGCCCAATCAAACATCAAACTTCATTTGTGGGCAGAAGAGCTTTTGCAACAGTCACGTCAGGAAGGTACAATGTGCGGCTCTTAGTAAGATGGTCGCTTTTTTTTAACAGGTGAGGGGTGTGGGCTAAATACCACAGATTTCGCTTTGGATCACAAGGATGTGCAGCACTACAACTTGCCTTGCTATGCTTGCCAACTCCGACAAGAGACAGTCTCCATAAAGCTTGGTTGCAACCACCAATGTCTGAGACAACCGCATCTATTATAGGGTCAATTTAAGCTCTAATCATTTCCAAGAGCAATTATTTAACAGTGAACGCATGAAAAGAGGTTCCTGTTATGTGGTAGCCAATGACCTGCTTCCATGTTTCGGTGGCGCCAAGAGAAACCCACCTTATATATAGACCATGAGTAGCCAGTGTTTCCAGAGGGAGAGTGCTATGTGCGAAGTTAAATGTGGGCGTTCCCAGTACACTCTAAGGCAAAAGGATGTTAAAAGGGTTTGTCGTTCGTCCTTTTGGGGACTAATGGGGCTGCCACAACCATTAATTCTTTCAAGGACTAACGGCACAGTGTCTAACAGTTAGTCACCACAGACAAGCTTAATGGACTAACATTTACACCTCACATATACACCTTAGTAAGTAACCGTTAGTCCCACACTTAACTTCAAAAGATTAACATATTGTCCTCACATTTGCACCTTATAGGGCAACTGTTAGTCCCCACAATTACACCTTATCAGGCAATCGTTAGTCCTCTTAGTTGCATCTCGCTGGACAAACGGTTGGTTCACTCAAATACTTCAATCGGATGAACTTTTTATCCCCAGTTCAAACATTGTTTTTTTTTACTTTCCACCAGGCCTAATGCTTTTTTTTGGCCGGTTTTTGTGCAGTGAGAAACAAAAAGCGCAGAAAAGAACACGTGAAAAAGAATTTAGCCACATATGTGTAACTGCTTTCACAGTCATGGAAACAACGAAAGACGAAATTGAGACAACGAAATCTTTCATTTTTTTACATATACATGAAGTTTTTCCACTCTTTTTAAGGTATTTCATGGGAAAGTGTACCTGCCCAGTCTCGTTGTCTCATCTTGTTCACTCCTTGTGGAGTTCCCCTGACGGAAGCGATAAATGACAGGCACTGCACACGCCAGCGCACGCAGCTTTAAGCATGTTGTGTTCCTATGGCTGTGCGTACCAGGTGAATGGTGAAGAGACTGCAACGCTGATGCGAACGCGCCGCCAAAGGCCGGCGTTGGTTGCGTTGTGTGCCACCACACCGCACAGCGCAACAGCGTCACCAGCGCGTTGACATATGAGGTAGAACTTCAACGCCTTGACGAAGTTTCATAAGGTGGTGGTGGCTCAACGTGCCAAACACACACATACTCACGCACGCGCACTGATTGACTCCCGCGCAGTCCGTCCTATCTAGGGAAGACGCCGCCAGCTTGCGCTCGCATCGCTCACATGGCATGAAAAGGAGTAGTTGCGCCAAGAGAAATTATAGTGGCCGTCCGTGTCGTTTTGAACCGCCTAGAAAGCAGCCGCGGCCTACCGGTCACGCCACTTGATCATATTCTAGTACACTATACCATCAGGGTATGTTGAAGAGAACGAAGCCGTCTTCTGTTTTGTTACTGCTGCCGACAGCGCTGCAACCTGGCATTGCAAAAAACTGGCATGCCGCTAACGCTTTGCAAATGCACAGCGAAGCAAGCTTGGCTGACTGTCGCGCCTACTGGAACACCATGAACATGGAAAGCTCCACCTCTGCAGTTAGTCATAGCTACGGTATTATCGTTCGTCTCTGCAAGAATCCAGTGCAATTGAATGATTGATATGTGAGGTTTAACGTCCCGAAACCACCATATTATTGGTCCCTTTTTCTGTTCTTTAAAGACCACACATTCATTGTTCGGTACGGTGTTGTCGCAAGTGTTGGAGATTACGAGCTAGCTCGGCGGTGTGCTTTGCCACATGCGCCTGCCTGGTGCTTGCCTTCGGAATTTAGCACGGCTTGGAAGGCTGCTGCATGATCAATACGCAGGTGCTGCTGACACTTCGCTTCGTGGGTCTGTTTTTCTTCACAGACCGTCCCATTCACTGTCAGCACGTTTCTAGGGTTGACCGTGACATACCGATGTGCATAGTGTCTGGAGAAACTAATGTGCGTGCGCTCGGCGCCCCGGCTTCGACGAGATTGGCGAGGCAACTCACGTTGCAGCCAATGATGCGCTTCTTAGGTACGACGAAAGTGATAGGACAGCCAGTTGAGAACGCTCGTGACACAGGTTCCGGACGGATTTTGATTTCTTTTAACCTTGTACAGCTCTCGCTCAAAAAACGTTAGCTGACCACAAGCTAATGCGCCTGGCATAGAAAGAAGCGATTCATCCATGATATAACGCAACATCAACATGTGGCCAGCGTGTTAGGTACTAAATCGTCACTTATCGGAGGGCCACATCTCGTCAGAGGATGGCTGAGTGCCGATTATTTCCCTATCATTTCGGACTGTTGGCCGAACGTCCTCAGTCAACTAATAAGCAGTGTAACCGGTTGCCAATCAGGGCCCCACTTTTGGCCGCCACTGGTTAGGCTATATTACCGGTTGCCGAACGTTGCTCAGTTTGCAAGTCATCAGTCGTCGATCAATTGATCTTGTGATTGAACCTATGAATTTTAAATCTATGACTAAGTTTGCTGTTTTTTTCTCCAGATCGAAATTTGTATAGGTGACCCAGGCGACCTATATAGGTAAGGTGTGTCTAGTGTGGTTGCCTGAGAACGTTCAGCTGTATAAGGACAATATTGAGCCATATTTTTGTATTGCGGAACTATACTTCGTCAGTGTTATTGAAACAGCATCGCAATAAGAACCACGGCCGGTGCAGACGCTCAAATAGGGAATGCTACATCGACGTTGTCCGTGCCATTTCCCCCTTCTCGATGTGCTCATTTTATGTACATATAGACGGGTTTTAAAATTGCATACCAAAGTCGTCCCTCACGTCAATATCTAGCCGCATGAATCACGCGCACGAGTTGTTAGTCACCAAGCAGGGATCGAGTACCCACGCAATGGCTTCCCCCCGCGTCATCATGAGCTGCGTCACGACTATTACGTACAGAAAGAAAAAAATTGATGGGCTTTGACGAATCGTAATATCGAGGCATGAATCACTTTTGCTTCCGACTCCCACGTGTCAAAAACGAATGAGGCACATTTTACGTACGTGTACTGGAGGCTAAATTGCTGTGGGACAGAAACTATACTTCCAAATTCGTGAATTCCCTGCTTGACGTGCTCAGATCTATGATTATTAGGAACACTACCCTGTCCTGCAAGAAACCCGGATTGATTTTTCGTACGTGGACATTGGAAATGTCCAACCACGGCAACATACGCAGGAGTATCGGCCTTTTACATCGACCCTCCACTATAGGGATGCGGTCCCCCCAAGCAACTCTTGCGTAACGTGGTTTAACTCAGTTACGACGTCAAACGAGGCACTGTTTAGGCAGGCTAAACAGTTCAATTCACATCAACAAACTTGTCTACTAGCTCCATCTGGAGTGATTTACGGACCACGAAGATGCTGGCTAAGGGCTGAAAATGTCAGCTGGCGGCACGACCTGCTGCAGAAAAAGAAGCAGTACACCGTCATCACTTCTTTGTGTAAGGCGTGTTGCGCGGGTGATGTGAAACCACCCGCTTGCTGTTTTAAGCTAGTTGCTTGGCCTCTATGAAAGTGCTTTCCGGTTGGCTGAATGAAGGCAGCTTGTGTCTCATTTTCCGCGTGAGGGAGCAATAACAATGCTGGCGGCAGTGAGGTTGTCGACTCCGATGCTCAAAAAAGTGGACGTTGTTTTCGCAGAGGCTAGCGACCTGGGTAGGGTCGGTTATTGAATTACACGACCTTGTCGTCCTCCCAATCCTTCTTTCGTGCACCGAAGGAAGTTTCATTTGCTTGATTAGCCTCACGATACCTCATCTGCCACACAAGTTTTATTAGCAGCTTACACAAGCACTCTTATAGCTTTTACGTAAGCTATACGACAGCGCTATTGTTATAATTAGGCGTACCTAAATTTTGATAGTGTCCAGTGGACTTGTGGACATGAGATGAGTCCTTAATTGGTAGCTGGTATGAATTTGACGACCTAGCGACTTTCATGATCAGCTTGTCCAACTGCACTTTGTCATGGGAAATTCCTAAAAGTGAGTGGGTGCCAGAATCGGTGTTTCGACAGGGGAACTTGTCTTTTTGAAGGCTGCAAGTTCGTACAGTGAATTGCAAATTGCAACACACACACACACACACACACACACACACACACACACACACACACACACACACACACACAAACGCTGTTTACGAATTTATCATCGCAAGCTTCTATCTTATCCTTCTTGCCTTTCTTTAGAAAGCTTCCTTTGAGAAATTTTTAAAAAAATTACCTTCTCCATTGCGAGGTCATGCAAAACTTACTCCCCCACTCTCACGGTCGAAAGTTCCGCTTTGTAGTCGTGTTTTTTTAAGAATATTATAATTGTTGGTGGTTGACGTCCCAAACCAGCCACATAATTATGAGAGACGTCATACTGGGGTTCCAGAAATTTTGACTACCTGGGGTTCTTTAATGTGTACATGAATTAGTAAGCACACGGGCCTCAAGAATTTTTGCCTCCATCAAAAGCTATGCCACCACGGCCTGAGTTTGGTCTTCCGCACTATGGCTCATCAGCCGAGTGCTTTAGCCACTTGACCAGTCGATTTCTTCTTCAACTATATTTATTGCCCAAATATGCGCCGTAACTTCACCAGCTATTGGAATTATCACTCGAATGTCAGATAAAAAAACTCAAAAAAGAAATAAATATTTTTGAGCTTCATACTAGAAAGATGTCGTACTCGCTCACAATGAGGACTATATATGCATTATTTGATCTTCCATTGTATACAATCGCTTTACCTTGGAAACTGCATCTGGAATTGCGCTATGGATAGCCATCGTATTCCGCCTCATCTAAATTAGGCCGCAGTACGATAACAATAGTGATAATAATACTACTTTATTCTGGTATGTGTACACAACAGCTCCATGCCACCGAGGTGAGGCAAAAGGGAACAGACGAAACTGTTTCCTGACTAGGCCTACATCCCGGCTCGGGAACAAAAAAAAAAAGGAGTGAGACATATACTCGTGTAAACAGTTTCGTGAACAAAAAACAAAAAAAAACAAAAAAAAACAAAAAAACAAAAACAGAAACAAGGACAGTGGTGAGGAAAGCGAAAAACATCTAGTACAGCACAATTCATCAGTATCACTGTATAGAAGTCCTGAAATTTCAAGCAATATCGCTATAGAAGAATGAAAACCTAAAAACACCATTTCATGTTGATATGTCCATCAGAATAAAGTTGTGAATAGATTTATAGAATGAAGAGGTGCAATAGTATCCATCATAATTCAGAATTCAAGTGGAGCTAACAATGTGCGTAGCTTAACAATTGAAATGCAGTGAAGTACAACCTGGTGAACAAAAGTATGCATCGCAAGTGGCAAAACATATTGCATCAAGCACTTCATCCTGGATCGAAGAGTGTTCTTACTTTCTTTTTAAAAGGATGTACAGATCTGCTTATCTGTGATAATTCTACTACAGAAGGAAAACTGTTACATATATATATGTACTATTTGATGGCCAAGTGTTTGGGTACCATAATTTGTTCTAGATCGTGCTGAAACAAGTGACGTCCTTCGTAACTTATATTCAATGTGACGAGTGAGGTACATATTGCTGAATGAAGCAAAATCTTGTTTTATACGATTATAAATAAGAACCATCACTTTAAGTTTGTAGCATTCGGTGAAACACAATACACAAAAAACAGAGAATAAATTGCTATGTCTATGTCTATCTGGCCTTTTAGTTATTAGCTGCAATGCTTTTTGTTGCATGGTAATTAATTTCTGTGCATTGGTCCTATTACATGTGCCCCAAACTAAGTTGCAGCATGTGAGGTGCGAATAAACGAGAGAAAAGTATAGCTGCTTTGCCACCGAATGTGGAAGAAGATGGTTAATACGGCTATTAAAACCAATGGATCGAGCGATTTTCAGTTTTACATGACTCACGTGATCAGACCAGCTCAAGTCATTGCGACGTGTACGCCCAGAAATTTGCAGCTACTGGTACATGTTATTTCTGAATTACCAAAATAGAGTTTTGGGTTGTGGTGTATTGCTTTGTTTTTAGCACGGAATAAAATGAAATTAGTTTTTTTCACGTTTAACCTCAGCTGATTTACCCTCAGCCATCCCTCTAATTCTTCAAGCCAACTATTCGCTCTCTGCTCAAGTTCTTTTAGGTTGGGACCAGAAAAGAAGATGTTAGTGTCATCAGCATATAGGATAATGTTCGAAGATGAAGCAATGTTTACAATATCAGTTATGTACAAAGTAAATAGAAGGGGTCCTAATATTGATGCCTGAGATACTCCATATTTTATTGTTCCATTGTTAGAGCGAGTGTCGTTATGTAGCTTTGTGTATTGTTGACGTGCAGTCAGGTAGCTTTTCATAAGGCTTCTTGCAATGTCACGAATTCCATAAATTTCTAGTTTTGCTAAGGGAATGTCATGTTGAACCGATTCAAACGCTTTACTGAAGTCGAGAAATAGTCCAATAGTAAAGTGTTTCATTTCAATGTTTCGAATTAAGACATTTTTTATATAGACCAATGTGGTTTCAGTCGATTTCCCAGGTTGAAAACCGTATTGATGATCACTTATCACATTATTTGCGGAGAGGAAGCCAAAGAAACGTGGATAAACTATTTTTTCAGCAACCTTAGAAAAAATTGGCAGAACTGAAATTGGCCGGTAATTACCGAATTCTGTTTTATTTCCACCTCTAAACCGGCTATGGATATTTCTACTAAACGCGTCAAGAGAGCAGAATTCGATGAAATGTGCTGCTCACAACGAAGTTCGAACCACGAGAAGCTTTACATCGAATCTGCTATCTGCGACGTACGGCGTAAAGCTTGGAGCTGTAGTTCATCGATACTATGAATAAATAAATACGAAGTATTGTATTGTTATTTGCAATAAATTGTCAATAAATCAACGTATGTGTACTTTTAACACATAATTCTGTTTGCTGCAACAAGCATATTACACACGAGTTATGCTGCTGAGCTTCTTTTTACTGTTATTTCCCACAAGTGCGCGAGCACGCATAATACTTTAGCACTAAACGTTACGAACACTTTTTCAATAGAAAGGGTATGACTTATTGTGGTAATTGTCAAGAAAAAGAGACATTCTCTGCAATAGCAATCATAGGTGTACGCAAGGTTCGCTTTCAGGGGATGTGGGAAGGGGATATATCCGTTGCAGTGACCCTCTTCCCTATTATGTCAGTGTATGTGGCTCAAATAACGCCTCCCCCCCCCCTCAGGTGAATAGAGAAGAGGGGGAGGTGGGCTGGGCCTCCCATGCGCATGTATGTGTATGTAGTAACAGTCACTTATTCGAAGTACGAACTCTAGTGATATCGACTTTCGCTCAACGTAGCAACCCAACAGCCCTCATGCTTGCCTCACCTACAAGAATTCGCATCAACGACAACGCGACTTCGTGCTTACTTTAGCGCTAGCGAAATAACGTCAAATAAGTCTGCCACTACAAACTCCCTTCCAGCGTGCCAACATGTATGGTCGGCTAACAGATTGCCTTCATGCCGCGTCGCACCCACGTACACCACTTTCGCCACGCTTATTATACGCAGCAAAGCAGTGTGCCGCACGAGTGGCGGCGTGTTCGCGGTGTCGCGAGCTGATGGTAGGCCTTACCGTGATTTACGACCGTGGTTCAGTGAGATCGAAAAAGCAGGAGCCGCCAGCTGTTCGCACGAATGGCACTGCGTCAGGTAGACGGCTCCTTTCGGAGCCGGCTTCTGTGTCTATTTTTTACACCCGATAACACGTTAGCCTTCTGTGTATATTTGTGGTGTTGCCGCTTTCTATACTGAGCACATTACTGACTTAGCCATTCTGAGTGGTTTCTACTTGCCACATACCATCTCACGGCGGCAAGTTGCACGTGTAGAAAATGCTACGCGCCCCGGGCAGCGCCACGAACTCTTTGCGAAGTAGCCCACTCGTTTTGGTCCTGAGTTAAAGCGACTAGAAACGCCGGCTGCTTGATTAATTTGAACATAATTGCGTGTTAATTGCTCTCGCATCACCAATCAGAGGCTCGGTTGTAGTAATGAGAAAAATTCTGGCATGGTTGCTCAGAAGAAGCTGCCTAACATAAATGCGTTCTTAGCAAACGGGATATTGGGGCTCGAATATATTGACTCCTCGTCAGTTTCATAAATATTTAGAAAGCAGACAAAATAAGAATAAAACTCAGTTTACCGTAACTGGATTTTAATAAATTTCTGATCAACCAAATAAATGCCCATTTACCGATGAATACTCAGGGGTTCACTGATTTCGCATCCCGAATCAGAAAATTATTCTCGTCTCCATACGAGATTTCACATCAATTTTCTGGAAATTACAAAGTATCCATCTTATAGTTTTTACCTAAATTCGAAAGAAACCACTTTTTATTAGTGGTCGCAATTACTGATACCACGTTGAAACATCTGGCTGCCCTAATCTCAGCCCCGAATTCACTCTATAGGAAACTACACTCGCTGCCAATGCTCCGGAGGCTTGATGATGTTTTTATGATATGGATACATTATGAATAACAGGCTATAAATTTGAAGGACACAATGTTAACAAGGACCTCACAGGAAAGAGTGTTAACAAGGATGTCACGTGCTATAGCCTGGCCGCAGTGGTCGCATTTTGATGGAGGCGAAACGGTTGTGGCCCGTGAACTCACAGCTCATGAACCCGCGGTGTCAGCGCACGTTTACACGTGATGGTCAAAATTTCCCGAGCCCTCCACTACGGCATCTCTTATAATCATATTGTGATTTCGAGAGGTGATACCCTACATGTTATTGTTATTATTAACCCAGGTGAACAGATGGCGCACACCCGACAACCGGCCCATCTGCTTTGCCTGCGGTTACGACGGTCACGTAGTCCATTATTGCCATCGCGTACAGCCGGCTCCAATTTCTTCACCTGTTGCTGGCCAACTCAGCCGCCCTTATGACGAAGATTCGCCGTCTATGCCACCTCGGTCTCGCCTAGGTCCATCTCAAAGATCGCCGTCTCCACGACGTCGTTCCCTGTCCCCCATGCGGCCACGTTCGGCTGCTCATGAGCGGGAAAATTAGTCGCAGTCCCTGAGGTAAGGACTGCTACACTATCGCAATGTGAAAGCCCTTAAAGCAGCCCTTCGAATGTCATTGAAGTGCTTGTGGGCGGTGTTCATGCATCGGCTCTAATTGACTCTGGAGCTACCGTATCAGTTATGGACAAAAATTCTGCCGCTTACTTCAAAAAGTGACGACGCCACTTTCTGGGTTGTCCCTCCGAACAGCTAGTTTGCATCGTATTCAAAAAGCAGGGTGCAGAGCTCGCGTTGTCATTCAGGACGATCTGTATGTCACCCAGTTCATCATCATTCCGGCATGCTCTCATGACGTCATCCTGGAGAGGACTTTCTCTCCCGCCATGACGCCATCATTCATTGTGCCACCGCCGAAATTGAACTCTCACCCTTTTCGCATTTGATGCCAGAAGACATTCCCTCGACACCGAGCAAGATTCTAATGAAGGACGATACAACAATGCCTCCAAACTCGACGACGGATGTGTCTGTCTACTGCGCTGGTCTATCCAACACAACTGCACTTGTTTCGCCATCCGACCGCGCTTGTAGCAGCAAAGGGTTGCTAGTACCTTTCGCGACCGTGCAGGTCAACCAAGGCGACGCTGCTATTTTTGTAACCAACCCGTCCCCGTACATTGTTACCATGCTTCGAGGGGAGTGTCTCGGCAGAGTGGAACCAGTAGACGACACACAAGTCCTGGACGTACCCGATGACAAGCGTTGTCCCAGGTCGTGTACCATCAATGCTACTTCCACTTCTGATCCGTCATCTACTTATGTATTTGGCCCCTCCATCGCTGACAACCATACGGCGGTAGAGCGTTCCCAGCTTCTGGACCTGTTGCAAGAATATCGTTATTCTTTCGACGTCGAGCGAAGTTCTCTCGGTTGCACGTCCATTGTTACGCATCGCATCGACACTGGTGCCCATCCACCCTTACGGCAACGTCTATATTGCGTGTCGCCTGCTGAACGTCGAGTAATTAATGACCTGGTTGACGATATGCTCTGACGCGACGTTATTCGGCCCTCGGACAGTCTATGGGCGTCTCCTGCTGTTCTTGTTGCAAAGAAAGACGGTTCTGTGCGGCTCTATGCGGACTACAGACGGCTCAATAAGATCACGCGCAAGGAAGTTTATCCACTGCCACACATCGACGACACGATTGACAGCCTTCATGGAGTCGATTTTTTTTCTTCTCTCGGTCTGCGCTCGGAGTACTGGCAAGTACCCATAGATGACGACTCTCGAGCAAAGACCGCCTTCGTCACGCCAGACGGCTTGTGCGACTTCAACGCCATGACGTTTGGTCTATGTAATGCACCTGCGACCTTTGAGCGCATGATGGACACAGTTCTGCGCAACTTGAAATGGTACACGTGCTTGTATTACCTCGACGATGTCATTGTCTACGCTAAGAATTTCTCCACGCATCTCCAACGTCTGAAAGAAGTTTCCGCACGTGTGAGCAATGCCGGCTTGCAACTAAATCTGAAAAAGTGCCACTTTGCAGCCCAGCAACTCGCCGTTCTGGAGTACGTCGTGTCCAAAGACGACATTCTTTACAATCCTGGCAAGCTTCGGGCGGTGGCCTAAATCCCCAAACCTGCATCTGTCGATGAACTGCGTAGTTGCGTGGCCCTGTGCTCATACTTCCGACGCTTCATACGAAACTTTGCCATGATCATATCACCACTGACGAAGCTCCTTAGAACTAACGGGCCCCTCAATTCGTGGTCATCCAAGTGCGACGACGCGTTCGCGAAGCTCCGCCATTTGTTGACGTCGCCTCCCATTCTACGCCGCTACGACCCTACAGCCCCAACGGAGGTGCACAGGAACGCCAGCAATGTAGGCCTCGGTGCTGTCCTGGCACAGCGCAAACGCGGATTCCCTGAATAAGTCGTAACATATGCAAGCCGTACGCTCACGAGAGCCGAGACAAACTACACTGTCGCGGAGAAAGAGTGCCCGGCGATCGTCCGGGTCCTTACAAAGTTTCAATCTTATTTGTATGGTTGCCCATTCGATGTCGTCACCGACCATCATGCACTATGCTGGTTTTCATGATTGAAGAATCCCTCAGGCCGTCTGACCCGTTGGGCTGTTCACTTACAAGACTACGACATTCGCGTGCTCTACCGCAACGGACGCCAGCATGCTGACGCCGATGCCCTCTCACGCTCCTCTCTACCTCAAGGCGACGTGGCCTGCTCAGTAACCTCAATTGCTGAATCTTCCATTGATGTTGACATCCACGCTACCGAACAGCGAAAAGATAATTGGACCGCCCCGCTGATAGATGTGCTTTCTGATCGGTCCGCAACACCATCCACGCGTGCCTTGCGTCGTCGAGCTCACCATGTCGCCATTCATGACGGCCTTCTACACTGACGCAATTACGACTCCGATGGCCGGCAGTGGTTGCTCGTCATACCCCGCAGTCTGCGGCTGGAGATATGTGAATCTTTTCATTCTGATCCGCAATGTGCGCACTCTGGGGTATCCAAAACTTACCACAGCATTCGACAACGCTACTTCTGGCACGGGATGTACCGCTACGTGCAGCAGTTCGTTCGCTCTTGCCTCACTAGTCAACGCCGCGAACCGTCAGCACATTTGTCGCACTCCGATCTGCAACCGTTACCTTGCCCTGACCGTCCCTTTGGGCGCGTAGGTATCGATTTGTATGAACCACATCCTCTGACGTCGGCTGGTAACCGCTGGGCCATCGTTGCCGTAGATCATTTAACGCGATACGCCGAAACCGCCGCTATCCCTGCAGGCACTGCGCGCGATGTTGCGTCCTTCCTGCTGCATCGATTCATACTGCGCCACGGACCACCCCAAGCGCTTCTCAGCGATCGAGGCTGTGTCTTGTTGTCGGAAGTTGTTGAAGCCATTCTGACGGAGTGCCATTCTGTCCACCGCAAAACTAAAGCTTACCACCCACAGACGAACGGCCTCATTGAACGCTTTAACCGCACCCTCGGCGGCATGCTTTCAATGTACGTCGCTGCCAACCACACGAATTGGGATAATATACTGCCCTTCGTCACCTACGCCTACAACACCGCCCTTCATAGCACGACCGGTTTTTCACCCTTCTACTTGCTGTACGGATGGCAACCGTCGCACACCATCGACACGATACTCCTGTACACGCCGGATCCATCTGAGTGTGCACCCATTTCTGAGACAGCCAGGCTTGCTGAAGAGTGTCGCGATCTTGCCAAGACTTTTACGACACATGAGCAAGAGCGGCAGAAGAGTATTCGTGATGGCTCCACCACTTCTGAGCCCACGTTCCTTCCTGGTGCGCTTGTATGGCTCTCGATACCGAACTGTGTAGCTTGCCTCTCTTCCAAACTACTTCCCAAATACGAAGACCCTGACCATGTCATCGAGCGCACCTCTCCCGTCTACTATCTTATCGAACCCTTTGAACAATCTTCGGACATGCGCCGCCCATGGCGCGACATCGCAAACGTGGAGCGCCTGAAGGCCTATTATCACCCACTCATAGTAACAAGCTGTTAGGTCGGCAGGCGGCTCCGTCTTCAACCCCGGGGTAATTGTAGCAAAGCCTCCGAACTCTGAAATGGGTCGAACTCTTGAGTACCTCCTAGTGGGCCTACCCAACAAGGACGCCACTCGCGCTGAGAGTCCGTGCTTGGCCGTGACTGTCGCCATCGTGTATGCTCGCTGGTTGCCGCCTAAAAGACGCCTTATCAGTAGTTGTAGTGCAGTGTTAACATAAAAAGCGCAAACCTCAAGTAGTTTTTAACATTATGCATAACTAATATAAATGAAAGTTCACAAAACCACGTGCTAAGCAGTAGTTCATTTGACCCCAACTCTTTGACGTTGATCATGAAATTAATTTCTAATTTTCGCCATGTCGCTACTCATCAATTCACGCCTCTATGGGCCTCTCAAATTCAACAATTTGGCAAAAATTTGCCACTAGGGGCAATTTGGCCCCTAGTGGCAAACCTGATATATGCTACATATCCGCAACTCTGTGGGACAAACTCGCGGGTATGAGCCACATGTTTGGGGTAAAGGGTTTGACGACGTAGGCGACAATAGTGTGATAGTGTTGATTCATATGACCAGCTATTCGTATGCTCAAGCAATCTTACCCTCGAATAATAACTTTGTGTTGCCCTAGGTTGAGCGGGTGATCACGAGAGCACCCAGATTTAGGTGGCTTGACAGACAGACCGACAGACAGACAGACAGACAGACAGACAGATAAATAGATAGATAGATAGATAGATAGATAGATAGATAGATAGATAGATAGATAGATAGATAGATAGATAGATAGATAGATAGATAGATAGATAGATAGATCTTCGAAGTGCCTCCAGTACGCAAAAAATGATTCGCATTTAAAGCAAACTCTTCAGGGCGAACCTGCTCCAGATAAAGCGGATAGCACGCAAAGCCGGCGCATTGAGCACCAGCGCCAAAATCTGATACTGGTTGAAACGCATGAGCTGCTTATTCCCGCTCTTTATTATCATTGTACCTGCTAGGCTGCATGACTGATCATTCTTTTTAGCGTGATCACTCCGATTCGCATGGATCTACAGTAAACACACCGACTCGTGTCGCACCTGATTTGTGAATAAAAACAATCTAAAGAAATTGGCGAAGTTCTACAAGCTTCGGCTACAGGAAGGCACGTCTAATACAGGTGCACATTTGTTTGATTGGACGCTCTTCTAAAATTGCGGCTTGCCATCACGGGGTTTATACTTTTTATTATGCTAGTACAACCGAATTAGCGGTTTTAGAGAGCAGGACAATTAAGCCAGAGACCGTTCCTGCTCATCGCTCTTCTTTCCACACGTTCAGGCATCGAAATGGGCTGGTTACTGCTGTTTTGCCACTTTTGCCTCTTTCAAGGCGAAGTGTGAATGCACACTTACATGTTTGTTTCTGCAGGATGACAGTAACCTCTGGAGCCTTGATTCGTTTATTTCTTTATTTATTTACAAATTACCTGCATTATCATATAAGCATTACGTAGGGGGACAGAAACAGAATTAGTACAAACTAATGCATAGCAAGTATATATAAACACACATATTAAGAGTAAGAACTTAATTCGAGACGAGCTTGACCTGGCATACACTGATGATGGTATATACAGATGAGGAGATTATACAAATGATGATGACACGTCCAATTCACAGGGTTAGTGGCTGCACTCACAGACAGTGGCTGCACTCACACGCTGGTAACTGCTTCCTGGCCGCGCGACAGACAATATTAAGAATTGCATCGGATAAACACATTGAGCCGAGAAACAAGCACAAGTTCTGTCCCATGGCAACGGTGGACTGAGGGAGCTTTGTGTGGTGCTATACGGTAATTAACGTGGAACGTTTGTTCAATAACCATATAAGGTCTTATGCAATGGCCGAGAAATTTTTCACATAAGCTGGGCACACGCGTGGGAGTTCAGAGAAGAACTTCGTCTCCTGGAGAGAAGGTGACGGCATGGTTAGTTGAGTCGTAGCGAGACTTTTGAGCTTCCTAGGAGACGCCGGTGTTAATTCGGGACACATGACGGCATTGCTTGAGGCGAGGCAAAAATTGTGCGCATAAAGGGCCTGCTGAGGTAGCATGAGCATTACAAAGGCCGAAAGGCATTACGTCAAATTCATAAATCCCATCTGGGGTAGAAAAAGCGGCCTTCTTTTTGGCAGATTTGGACACTGGTATTTGCCAGTAGCGGGCCCGATCGCAGATGAAGGGTGGAAAAATACTCTGCGCCATGCAACGAATCTAGTGTGTCGTCAATTCGTGGGAGAAGGTAAACATCCTTGCGCCTTATTTTGTTCAGTGCCCGGTAATCAACACCAAAACGCGCTGTTCTGTCTTTCTTTTGCACCAAAACAACTTGCGAGAACCATGCACTCGAGGTAGGACGTATTATATTCCGTTGAAGCATGCCTGAGACGTTTTCTTCGATTATCAATTATCGCGTGTCTCTTGCGTTCTGCAAGAGACACGCGATATAGGCTCCGGTGAATAATTCGAGAGCTATTAGTCTGAATTCGGTGAGTCGCGGAAGTTGTCATACCAAGGACAGCATGATGAACGTCGAACAAAGATATATGTCGGTTCAATAAAATCAGCAATTCTTGAGTCTGGGTTGCTGTCAGGTCAGGGCTTAATGTCATTGTGGGAGAGTGTAGTGGCGGCGAGCTTGACTCTGGTAGGATTTCTTGACACGCAATGGCAACAATTGCAACGGAATGCGGATCAATAGCGCAAGTGGCTGTTGATCCATAGGGCAGCAATATTGGTTCGGGGGTCTGATTTAACGCAGTAATGAAAGCAGAGCCTTCAGGAAAACGAAAACGGACAAGGCCTGCAATGATCGCAATGCCCCGATGAACCGTGTGGCCATCAGGTAGTAGGAGCACGCCGTCTTTTACAATGTTGATGCAATTAACGCTAATTACTTCTTCTCGGGATGGCCAAAAAATGCAATCAGAGGTTGTGACGAGGCGAATGCACCCTTCGTGTTCCGATAAACAAGAGTCAGTAGCATTGAAGTGGTTTAGACGCTGACGAAAAGATATAGAAGCGCATGCAGGCGACAGGAAAGCGCACCCCGAAACGAGTTCATGGGTTCACTCAAGAAAAATTGCAACGGCAATATGATGACGCATACTGTCAATAAAAACACGAACTGTACACTGGGCGAGTGGGCGAGTAATAGCGTTTGTCAGAGCACAGAGAGACAGGCCCGAGTAAGGTGGAGTGACTTAGCGGAAATGGGAGCAAAGGTGAGAGCCAATAATCGAAAAAGCAGCACCAGTATCCACTAAAGCTTCGACGCTTATATCTTCTACTAACACGATTAAGAAGTTCGATGGTTTGTCTGAAAGAATTGCTGGCTGCCCGGGGGATGCAGTTTCCCCTCTTAAAACTGCATTGGCAAGTTTTCCGAGTGGGCATTCAGAACGTCGAAGGCGGTTTGCGGAGGCGACATGGAACGGCGATTTGGAGTTGGTGAGCGGCGGCGAGCCTGACGGGAGTTCACAAGCATACCCATACTGTAAGCAGGAGAGGGCGAACGCTGAAAAGAACACCGGTAACGCAGGCGCTGGTAGTTCATGAGAGGACTGAAGCGTCCGCGTTCCTCTGAAGCGTAGCCACGTTGCTCGTCCTGTTGTCGCTTTCGGCTAAAGTGAGATATGTGACCCTTATAGCCGCAGTAAAAACATATCGGGCGAGGATGACGCGGGACGGTGTGATACGGCTGTGAACGCATCCGTGGTGACACTGACACCAAAGCTACACGGCCACCTGGTGTAGCCGCTGGTATAGTGGTGGGTGCTGAGAGTGCCGCAACTTCAGCGTACGTTGGTACCTGACGAGGTCTGGATTCGGCTGAACAAGGTAGGTGTGACTCTGACGCAATCTCTTGCCTAATGATTTCCCGAAAGTTGGTTGGAGCTGAAGCTAAAGTAGGTGGTGGAGCGCAGGAAGAGCAGCACCTATGAAGCTCTTCACGAACGATGTGTGGACCAGGGCACGGTTTCCCAGGGCCGCAGAAAGACGAATGTCCGAGGCATCATGACAGAGATGAAGAGACTGAAGTTTGTCTAGTGTCTGGGAATCGGTGCTTACATCTTGAGTCGTGGTAGGATTTTGCGACGCAAAGGCGTTGATTGCGATGGTATTTGTACAACTGATAATATGGCGAATTTGGTCGCTTTGGGGCATAATTGAGTTCACACGCTTGCACAAGGCAAGATCATCCTCAATGTACGTGGTTCACGATTCACCCGCCTGTTGAATACGTTCAGCAAGCTTCATTGTTGCTGCCTCAGCGCGAACACTGGGGAAACCAAAAATTTGACGAAGCTGCCATGCGAACGTGGCCCAGTCGGGAAGATCTTGAAAGTGGTTCGAAAACAAGGTTTTGGCAACATCAGTCAGGTAGAAAGGGACCTTACGTACTTCAGGTAGAGTATCCTGCCTGTTCAACTAGCTGACGAGGTCGCAGGTGTGTAGCCATTCTTCAACGTCATACCCTTTGACACCAAAGAACACTGGCGGATTCCACTTGTGGCTGTGGATGTCCAGAGTCGAAGGCGAAGGCTGTACAGGGGCGGTGCTGGATGAACCAGGAATGTCTTGCACTGCCATGGCAGGTGGTAGTAGGCGGTGACCCGACCCGAGCTCCAGTGATAACGTGCGGGAGGACTTGGGGCTCGAGAAGCACCGTCCACCACTAATAAGGAAAAGCTTGTTGCTGATACTCATCACCTCAGATGAATGGCGCTCACCCTAAAAGGAAGATGGACCAATAACCGGGCGGCCAGATACTTAATGACAATAAAATGAAATATAGCCACTCTGCAAAATTAGTTTAGAGATAAAACGGCAAATAAACGAATATGGTTGCTGAGAAAACAGTCGATAAATATCTTGCTCCTGACAGACATAGCTACGAATTATAAACGAAAGATCTGGCAAGGTTTGGGTTCTTTAGTACAGTAATCCTTTAGTTTCGATGATGTAGTCAAACACAGTGGAGCATATATCCCTGTGGCAGAAACCAAATGAAGTGCCACTAAGTGATAAAAGTACCGGTACAATTACTTGTACTCCTAACTTCTGTATTAGGGCTTCTAAAAATTTTTTCCCTAGTAAAACTCAACCTTCTACCCACTCCCTCGGTTCCCTTGAGCAGAGCTCTCCCAGCTGCCCAGCGGCTGTTGCTACAGAAGGGAGTGGAAGGTTGGTTGCTGTTCGGTGTCCGTGCTGTTTTGTCGTGGCTGCTGCTGCTTGTTCGGGGATGGAGGCCAGCACATTTCAAACGTTACAACAAGTCGACTTTATACACAGAAACTTATGTACATATTTACAAGACTTGACCGTCGGAACCATCGCATGTTGCCTCGGCAAGCCGATAGTGCAGAGCACTCTTTGTTGCGACCAGACCCTCTTGCGAGGACTCGGAAGCCAGGTTTCAATACCTCGGTTGCCCTTCCCGATTCTCCTCACGGCCAATCAAAGCAAATTAGTCAGTTTATTGGACAGACAACACACTTGTTGCCATCCCCTCCTCGCGCTGTCTTCTTCTCGCACTCGACTACTCGGTCAGAAAGAGAGAGACGAAAGGACCGGCCAGCACACAACGTTCCGCGAACTGTGCGAACGCACATAAAGGTGGCGCCGTTCGGCTGCGGGCCTCCTGCATTACCGCGAGATGACTACGCTGTCCAGCATGACAGCCGACCCGTGGACTCTACTCCTGACAGATGGGTGGCTATGCACTGTCCTCTCGTCACCCGCCGGCAACCGCAGTCCGGGGACCATTTAGCTGGTTGCTAGAAGCGGCGACTGACCACGGTATTCTTGCCAGAAGGGGCGCGCTTACGCCGAGATTATCGTCTCCCGAGATTCGGCTTTTTGAAAAGCGCGCCATTTTTGAGACCGAGAAGACTCGCTCCCATGGCCTGTGACGCCAGACCTTACACGCCTTTTCCAAGATTCGCGCAAGCGCTCAAATGCAGCTGCGCGAATTACAACATAAAGAGATGGCGCCGCATGTCCCCAACCCTGTGGCCATACTTCGCAGTTCCTTGATCGTCAGAGGCGTTTCTGCAACGCGTGCGATACTTTCTCTGCTTAACCCTCGGGGCCCCACCAAACGGTTGCCACTACATAGCAAAAAAAAAGAAAAAAAAACCGACACGAGGTTACTGTGTACACAAGCACAATCTATAAAGCAGGCAAGTAAAACAACAACAAACTTCTACATGCTTACAGTCGTACACATACACAAAAAAACACTTCACTGAAACACACCCACCCCCTTCGGCACATGGTGCCGTTCGAATTCAACCAAAATACCAATAACTCCTGCATGCTACACACGCGCACAAGAGAAACAATACACTTCACTGAGGCACATAGACCTTTCAACGCGTGGTGCTGTTCAATTGTCAACAGGTTCGCGCACACCACTCTTGAGTGTCCATCACGCGCCTAGTCCTCTGGTGTCTCGACCTCCGGAGCACCGCTGCCGATTCCCCAGCACTCATTAGGCACCCTCGAAAGCGCATCTGCGTTGCCATGCTCGACGCCTTTCTTGTGCTGCAGCACTACATGATACCGCTGGAGCGCCAAGGCTCAACGGGTAAGCTTAGCCCCAGGAAGAGTGCCCTAGGTGAGAAAAGCTAGTGGGTTGTGGCCTGACACCACGGTAACCTGTGCGCCAAAGTGCCAGAAATCAAACCTTTTCAGCCCCAGATGACTGCAAAGGCCTCTCACTCAATCGTCGGCCAGCGCGTTTGAGTTGGAGAGAACTTGTGGCTCGCAAATGCGATCGGCATCTCGGTACCATCGTCCGTACGTTGCGACAGGCAGACTCCAGCCGCGACCGCGGACGCGTCTGTAAACAGCCAATACGGCCTCTCGGGATCTGGGGTCGATAATGTTGCGATCTTAAGCCGCTGAAACGCCCTGTCAGGTTCCGCGGACCACGGAATTCGGTTCGGGATTCGCTTCCCCGTTAGCTCTGTTAGGGGCCTCGCTACCTCTGCGTAATCTTTCACATAGCTTTGGTAGTAGCCACACAGGCCCAGTACGCTGCGTAGTTCTCTTTTAGTCTCCGGCGCCTTTAAACCTTTGATCGCTGCAAGCTTCTCATGGTCAGGTGCATGCCGTCCTGAGCCTACCACATGTCCCAAATAGCGGATCGAAGGACAAGCTATCTGGCACTTATCCCTCTTGACCTTCAGATTAACCCGCTTTAGGGTCTCAAACACCTGCCCCAGGTGTTCCGCGTGCTCTTCGAGCGTTTCGCTAAAACGGCTATATCATCCAGGTATGCACAGCAGTATCCGCTGTGTGGCCTTAGCAGTTCGTTCATTGCCCTCTGGAATGTCTGGGCAGCGTTTTTAAGCCCGAAGGGCATTACCGTCCAGGCAAACTGTCCGCGATGACACGCAAACGCTGTCAGCAGGCGCGAAGCGGACTCAATTGGTACCTGCCAATAACCTCTTCGCAGGTCGAGCAGCGTTATGAACGTCGCTTTTCCTACGCTCATTATGAATTCTTGCTGAAGGTCCATCGGGTATGCGTCCGCCACCGTCCCTGCGTTTAATGCCCGAAAATTGACACAGAGTCGCATGCAGCCGTCTTTGTTCTGAACTCATACCAGCGGATGGGCATACGGGCTCTCGCATGAAAACATCAACCCCAATTCGAGCAGCTCGTCTACCTGACTCCCCACCTCGACCTGTAAGATTTTGGGTACCCTGTACGGATGTGGGCTTCTGCGGACAAACCCGTCTTGCAACCTTATCTCGTGTGGTCTTACTGCCGCTACCGTCGGCCCCCCGCCAAACTGCTCCACATGCCTCTTGAACACTTCGCAGATCACCCCGCGTTCCCGTTCTACTAAATGGGCTACCATATCGCGCGATGGAAAAACTTCTTCACTACGCATTGCCCTTGGCTGTGGGGCGCACTCTACTTCACCGAAATCACCGTCCTCCTCGAACATTACTCTTACCGACATAACCCTGGACTGATACGGGCGCAGCTTATTCGCGTGCACCAGTTTCCGGTTACCTGCTGGCATCTGCACGAAGTATGAATGCTCGCGGTATCTCTGGGTGACGCTACCTGGCCCTTCCCATTTCGGAAACATTTTCCCTGGTCGTTGATCATCGAACAGCAGTACCAAATCACCGACGTTAAACTCTTTTGCCTTCGCCCTTTTGTTGAATTGCGCAGCGTAGGTGTTTTGCGATTTCGAGCTGACCATATCCGCCACCTGCGCCGCGCGCCTAAGCCGCCCTCGTAATTCTTCCATGTACGCCGCTGGCGACGCCCCCAACTCTCCCGGCACTGCAGTTTCCCCCATCCAAGCCCTCTTAAGTACACTTAACAGACCCGTTGGTTGCCTCCCATACAGCATCTCAAAAGACGCTACTCCGGTCGTACCGTGTGGGACTTCCCTGTACCCCCACAGCAAGAACGGCACAAATTGATCCCAATTCCTACCCTCCTTCTCTATTATGTGGTATAGCACGTTCTTAAAGGTCCTGTTCCATCGCTCGACCGCCCCATTGGTCTCAGGGTGCCCCGGCGTGAAAAATCAAGGAAAACAACCAAGTTTCGACAAAAACTCTCTGGTCAGTGCCGCTGTAAAGTTGGTGCCGCAGTCGGACGCTATAACCTCGGGTATGCCTGTTCTGCTAAATACTGCCAGTAGTGGATCGCAGGTTGCCCTAGCGCTTAACGAACACAAACACACCACCTCGGGCCAGCGCGTGCATAAGTAGATGACGCATAAACAGTACTTATGGCCCCGGCCTGATACTGGCTCCAGCGGCCCAATATGGTCCACGTTAACCTGCTGAAACGAATATCTTGGTCTCGTAAGGAATTCGATCGGGACGCTGTCCCTGCGACGCCAGTCTGCCCTCGCCTGGCAACCATGACAACTGTTGCAGTGGCGTCGTACGTCGTCTCCTACGCCTGGCCAATAAAAACTGTACTTAATCCTAGAGCACGTTTTACGGCAACCAAAATGCCCGGCCCAGCTTGACTCGTGCGCCAGTTGCGAAACTTCTCCTCTGCGGCATTCCGGCAGTACCAGCTGCGTTACTGATTGCCCCAACACCTTATCCTTATGATAAAGTAACCCGTCGATTACTAGCATGCTGCCTTTTCCTGTCGCCGCTCCTCTCCACGCTTCCTGTAAAGTCGGGTCTCCCCGTTGTTTCTCGCGAAATTCGACTGACGCGGTGCTCTCCTTCATGCCGACGCTCGGGGCTTCGTTAGGAAACACGCTGTCATCCCGCTGATCCCCTTCATCGCGGCTTGCTACAGCTACCTCGCTGATCAACACCTCCTCGGTCGCGTGTCGCTCTAATAATTTTACACGAGTGTCCAGCTCGTCCTGACGCCATACGGCCTCTGCTCTGCTCATGTCTAAGGTACCCTCCACCACCCCTTCGAGGGTGCTCTCCTCGTGTAGTAGTTTCCATGCTTCTTCGGAAAGTAGGCAGTCTGTTCGTGCTGTTAGACGGTCCATTAACGCGCACAACACTGGGGCTGGTTCCCTAACGTCGGAAAAAACTCTACGTTCGCGCGACATAGTCAGTGGTATAACTGCGAGCTTGGCCTGTACTTTCTTCCCGAACGCCGAAGTCAGGTTGACCATCCCGTGCGGTTGCACCAACTCTGGCGGGACCACGCTCTCACGTACTACTGTAATTTCCGCACCTGTGTCCAACACTGCTCCTATGTGTTTGTCTTTGCAGTCAAGCGATACTGCGATTAAATCACTGTGTGCGGCTGGGGGACCTTCAATAGAAACACGCGCCGCTAAGCTGTCTTCTTTACTGTTCGGAAGCACTTCCGTCGGCTGTTTCTGACGCTGCGGGCAATTCCTTTTCTGGTGCCCTGTACTGCCGCAACTGTAGCAGGCCCTGGGCTTTTGTTTCCCCTCCACGATACGGTTTTAGATGCGGAGCATCTTATACTCGCGCCTTGTAGTGCGCCGTCCGCGCCGTCCGCACCGCTTCTCGAACATTCGACAGCTGACGCGCGCGCATGCGCCGTCGCGCCGTCGCCCACTCTTCCACCATCTGTGCATCCCTTCCTCCTCTACACACCGCGCGCGCTTCACTCCTCCACCATCTGTGCACCCTTCCTCCTCTACACACCGCGTTCGACATCTACAATTCTCCTGATTCTCCAGTGGACGCGCATGTGGCGTCGCGCTTCGAGAACATTCAACAGCTGACAGTGCATGCGCCGTCGTGCTGTATATATACTCAAGGTCGGCGCTCGCTCGCTCAGTTGCCGCTCGTCGGTTGGTTTGTACGGCGCGTCGAGGTCGCGGTGAAATGAATTCCAACGAATCCACAAACACAATGATCGACGTCCCTTCGACCAGCGCCGCCCTTTCGCATACGTGTGTACGTGTTCACTCATTTAACACCCCCTCCTACAACCACGTTAACCAATTTAGCCATCGACCCAAGTAAGTCGCAATTTAACACCCCATTTCACAACCACGTTAACCAATTTAGCCATCGACCCAAGTAAGTCGCACTTTAACACCCCGTTAACCAATTATATGGTCCGCATCCTCCTCAGTGTTCCCCCGAGGGAAGCTGCGGGCAATTTTTTTCGCTGTTCATCCCCTGTGCTTCTTCAAACGTTCGCAGCAACGCGGATACCTCTGCGGCGCTCATCCACGCTCTACCTTTTTGGAGTGCCACATATCGCAAGGTCTCCTCCGACAAATTTTTCTTTAATTGGTCGGCCACCAAAATCTTGACCAGGCCCTCGAATGTCGACACCCCTCTTGCCTCAAGGTAAAAGTGGAGGTAGCTCTCTAAACCTGTCGAAAAAGGTCTCCACCCTTCGTTCACACGCTTACCTGACCCCGAAAATCTTTTTAGATATTCCCCGGCTGAAGGTCTGAGCTCGTCAAGCACCGTTTGCTTGATTACCTGATAATCTTTGTGCTCTGTTGGGCTTAGCCGCGTGGACAAAAACGGGACTCTCTCCGCTACCATTGGGAAGACTAAACGTCCACAAAACTCTCCTGGTACCTCGTACGCTTCTAGGGCACTTTCCGCGGACTCAAACCACACCGGTGCTTCAGCCTCGGCTGGAAACTTTGGTAACACCCCTGTGAGGACTTTTGAGTAGCGTCTCAGTTCGCTACATGGATCCCGCCTGCCCAACTCGGGTCCACTCCACCGAGAGCTCCCACCCATCATCTGCGACAGCCTCTCCATCTCCAACCGCAATTCCTGAAGTCTACACTCCGGCGTGAGATTTCCGAAACGGTCATGTTTCTGGCTCTCCCGCGCACTACTCTCTCCCGGGTTTCCCACGTCGTTTTCGTCCCCCCTGGCTTCCGAGTCCTCGCAAGAGGGTCTGGTCGCAACAAAGAGTGCTCTGCACTATCGGCTCTGCCGAGGCAACATGTGACGGTTCCGACGGTCAAGTCTTGTAAATATGCACATAAGTTTCTGTGTATAAAGTCGAGTTGTGTAACGTTTAAAATGTGCTGGCCTCCATCCCCGAACAAGCAGCAGCAGCCCCGACAAAACAGGACGGACACCGAACAGCAACCAACCTTCCACTCCCTTCTGTAGCAACAGCCGCTAGGCAGCTGGGAGAGCTCTGCTCAAGGGAACAGAGGGAGTGGGTACAAGGTTGAATTTTACTGTTCGGTGTCCGTCCTGTTTTGTCGTGGCTGCTGCTGCTTGTTGGGAAATGGAGGCCAGCACATTTCAAACGTTACAACAACTAGACTTTATACACAGAATCTTATGTACATATTTACAAGACTTGACCGTCGGAACCGTCGCATGTTGCCTCGGCAGAGCCGATAGTGCAGAGCACTCTTTGTTGCGACCAGACCCTCTTGCGAGCACTCGGAAGCCATGTTTTAATACCTCGGTTGCCCCTCCCGATTCTCCTCACGGCCAACCAAAGCAATTTAGTCCCTTTATTGGACAGACAACACACTTGTTGCCGTCCCCTCCTCTCGCTCTCTTCTTCCCACACTCGACTGCTCGGTCGGAAAGAGAGAGACGAAAGGGCCGGCCTGCACACAACGTTCCGCGATCTGTGCGAACGCACACAATGGTGGCGCCGTTCAGCTGCGGGCCTCCTGCATTACCGCGAGATGAATACGCTGTTCAGCATGACAGCCGTCCCGCGGACTCTACTCCTGACGGATGGGTGGCTATGCACTGTCCTGCCATCACCCGCCGGCAACCGCAGTCCGGGCACCATTTAGCTGGTTGCTAGAAGCGGCGACTGACCGCGGTATTCTTGCCAGAAGGGGCGCGCTTAGGCCGAGTTTATCGTCTCCCGAGAATCGGCTTTTTGGGAAGCGCGCCCTTTTGAGACCAAGAAGACCTGCTCCCATGGCCTGCGACGCCAGACCTTACATCCCTGATAAGAGAAACAAAGACAGAATAAAAAGAAATGTTCAATTGTTTCAGTTTCAATGCAAAAAATTCACAGTGGTGACGCCTTAAGTCGAGCTTTTTTAAGGTAGTAATATAGTTGTGGAACTGTACAGCACAATTTGGTATAAGTGACTTCTAATTAGCAAGATACCCACCACTGTTTATTCCAGCAATACCCTAAAGGCTCAAAATCTTTACACTTATCTAAATTACCCAGTCTCCATTACAAACAAGAATTTAGAAACCTTAGCGCTGTCACGTAAGCCGTATCTGGAAAAACTAGGATGGTGGGTCCACACGGGGATACTCCTGCTAAAGAGTCCGCCATTCCGTTCAAATATAATCCGCGCGGTCCTGGAACCCCTAGCAAATGCATTTTTTTAAGTTTTTCGGTATTATTTGACAAAACGTATTCATCAGTTCTGGCATTTGCTGCCACAGAAAGTGCACTATATACTGATAATGAATCTGTAATGATCACCACTGATGATTCGCTTGAGGGCAAATCGCGTAGGGCAAGAACAATAGCCCATAATTCTGCATTGAATACGGGGGTATACTCTAGGACTCGAATCAGAAAGAACCAGTCAAAACAAGGAGAGAAGATGCCAACCCAAGCCTTTTCTTTTCACACAGATTCATCAATCCCAACGATAGCGCTTATCTCCAGGTGAGCTAGATAATCTGCTAACTGGTTATTTAAGTACATATGTGCCAATTGTTTCGCGTTATGAGGAAGTATATTGTCAAATTATATTCTAAGAATTGACTTTGTGTTGTTCATTGGGCCAATATGTTTAATGTTTACATTTAATTGCTGTAGCATTACTTGTGCAAGTATAATTTGCGGGGTGTGTAGTTGCGACCAGTGTTTCAAAGAACAAAGTTGGTTCTTGACTGAAAACATAAAATGAGCGTCTTTGGTGTGAACTGTATATCTTTAAGAATGCTTGCACAGTAAGAATATAAAACCTATTTGGCAGAGAAGGTAGGTGAGCTTCCATATACAACCCGTTGTTTGCAACAAACTTTGGGAGACCCAGACACCCACAAAACACATCTCTTTCCAGCAGCATTGGAGGTCTCATATTATAAGCTAGACTGCCAGAAAATAATACACATCCAAATTCCACGATTGGCCTCACGTAAAGTTTGTCTATCATTATTAGCGCATCTCTTCTTAAACCCGCTTTCCGGTTTGCGAGCTTCCATAGCCAAATCATTGCGCGAGTTGCCTTGGAGTACGCATCATCAATGTGGCTTCTCCAATTTAATGTATGTTTACATAGGATGCCCAAAATATGGAAGATAGTTAGCCTGCGAAATTAGCTCAGGAATATATTTTAACCAGATGTTGATAGGCTGCAGAAAAGAGAATGCGAGAAGCGCACTTTTCTTTACGTTCAGTGTCAGGTGAATATTTTTGAGCCATCCTATCATATTGAGATAATTTTGTAGACTCTGGTATTGGGATTGAAGATCAGTATTTCTTGCAAAAAAAAGCAATATCGTCCGCGTACACATATAGTTCAATATCCTTATATGATGGAATGGGGCTTAAAATTCTGTTAAATAAAACAGGCGACAGGACAGCCCCCTGTGATATGCCACGTGTCTTCTTATATCTATGCGATGAGTACTCGTCTTTAAAGCATTAATACTATCTTCCTCTTAAAAACTGCGAAATTCTTGCAGTGATGTAGTTGGGAAAGTTGTGATATTCCATCTGTTTCAAGAAAATTGAATGGTCAACCCTACCGTACGGTTTAGCCAAATTTAGACTAACCAATGCACAATATTGACGCGGACGCCTTGCCAGTTGTATTTGGCGCTCTAAATCAACATGCGCACACCAAATTGAGCAACCAGATCAAAAACCGATTGCGCTGGGGTTTAAAAATGCATTAGTATCTATATATTTTATTAACCAGGCATTCAAAACTCTTTCAATTAGCCTAATCACATTAGGCGTGAGTCATATCGGCCTTACGTTGTCTAAAACAAATCCTGTTTTTTGCTTTTTAAGAAGTGGAATCCCTTTAGACAGCTTCAATTCGGCAGGCATCTAAGCTTTTGTCAAAAAAAAAGTCCACCAGATTAAAGAATTCAGTTGGACAAATTTCGAACATTACTTTTATTGTATTTCGTTTTCACCCTGTCCTTGCCGACGAAGGATGGACGGTGCTTCGTCGAGTTGCAATAACTGCAGCTTTTTTGCCTTCTTCCCATTTTTCGCCATTGTATCTGTTTTAGTGAAAATAAAAATAAAAAACTAAAAATAAAAATAAATCATTGAATTGGTTACCCCGTCTTGTCCAGGTGCTGAAGAAGATAAGTGCCTTATTATTCCTGCCAGCTCATCTAGAGTAACCTCCTTGAAATCATGGCCCTCCATTGAGTTCACAATGTGCAGTGGTATAGTTGACATAAATCTTCCTTGAAGCCCTTTTGCAATATTTTTTTTTCAGAGAGTTCACGGGGGGAAAGAACGGAATAGTCAATATTTTCAGCGGGTGGCAACATGTTTCGCGATCTTAAAAATCTGAAGAGCGCTTTTTTGTTTTTAGCCATAGAAAGATAATCACATCGTTTCATATTATAACTTTCTTTTGCTGCACCTATTGTGCGTTTGAAGTCTGCTGCTGCGAATTTATAATAATCACGCCAATTTTCGGACATTGGTTGCCAACAAATGTTTCCAAGCAGCTTTACGTTTTCTATAGCTTCTCATGCACTCTTCAGTTCACAGTGGACTAAAAGAACCTCTTGTTTCCGAGTTTAATGTAAAAGTTGCGTCTTTTACTTATCTTTTTAACACTGAACACAGACTCATAGCCCTTATGTCACCTTGTATGTACTTGCGGTGAATGAAAGTAGCCCTAAAGTCTTTTTCTAATTTTCTATAGTTGAGAAAGGAGGTGACTTTTTCGGCGACAAGGATTTTCGGAAAGTTGAGGACAAAACTACTAAGCAAGTGGCCACTGTTAATTGCACAGTCTAAATTTTGCCACGAACATTTACTTAGAGATGAGCCTAAAAATGTCAAGCCTAATAGAGATTAAGATAGACGTCGAAGAAAAGTAGTAGCGTGCGAACCTAAACAAGATGAATTCTTCTTAATAGCCCAATCTCACAAGTGTTTTCCACTTCAATGTTTTGAAACCCCAATCCACATGATGTGAATTGAAGTCTCTGGTAATTATTATATCTTTTCAGTGATTATTATATCTTTGGCTGGTCCACTGAGCTTCCAATAGTTCCAAGAGTGTGTTATGGGTCCCTAGGGCTAGCAGACGTGTCGTGGCAGTGTAGTGTTCGTTGCCGTGGCGAACTTTGTCGCCTTTCGCAGCATCACGTCGACTCGCACCTGCTCCGACTGGATAAGTGTGTGGAAAGGGAGATGGTATGTGAAGCGGCTGATTACGCAGGCCTGCACCAGCCACAGCAGATCACGTTCTCGTATCCCTGAACCCCTGTTTGGTACCCGTCATGTCATGGCGAGAGTCTGTACGGTTTGTCGGGACAAAAGAGGAACAGTGTAGTCAGCTCTTCCATTCACTTGAACATGTAAGCCAAGTATGCGAACATGCTCCACCGGAGGGACGGCAGTGCCATCCATGTGCACAACGATCTTGGGTGGCGGCGTGATGTTACGCGCCCGGATAATAACAAGCTCAAACTTTTGATGGGAACAAGTCAAGCTGCACTGTCGTGTGTAGGCGGTAACTATGTCGGCAATCTGCTGTAGGCTATCCTGAATAGCCTCGCCTGAGCCCCACGTCTTCCAGATGGTAATGTCGCCTGCGTAAATTGCATGGGCGACATCGAGGATCTGATTGAGCTGCTTCGGCAGTCTTGCCAGGGCAATAACTAACAAGATAGGGGACAGAACTGATCCCTGAGCAGTGCCGCGACGTGTAAGGCGAATCCTGTCCGAACGCTGAGGACCTATGCCAATGCAGGCTTTCCTGTCACGCTGAAAGAAATGAACGCAATTACACATGCTGCTGCCGCAATTAGATTCTGCTACATTCTCTGAGATGAAGTCGTGTGCCACGTTATCAAATTCTTCTTTTAAATCAAGGGTGAGGATGACCCTTGCGTGGGTGCGCGACGGAGGGCCCAGAACCTCGTCCTTGAGTTGCAGATGCACGTCCTGTATGTAGAGATGTGCCCGAAATGCAAACTGTGAGTGCGAAAAGAATGACACTCGCTCGAGAAAAGGGTGTAGACGCCGTAAAAAACGTGTTGCATTAACTTACCGACGCATGAGGTAAGAGATATTGGCCGCAGGCTTTCGATGACCACGGGTTTGCCTGGTTTCGGTAATAAAGGAATATCAGCATGACGCTATGCCTGTGGTAGTGTACACTTAGGCCAATAGTCATTGAAGAGGTTCGTTAGATGTTTGTAATCTGAGTGGCTGAGATTACGAAGGGCAGAATATCGAATGTGATCAGCACCTGGTGCCATATTTCGACGGAGATCTTAAAGAGCTACGCGAACTTTATCAAACGTTATGTCCGCGACGAGTCCCTCATTAGATTACACGTTGTGTGGGTAGTCAGAATACTTTGGCATGGCACCGATAGCGATGAAGCGTCGTGCAAGTTCTTTGAGGAGGACGGATGGATCGCTGCTGTACATATGTGTTAAGCGATGTAGTTGGTAGCGGATGAATTTATAAGGGCGCGAAAAATCAACCTTATTTTTGCAGTGCCCAGGTGCCTGTTTGAAAAACGCTCGCAGAAACTGGGCCAGTTGTTGCGGGTGAGGTGCTGCGAGTATTCTTGTGCCTCCTGCGAGAGTTGGTCGATATGCCATTGAAGCTTGCGATTGAGGCGTTGATACTTCCAACGCAGCGTGAGCCCTCTAGCACTTTCCACAGATGCAGAAGGTGTGGGTCCACGTCCGGGTTGGCGGTTGTTGTTACGAGCGCGCGCGTACACGCACCTAAGTCATCAGAAGGAGACTATAGCCATTTTCCATACTCTGACTTTTCGGCAAGGTTTTGTCGGCGCTCTCTGAAACACACCCAGTTCATGATACACACCTTCCACTCGAGACAGCGTGCATTGTGTAATGTTAGTATAGTGGCCACAATTTAGGGGTCACTGCCAAGATGTTCGTCGAGACGACCATGTGATATTACTGGTCCTGTGTTTTTGGAAATCGTGAGTTCGGAGTATGTGTCTCGTGAGACACTGTTTCCTATGCGAGTAGGGTGTCCGGGATCTGTATGCAATGTGTATCGAAAGTTGCATATATTGTCCCAAGGCGTAGTACCCTTTGCTACTGACTTGCGGTAACCCCAGACTGTGTGCGCAGCGTTGAAATCTCCACCTAGAGAAATGATGCCCAAGACGCTTAAGATTAGGAGTGTATGAATTGAATGAAATTCCATTAGGTGTGTATGATATGAATGTGTGCGTGAGCGGGGAGAACTATACACGTTGAACATATAGAAACTGCAACTTTTCTTGGCCTGCGCGATTATTTCAAGCATTTGATGAGGAATGTTGATCCTTGTAGTCTGAGTGTTGCTTGTGATGCTTTTGGAATCGAAGGCTTCAACGAGTGAAGAGTTATCTGCAAAAGAGTTGAAACCAGATAGAGTAAGGGAGCAGTTTGGCTCCTGTGGAATTACATCTAGAGGGTTAGTGGCCATAGCACAGTACTGATGCAAGGAGCCCCTCCTTTGTCGGTATCTCCGGCAATTCCATTGCCATACCACAATTTCTATGCTAGTTAAGGGACGCCATCATCATCGTGAGAGGAACTAGTCGGGCGGGAGTATGGGTGCGTCCGCCTTGGACCTAGGAGAAGGGGCGGAGGCCGCACGCCTTTAGAATTTGGTAGGGAAGCAACGGACTGAAATTATGAGCAGCGAAGGGGGAGCGCGTGCACTCTTCTGATGCCTGTATGACGGCTATTATCTCCTGCCGAAGCGCTAGAGACTTCTCCCTCGCACTCTCTGTAGCTGCTTGAATTCTAGTGTTAGTATGCTCTATTGCTGACTCCAGCTGTGCATGCATCTGTGCGTAACGCGCTTCCATGTCACGGCATATCTGTGCGATTTTGGGAAAAGGGTCGGAATTGGTATTTACGGGTGTAGGGGGTGTAACGTGCTTTTGGGTCAAAGTTAAGGGCTATTGAGCCGTCCAGGACTCCTCCCCCAACTTACCTCCTGAGATGCGGCCTTGGCTTTGCTGTTCTCTGAAGCCTGTGGTTGCTGATGCTCCGTGGTAGCGGTTGTAGTTGCTGGCTTGCCTAAGAGTGCTTTCTTGTTGGGTGACAGGGATGCCTGTGATGCCGGGATATAAGGACGCTTTGCCTGGATGTTTGGTGTAGTTGACTGAGAGCGGAATCGGGACTTTGATTTTGTCCTTGCCTTGGAGTGGGATGTAGAACGCACCTTCGAACAGGACCGCCCACTCTTCGTCTGCGGTGTTGCAGATGGTACAGTTGTTCACAATAGTGAAGGAGCTTCATCGGTGGATTTGATAGATTGTCGTTGTTCCTTGTGGATGGCTTTTTGAACCCAGGATCTGTTGAAAGGTTGTTGCTGGCGTCGCTTGCACTGAGGATTACTTGTGGATTTATCCTTTCTACAAGATTTGCACCAGGGAGTGCACGAGTGCAATGGCTTTGGATTGTCCATGCCGCACTGCTCACAAGCGATGACGTCGGGAGTGGGGAAATGGTGAGATCAGTGTCCCGATTCGAGGGACGTTTTGTAGACCTGGTATCGGGAGCAGGGAGGGGGGTTGCATCGCAGCTCTGCTCCAAGGAAGCAGACGAAGCGAGGCACACGAAGGCCTTCGAAAGTGACGAGCGCAATATTTGTCTGACCCATTATCCGAGCTAGTTGCATATGGATTCCAGTCGCTTGCAGTTTCTCTACCAGCCTATGTGAGGTGGTACGTGGTTCTAGTCCAGGAACAATACCCTTGCACGAATTGTCTGGGGCTGCCAGATATGCAGATACAGGGTAAGTGCGCTGGCCGAGTGACATTTCTTGAACCTTTAGCAGGACGTCTGCGACGCGTGATGATGAGGTGCTCATGACGACCATGATTTGCTCTGGGGGGGGGGGGGTTCGTAAGATCAGGTTTCTTCAGTCATTCGGACTCACACCGGCAACGGCCCAAAGTGCGGTGGCTAAGGCTGGTCTGGGCCATATATCCAATTTAACTCCTCCAAGCGGGCGCAGGACAACTTTTCATCTTTGAATTGAAGAGGAGGTAGCCGCTGTGCCACACTCAGCCTCGGCTTGGCCTGAGGATTCTCTGATTCATTTGGGAAGGGCGATGCTGCTTCGAGAGCTGCGGCGTTGCGGGCACGTCGCTTGTTGCGGACCATCTTCCAGGAGGCACCATTGTACGCGTCTTCCTCCACCGTGTTTTGAACGTCGTTGAAAGCGGTGGAATCTTCGTTGATGCCTTCCCCAATTTGCTGGTCATTGTTATGGGCAGTGATAGGAAAACTAGTAGCGTTGGGTCGGACGATGCCCCGATAGCACTTGCATTGTCGGTGTCAGTGAGCGACTCCTCACCGTCGCTAAGCATCGTAGGCGTCGTTCGCTTACAGTCGCTAGTTGGAACAGTGCATAATAGCGATGATGAACCTAGACGCTGCTTGCGTTGAAGGTCATGGTGGCTGTCGCCAAGAGAGCGAGATGTAACTCTGTCCACTTTGAGCGAGCGGCATGCATACGCATCGCCGGCCTAGGCAGTACCGACACTGGCTCTGTTAGCTTAACGGGGCGTTCGCCACTTCGGCAGTCTGAAGGCGTGTGAATCAGCTATAAATAGGCTCACAGTGTCTGCAGGGGCACTCAAGTGCTTCGGTAACTTGGTGTATCCTTCTGAGCAGACGAATCAGATGCCACACTTCACTATCATTCGAAAAAGAAGATCCCAGTGTGACGTCTCAATGTGCTCTCAAAATGCAAATCATATAGCTGAAGAGGTTGTCTGTATTCAGCTAAATCATTTCCTGATCGTTAAATTATCGCTTCACAGATGGAAGATTTAGGCAACTGTAGAGTCTACGATATTTGCTTAAGTGTTCACTTGGATATATGTTTACTGTAGTGATTTGCAGAGCATTAGTGTCAAAACTTTTGTTATATACTCTGAATAATGTAAAATACCATACCAAGTAACATCGGTTCTATGAGAAAATCGGTATGGCCCCTGGAAGCGAATTGGAATCGAGGGCTAACAGTCTTCGCGTTAAGAAAGATTTATGGATAGCTCATTAGCGTTGTACAAGCAAATTTTCTTACCTCCTTCCGGATATATATATATATATATATATATATATATATATATATATATATATATATATATATATATATATATATATATATATGAGATATAACAGAGAGTAATGCCAAGGAATGTACAGGGGAAGTTATTAGAACTAATGGAATATAAATAAGAAGAAAGAAAAGTGGTTGAAAAAATAGCCAGCAGTGAGCAGGAATCAAACCTACCACCTTCGAATAACGCGTTCGATGCTTTAACCACTGAGCTATCACAGTGGCCTTCCCTCCATTCACTTTTTGGGGTTTATATGTGAATTTAGAAGTAGGAGTGACAGCCAGCGCCATCTATAAGCCAAGCGACGAGTGTGAACCACTCTTTTATGCGCATGTTTTGGCGTCACGTAGCACTTGAACTTATTACGAGCGGGCAGCTGATTAATAGTCCCTCGTATACAACCTAATGACACCAAGTCTGCCAGTACGAGACCCTCGTTAAATGAAATAAGGGAAAGAAGTGTATACAAAAGGGCTCGTTTTTCCGTGTTTTAACACAATATTAATGAGATCTAACAGAGAGTAATGCCAAGGAATGTACGGGGGAAGTTATTAGAATCATTGGAATGTAAATAAGAAGAAAGAAAAGTTGATGAAAAATTAACCAGCCATGAGCAGTAATCCAACCTACGACCTTCGAATAACGCGTTCGATGCTCTAACCACTGAGCTACCACAGCGGCCTTCCCTCCATACACTTTTTGGGGTTTATATGTGAATTTAGAAGTAGGAGTGACAGTCAGCGCCATATATAAGCCAAGCGACGAGTGTGAACCACTCTTTTATGCGCATGTTTTGGCGTCCCGTAGCACTTGAACTTATTACGAGCGGGCAGCTGATTAATAGTCCCTCGTATACAACCTAATGACACCAAGTCTGCCAGTACGAGACCCTCGTTAAATGAAATAACGGAAAGAAGTGTATACAAAAGGGCTCGTTTTTCTGTGTTTTAACACAATATTAATGAGATCTAATAGAAACTAATACCAAGGAATGTACGGGGGAAGTTATTAGAACCAATGGAATATAAATAAGAAGAAAGAAAAGTGGTTGAAAAAATAACCAGCAGTGAGCAGGAATCAAACCTACCACCTTCAAATAACGCGTTCGATGCTTTAACCACTGAGCTATCACAGTGGCCTTCCCTCCATCCACTTTTTGGGGTTAATATGTGAATTTAGAAGTAGGAGTGACAGTCAGCGCCATCTATGAGCCAAGCGACGAGTGTGAACCACTCTTTTGTGCGCATGTTTTAGCGTCACATAGCACGTGAAATTATTACGTTCGGAAGGATGATTAATAGTCGCTCGTATATAACCTAATGACACCAAGTCTGGCAGTACGAGACCCTCGTTAAATTAAATAAGGGAAAGAAGTGTATACCAAAGGGCTCGTTTTTCCGTGTTTTAGCACAATATTATTGAGATCTAACAGAGAGTAATCCCAAGGAATGTACAGGAGAAGTTATTAGAACCAATGAAATGTAAATAAGAAGAAAGAAAGGTTGATGAAAAAATAACCAGCCGTGAGCAGGAATCGAACCTACGACCTTCGAATAACGCGTTCCATGATCTAACCACCGAGCTACCACAGCGGCCTTCCCTCCACTTCTTTCCCTTATTTCGTTTAATGAGGGTCTCGTACTGGCAGACTTGGTGTCATTAGGTTCTATACGAAGGACAATTAATCAGCTGCCCGCTCGCAATAAGTTCACGTGCTACGTGACGCCAAAACATGCGCATAAAAGAGTGGTTCACACTCGTCGCTTGGCTTATAGATGGCGCCGACTGTCACTCCAACTTCTAAATTCACATATAAACCCCAAAAAGTGGATAGAGGGAAGGCCGCTGTGGTAGCTCAGTGGTTAGTGCATCGGACGCGTTATTCGGAGTTCGTAGGTTCGATTCCTGCTCACGGCTGGTTATTTTTTCATCCACTTTTCTTTCTTCTTCTTATTCATTGGTTCTAATAACTTCCCCTGTACATTCCTTGGCATTACTCTCTGTTAGATCTCATTAATAATGAGTTAAAACACGGAAAAACGAGCCCTTTGGTATACACTTATTTCCCTTATATATATACATATATATATATATATATATATATATATATATATATATATATATACATATATAGTAAAGAGTGTGCTAAAACAAGGAAAAACGAGCCATTATTAGGTATACACTTCTTTCCATTATTATATATATATATATACATTTATATATATATATATATATATATATATATATATATATATATATATATGTGTGTGTGTGTGTGTGTGTGTGTGTATTAGGACTATGGCGTTCCAGACACTGCGATCAGACTCAACTCCGTTTTTACGGTATAAGGCAAAAATACTTGTTCATTTTACTGCGTTCGGAAGCGCTCTGCTGTCACTTAAGCGTACCCGCGTCCCTCGCTCGCACTCTTCTTCTTTTTCGTTTCCTTGTCCCAGCCCAGAACGTGAAAAATAATCAACATTCTCGGCCGCGCAAAGTTAAACACATAGTTCAAGTGGGTACAGTCTTTGTATCGGCCTGATCGCAAGGTGACAGCCTTGCAACTTGATCTTGCAAGAACGAATGAGGCCGTCTGCTCTGCGGCACACTTCCGTGACCCTTGCAAGCTTCCATAGCTGGCGTGGCGTGTTGTCCGCATGCACGAGAACGATGTCCCCTTGCTTCAATGCTGTATTTTTTTCGTGTCGGCAAAGTGTGCAGATCGTAATTGCAACAGGTATTCTTTTTGCCAACGCTTACAAAAACTTTCAACCAGCAGCTTCCTGTAGTTGTGTCTGCGTATGGCGTCTGATCGTTTGAAATTACCGTTGACTTCGTCAGCGGTCGCATATGGTATGGAAGTCAACCTTCGTCCAAGGAGAAGTTCGGCTGGCGTCAAAGTGCAAGGTTCTCCTGCATCTGTCTCGATGAAAATCAGAGGCCTAGAGTTTACGACTGCTTCGACCTCCGCCTGCACTGTCGATATTTCTTCGTAGTTCAGACGAGCTTCGCCGATAATTTTTCGCTGCGGAAGCTTCACTGATTGTACAAGGCGCTCCCAACATCCACCCCACCAAGGAGCATTTGGTGCTATAAACTTCCACGAAATGCCGTTGGTGCTGAGGTGACCAGCGACGTCCTCTTTAGAGAACATTCGGTGTAGCCGCTTTATGTCTGCCGATGTCTTGTGAAAGCTTCGTGCGTTGTCAGAATAGATCAACCTAGGTAATCCTCTCTGAGCTGCAAATCGTCGTAGACACAGCAGGAAAACCTCGGATGTCATTTCCGAGACAAGCTAGAGATGCACGGCTCTAGATACGGCGCACGTAAAAAGTGCAACGTAGCACTTCGTGTCCCCTTTCTCCGTGCGTGAAAACAGAGGGCCCGCGAAGTCGACTCCTACAACTTCGAACGGGTTCGTTGGTGACACTCGATGATTTGTTAACGGAGCAGTCTCAGCACTTCCTGGGCCCGCACTGAAACGCTTGCATATATTGCCGCCATGCAGCACTCTTTTTACCAAAGACTGAGCTCGACAAATGCAGTAGCGTTCCCGAAGCTGCGTAAGTGTATCTCTAACTCCTCTCTGTAGGACTTGAAGATGGGCCCTGTTTCCCAAAAGTGCCAAAAAGTGGTGGCTTGACGGCATTGTGATTGGGTGCTTGACATCTTGTGTGGAATGCATGAGGGATAAACGGCCTCCAACCCGAAGAATTCTGTCTTTGTCTATGTAAGGGCGTAGTTGAGCGATTCGAGATGTAGACTCGACTGGTTGGCCGTTGGTCAAAGTGGTGAGTTCTTCAAGAAAGCCTTGCTCTTGTGTACATCTTAATCAACACTGTTCAGCGTTCAGGATTTCTGTTGCCACGAGATGTCCTGTATGATTACTTCTTTTTCTGCATCGGTCAGTAAATCTGAAAATCCACGCAGTGACTCTGAGTAGGTGCTGAAGCCTGCTGTACCGTTGAATATCAATTATCGGAACGGAGAAGCGTGTCATTAGTGCGACGTGGACTGCTGTACCTTCACTTTGGTTGGCTTCCGCTATGTCTGGTTCACTGAACTGTAGGGGCCATTCAGACATTGGTTTAGTTAGCCACTCGGGACCATGCCACCATTTTGAGCTGCACAGCAGTCTTTTAAGCGTCGCGCCACGTGTGAGTAGGTAAGCCGGGTCGTCCGTTCTAGGACAGTATCTCCACTTTGATGCATTTGTAGTGCACCTAATTTCATTGACTGTGTTGGCTACGAACTGTTTCCACTTTTTGACGTCACCTTTTATCCATGACAACACAATGGCGGAATCTGTCCACATCTTGTAGTCAACTTGAACATTCCTCAAAGCGCTTTTCACGTATGTCAACATTCTTGAGCCGATTAAGGCAGCCAGCAGCTCCAATCGCAGCAGCGTCGTCTCCTTAATGGGTGCTACACGGGACTTCGCAATCAACAGTATTGGAACCTCCGGATTTGATACGACGTATATCGCTGTTCCGTATGCCGCTGGACTGGCATCGCAGAAAACATGTACTTGAAGCACATTGGGCTTCCTTGCTCCGCCGCCCAGATAGCGAGGAACGACGATGTCTTGCAGTTGTAGCAGCTGGATGACCCCATCATTCCATTCTTTTTGCAGCTCATTGGGTAGTACTTCATCCCAGCCAATTCCTCGTATCCACAGCCTCTGAAACAATATTCGTTTGGCAATAGTATATGGTCCTACAAATCCCAACGGGTCAAATATTCTTGATGCTGACTGCAAGACAAATCGTTTTGTACCCGTATGTGCTGTCAAAAACCGGAGTACGATTTCAACCCAAAATTTGAATTCATACTTTGCAAGATTCCAAACCAAACCCAGGACCTTGACCGAAGCTTCGTAAAGAACGACCATCTCATTACTAGTAGATTCCACTTGATTTTCAAGCCTGCGCATCAAATTTCCCGAATTTGTTGTTCATTTTCGCAATATCATGCCAGCCGATTTCATTATTGTGTGCGCTTCTCGGCATAGTTCAGTGGTTTTCCCTTCTGTGTCGGCACCAGTGACTAAGTCATCCACGTAAAACGACTCGCCAAGAGTTTGCGCTGTTTGTGCCATGACAGCCGGTGCTCTTTTCACGTGGTAGAGAATAGTAGCTGTGAGAAAAAATGGGCTACATGTAGCTCCAAAAGGCACTCGTGTCATCCTCCACTCTTGCAGCTTGCCCTTGGATAAATCTCCTTCTGCAAACCAGAGAAAGCGCAAAGCGTCTCTGTCGTCCTCCCGAATCGCAATCTGAAGGAATGCCTTTTCTATGTCCGCGTTAACTGCCACCGGGTGCATTCTGAAGCGTAGCAGAATTTGCACGAGGTCTTGGTATAAGCTGTCACCATTTTCAAGGCAGTAATTAAGGGACTTGCATCCTTTGGCATGTGACGAAGCGTCAAACACCATTCTCATTTTCGTCGTCAGTGCTTGTTCACGCATGACTTCCTTGTGCGGCATGTAATATAATTTCGTCACCTCTGCAAGTACGTCACTGACTACTTCGGCATGTGCTGCCCTCAAGTACTCCCTTATGGTACGGTCATACCTTTCGAGCAGTCCTTTTCTGTAGTCGAGACGGTTGACAAGCTTGTCCAGTCGAGTAACGGCTACTTGCCTGTTGCTTGCAAGCTCGAAATTATCCTTCCAAGGGAGGATCACTTCATATCTTCCGTTTATAAAGCTAATCGTTTGCTAAAAATGCCTCATGGTGTTGCTCATTTCAGGTGGCTTGTTCATGGTGTCCGTGATTGCTATGTTTTCAAGTTCCGAAAAGGAGCGCGAAATCTCGCCGGAATCGGTAGCTTGGGCTTTTAGCACGCACACCATTATTTGTGAAGTAGTTGGTCTGGACACTAAGTGCGATGTGCTTCCCTGGAAGGTCCAACAAAGCTTGGAGTTCAGTGCGATCAATGATTCGCCGGTCAACACTTTTCACATCTGATCGGACCCGATAAGTACGCTGATGCCACTCTTAGTTATGACAGATGGATGTTAGAGCTCATCTGCAACATCGTTTCCCAGCTTCTTGAAAGACGCAACGAAGGCTACGTCCATTGCAGTCTCTGAGATGTCTTGGCAGATGTTTAGAACTCTATTGCAGTTAAGACTATTTCCGAGTCGGAAAACTGGCTTCGCAGTCGTAGTTCTATTATGCGACGCCTCTTAGACTCTTGGTCCGATGTATTTGCGAAAGTATTGAAGGCTATTCGAGTTGCTCCCACGCTTTTCAGCTTGAGGTGCTTGGACAGATATTCAGTTACGCGAGTCCTCTGACTGCCACCATCAAAAACGCCTCGTATGTAGCGGCAGGTGTCATCATTCATGGCCCACGCTCTGAAAGTCTGAAGAAAAACGCAAGTGGTAGAGCCTTCCTTGACGGGTCTTCTTCCAAGTGATGTGCAGACTGTCGTAGTTTTTTCGTAGTCCTTGTTAGCATAGTCTGACTTCCGCGAACACCTATCGAGATCACACAGGCTTGTAGCGTGTCGAGTTCGGCATCTGGAGCAGGAAATCCTCTTTTTGCAGTCCCGTGCCCGATGTCCTTTGGTGGTGCAGCGGAAACACCTTTTGTTGTTGGAAAGCAGTTCCTTCTTCTGCGTCAGTGACAAGTCAGCTGTGCAGGCTTCCGATTCGTTATGGCTGGACGAGCAGAATACGCAGTTGTCTTTTTTTTCCCGTACCGAGTTGCTGTGCAGCACAGATGACGTCGGTTTCCCGCGCCGAGAGTACGTCGACTGACTGGCCACGGGGAGTGTTCCATGTTCTCGTCCTTTCGCATCCTTAATATCACTTTTCTCCAGGCTTTCTAGCTCGATACACAGGAAGTTGAGCACACGGTCCAGTCCCACGGGTGTAGCTTCAGCTCTCGAGTCATATGCCAACTGTACGGCACATGATCGATGATACTGCACGACTATATCCTGTGGAAGAAAACGCAGTATGATGTCGCAGAGCATTGACGAAAATGACGACTTGTGCACACCCAAAGTCTCTAAGCCTCGTATATTCACGAGAACTTCGTCGTACAAGCTGCGTAGCGCTTTGGTGTCAGTCGATGAACGGACAGGGCTTAACATCCGTAGCTTAGCAAAATATTCTTGCTCCAGGCGCGTCTTGTCCCCAAATCGCTTCTGTAGCAATTTGATGGCGTCACTGTAGCAACTTTCTGTCGTTGGAAGGCCCGCAATTACTGATGCAGCGTCTCCTTTAAGATACAGTCGCAGGTAATGAAACTTCTCTATGGCAGTGATGCAATTGTTACTATGATATATGTGGTAAAATTGTTCCCCAAATTCGGTCCAATTGCATAGGTCTCCAAAAAAAGGAGCTATTGTCAGTTTAGACAATTTACCTCAAGTTCCGCCTGATGGTGCTGCGACTGTCTGGGCAACTGTTTCTTGAGTTCTGGTCGATGTCCTTAGCATGCCATCTTTCTTGCTGAGAATCTCTGCGAGAATGCGCGTAGCACTGTCCTCGTGTTGTAAGACAGCATTATTTTATTTATTTCGGCGATGTTAGGTGGAAGAGAATTCCACTCGATTATGCATAATGATAATGGCGAATTTGAAAACTTCTTGGTCCTAGCAAAAATGGGGGCCACCTTGTGCGCATGATCAAGGCGGGATGAAGTATGAGGGGCTGGAAAGATATGAGACTGGGCGAAGGATGAGTTGCTGTGATAAAGTGAGTGAAAGAACGATAGTCGAGTATGTCGCCTGCGCATGGCAAGTGTGGTAAGGCTAAGGTCCGATTTTAGTAAAGAAACACTTATGTAACGCGAGTAGGATGATGAGATGAACCGAGCAGCTTTATTCTGTACCATTTCGAGCATGTCAGTAAGACCGATTTGGTGAGGATGCCATATGATTGAAGCGTATTCTAGGGATGGTCGAATCAATGAATTGAAAGCGCGCAGTCTTGTGTCCTTATTAGTGAAATGCAAGCGACGTTTAAGGAGGCCGAGTTTCTTGAGAGCCTTATTAGTAGTATACTCTATGTTAACAGTCCAGCTTAGATCTGAAGTGAGTATTACGCCCAGATACTTAAATGACTTGACTTTTTCTATTATCGAATCGTTTATTTTATAAGAGCTATAGCATGCAGAAGTGATATTAGTAAACATTAGGTGCTTGGTTTTTTCGACATTAATTTCCATTTGCCATTTGCTGCACCATTCCCCTAACCTGGTAAGATCCTGTTGTAGTTCTGCAACGTCATCTGTGCAAGTTATTTTCCTATAAACAACGCAATCGTCCGCGAAAAGACGAATTGATGAACTTATGTTAGATGCAATGTCATTAATGTATACTAAAAAGAGAAGAGGACCCAGCACACTGCCTTGTGGCACACCAGATGTTACTCGGGTAAGATGAGATATGTAGTTGTTAAGTTTAACTGACTGAGACCTGTTGTTTAGAAATTCTTGTATCCATGCAGTCGTTTTCTGGTCGAGGCTGAGGTGACGTATTTTTAACATTAACCGGTTATGGGGAACACGATCAAAAGCCTTAGAAAAGTCTATGAAAAGCGCGTCGTTGCAGATGGACATATGAAGAGCTGTGTGCAGGTCTGTCACGAGTTCGAAAAGTTGAGTCTGACATGATAATTTTTCTCGAAAACCTTGTTGGGTTTGAAGAAGTAAATTGTTACGGTTGAAGTGACGCATGACCTGGGAGTGTATGATGTGCTCTAGTAACTTACACGAAATGGACGTGAGTGAAATCGGCCTATAGTTGTTGGGGTGGTTGCTGTTACCGGACTTAAAGATGGGTACCACATTAGCCAATTTCCAGTCATCTGGTATACAACCAGAGTCAAGGGATTGCTGGAAAATGAATGCAAGCAACTTAGCTGAATGTTGACAGGTTAATTTAAGTAGTTTGGCGCTGATGCCATCGGGGCCGGGACTGGTTTTAAGGGGAAGTCGACTGATAACGCTAGCTACACCGTGCTCTGTTATTAGGATTGCTGGAAAAGGGTATTCAATGGGCAGTTGTGACAGTGAAAGAGAATCATTCAGTGGAAGTTCGTCAGTGAATACCGTAGTGAAGTGTTGAATTTTTCAGCGGAGTGTTCTACCGATAAGGTGCTGCCGTCTTCCCTCATTAATACTGCTGTTGAGTTGGTGCTTTTGGGGTTCACGATATTCCAAAATTTTTTAGGGTCCGTTTTCATGAGGTTAGGTAGCGTTTCGTTAAAGAATTTATCTTTCGCTTGAAAAATGATGCTGTGTGTTTCAGCTGAAATGTTTTCGTAAGCTTCCCAAACTTGGGGACAGTTCGAGCGACTTGCTTTTCTGTAAACCCTTTTCTTCTTGTTCAGGGCGCGTTTTACGTCGCGCGTGAACCATGGATCATCTGATCTAGAACTTATTGTTAGTTTAGGAACAGAGGTAGCTTCAATTTCTTTAAGATTATCCCGGAACAAACACCAGTTTTCATTAGTTGTACGGTCGTCAAAGTATTCGTAAAATTCCGCTGCGAAAGTGTGTAGCATACTGTTCATTTTTGTTATGTCGGTACGCGCATAGTTCAGCAACTGTTTTTTTAATTTTTGATTTCCTTGCAGTAGGAAGTGAAACCAAGCAATGGACAACCCTGTGATCACTGATTTCTTCTAGCACGCGTGTGCTACAGATTTCGGGGCTGTTAGTTAGGACCAAGTCTAAAACCCAATTCTTCCGCGTAGGTTTGTGTACAAGTTGTGTTAAATTGTGATAAAGGAGCAGCTGAAGAAATCGAATACATTCAGATTGATTATTGTCATGAAGGGCAGACAGGGTGGACCAATCTATTTCTGGATAATTAAAGTCACCACCTAAGAATAGAAGCGAATTAGGAAATTTCTGTGTAACGTGTTCAATGGCATCACCAAGAAGTTTTGGAAACTCTGAATTGCTGTCGGGGGGTCGATAACAAGCGCCAATGACGCAAGCAACATGACCAATGTGACATGATGCCCAGACTATTTCGAGAGGTGAGTCCACTGAAATTGGAGAGGGGTGGTATAATTCGTTTATCGCAACAACCACACCATCACCTCGGGAGCTGGTTCTATCTTTGCGGAAGATGACGAGTGACGATGGTAACGAAAGTTCGCTGCATGTGACGTCCTCAGACAGCCACGTTTCGGTACCGATAATGATTTCTGCAGAGCACGTGTGCATGATGGCTTTTAAGATGTCAGTCTTATGGTATAGGCTACGGAAGTTAGCCAAAAGCATCGAAAATGAGTCAATAGGTGAAGGGCGCTGATTATGTGACGCTAAACATCATTTAGCAGATCGTTCGGGGTCTGAGGACGCCTGAACCACTGAGCCACTGGCTGGGTCAAACTGGTAAACCTTGCCTTGTAGGTGAAGTTTGTTAAAACGCACTGAAAAGCGGGCGTTGTCAGTGCGGTTGCTCTTGGCTAAGTCCCGAAGTTTTTTTCTTGCGAATTGAACACTCGGCGAGAAATCTTCTTCAAGCCAAACTTTTGGTGTCTCCAGGTTTTTAAGCTTGTACGAGTGGCGCAGGGCATCTATTTTAGATTTAAAGTTAAGAAACTTAACAATAATTGGACGGTTAAAGCCGGGACGACGTTGGCCAAAGCGGTGTGTCCTTTCGATATCTGCAGCTGTAATCTTAAGGTGGTCAGTGAATAAATCCCTGACGATTTGCTCTGTCTCTGTGTATCCTTCGTGATCACCCTCAGGAAGGCCTTTGATGATAAGGTTGTTCCTCTTCATTCTGTTATTCATATCGTCAACTACTTCAACTAGCTGTCGACTTGTCTTGCTTATATTCGACTTGACTTCATTCACAGATTCAGCGACAGCGTCAAAGTTGTCTTTGAACTTCGCCACGCTGTTCAAAGGTTTTTCAATGGCCGTGACACGAGTCTTCAAGGCAGTCAAGTGCTGTTTGATATCGTTCAAGCTTTTTGTTGTCTCGTCGTGACATTCTTTTATGAGAGTGACCACATCCTCATTCCTGGGGCCTGGGTTAGCTTCCACGTCCCCCGCGCATAGTAAAAGCAAGGTAAGACACGTTAACGCCAAAAGCAGAGACGGCCTGGGGCATAGCGCACTGATTGCGGTTAGTTTCAGCTGAGACTGAACATGGCGGAAGATTTTAGGTGCACTACAAGCAGAGAACGTGCCGATTCGAGCGCGATAAGTACACAGGTCAACACCCATCGTTACACAAATTGCGGGGATCCACAGCCACAGAGGTTATTAGCAAAAAGGATAACCAGATAAACAGCCTACCTATAACAGGAGAAGGCACAGGTCAAGCAAGGTGACACTCGTGGCCGCGAATCCCAGATAGAAACCGACTGTTTGGCGTTAATAAGGCTTGTGGTGGCGCTGCAACCATGTGACGTCACGGGGTGCGTCACAGCCTTTTCCGGTGCTCAGAACGGGCTGGATGAGATGGCGGTTTCGCGTAGCTTTCGTTGATCGGCTGATTCCTGGCGGCAACGAGCAAACTGCAAGGGGCAGGATTCGATGATCTATAACAGGAGAAGGCACAGGTCAAGCAAGGTGACACTCGTGGCCGCGAATACTTGACTTCGAACTCCTCGTCAGGTATTTGCGGCTCAATCTCGTTCAGGTTTTTAAGCTCTTCGTTATTAGCCTTCAGCCTCTCATATATGGAGTTGAGCTGGTCATAGGAGGCAGAGTCATTAGCGAGGAGCTCACTTGCCTCGTTTATAATTCCTCGTGTTCCGTGCTCGCTGCGACGTCCGCTTCGACTTCAGTCGCTCAATGCCGCTGCAGTTGACTGGTAGTCGTCCGTAGGGTCCTGGTTTTCAATCCCGGTTCTTCGGCACCAATATTAAGACGATGGCGTTCCAGACACTGTGATCAGACTCAACTCCGTTTTTGGGGTATAAGGCAAAAATACTTGTTTATTTAACTGCGTTCGGAAGCGCTCTGCTGTCACTTGAGCGTTCCGCGTCCCTCGCTCGCGCTCTTCTTTTTCGTTTCCTTGTCCCAGCCCAGAACGTGAAAAATAATCAATATATATATATATATATATATATATATATATTGTTGTCTTAAGAATTGCCCCCCCCCTACGCCGAAGAAGGAGCCATCCTGGCGACCTAAGAACTTTACCAGAGGCTCATGGTAGGGTTTCAGGAGGTATGCTTGGACGATGTCACGTACACGTCAGCGCATGTCATCCGATTGGGAAACTAACTCAATAAGAAGATTAAACTGAGAGTTTTTCTCTGAAACGGTATAAGGCCCCTTGTACCGGGGGACAAGCTTCGAGGAGAGTCCCGGAGTTCGGTGGGAGATGGCGAGCCACGCAATAGAGGCTGGGGCATATCTGGGATCTGGCACAGAGGTGTTGTGGTTTTCTTTCTGGCGTTGCTGCTCTTCTGAGGTGGACGTACGGGTGAGCTGGCAGCACTCTTCGGCTTGCCGAGCAGCCTCAGAGACAGGCTGACACTCGGAAGCATCAGGACGGCAGGGAAGTAGAAAGTCAATTGTATGGAAATGCTTGCGTCCGTAAAGGAGAAAGAAAGGTGGAAATCCTGTAGTTGTTTGTAACGCGGTGTTTTATGTTAAAGTTACGTAGAGGAGAACAAGGTCCCAGATGATATGATCAGTTGCCACGAGAATATCACCCAGCGTGCGGTTCAACAGCTCTCTTAGGCCATTAGTCAGCAGGTGGTATGCTGTGGTTGTCCGTTGAACAACATGGAATTCCCAAAATAGAGCATCGACGACCTCGAATAGGGGAGCGCGACCTCTGTCACTTAGGAGCTCGAGAGGTGCGCCATGTAGAGGGATAAAGTGCTGTAAAATGCAAGAGGCAACATCCATGGCAGTAGCCTTCGGAAAAGGAACTGTTTTGGCCTAGCGTGTCAGGTGGTCTACCACAACTCTTATACACCGATTGCCATATGGTGTGAACGGAGAAGGGCGTAGAGGTTAACGCTGACAGATCATCTGGCTTTGCAGGCTATGCGAATGGCGGAAATGCGCCAGTCGGACGTAAAGGTTTTGATTTGCGTCGCTGGCAGTCAGGACAACACTGCAGGAATTTGCGTACGAAAGTGTACATGCTGCGCCCGTAATAACGATGACGAAGGCCTTCATATATTTTAAACACTGCGGCATGGCCACATTGTGGGTCGTCGTGAAGGGAGGCGCATAATTGCGATCGCAAAGTGTTTGGAATGACCCGTAGCCACCGGCAGCCATCGGGAGCGTAGTTGCGGCGATGAAGTAGTTGATGGCATCTGGCAAAATGGGAAGCTTGATGTTGGAGGAATCGAGGTACCGGAAGGTTCAGCGTGTCGGATAGATATTCAAGAAGAGTTGTAAGCCACGGGTCACGACGTTGTTCGGTGGCAACTGAGTCGAGATTGAGAGATGGCAAAGGCTGGCCGCAAGTGTTTCCGCACGTCGGATCTGGTGGTAGAAGTGAGCGGGACAGGGCGTCAGCGTCAGAGTGCTTGCGTTCGCAGCAGTATACGATGCATTTGTCTTACACGTGGGTGCACAGTTCCCAAATCGCTTTGCGGCCAGAAGGGTTTTTTTCAACATAGCGAGCCTGCAAAGCGTGTGGTGACTGGTTACTTGATGGAACGGGTGGCCGTACCAGAATGGCCGGAACTTTCTAGGCGCCCAAACCAGAGCAAACAATTTTTTTCTGTCACGCTGTAATTAGCTTTTGTTTCTGTCAGAGTGCGGAGAGTATAGGCTACAACTTAATGTGAATAGACGGGTTTTCGTTGAGCGAGGACAGCGCCAGGCCCGACGCCGCTGGCGTAGGTGTGCACTTCGGTAGGAGCCATCGGGTCGAAGTGGCGAAGAATAGTTTGGGAGGTGAGCAGATGGTGCAAAGTAGTAAATGTGATGCCACATGCAGGGGACCAGGAGGAGAGGTTCGCAACACCGCGAAGAAGCTGGGTTAATTGTGACAGGATGGCTGCAAAATTACAAACAAAGCGCCGAAAATAGAAGCATAGGCCTACATAACTGCAAAGTTCCTTCGTAGTCGCCGGCTTAAAAAGTCTGCTGCTGCTCGAAGTTTTGCTGGGTCAGGTAATGAGCCGTGATTAGACTCGATGTGACCTAGGATGATGCGCTCCCTTGCAGAAAGACGGCATTTTTGAGACTTAGCTTAAGGCCAGTGCTGGTCAGAGAAATCAAAACGTGCCTGAGGTGAAGGAGGTGCGTAGGAAAGTCATGCGAGAAAACCATGACATCCTCGAGGTAACAGAGGCCTATATTACTTTTAGGGCCACATAGCGGATTATCCATAAGTCGTTCAAACGTTGCAGGGCGTTACAAAGCCCAAAGAGCATGACCTTAAACTCATATAGTCCGTCAGCAGTAATGAATGCAGGTTTTAGGTCTTCAGGCTTTGACTTTGAGACTTGCTAGTAGCCAGACTACAAATCTAGCACCAAGAATTCTGTTTCATGAACGACGATACTTTACGCACATATATATAAATCTATATATATATATATATATATATATATATATATATATATATATATATATATATATATATCGAGGAAGGAGAGGCGAGACGGTCGCGACGAGTCCGTGCTGAGGTCAAAGATTTATTCGGGACGCAGGCATAGGCGGAGTTACCGCTGCAGCGTCAAGCCAGGTTCCGAAGATGGACCGTTCTGAAATTTCTCGCTTCTCGCGCTTCGCGAGCCACGTGGCTTACTTCTTTTTCGGCGCAGCCAGTAGGCCAAATCTATCGTGGCGCTACATAGGACCCCCCTAGCGCTTTGCGCCATCAAAAACATATATAAAAAAGGAAGAGAGGAACAGATACTATGTACATGAACGAGGTGCATGAAAGACAATCCGTAGGATGTCCGCTTGGGAAGTGCAGGTTGTCAACGTGAAAGGACACAGAGTCTTGATGATTATTTGGGTGGTCGGCACTGTGAGAAACGTAGTGGCCGTGAAAGAAGCCACCAGGGTGTGTTTATAGACGAGCAGGTCTCACGATAGCTTGGTGAATGCAGGGATGATGGCCGGTTGGCCGCGCTTGCTGTGACTCACTGGAAACCAGGAAGTCACGGGTGAACGAAAGCGGGTGGTAGATGAGGCCGTAGGAGGCCAGCAATGCAGAGCACAGGTCATCGTAAGGATGATGGCTGCAGGTTGAAGTGGCAGAGAGGTGTCGAAGCTCTACCAGAAAGGCATCGTGAAGAATGGCATGAATCAACGGCTTGTCCGTGACGCCATTCAGCGCAAAAGCGGCATCGAGATGCATAAACCGTATCTTGGGTTAGGTCGATTGGTACGGCGGCACTGGCGAACAGAGTCGCGGGAACAAGGCAGCCGATGGCTTGTCGAAGGGCGCGTTCTCCGGGTCACCATATGTCGAGGAAGGAGAGGCGAAACGGTCGCGATGAGCCCGTGGAGAGGTCATGGCTTTATTCGGGACGCAGGCGTAGGCGGAGTTACCGCTGCAGTGTCAAGCCAGGTTCCGAAGGTAGGCCATTCTAGAATTTCTCGTGGCTCGCTTTTCACGAGCCACGCGGCTCACTTCTTTTTAGGCGCAGCCAGTAGGCCAAATCTAGCGTGGCGCTACACGCACACACACACACACACACACACACACACACACACACACACACACACACACACACACACACACACACATATATATATATATATATATATATATATATATATATGTGTGTGTGTGTGTGTGTGTGACGAATGAAGCAATGGTTAGGAGAAGTAGATGAGGCAGAAGTGTGCTTTGGAATAAATATGGCGTATGAGCCAGGTCACGTCTCTCATTCATCATGGCGTCACACGAGTCGACAAGATGAAGACCTGGCCGCTGCTCATCAGTCTCACATCATTCACGAAGCCACCGGCAATACACATCAACTGAATATTGACCACAGAAGAGGGGATCTCAGACGCATTCAGTTACCGGCATCATGACAGAAGCATCGACTGACCTTCCCATCCCGAAGTACACCGGAACAGCGGAAGATGGACCTGTACAGGACTGGTTCGACCTGTTCGAGCTCCATGCTACCACTGCCTCATGGTCGGATCGGGAGATGATCATTAACTTTACTGACTACGTGTCTGGTGAGGCTTTCAAATTCTACCTCACCCACGTATTTCAAAACGACGAGCCAGAGAAAAAGAGCAAAAAACAAATTATCATTAGATTTAAAGAATACAGTGAAGACTAAGATGGAGACACGATTATAACCCACCATCTGCAGACAATTGCACTCAGTCGTCCATTTCACAGGCAGTCTTCAACCATTTGAACGCACAACAAATTTCGACCATGGGCACAAGACGAAGTGGCACACGGGTTCAGTGACAGACGACAATGCGTATTTTGAGAAAAACAAAACCATCGAGCGGGCGTCCTTTTTGCTCGAAAGTTGGCATTTCTCAAGTCATCGCTCCAGCATATGACACGAGACGTTTCTCAACCACCTGATGTCCTTCACCTTTCGTCTCGCATGCGTGGTCCACCACCTTGGTTTTCATCACGTGGTTCTTCATGCACTCCTAATACTCACCACTTGCCTTTAATGACGCCGTATTTATGGTAGATGACCTGGCGGATTGGGAAATACCTTGTCAAGCCACTGCCGTTCTGAAAGCCACTGTACTTCAAGAACGCGTAGCTCAATTCTTCCGCAAAGAAAGAAACATACGGAATCAAAACCACGTCAAGCCATGTTTGCGGCGATGTCATCCTCGGGAACTGGACCAACCCAAAGTCGAACAGTATGGAGTCACCATTCAATGCAAGTCTTGTTGATAAAAACGAAAATGCATCTACTGCTTTCCTTGACACAAATGATGCTTGCAATGCACTCGTAAATAACGCTGGGACTACTGACAGGGTCTCCTCCTTCGACGACAATGACCACCCGCAATTTTCTCAGTGCCATCACCACACCAAGAAAACACGACGACGAACAAAAACTTCAAACCATTCACAGACAACCGCACTCGGTCGTCACAGTCCAAAGCAGCCTTCACGCATTGACCAACCTCCTTCTTTTCCGTCGCGCGGATTTTCGGTCACTCACAATGCCCACCTGGCGTCTCACGTGTTCATTATGGTCGGAATAGAGTGGAGAAGATCTGAGCACACTCATTCAAGCCCGTCACTTACAGTTCAGTTTCATGCGCCAGAAGAGCTCGCATCGTTCGTTCTACTAAAAGACAGCCATTTCCAATTAAAATATGACCAAACCAATCCTTTCGCAGTGTCGCCGTCGAATTTCCAGCCACCTGAGAGCCCAACCCACACAGGAGGCTCGGAAGGATCAACTTTCAAGCACGGCCCTGTGTCAGAAAGATCCATAAAGAAAGGCGTTGCAAGAGCCTCATCAGCTTTTTCTGCCAACTCTGGCGCACTATCTTCATTGCTTGACACAAATCGCGACACCCTAACAAATATCAACTATTTGCTGGTCACGTCAACCTTCAAAGAGAAGCGGGCTCATGGTTTCAAAGGAAGTCCACCTCGTCAGACAGTGCAACATCAGCAATGCCAACAAAAGAAACAAGAGGAACCCCAACAGCTAAAACGCCCACACCAACATCGGCAACGAACAACTAAAACTACTTCGCAAGGATACTTGCGGTCTGAAGAGTGTCATGATCAACATACACTAAAGAAAAGACTGATTCCGCATCTGAGCTATCTTCGCAAAAAGAAAAGCCAAGGAACTTTTCCGCACCAGCGTTAAAGATTGCGCTTTCGGTCTGAACATCTGCGTCATCACCATTGAAAACTCCCAAAAAGCCACAAAACAACCGTTTGTGCTCTGAAGGAACACAAGCAGTGCCTAATCAGCCATAATCAACGGGCACGCAAATAACATGCACGGCGTTTGTATGACCCACGAGAAAAAATGCGACGCTTACTAAACATTCAATCCTGCGAAGCGTTCGAACCTCGTTTGTTCTTTGCAAGAATACCGGCAGTATTACCATCCGTTTTGCATGTCTAAAGCATTTTTGTGTTATTCAGGACGCAACCACCCGCCTCGCTTTCCAGAACTCCTGCCTTAACCGGACTGCTACACTTTCCCCTGAAGTCTTTGAAAGTTTACGGATTTCCCCTGGAGCATAGAAGCAATTGTGAATTTTTGACATTCGTGACTTTTTAACCTCTACTTGTTTACTTTTTCTTGTTCGTAATCCATGCCTTCTTTCAGGGGGAGGGGGAATCGTGTGACGTACGAAGCGATGGTTAGGAGAAGTAAATGAGGAACAAGTGTGCTTTGGAATAAACATGGCGTATGAGCCAGGCCACGTCTCCCATTCATGATAGCGTCACATATATATATGCGTGGGTACATGTGGACAAAAACGATGATGGCGGATTAGTGGACACGAGGTAATGGGCCTCTAGCTTCACTCGAGGCTGAAGAAGACGATCTTGGGGCTCAGCTGTTGAGAGCGCGCTGCTTTCATTGTCTCAAGGTGTATTTGTGTTTTGTTCGCATTGTACCGCGACACGTGGGGGGGGGGGTGTTGGACTGCAACCTTCTCTGATGCTCCCCATGCCCGCTGGGAGCCGTTCATTGAGTCCAGACGCATTGTCACCTGTGGAAACTCCGGTGCATCGTTTCAGTCGACGGTTGCGAGGCCTCGCGCCAGAGCTCACTAACTCGCTGAAACCTGCTAGCCACCGCACACCTCAACCAATGGCCAACGCAATACCGCAAAAGGTGCCCCAAGGCAGCTTTGCGACGCACCCATCTTAGGTGACCATATTTCAACCCCTCGTTCCCGATCGCTTTAGTGGCGGTGCCCGTGAATACGCTGACGACTGGCTTGATCACTACGAACGTGTTGCCAAGGTCAATCAGTGGTCGGAACAGGAAAAGCTTTCTCGCGCCTATTTTTACCTTGACGACGGTGCTCATACTCAGTATTAGAATAGAGAAGGCAATCTATGAGCTTGGCCCGACTTTCTACAGATGTTTGTTGATACCTTCGCCAATGTCTATCGAAGGGACCATGCGCAGCAGTTATTGGAGCTACGTGTTCAAAAAACCAATGAAACCATTGCAATGTTTGCCGAGGACATGACTCGTCTCTTTCGTCGAGCTAACCCGCACATGACGGAAGATAAAAAGTTACCGCTATCGAGTGGACCCTTCATCAATGCTGCAGGCAATATGACCGCATGTTCAAGAATGTTCCAATCAATGCTATCGCCATAACATCTGAGAGTTAGAGCTTTTTGCGAGACTTGATTAGGGAGATAGTTCGCAAAGAACTGCAAAGGTTACAGACTCCGGTTGCTGAAAATTTCATTGCGTCGGTTTCTGAACTCGTACGCGAAGAAATCCTCAAAGCGTTGTCTATGGCTGGTTCTGATGCTCAGCAGCGCACTAAGAGCTACGCTGCCGTTCTCCGACGTCCACCACCCGCTATTCCGACGCTGTACAACAAGGTGCCAATGGCCCCTTGGTCTCTACCGCAAGAGAAGATACTGCATCAACCACCCACGCTACAGCCATACAACCAGCCGTACACAGCCATTCCATGGGCATCAACGCCAGGTCAGATGTTCAGACGTTTACCGACCCAAAAAACAAATGCATGGCGGACAGTGGACAGACGTCCACTATTCTTTCACTGTGGAGGTGCAGGCCATATTGCTTGTCATTGCTGGCATCGAGGTGATTCATTCCGTCCTCATCGACCTTGGTGTGATGGTCGACGTGTCAACGACGAATACACTCCACGCCATGACGACACGTCTTTCTATGGAGCCCGTTCTCACTTTGAAGACGGCTGTACCACTTTAGAGAAAACAATGCCTGCTCACCCTCCTGGTGTTAGACGTCGATCCCGCTCTCCGTCTGCCGCACGTTCTCTTTGTCGCGCCTTGATACAAGAAGGTCACCTAGCCCACGCTGGGGATACTGAGGGCGGTGACCTCCGGAGGTAAGGTTGCAGGTCACAAAGATGACGACAAGAAGTCCTCACAGAATGACGTCGTACAGCAGCATAAGCCGTGAAAACGATGCAATTGTGACTGCCGACCTTAGTGTTCTTCTTGACAGCCAGAAAGTGACAGCTTTAGTCGACACTGGTGCCGACTTCTCTATTATCACTCAGGACCTCGCCGACAGCCTCAAAAAAATGAAGACACCGTGGACGGGCCCTCTTATAACAACAGCAGAAAGCCAGTTAATAATGCCCTCTGGAAGATGTGCTGCAAGAATTGACATCAGAGGCTCTTCTTTCACTGTGTCGTTCATCGTTATCGTCGCATGCTGCAGAGATGTAATTCTAGGCATGATTTTTAACGGCAGTATGGCGCCGTCATCAACATACCAGAGGGCTTGATTACGTTTTGCAACAGTTCGGAATTGCCCAATTCTTCAGAGGCGCGACCAAACCAACTGTGTCTTACAGATTACGACATAGTTCTCCCCCCCCCCCCCCTAGTTCATGCATGCTTGTTTCTGTGGCCGCCGCTGCTCAGTTAGATGCCATAGAAGTTGCAGATCAAATAGGCTCGCTGCTCTTCCCCCATGGCATTACCGTCACACGAGGTATCGTCAGAATTGCTGCCGGACACACGGACCTGCTGGTGACAAATTTTAGTGCACACCACCGGCACCTTTCAAAAGGCACTGCTGTCGCTTACTTTTACGATGTCGTAGATGTCGAAGGCTGCTTGGCGGTAGTCGACGAGTCACCAAATCTTGAGTCAGCGCCTGTTCTGGACGTAAGCATTACTTTGCCGAAAGACGACGGACGCAGGCTCCTTGAGCTACTGGCCAAATTTCAGGACTACTTTTCGACAACATCAAGAGTCGGCTGCATGCCTCTAAGCAAGCATCAAATAATAACGAAGAAAACTATGAGACCTATTCACCAGCACCCTTATCGCGTGGCTCCAAAAGAACTTGAAGCGATACAACAGCAGGTAGAAAGAATGCTTGAAGGTGACGTAATTCAGCCTTCACAGAGCCCCTGGGCGTCGCCTGTAGTCCTGGTTAAGAAAAAGGGTGGCAGCCTGCGCTTCTGTGTAGATTACCGGAAGCTAAATCAGGTTACCAAGAAAGACGTATATCCAATACCACGTATAGACGACTCTCTCGACAGACTTCAACATGCTCGAGACTTTTCTTTAATGGACTTGCGGAGTGAATATTGGCAAATCAAAATGGACTCGAGAGACCATGGGAAGACCGCTTTTGTAACACCAGATGGGTTATATGAATTTAAGGTCTAGCCCTTCGGTTTGTGCTCAGCACCAGCTACCTTTCAAAGACGCATGGATACCGGGCTTTCTGGGTTGAAGTGGAAAACCTGCCTAGTGTAACTGGACGACGCCATAGGGTTCTCCGCAACGTTTGACGAGCATCTTGAAAGGCTTGAGATGGTTTTACGAGCCATACACACCGCGGGCCTGACGTAGAAGTCTGAGAAATGCCACGTTTGCTACGAAGAGCTGCGATTTCTTGGTCATGTCGTCAATCATGCAGGTGTTGGTCCCAATCCTGAAAAAATCGCAGCCGTAGAACAGTTGTCTATGCAGACCACTATGAAGGCTTTCAGACGCTTTCTCGGTTTCTTTGCATATTATAAATGATTTATCGCGGACTTCGCACGCATATCATCACCATTAACTCGCCTCACGAGAGAAGACGTCACTTTTGAGTGAAATAAAGAAGAGGAAGCTGTTTTTAACAATCTTCGCCAGCGCCTACAAACACCTCTATTCCTTGCCTACTTCGACACAGAGAGCCTACGATGCTTCACACCGATGCTAGCAATGTTGGTCTGAGAGCTGTGCTTGTGCAGCAGAAAGAGGGCACAGAAAGAGTTATCGCTTAGGCAAACAGAACGTTAACACGCGCTGAGGCTAATTACTCCACGACTGAGAAGGAATGTCTTTTTGTGTTATTGGCGGTTACAAAACTTGGTCTGTATTTATATGGCCGCCCCTTCAAAGTAATTAGCGATCACCACTCACTGTGTTGGTCAAGAAATATTAAAGACCCTACCAACCGATTAGTGCATTGGTGTCTCAGGCTGGAGGAGTTCGATATGGCAGTCGCTTTTAAAGCGAAAGAAGCTACATATGGACGCCGACTGTTTGTCCCGTTCACCCATTGAATCGGCAACCATACCCGAGGAAGAAGAGAAGTTATATCTTGGGGTCCTCGACACGACTGCCATTGCGCAGCAACAACATGACCACGCAAAGTTGTTTGGCTTAATTACCTACTTGGATGGCAGGTGTCGGAAGGCGCCAGGAGTTTTCGCAAGAGTGCTGTTATTGTTTTGTTTTCGGGGCGGAGCACTCTACAAAAGAAATTTTTTGTCGACGGGATCTGCCTATCTGCTCCTCATCACTGCAGCCCTTCACACCGAAGTACTGAAAGCATGCCACAACGAGGTTACCTCTGGCCAATTTGGTTACACGAGAACATTGGCCAGGGTACAGCAAAGCTACTACTGGCCAAGACTTACCATAGCCGTGAAGCACCACGTTCGTACCTGTCTCGACTGCCAGTGATGCAAGTCGCCATTAACTAAACCAGCTGGCCTCCTGCAAACCGTACAGGTCTCAACGACTCCATTCCACCAGATTGGCATGGACATTTTGGGCCCACTCCCTACTTATACTGCAGGCAACCGATGGGTTATCGTCACGACGGATTATCTGACCCGTTATGCCGAGACAAAGACTATCCAGAGAATTACAGCAGCGGAGGTGGCAAGATTTTTCCTTTAGAATATCGTACTGAGGCATGGTGCACCAACCGTCGTAATCACAGACAGAGGAACCGCTTTTACCGCAGCTCTTTTAGACCATGTCTGGATGCTGAGTGGAACAACGCATCATAAGGCCACCGCCTTCCACCTACAAACAAACGGGCTGACAGAGCGTCTAAACAAAACCGTTGATGACATGCTTTCGACTTATGTAGACGTTGAACACAAAAATCGGGATGAAATCTTGGCTTACATAAGGTTTGCATGCAACACGGTCAAGCAAAAACTGACCTGCATGACACCGTTCAGCCTCGTTTATGGACGGGAAGTAGGAACCACGTTAGATGCAACGTTACCACACGAAGGCGACGACAATATGCCGGACGCCGACACGCTTACGGAACGCGCGGAAGAAGCTTGGCAACTTGCACGTTTACGGATCAGCCAGCAGCAAGAGCACGATGAAGGCCGCTAGAGTGATCACCGCAGAACAGTTGTCTACCACACTGGAGACAAAGTATGGGGTTGAGCACCCGTACGGATCTGAGGAATTTCTGAAAAGCTCTTAAGAAAATACTTTGGACCGTACCTAGTGCTGCAATGACAGAGTGATGTCACTTACGAAGTTGTTTCCGACAGTTCGTATAGTACAAGGCGTTGCCAGCACCTTCCTGAACTCATTCACGTAGTCCGCAGGAAGCCTTACGTAAGCGAGTGAATGCGTGATACTTTTCTTGAGAAAAAAAAACTGCACTACAGACTTCGAATTGAACGATGCTCTTTGAGAGGGAGGCAAATGACGCGTGTCTACATTTGGACGAAAACGATGATGGGGGATTTAGTGGACACGAGGTAGTGGGCGTCTAGCTTCATTCAAGACCGAAAAAAGCAATCTTGGGGCTCAGCTGTTGAGAACACGCTGCTTTCGTTGTCTCAAGGTGTACCTGTGTTTTGGTCGCGTTGTATCGCGACTATATTTATATATATATATATATATATATATATATATATATATATATATATATATATATATGTATATGTATAATGAGATCTAACAGACAGTATTGCCAAGGAATGTATAGGTGAAGTTATTAGAACCAATAGAATGTAAATAAGAAGAAAGAAAAGTGGGTGAAAGAATTACCAGCCGTTAGCAGGAATCAAACTTACGACCTTCGAATAACGCGTTCGATGCTCTAACCACTGAGCTATCACAGCGGCCTTCCCTCCATCCACTTTTTTGGGTTTATACGTGAATTTAGAAGTATGAGTGTCAGTCAGCGCCATCTATAAGCGAAGCGACGAGTGTGAAACACTCTTTTATGCGCATGTTTGGCGTCACGTAGCACGTGAACTTAATACTAGCGGGCAGCTGATCAATAGTCCCTCGTATACAACCTAATTACACCAAGTCTGCCAGTACGAGACCCTCGTTAAATGAAATAAGGGAAAGAAGTGTATACCAAAGGGCTCGTTTTTCTGTGTTTTAGCACAATATTAATGAGATCTAACAGAGAGTAATGCCAAGGAATGTATAGGGGAAGTTGTTAGAACCAATAGAATGTAATTAAATGAAAGAGAAGTGGGTGAAAAAATTACCAGCCGTGAGCAGGAATCGAACCTACGACCTTCGAATAACGCTTTCGATGCTCTAACCCCTTAGCTATCACAGCGGTCTTCCCTTCATCCACTTTAGGGTTTATATGTGAATTTAGAAGTAGAAGTGTCAGTCAGCGCCTTCTATAAGCCATATATATATATATATATATATATATATATATATATATAAAGTTATTAAATTTCCCAATACATTTTTTGCAATATTGTCTGTTATATATCAATTATTATTGATGTGTCAAACACGAAAAAACGAGCAGTTAAGTATACTCTTCTTACCCTATTCATAAACGAGGGCCTCGTACTTGCAGACTTGTTGCCTTTAAATTGTTTACCAGAAACTATTGGTCAGCTGCCAGCTCGTAACAAATTAACGTGCTACGTGACGCTAAACAGACTCATAAAGAGTATGCCCCACTCGCCACCGTGGCTACTGGTGGGACTGACGGACACTCTCACGTTCAACATCACATATATACCCAATAAAGTGGCTGTCGGATAGCCGCTGTGGGCGCTCAGTGGTAGAGCATCGAGTGATGCTACACTTTGGCCGCATCGCGAAGGCGGTCAATGGCCACCCGCCATATCTACTAATCTGTCCGAAGGTGGCAGATTTAGTTCCTGCATACAGAACGTTATTTTTTCGTCCCTTTTTTCTTCACATTCACAATACAATTCGATTTAATAGCTTACCTTTATCTTCCTTGGCATACTTTTTTGTTAGATCTCAATATTATTTTGTCAAACGCGGAAAAACGATCTCCTAGGTATACACTTCTTTCTATACATGGGCGCAACAATGCCCCGGTCCATGCTCTGCGGAAAAGACAAAGGCATATAAAGAATAGTCGGCCTATTAGGCAGGCGCGGCTGTATGCCTCGGCTTCTTCGTCCATGGCGACTGCCAGCGCGGATACGTGGTAAGCGCAGTTAGAGGACGGCGTGTTCTCCTAGATCAACACCATCAACTTGCTTGGACACCGCCATGGCTGGATAGACTAGCATATATGGCGGGTGAGCATTGACCGCTTTCGCGATGCTGCCAAAGTACAGCATGCTTACGGAGACGTCAGCCAGCTGTCCTTGGGTGAATCGTGTGCAAATTTCACGAGTTTCTTCCACCCTCTCTCGAATGCATATGACAGCCTCCCTGCCTACCCATCGTCTACCATGAATTAGGGCTACGAGACAGACAACGTGACGAGTGGAGCTGAGGCCTCCATTACTCTGCCCTGCCTAGATAACCAAGATCGAAACAGGCACCATCCCCACGCTGCAGCTGTGCCTTATGACCCCTCGACAAAGAATGTCACCGATTTCTCTGCCGGGAGAACTACTCCAGATTCTGTATACCGCTACAGCCCTATGAGTGTGCGTCGGTAATGGCGCCAGCATCATACTGCCAAAAACACCAAGGATCTGCCACCAACATGACGGTGGGTAGGTTACTTTTGGGCTCCCCATCACTTGCCCACATGAACGCGCCAGCTCCTGCTACAGGGTAATAATTTGGTTAGTGCAAGTTCGAGTGACTCCGGTTGAAGAAAGTTCGCATGTGGTGTGAGCTCGAGTCAGTCTGGCTAAAGAAAATTTAAATGAGTCGGAGTCTGAGGGAGTCCAAAGCGCAAGATTTATTTTTTGAGTGAGTCCCATTGAGTTCAACGTCTTTTTTTGGCCAACCTGAGGTGATATCACGACAGAATTGTAGCGCACAAAACGACGCGGACAAGAAAATACAAGTAAAAAAAGAGCACTTTCAGAAGATTTCCATGAAAACGTGAAAGCCTCTATGTGTGTTAGCAATCATTCTTTGGCCTCATCGAAAAAGAAGGTGATACTACTCAAAGAAGGCGAGTAGACTGGTGGGGGGGAGCAGGAGGTGTGTTCTTCTTTTGGTCCCCTGCCTTTTGCTTCGCGCACGATGTGCATGCGCAGGATTCAGCTGAGCGTCAAGTTTAGATGTCATATATATTCAGTTCAAGCAATAACGCGTTCAGTTGTGAGTAAGCGCTTGAAATGTTTACTTCGTCATCATTTTTCGCGCTCTATTTGCGCCTTAATGGATCTCTACTAGCTCGCTCACCTCTCCGTTTTTCACCTCACTGGTGACACTTGTGACGCAGTGTTTGAACACAAAAAAACACACACCAAACCCACAAGTAGATTACAGCACGGACATGAAATAACAGCTTTTATTTGATCATTACGCATATACGAGATAAAAGGAATTCAAATAGTGCGTCATAATTGTCTACTTAGTACAAACAACGAGCCCCTACTCACCCAGTCTGACCTTTACATACGGGCATACCTGAATGGCCTTGGAATTCAAGACATCCACATCTGGCATCTCTGGTAACAGAGATAGCGCTAAGTGGGAACAACCGAGGAGGACCTGTGGTCTTCTTAGTCTCTATTCGTATTTTAGCCCTCGCCAAGATCTGAAACTTGTCATGCCGCTACTCTGCTTGCATACATCACCGCTTGCGGATAAAGTGTGCATTGAGAAAATTTAGTACTAATTAGACCAACGAACAGCACGTTAATAACTAAGATGTATGGTACAAGTTCGGCGACCTTAGTACTACTGTGGCCCAGAATATTTTAGGAAAAGCCACAATGCTCGCAAGATTTAGGAGAGTGAATTTCAAACAACACAATCATCACTTGAACCAGGAAAACTACGCAGCATACAAATTACTTTCTACGGTTGTAATACCACGCACGGTACCAAATATTTCACTGATGTTAACTAATAGAGCATGATGAAACATTTATATCCAGAGAAATTTCAACGTCCTATAATATAGCAAACAATACAATGATAGTTGACATCAAGAACCACGCATAGACAACTACGAAACAGACTCCAAACGCCGACAGTAATTTTCTCCGACAACAGACAGAACTGCGAAACTCGTTAAGTTGTACAGGGTGTCGGCGGCCCAATGCTTTCCTGCCTGACAGGCTGCGATAAAATAAAGAAATGACGCAAACAACATTCATAGCAACCGCAACAGCCAGCAAAAAAACACAAAATACCCGCAGCAAATAGTTTTTTTCATAACTCGCGCAATAAACCTCTGAGAGACTGTGAGTGATTTGTTGCATATGCAAATTTTTGAAGCTATCCAATTTTTATGTAAAAATTTAATATTTCGCTCAACTTCACATCCTATGAACATGTGGTACCGAAAATAACGCGATCTCAAGGTGAACATAACGTCAGATTGCGACAGCCAGGGAATGCGCAACTGAAAACCTTAATGCGGCACGGCTTGTTGATGCAGAACCGCAGCACGGTCATTCGATCACTCGACGGCCATAAGAACGAAACGTGGCAGCTGGAATTTCATGTGCGCTCAATACGGCGACGTCGCTTTCGCAATAACGAGTGAGCATAGCATCAGGATTTACGTAATTCGAGAAGTCAGCGTTAAAAACTCAATTTTTCGAAGGCCGCTACTTGACGGGGCAAGATTGCGAAGAGTACAATTGTGGCAGTAGCTTTAGACACGTACTCTGCAAAAATGGCACAGAGTGAGCGCAAGAACACAAAAAGACACCGCTTGTGTGCGCCAGCGACTGCTTAAGCTAGTCGCGCAATTAAAAAATGGCACCGAATCACATTTGAAAACATGCAAAAAGTTATAAGATCTTTCGTAAGAGAAACAAGCTTCGTCACACAAATGAGGAGAGGAGAAAAATGACATATAGTGAGTTTTTAAATTGAGGTAAAGACAATTAACACTTCGGAAACTAGAGCATTGCATGCGGTGAGTGCTTATAAGAAATAGGCATACGAAAAGCAGACGCCATGACAGCGCTATTTCAACCGTGTTCTTCTCCGCCCACTTTGTTACGTGCATTCTCCGTCACACTAAAATAAGGCGTGCCGACTGCACCAAATAGGCCAAACAGCCCTCAAAATTTGTGGAAGCAGTTTTTCTACCAGTGCAGGCTCACCATGAACAAGTGAAAATTAAGTAGCTCTACATGAACATGCCGAGATGCCGCAGTAGTCTAGTGTTGCAGAGCCGAATGTCTCAGAACTAGACCACTATCACACGAACTAAATTATACTACTGCTGACTACTGTTGACCCAAAGGTCGCGGTATCGAATGGTGGTGGTACTTTCACTAAAGACAGAAGTACTTCATACACGTGTAAGTATATACTTCAGACACTGTCACAATTCTTACTTCACGGTGTTTGAGCAGCGTGCTCCTTTCGTAAACGTGGCCGCAGTAGTGAGCGAATTGACAATCCTGCTCTTCTGAATCACGAGTCTGATTTGATAAGCGTGTGCGAAGGCGAGACCATGCGCCATGGGGGCTCACGCTCTCAAAAACGCGAGAGGTACCCAAGGCAAGCCCGCTCCTCCACCTCGCCACTGATGAAAAAAACGCAGTGAAGTTGAGGAGCTCCGAGAACCGTCAACGGTATATGGTGTATATAAATGGCTTGCCGTTTTCAGGCTTTCCAACGTACGCTTCATGGCTTAATAGCTTGCGCAGTGTGCTGCAAAGTGTCTGGGCGCCTCCTACAAAATTTTTCATTCTTGTTTTTTTAAAGACAATAGTCTTTCTTGGGGACTTTCGACACGAAAATTCTGGTCTGTCTGTCTGTCTGTCTGTCTGTATATTTGTCTGTTTTTCTACCCTTAACGCTGTCCTAAACGGCACCAAACGATATCCCAAACGACCGACTGCATCTGCAGCGCCCACCTATATTGCTCAAGATTCAGCGTTCATACTTATGCGACTGTCAATTAAAAGAAATAATTGCTCATATCTGAGCTACCATAACAAGACGTCAATATTCTGTATGTGTGTCTATTCACTAGAAAAGGCATACATAAGTAATTATGAGGACCGTAGCGTTTATGACGCTGCGCTGGCCATGCAACACTTCCATGAAAACGCTAGTGTTTCCAGCGCTTTGCTAAGACGACATTGTGGTGGCACCTACCCGTTCCTTTGGGTGTTACACCTTATCACCTCCAAGACGGGCGCGCACGCCATGCGCTTCGTTTTCCAAGATAACTGCCAGATAGCGCTGCAGTCTCACGTGTGACGTCACTTGATGCGCTCGTTCGCCGTCGCTGCACGCTCGAGGCACTCTAACACAGCGCCTTCACAATAGCATTCACTCATTTTATTGCGCGGAATATCGAATTATTGTTTCGTTTACTCTCTCCAGATGCGAGACTATCGTCTTTCGACCGCATTTGCAGTGTAACATGCAGATACGGATCGAATTTTTGTATTGCAATGTCATAGTATATATAATACTAAGTCACATCCGTTACGGAAATACACCAGTGTAGCCGTGGTGGGCCTCACCAAAGATACATTCGTGTAAAGAAAAAAACTTGTAACGTGGAAAACTCGAGGTTATATAAGATCCCTTAAATGCGAAGAAATTTACTAGTACAGATTGTTGTTCTTTGAACCAAGCATCCTGTATCAACATACTCGAATTATTGCACGCTAATCTTTCGTGGCTTGAAGTCGTGTCATGAATTACACTAAACCTTACGCACACAATTTATTTCAGTAGCTCTAATGCGTTCATTATATGAAACAAGAACGACCTTTGATTTTGGTCTTCCTCCAGGCGGAAGAGAATATAAAGAGAAGCGCGTGAAATGAAATATGCCACAAACACCGTGGAATGACTCGACCGGCCGGCACTACCGTAAATTCGAATAAGGTTTTACAAGATGGCGTGAAAACTGGTTTTATGACAACGTATACACGAGTAAGCAAAAAAATGCAAAAACAAACCACGACATGGCCGTCGCCACGGAACTGATTGAAACCGCTAAAAATTGTTCAGTCAAATCACTAACCACAAAGAACCAGGGTCTGACAAAAAATGTTTTCAATCTAGTGGCTGGCAAGAAGGCTAAAAAACTGCAGCCCTAGCAATAAAACACGAAAGAAAACCATAAAAGCAAAAAGCATGTGGCAACAAACTTTGTGACATAAATAAATGTAGCTTATTTCATTATAAAGAGTGATAGTGATGACAATGCTATTTAGCGGGATAAAACTGACAACAGTTCGCTTGGCAATGTGCAGTTTCACAGGGGATACAGAATCAGTGTGCCCGCGAAATTTCTGAGGCTCACAGAATTTTCAAAAGGCGAGAAGCTTGTGCTCGCCTTTGCCATGACAAGCCAGCTGTCTTGCGACTCGAATATAGTGTGCCTAGGAAACCTGAAAGGATTCATCGAAACCTCTACATGTATTACGCAAGCTGGTCTTCGAAGAGAGAGCGCACGGAAATGACTCTTTACACCTTACCTAATGATGTAGAGCTAAAGTGACTCACGTGACCAGATCAGGCAAATAGGTCTCAGTAAAAAAGCAAAACCTAAATAAATGAAACAGAAGTAACACGATGGTAACAAACCAGACCTTTAGATTAAAGCCTGTGGACATCGGCACGTGGCAAGCGTTGTGTCGGCATTTGGGCGCTTCATTACCGGTACTCCCGAAGCCGTGAGTGTAGCGTGGAAGTGGAGGGGGGGGTTGTGTTGCAGGGTGTTTTTATAGCTTTCATGACGCCGTTCGCATCGAGTGTGCGATGCTCTTCCGCTCGGTTAGCGTAAGGCAATGGCAGAAGGTGCGTTGGCGTGTGAAATTGGTAATATGAGCAGGATGAGGGAGGTGGGTGGAGGAGGGCAGCAAGGCTTTATGGTAGAGGTGCGTGCTCGACGGGAGAAGTGAGAGTCAGGCCTGGAGCACGCACCCCAGTCATTTTGCTTCTCTGACTAATGCTTGATAATATTTTAGTCGCTGACTTTATGTTCTTCCTCCTTCAAAGGCTTTGGAGTGTGCTACCAGGGCCCTGCATTGAAGTTTTAAGCCGTATTTTGAATGTATAGTCAATTTTTCGGTCAACTCGCCATAAAGTTCTTCTACATTGGCCTTTCTTGGTGGCTCGTGAATGCTTTTTCTCAGGACATCAGCGTGCGAGGGCAATCGTGTGTCATGGTGCGCTCCTCTCGCGCATTCCTTCAGGCAGCCACCAGAGCGCGAGTGGAAGGAAGGAATAATGTTTCACCTTTACTGTTCACTTCGGTTAAGCTATACCTCAGGGCCCCGCCGCGGTGGTCTAGTGGCTATATGGTACTAGGCTACTGACCCGCAGGTCGCGGGATCAAATTTGGGCTGCGGCAGCTGCATTTCCTATGAATGCGGAATTGTTGTAGGCCCGTGTGCTCAGATTTGGCTGAACGTTGAAGAACGCCAGGTGGTCGAAATTTCCGGAGCCCTTCATTACGGCGTCTCTTATATTCATATGGTGGTTTCGGGACCTTGAACTCACATATCAATCAATCAAGCTATACAACAGGGTGAAGAATATAGCAAAACCTCATGCAAGCCGAAATTCAGCTTCATTCTCCCTTTATATCATTCTTCATTAAGTACAGTATGTAAGTTATGCTTTTATATTACCTGCATTTTAGTGGCACACAAATAAATCAGAACATGGTGCCTCTATCAACTGAGTCGTTTATTTTGTCACACATCTATCGAAACGAACACCAGAAGGGAATGTGCTCGAAGCCTTGAAGGCATACCGAGCAAGAGTTCAATTACCATATAAAAAAATCTCTTCTTGCTGGGCCAGAATAGCAATACTCGCCGACGCCTCCTAAATTATTGTTTAAAATAAGCTTCCCCAAAGTTCCAAGTTCAGGCAGCCTAGTAGCGTTTTCATGTAACATTGGGTTTTTCTAGCTTTTTTATACAGGATGCGAAGTGCATATTTCTGAGTATTCTGCTGGATGCGAGGCAGTTTCTCCGTGTTGAGGCCGCTCAAGTCCTCTAAGGCACTCGCTAAGTAAGTCGACGTCGAGTTCTCCACACGACAAGGGGAGTTTAGAACAGCAGCACTGCTACGTTATTCAAACACAGATTGTTTTTTTCTGCATAATGTCTTCCTTAACAGTACGGTAAATGATTGCGCAATATTGTCACCATGAGATAAGTGGGAGTGAAAGTATGCGCTTGGCATCTGGTAGCCACGCTCTTCAAGGTATGAGCAACAATAAGTAAGTGTCACACACAGAACGCGTCGCTTGAGGCTTCAAGTCTGCCACCTCAGCGTTGAAGATAACTCTGCTTTTCAAAATGTTGGTGCCAGCGACGCCTCGTGATCAGAAATTTTTAATTTCTTCAGGCTTTCGTCTTACCGTGAACTTCTGCAATTTTTAGATTTCTATATCCCGAATTGAGGCGTGCTCCCGTGCGGGACAAAATTACATTTGTGGCGCCTACGTTTCAAATTTCAAACGGAAGTGTGAGGGACACATTACAACGTTAAGTGCATAAATTTCCTACAGCAGTGAGAGGGCATGCTTGTATAAGGGCAGACACCAGAAACGCCAACGCAATGGCGCGTTTAACAATATCTGCGTACGTAGCTGCTTATGTGATGCCTTTATACGCCCATGGTTAATGCATTGCCAGGCGTGATATCGTCTTAAAAATCATCACGTTTGTGACGCCTGTGCCCACCGGAATTCACGGTGAAACAAAGGACATTTACACCGTGGCGTCATAAATCTGCGCATATTACCATTCGCTCCCAGTATTTCATTCTGAGGCGATGCCACTACTAAATTTTTATTGAAACAAGCCAGCCTTTTATACCTACTGGAAACAAGATAAGAGCATACCAGAAACATGCTTGGACAGAATATTACTAAAGGCAGAATAGTGACATGCGTCAAATACCGCACTCGAAGCCCATGACTAATTTTGGGGACAACGCTACTGAGAGTGCGCTTATACAAGTGTCCTCCAATAATGCGGTGGCATGTGCTTGCATTTCCTTCGTTTACAATTGGCGCTGCACTCAGTGTCCATTAGTTGTGTGTGTTCACTGTCAAAATATTCTATTGGTGATTTCAGTGATATCTGGGCTTTTACGTCCTAAAACGACGGTATGACCATGAGGAGCTTCGTAGCGGAATCCTTGGCATGTAAAAAGTTTCACCGTGGGGTGTTTTTTAATTTGCCCTGGACATTGCACAGCCCACGGGCCTGTAGCTTTTCTCCTCCACGTAAGTGCAACCATTGTGGCCGGGATAGAATCCGCTACTTTTGGGCCAGCAGCCGAGCATCGTAACCATCATGCCACACTGGCAGACTATCTTTGCAAGTTGGGAGGGCATCCTGACAATGGTAGGTGCTACGGTTCTTGGTAGGAAATCGCCAAGAATTAGTTAGTGCTGAATTTGATACAAATACGTTTCCGACACCTTTACGTCACACCTTTCCGACCCTCTCCTAAAATATACCGCTTCTCGAGAGTAGCACTGCATTCGTAGAATTTTGTAGTTAAAGTGGCAGGTGCTCATCGACATTGGAGCGCTGGATTAAACAGAGGTCTGATTTGAATCGATACCTCCTGTTGAATTATTCCTGGAGAAAGGGAATTATGCCGGTATTGTTTCTTTGACCAAGGAGGCATTGGTTCGAAACTCCTGTGCAGAAGCGATAGAACTTAAGTGCTGAGACGCGGCCCTCGCACTGGTGCTTGGCATGTGTAAATTTTTTTTCGAAACGTATGAATTGTACTTGATGCAGCAGCGCGAGCTTGCCTCCATTCTTGTTGTTTCTTTATCAGTTCCATTATTGCTCGTCATCCTGCAGGACATGTTTATTGCTCAATCTTAACCACGACGCAGTTGGATGGCTTGTAGGTCAAACATTAGTGTGTTCGCTGTATCAGTTACGCCAAGACCGTCTATGTACGCCACCCAGTCTGACAACTCTCTCGAGCACTTCTGGTGCGCAAGCAATAAACACTATTTTTTCATGGCCACTGCACGTGTCGGTCTGGTGTCATACATAGTGTCAGAAGTGGCCAGATCACCACGCCAGGAAATGAATAAGCTTTCACCCCCAGAGCTGTTACGTTTCGTGGATAATTTGTCGGAGAACTGAATTCACTTCAAGCAGCTGGTCGAGCTGTACTTCGCCGCCACAGTATAATCGGAACCTGAAAAGCACAGCAGCCTCGCCTAGAAAGCCACCATCTTGCTTCTTTAGTAGAACAAGAGGCGATCGACGTTTACAACACTTTCGACTTCCCTGAAGAAAAAAAAAAGAAGGACTACAACAAGTTAGTTCAAGCATTCAAGGCATACTGATTACCTCATAGCAACGAAACGTTCGAGCGCTATGAGTTCCACAGCTGCACTCAGACCGAAGGTGAGCCTCTCGAACGCGACCTGCGACTGAAATCGAAGAGCTGCAACTTTGAGAACCGCCGGTAGTCGATGCTGAGAGATGAAATAGTGTATGTAACATCTAGAAAGGCATTGAGAAAAAAGCTGTTAGGCAAAAGGGCTTGACGCTCAGCACACCTGTCGAGCGGGCAAAGGCGGAGAAAATCAGTGCCGCACAAACCAAAGCGTGGAGTGAAAGGAAGAGCGTAGACGCAGTGGAGCAATAAAAAAAAGAAGCGCCAGAAACACATGAAGGACTCGCATGAAAGGCGCACCAAAAAGAGACATCAAGGAAAGAAATGCGGTTACTGCGATCGCCCGCATAGGCCTCGTGAGTGTCTAGCATACGGGAAATATTTTACTAGATGCGGGAAGCAGAATCATTTCGCCGTTTGCTGCAAAGCAAGAATAACGCATGTGAACGACAACGCCAAGTGGGATGACGATGACAATGGCGACACCTTTACTGTACTACACATATCTACGGCATGTATGAAAGCAAGCATGGCTGATCGGCTGGACTGGGAGGTTGCAGCTTTTATTTCGGGATGAGAAGTGCGGCTGAAAGTCTAACCTGCTGCCGAGCGCTGTGTTGGACGCCCTGAGAACCAAGGGCCAGCAGCACTTGGTTCCCAAGTTCCCAATGAAATAGCACATATTGAGGCGGTATTTCTCCTATTGCAGATAGGACAAAGCACCAGGATAGTAGAGTTCCTTGTTGTGAAGAAAGCTCAGCAGGCGACCTTAGGACTGCACACTTGCGAGCAGTTTGGTCTCGTGAACAGAATTAGAGCAGTCAAAAGGATCACTTATCGGAGTGCACTCACAGAGAGTATCCGAAGTTGTTTACGGGCATCTGACTATGCGCATTTGACTACAGAGAATACAGCATGGCGCTCCAAGATGGCTCGCGGCCAGTCGTCGAGCTGGCACGACGTGTACCTCACGCATCTAACCCCAGTTTAAAGAGGAGCTTGATCAGAGGTAGCGGGGATCATAGACAGGGTGCGTGACACTTCGGACTGGGTAAGCCCACTTTTTGTTGCTCGAAAAAGAATGGTCAACTTCATGTCTGCATGGATCCCAGAAAAGTGAATGAGATTTTGAAGAGAGAACATTTTCAACTTCCACTCAGGGAAGAGATAAAAAGCGAACTGGTAGGGATGAAATATTTCAGCTTGCTTGATGCCAATAGTGGTTTTTACCAAATACCACTTGATGAAAGGTCCTCGCGCATTTCCACATTCAGCAGCCTATTTGGTCGTTGCCGGTTCTTAAGACTGCCCTGTGGCATTACGTCGGCTCCAGAAATACTTCAAAGAATATTGAATGAGATGTTTGACGGGCTACCTGGGGTACGCATCTAAATTGATGACATTTTTATTTGGGCTGCCTCATTGGAGTGCACCAAGAGAGGCTGCTCAATGCACTAATAACAGCCAATGAAGTGGGCCTCACACTAAAGTGGGGAAAACGTAAGGTCGAAGTCAAGCAGATAGACTTCTTTGGAGATAAAATAAGTGGGGAAGGCATCAAACCAAACCCGGAAGTGGTAGAGTGCACAGCCCATTGCCTGAGACAAGCTACAAAAAAAGAAGTGATAAGGTTGTGCTGGGTGCTGTCAACTCTTTTATCAAGTACTTTCCAAACTTAGCAAGTCAGACAGAGTCTCTTCTAGAATTATTGCGTAAAGGCGTCATCTTTGTTCGCACGACATTGAGTGGGCCCATATAAAAAATGCTAACGCAAACTCCGGTGCTTAGAATTTTCGATCCATCCATCCTTGCCTATAAGTTGCCTACTGGCATGTCTGCCTATGCATCGGGAGGAGCACTTCTACAGCAGCATGGTACCAAGTGGCAGTCGGTAGGCTATGCGTTACGAGGTTTGGCCGAAATTGAGCGCCGATACTCACAGATTGAAAAAGAAGCCCTTGAGATTGTTTTCGGCTGTGATAAGTTTAATGAGTTTGTTGTAAGCGGAAGAGATAGAGTAGATACTGATCATAGTCTGCTAAATCTATCTCAAAAAAGGACTCTGTGACATACCGCGCCGTCTTCAAAGGCTGTTACTGAGACTTCTGAAATATTATTACCGACTGCACTTTGTTGCGGGAAAGAAACTGATCGTAGCTCACGACCTGCCGAGGAGTCAAGTTCAATGCGTGCCAGAAAACTGCTCGAAGGAGTTGGAAATACACGCCACTGGTGTCCTTGAGCAACGGGCCAGCAGAAAAACAAAGCAAAGGCTGATGGATGCCGCAGCTGAAGATCCGGAACCGCAGCAAGTCATAAAAATCTACAGGCAACAGAGCCTATCAAGGAGACGTGGAAAAAACACACTAAGAAATTGTCCATGGTGGAAAGTGTGTAGATGAAACGCGCCAAAGTTGCAATTCAGCTTAGAAAATAAATTATTTATCTGTTGCACCAGGGTTATTTGGGCGTACCACGAGAACGCACTATTATGTACTTGCCGAGGATGGCAGCAGACATAAGAGAAATGATTGAACAGTGTGAGACCTGCCTAATTAATGCATACAAACAACTCGCTGAGCCCCTGCTGTTACGAGACACACCAAATCAGCCCTTGTACAGGATGCGAGTGGACTTGTGCGATTATGCTGGCAAGCATTATCTAGTCGTGTACGACACATACTCTAACTTGCATGGTACCATGACAGATGAAGTCATACATGAACTCTTGCGGCTGTTTGCAGTTTATGGCTATCCTCGTGAGCTCTGCACTGATGGCGGCCCCTAGTTTACAACCAAGGAATTTTAAAACTTTACAATAAAGTTTGACTTTGAGCACAGCATCTCTAGCCCCTACTATCTGAAGTGTAATGGACTCGTGGAAAAGAGGGTACAAATCACCAAAAGGCCCGTCAAGAAGGCAGGATCAGAGGAAGAGTTTTGGCGTGGCTTCCTTAACTCCCGTGCAACTGCACTGGAAGATGGTGTCTTACCATTTCAGTAATTATTGGGTCTCGACAACAGAACACCATTCCCGAATATTTGCTTGGATTTAACAAGACAGCTATAAAACGCACGAAAACACCAGCAAAAGGCAAACACAGGACAGCAGCTCCCACCACTCTTCCTCGGAGACACTGTTCGTATTTGGTCTTGAAAAAAATAGGCGCGAAAGCTGAGGTTTTGGACATCATGGCCCCCAGATCATACAAAGTGCTGACAAAGGATGGAAGCAAATTTAGAAGGAACCGCCAAGACTTACTGAAAACAAATTGCGGTTGCAACTGGGCATCACGGCACCATCATTCTACTGGACTTAGCAAGGAAGTGACCTCAATGTTTACAGCAGCAGCAAGGAAAATAAATGAGCCCCCAGACAACTAGAACCACCCACAACATCCTCGCCCATGTTGGGAGAAGGGGCTCCTGTAGAATTCTTTCCTCTCGCGCCTCCTAGACCAAGCAGAAAGGTCACGGGACGATGCGCCTAGAGCGTCGTCCAGCCAAACCAGCGAGCAGCCAGCTGTGCAGGCCCCAAGAGGTTAATCAAATTCTGTATAGAACACTGTCATAATACATCCCCGCGGCGGCCATCAACAATCAGAAGACCTCCCCATCGATTGGGCTACCAGAATTAACAAGTTTTCCCTCGGATCTTATGAAGGATTTATACTGCGTAATCAGTTCGTGACTTGCGCACAAGTATCCACAGTGCGAAAAACTGAAGTATACTACGTTAAAATGAATTTCACAATGTTTTGTTGATAAAATTATGGGAGGCGTAATCTTTGCCCCTACTTTGAACCATAAGATCTAAAGCACTGCCTCCGAGATGCGGTGCACAGCAATTCATCTGTAGATCAGACGACGGATGACAACTTGCCCTAAAGCGTGTTTTTCATTCTAATGCGGCAGTCTTTGTGCCCCAAACGATAAAAATTTGTTATGAATCGTTTATGAACTCATTCAACATTCAATTCTGTTACCCAACGTGTTGCAAACACATGGCCATCACAGCAGCTCCATCTGTGTGTCAGTAATGGAGGGGCACCACATATTAGAAGTCTCAGTGCTCTACGTATAAGAGTGACTTCAGATACTGTAGAATATTGTGTTGAAAATAGTTACTCCTATCTGCTAAAACAGCCTTTCTTCACTAAATGCGGTCACGTTTACTCGCGTTTGAAGCTCATTGCCGCTTTTCCGTTCCGATTTCTAGATTTCTGAACTTATCAGCGCATTCTCAAAAAGCTCTGATTTGTACCACGAATATTGTCGCTAAAAAAATAATGCAACATGTTTTTCTATATTACTGTATGATAGCTTTCGGTTGTCTATTTACGAGATTTTAAGAAAAATCGAAAGTGGGGTTTTTTTATTAAGCAAATTTCAGTGGAGTACACTTTTGCCACTATGAGAATTTTGAGGCAATACATAAAAATTTACATTTGCCCTACGCCAGCAATAATTTATGTACCTATTGAACACACTATATCCTTAAAACGTGTCAAGTTTGAAAACGCTGCTTGCATTACTTTTGCAGAAAAAAAGGGGGAATACGTAACTTATTTTAAACTGTCACAAAATTAGACATTTTAGAAATGAATTTTTCTGTGGTCTACAAACTTGAAACCGTATGAATTCATTCTTCATTAGACATGCATTTCAAGTAAAAAATATATTCCTTGAAACAAAAATATTTGTCTTTTTATAGCATCTGCAATTTTTGAAAATGACAGGTGACGAAATTGGTGCCTCCGTGTTGATGAAGTTTGATATTTTTTTTTCTCGTAAGTTATGCCGTTAATCATAAAACAAAGGTGACTTTTTGGCTACCTGCTGAGAGGTGCACGAAATATAAAATACTCAATGAAATCTAAAATATCAACTTTTGGACCCGTGTCGATCTCTCGTGGAATCACCCTACAGTGGTTGCACCTTTGCAAGGTTCGCGTGTTGGACCATCGCTGAGGTGCTTGAGCTAAAGGAGACACGTGAACCTGGCTCTCATTAAGGCACGTCGCATTTTCTTCCAAATCCGGCAAACTAGCTTCACAGTGACGTCACCGCATGGCTTTGAAGACGCGTATGAAGGCACGGAATCTGCGGAGGCCAGAAGCGCCGCGAACATATACTTTTCATGAATACCATAACTACTTTGTCCTTTGGCCGTACACAATAGTCGCATCAGTACTTTTATATTTTGTAAGCGGACTCGCTAAACATTACACTTCATACGTTGCTCACTTCACTACGTTCACGTCAAACACAACAACGCCTGAACCAGCTCTTCACGTTGGTTGTGTTTACGTTACAACGATCGTTGCGGAGCGTCCGTAGACAACGCATGCAGTCGGAACAAGGCTAATAGGTTTCTGCTATTCTTCGTTATACGTCCTTTTTGAGACTTTATATCTCTGAAGCGAAGGTGGCCATGTAGGAAAAGCCAATTTGAGGTACAAAACTTCAGGTCTATTCTGAAACGTCACTCGAGCCACACAAGCCGCGTGCCAACACTGTCTTTGTCAATGCCTGAAAGCAAGTGGGATACGTGAAAAGATAGAGAAAGTGAGCCATCGGCACAGCAGACGTCACATAAAGTTGCAGGACGGCAAGTTGGGCACTTCGTTGGGATTCTATGTGAACTTGGCTTACCGCCCAACATAGAAACAACGATATAAGGAAGGAGCAAAAGAAAAAGAAAAGATGCTGGCATTGTCTCTCTTGTATAATCAAATAAAATTTGAATTATGGAATATATATATATATATATATATATATATTAGGCAGGCATGGTGGTTGAGTCGCCGTAGCGTTGCATATAGTCAAGTAGATCCTCCGTGAGTGGTCACAACGTGATTGATTTATTTCGACGTTTCGGCCTATATATATATATATATATATATATATATATATATATATATATATAGCGAGTGTACGACACCGTGACATGCGCAAGACACAGGAATGATTGCGGATGCGTCTCGTCATATATACAGCTAGTCAAGATCGTCGCAAATAATCTAATTTCTTTTCATGAAGAAAAACTGGCGCTTCAATGATACAGATTTTGTCGCCAATTGATAAATTATAGGCCTCCGCTCTTTTCCTAGTCAATTGATTCGTATGTTTAAAAGTGAAGGTGGTGTTGTTAAAGATGGGGCGACGCCCAAATGAGCTGCAGTGATCCGGCAGAAGAAGTTGCGCAACCACTTGAAGTGAGAGCTCATGCTCTCTCAAGCGAACATTGACGCACCGCTTCGCTTGCCTTGCGTACTCCATACCACATGATAATGGAATGACATACACAACTTCTGTAACACAGGCGATGTACTTGTTCCTCTGATTAACAGCGCACTAGCCTTTACCATGCTTCTTCTTCAGGGCATTGTCTATCATCAGGCAGATGCGACCTATCTTATGTTTCGCAGAAGAAAAACATCGACGCCATATCTAGAAGCCATGTAAAGCTTGCGCGGAGTGCAGAAGGTTACTTGTAGCATATAAGCGACTAATGTAGTTCTGGTCAGGGATCGAGCGGTAGCGTGTGCGGATCAGTTTTTTGAAGACTCTGGCTTTCACAGGTAAGCGTGTTCTGGTGTTCCGAGCGTGCAGCCTTCTCGGCGTCAAAAGGGCGCTATGAAGTGCTCTTTCCGATGCAGTGAGCCTCAAGCCCCTTCCTTCCTCCAAACGCTCTTCCCTTCGTCAACTCTTCTTCTTCTTCTTCTTCTTTTTCTTTTTCTTTTCTTCTTCTTCTTCTTCTTCTTCTTCTTCTTTTTCTCATGGCTCTCCGCAATACTTCTCATATAGGCTAGGAATAGTTAATAAAACAAACTTAATTACGGAATATTGAACTGTTTAAGTGGATGAAGTATATAGCTCAGTATTTTGTCAATATAAATAATGAATTCCTCTACCACGTAGCGAACATCCCTGTGACTGTAGCCCAGAGTAGAGGTGTCAAGAAAGAAAAACAACTGATCCCTATATTTCCAGAAACAAGCTCCGAAGAAGTGCTGAAATAAATCTCCTCGATGGCGTGTACCGGCGGCAAGATAGAAAGTAATGACCAATTGTTTCCTTTTCCTTACAGAAGAGACACAGAGGAGACAGCGCTTGACTTGCTTTATGCTGGTAAAGGTTCAGCGAAGTAACCCGGCAGCAAAGTTTTATTATTGGTACTAACATCTTTGTCGACCGCGATAACTCGCAGTTCTAGAGAAATAATAGGTGCTTATATTCTGGAGAAGCTTTCAAGACTGGGTCTGATAAGCATTTTTGAGTGTTAGTGCGCGGAAGTGTGCAATCGTAATCTATGCTGTTTGTGGCAAAACCGGAATGGTTGGCACCAAAGGCACCGCATTTGCTTAAGAATCAGTGCTTTTGTTTAAAAACAAACCCTTGTATGTTGTTACCCAAGTTAAGTGAAGACATTGAAGATGCGCGAGAACTAGAATTCTCAAAAGCGTTGAGGCATTTCACCAGAGTCTGAGAGAGAAAAATACACAAATAATGAATCAGTGATAATTGCTAATATTGTAGATAAACTGGGTAACTTTTGGAAAGCTAATATTAAAACTGTAGGGAACTATGCGAACGACGACGAAGCAGCATGAAACGGCAAGCCACAGCGTTGGTGCACGCGCGACCCGAGCTTGCATTTATTTTGTATTTTCGGCCTGTTGGCGTTCCTCGCTCTTCTGGCGTTCCTCGGCCTTCCAGTAGGTCTGTACGTGAATAAACTGCGTGACATCTGGTGGAGGTGTGTGGACTCCCGTACAAACCTGGAACTTCGCCCCCGTAAGCTTCCACCTCTACGTGACACGAACATGGCCACCGAGACGCCTTTCCAGGTGGGACCTTCGACCGTCCATGTCACTTGCGATGCCGTGTATCCTCAACGAGACCCTCCTATCTTCACGGGCTCCACTGAGTCGGACGTCGAAGATTGGTTGGCGAGGTACGACAAAGTCGGCGCAAGTAACAAATGAGACGACCCAAGTAAGCTTGGCTACGTCACATTCTACCTTGCGGACACCGCGCAACTGTGGTTTAATAACCACGCATCTGACATTACTACGTGGTCTGCATTCAAGACGGCTATTACGGACGTCTTTGGACGACCTGCGGCACGCAAGCTTCAAGCCGAGCACCGTTTACGTCACCGTGCGCAGCAACCAGGCGAGACCTACACGGGCTACATTGAAGATGTGTTGCATCTATGCAACCGCATCAACTCTACCATGCCTGTGGAAGAAAAAATCAGGCACATATTGAAAGGTATTGACGACGGCGCCTTTCAGATGTTGCTCGCGAGAAATCCCCCCACCATTGCTGTCTTCGTTTCCCTCTGTCAAAGCTTCGATGAATTGCGTAGGCAGCGCGCAATTGCTCGTCAAGCCCTCACGACGCCAGACACGCTCGCAAGCTTGCACCTAGCTGCCCATCCTACCGACCAGCAGCCGCTGCTTTCGACAGTCAAGGACTTCGTCCGCGAAGAGGTAGCGCGCCAGCTGTCACTGCTGCCACTGACACATGAGCCCACGCAAGCTTTGGCACCAGACCTCCAACACGTCATTCGGACCCAAGTCGCTGAAGCCCTTCCGCCGATGCATCAGCAACCACCAGTCACAACGCCTCTCACGTACGCCGCCGTCGCTGCTCGGCCTACGCAACAGCGTATGCCGTATGCTCAACCTGCCACGCCACCCTATGTCGTGCCTACAACCCCAATTGCGGCGCCGTATCCCTACGCGAGATCTTCAGCTCCATTTTACCGTCGCTCAGACGCTTGGAGGACGCCAGATAATAGGCCCATCTGTTTCGCCTGTGGTATCGCTGGACACGTCGCCCGCCACTGTCGCCGAGATCCCCCTCCAGTCGACGCCGTGGGCCGGCCAATGGCGTCGTCGTCTAGGACGCCATCAAGGTACACCACTGACGGTCCTCGACCCTACGCAAACCATCGGTCACCATCGCCACGACGACGCTCCCTGTCACCTATGCGTTGCCGACCTGCTACGGAAGAGGGAAACTGATCGCTGCAGCTCCGGAGGCAACAGCTGCATACAATTCGAACTGCTTAAGGCCTCCATCTTTCTCACCGCAAAACGTTATTGACGTCAATGTTGAGGGGACCGCCGCACAAGCGCTTATCGACACAGGGGCCACCGTTTCCATAATCTGTGAGCCCTTATGCCGCAAGTTGAAAAAGGTGACGACGCCTCTTTCGGGCCTGATGCTCCCCACGGCCAACTCGCAGTGCACAGAACCTACAGCTGTGCGCACTGCACGTGTCATTATCTAAGGTGAACTTTATGCCATTGAATTTTTTGTGCTGGCATCCTGCTCCCACGAAGTCATTCTTGGATGGGACTTTCTTTCGCGTCATCGGGCCATCATAGATTGCTCACGTGCAGAAGTTGCCCTTACACCGCTGCCAACCTCTTGTTTTGTGGATTCTCTTCCTGAATCTTACAAACTTGTCGTTGTTGCAGACACGGAAATAGCACCGAGAACATCCGCCCTTGTAGTCCTGACCTGTACGGCCGCTCCTGCCGGAACTGTTTTGTTCACTCCGTCTGACGTATTTACCCGCCGCCGTAGCCTACACCTGCCCTATCCCGTACTCACCGTGAAATCCGGCGCTACCGCCATGCTCGTCGCGAACACGCTATCGTCGCCAGTTACCTTACTTCGCGGAGAATGTTTGGGTAATATACAAGACGTTGACCTCTTGCGCCCTCTAGAGTTCGCCGAACACGCACCTCACCTCCAGCTCAATGCTATGACGCCACCTGTGGCCACATGCCCGCGCTAGACTCATTACAGCCCTCTGTTGCCGCTGAGCTATCGCCGACACAAAGAAGCGAACTCTTGTCCCTTCTTCGAGAGTTCCGTTCTGTCTTCGATTGCACTCAACCATCTTTGGGTCGTACAGCGAACATCATGCACCACATTGACACCGGTATTCATGCTCCCTTACGCCAACGACCATATCGAGTTTCAGCGGAAGAGCGCCGTATTATCAACGAACAAGTCGACGATATGCTCAAGCGTGGTGTCATCCAGCCATCGCAGAGCCCTTGGTCGTCCCCTGTTGTACTTGTGCGCAAAAAGGATGGGTCTATCCGATTCTGTGTCGACTACCGCCGGCTCAATAAGATAACTCGGAAGGATGTGTACCCGTTGCCACTCATCGACGACGCTCTCGATTGCTTGCAAGGGGCAGAATATTTCTCCTCCTTAGATTTACGCTCAGGATATTGGCAAGTTCCAATGGCTGATCCTGACCGATCGAAGACTGCATTTGTAACACCTGATAGGCTGTATGAGTTTAACGTCATGCCGTTTGGACTCTGCAACGCCCCAGCTACCTTCGAACGAATGATGGACACCATCCTTCGCGGCTACAAGTGGAACACGTGCCTTTGCTACCTAGACGATATCGTCGTTTTTTCTCGCGACTTTTCCACTCACCTTGTTCGTCTTCGTGCTATTCTCACGTGTCTCACCTCTGCTGGCCTTCAACTTAACATCAAGAAGTGCCATTTTGCCGCACGTCAGCTCACCATACTGGGTCACGTCGTCTGCAAAGAGGGTGTTCTCCCGGATCCGGCAAAACTCCGCGCCGTGGCCGACTATTCGAAGCCCAATTCCATCAAGACGCTTCGAAGTTTTATCGGCCTCTGCTCATACTTTCGTCGATTTGTGCACAACTTCTCTTCCATCATCGCGCCTCTTACCAACATGTTGACAACTTCCAAAGGCATTTCTGCTTGGTCAAAAGAGTGCGACGAATCCTTCACCGCGCTTCGGCGATTATTATTATCACCTCCAATGCTACGTCATTTTGACCCTGATGCGCCTACGGAGGTCCACACCGACGCCAGTGGTATCGGTCTTGGTGCTGTATTGGCTCAACGAAAACCAGGGTACCAAGAATACGTGGTCGCTTACGCGAGTCGAACCCTCAAGAAAGCCGAGTGTAATTATTCCGTCACGGAAAAAGAGTGCCTCGCAATTGTCTTTGCTTTGACGAAGTTCCGCCCATACCTTTATGGCCGCCCTTTCGAAGTCGTCATGGACCACCACGCTCTATGCTGGCTATCATCGCTCAAAGACCCGTCGGGGCGCCTTGGTCGTTGGGCGCTTCGCCTACAGGAATACGACATTCGTGTTGTATACCGATCCGGCCGCAAGCACTCCGACGCTGATGCGCTATCCCGCTCGCCGCTACCGGCTGACCCAGCCTCCTCGTCACCTTCTCTCAGCTGTCATAACACCAATCGACTTCACAGACATGGCATCGGAACAACGCAAAGATGTGTGGATTTCCCAACTCCTCGCCTTTTTGACTGATCCGTTAGCTAATTTAGTGTCAAGAACTATCCGCCGTCAAGCCACACATTTCGCTATTCGAGACGACCTACTCTATCGGTGGAATTACACGTCTGAAGGTAGGAAGTGGCTGTTAGTGATACCCAACCACATGCGCTCGGAAATCTGTACTGCTTTCCACAATGACCCGCAAAGCGCTCACGCTGGCGCTCTCAAAACGTACAACCGTCTACGTCAGCGGTACTACTGGCGCGGCATGTACACATTTGTCCGCAAGTACGTACGTGCTTATACTGCATGCCAGCGACGTAAAGTCCCACCTCAACGCCCTGCCGGTACACTTCAGCCTCTGCCTTGTCCAGCGCGTCCGTTTGACCGCGTCGGTATCGACTTATACGGACCACTTCCCACGTCGTCTTCTGGAAATAGGTGGATAATTGTCGGTGTGGACCACCCCACGCGTTACGCGGAGACAGCAGCACTACCCGCAGCAACCTTGAGGGAAGTTGCGTTTTTCATCTTGCGCAACTCTGTTCTTCGCCATGGTGCTCCCCACGAACTTTTGAGCGACCTGGGGTGTGTTTTCTTGTCTGACGCCATTCAAGCGTTGCTCGCTCAGTGCAACATGGTTCATCGCCTGACGACAGCATATCACCCGCAGACGAATGGCCTCACAGAACGATTTAATCGCACTCTCGGTGCTATGTGGACGATGTACACAGCTTCAGACCAGACTAATTGGGACACTGTCCTTCCATTCGTCACGTATGCGTATAACACCGCTACGCACGCGACAACAGGATTCTCCCCTTTCTTTCTGTTGTACAGACGCGAACCATCGTGCACGCTGGACACTATCCTCCCATACACGCCCGACTCCTCTGAGTACACTGCAATTTCTGATGTTGCCAGGTACGCAGAAGATTTCAGACGACTGGCCCGTTCTCTGACAACCGAGGACCAAGGCCACCAGAAGCTACGGCTTGACACCGACCGACATCTCTCTACTTTCACGACTGGTGCTCTCGTTTGGCTCTGGGTTCCACCGAGCACTCCTGGCCTTTCGTCGAAGTTACTGGCACGATACCACGGGCCCTACCACATTCTCGCCCGTACGTCACCCGTCAATTATGAGATTGAGCCATTGACACAGTCTCATGACTTACGCCGTCGTGGCCGAGAAATTGTGCATGTGAGTCGCCTGAAGCCGTATTACGACCCCGCTATAGTGACTACGCCTTAAGTCGCCAGGTTGGCTACGCTATTCACCGGGGGCCGATGTAGGGAACTATGCGAACGACGACGAAGCAGCATGAAACGGCAAGCCACAGCGTTGGTGCACGCGCGACCCGAGCTTGCGTTTGTTTTGTATTTTCGGCCTGTTGGCGTTCCTCGCTCTTCTGGCGTTCCTCGGCCTTCCAGTAGGTCTGTACGTGAATAAAGTGCGTGACAAAACCATTATTTCAGTTATAAAACTAGAATAAAATAAGGCAGTCGTAAAAAAAAGAACCAAAAATGTTCAGGCCAGAATATTCCTATGCCAGCTTTTTCACCAGTTTGCGATGCATTCGTTGCAGTAACCATTATTCTTTGAAGAATTTTTTAATTTTCTTGTAACTGTTCATTTTAAATTCTATGAGGTATTATTTTGCGTGATTCAAAAAAATATTCTTGTAGACAATGTCTATGAATATAGGTTGCATTAATAAAGGATGTAAATCACGAATTGGTACATTTAGGGAGTCGAGTAATGACTGTGCCAATATTATTTGTGGCTTCCCGAGTCTAGGCCAGTGCTCTGAGCGAAAAACATCGAAATTGAAGATGAAAAATCTTCGAGTATGATTGAGCACTGTTTCGTACAACCGTAAAAAAGTGTGCAGTGGAAGTAGGTTAAATCGGCTTAACAAGGGTGGAGTTCTTGCTTCAATGTACAGTACTGCGGTTGCCACATATTTTAGAAGCCCTTAGCACAGTCGTAAAGCCTCTAACTCTAATAAGACTAGCGGCCGAAGCTTGTATGCTGGTACACAGGAAAAGAAGAACACAGCCAAATTCTAATACTGGTCATACGTACATTTTGTAGACCATCGATAGTGCTTTTCTTTTCATACCCGATCTGCAGCTGGTCAGCCTGCGCAGTACACCCAGCGCCCGTGCTCCTTTATTGTGATATATTCAATATTAGGTTGCAAGTTCAGTTGTTCATTATGTATACCTCCCAGGTATTGTACTGAATACACCTGTATTGATTACAATACCTGAGAGAGCTAATCCTGCAGGCAAGCAGTGATTAGCTCTCCTTTTTCAGCTTACACAACTCCTCACACTATATTCATTTTGGCATCCCTTTATAGATTGCTACTCTGTATATGCATAGCATAAATTTGTTTGTTTGACATCACACATCGCCACAGCACACCTCACTCTTACCATTAATTTCTTATCTTCCTCACCAACATAGTTCACTTTGTTCTCTATCGTCACTAACACTTTCGCCTCCGAAAGGACTGATAGTGTATATAAAATGCCCTTGGAATTTTTGTTGCGCATTGCGCTTTTCGCTATCATTATTCCGTTGTCTCGGCGTCTCACTTGCTTGGCGGCGACAACCTTTACGCCTTTTTGCAGCCTTGGCACGTATGCCATCCTTGCTAACATTTCGATTCTCTTCACTCAATTGGCAATGTTAAGCCGCATGTCTGCAAAATAGCAGTAACAACCACGTATCTCCGTTATTATGGTGTTTAATTTTTTTAGTGTTAGTGTAACGCGTACTTGTGCGTGTGTGTGTGTGTGTGCGTGTATATTTTTCCAGTCACATACTCCACCTCGAGGCACTGTAGTCTACTCCTCCGTTTTCCTACGAAAGTAGCGGTATATGACTTTGTGTATTCCAGTCTTGTAACCAATCTGTTCCTCCTTACGCTCGTCTTGTACAATGTTAGAAGGTAATTCTGTAGTCGAGGTCACCGTCTTCTCCAGAAGCTATGCTATGTCGCGGTTCCTTTTATACAACGGGCTATTTTGGTAGCTCTGAAACCGAAGAACTTGTTTTTCACCCACGATAGGCGTTCTTCGTGGGAGGTGGAGCACTGTTTTCGTTCTCGTGCCATGCTCCAATGTTGCGCTTTTCTCTAGTTATGCAACTGCACCAAAGTTTCCGATTCCGCCAAAAATAGGCGTACTTAGGCTTTCTTTCTTGCCGAGTCCCTTGTAGAACTTTCCAGTTGGATGTCACATCTTTTTTTTGCTTATCTACATATTACCATCCAATATAGTTATTTTGGGGATCAGCAAGTTCAAAACTGCGCGTTTGTCGTTAAAATTTTGAGTGGTTGAGTGCGTAGGCGTACCCATGGTTCCCCAACAAGGGGGGCAAAGGTTCATCGCAGTGCACCCGCGTCCAACTAAGCCAATATATAGGGTAGGATACACCCCCTCCTCCTCTTTTTTGGGTAAAGGGGAGGCTCGTCCTGACCCCCTTCCCCACGAGTACGCCCAGTGTTGGTTCGCCCAACGTATGTCGATTTCCCCAACAGACGCAGAAAACGACGCTTCATGATTGACACATTCAATTCACACATAATATAACAGGCAGACTAGCTGTGCAGAGCCGCTTTTCTTGGGTTATTCTGGATATTGTCGAATTAAGGTACTTATAAATACCCCAGGCCTGCGCGGAAGGCACACCACAGTCACAGGTGAGGCAAGTACAGGGCCATCTACAGGGCCTTTTTTAAACATTCTTGGGTACACTACCACAAACATACTTGCGTGGTACCCACTACGCCATAAATGATAATTTTGTGTTTTATGGAAACGTCTACAATACCATTATTCGTCATTTTGCGAAAAAGCGTGGGGCGCGCTACACACTTGTAAGGTATTATGTGGACTCTGCTGACCCTGCGGCTCACGGCGATAGAGAAATATGCCCGAGGCTTTCGTAATGGCTTGGAGCATTCAAGAACTAACTGGTTACACCATTCAAATTGCGCCACGTCTGGTTGTCATGTTACTGTTCTCAAACGCTTTACTGCACATGTTATAGCTATTCCTCCTCCGACTTGAAGACTGCAGAGGGTAGTTTAAAAAAAGTGTTTCAAGCACCGGCGTACCATAGTGGTGCTATACAGCAGTATCACGTAGTCGGCATGGGTTCGAATCTCTCTCTATTCTCTGTAATTTATTCATGTTGCTCTTTTCATAGTTGGCGCCTTAGTGGTTACGGACGACGGCCGCGGGGGCAGGGCTCCGCGCCTTAAGGGAAGGGAAAGTGGATAATATGTTAGGATGATGAAAAGAGAGAAAAGAAGAGTGAAGACAGGCAAGAGAGCATCTTGTCAGCGCAGTCAATACCGTGAAGTGAAAGCGCTCGTTCATAGGCAGCGAGGTCCACAGAACCACAATATTTAAGGAAGGCTCGGTGGCCTTGCATCTTCGAGCGTGCGGGAAAAAGAAACATGCCCTCCACCGTTGCCACAGACAGTCCAAGCAGCACATAATGGTTCGTAACCAATTAACTAAACCCGAAAGCTTGTCACATATTACACATCTTCCTGAGATTAGCAACCACAAAGTTATTTATGCTGTTTTTGAATTCGTCCCTAAACTACGCAAACCATGCAGTAAAACGATACGTCTGTACGGCAAGGGAGATTACAACGCAATAAACGCTGAACTCGAAGCCTTCCTACCTCATTTTGAAATAACATTAGGTGAACGATCAGTGAACAAAAACTGGTTAAGTTTCGAAGATAAAATTAAGGTGCTAACAAAGAAGTTTATTCTCAGTACCACCTTCCGTTCTAATCAACAAAATCCATGGTTTTCTAAACTTTTAAAGCGACTTGAAAATAAGGAAAAACGACTTTTTCGAGCAGCTAAACACGCAGCTACCGCCAGCGCATGGGATAGGTATAAAGAAGCTTAAACCATTTATTATAATGCCATTCGAACCGCAAAAGAAATTTTTTCATACTGATCTTCCGAAGATCTTGGTAAATAACCCTAGGAAGTTTTGGGAGATAATTAACCCTTAGAGAATTCCACCTATTATTTTGAATAATTCTTCATGCGAAGAACTTGGTGAGTCTGAATGCGCAGAAGTATTTAACTCAGCATTCGCTTCCGTGTTCACAAGTGAAACTAACAGTCCCTTTCCAATTTTTCCGTCTAGCATCGTCTCTGTAATGCCCAGTATTGATTTCGTCGCTTCCGGAATAATATCGTTAATAGACAAACTCAATCTCTCTTCTTCAGCGGGATCAGACGATATCACCTCTAAATTTCTGAAAAATACCAAGCACATGTCTGCCATATACTTACCACTATTGTTTGTCAGTCATTATCCACAGGTAACCTACCAATAAACTGGAATATAGGAAAGGTCATTCCAGTCTTCAAATTAGGCGACAGATCATGTCCTCTCAATTATCGCCCCATTTCCTTAACAAGCGTGGCTTGCAAGCTCATGGAGCGCGTCATTTACACCGAAATCATGCACTTCTTGGACTCTAATAACTTTTTTCATTCCGCACAGCATGAATTTCGAAAAAATTTTTCCTGTGAAACCCAACTTGCCCTTTTCGTTCATGATCTGCACAATAACCTGGACAATAACATAAAGACACGCTATCTTTCTTCACTTTGCAAAGGCATTTGACAAAGTACCCCGCAACTGCCTGATGTTAAAACTTTCGAAATTAAACTTAGACCCTAAAATTTTAAATTGGATTCGAGAATTTTTGACTAATCGTTACCAATTCGTTACTGTTAATGGACATAACTCTTACCCTCTGGCAGTAACATCAGGCAGTGTGGCAGTGTGGCAGCGGTGTTTGCGGCTTGTGTGCGCTCCACTCACCCCGTTCTTCCTACCCAGGTCACTGAGATCGGCAAGGCACGTGCGACCAGCTTCCAGTGGGCGCAAGCCTACGGTGCATGACCGGCCCACTGCATCACCGTCGAATCAGATCATCGCCGGCTGCCCTGCCCTTTCCTGGACAAGAAGCCTACATAACTGAAGACTGCGGCGCATTGTCCCTCAGTGTGGCAGCAGTGTTTGCGGCTTGTGTGCGCTCCACTCACCCCGTTCTTCCTACCCAGGTTGGTGAATTGAACTAGCGTTCTGTTGAACTACCTTCTTTTGCCGTAAACACTGCTGCCCTCAGGTTGTTTGTGATAGTCCTTAGACATGCCGACGAACGCTGAGCTGGCGAAAGAAATCGAAGCGTTACGAGTTGAAATGACCGAGATGCGCGAAAGTATGAAGTTACTGAATGAGATCTGTGAAGGCGCGAAGAAGGAAAACGAAAATTTGATCAAAGAAAACAAGTCCCTGAAGGTTAAAAACAAGGAGTTGGCTAAACGCCTCAGCGAACTTGAACAGTATTCACGCTCTAACAACGTTGAAATAAGAGGTGTGTCTGTCCGAAAGGATGAGAACTGCCTTCAGATCGTGCAGGAAATCGGGAACAAAGCAAAATGCCCTGTCGCGGCAGCGGACATTGACATCGTTCATCGTGTCCCTGTCAAGAAAGGAATGCCACACATAATTGCTCGATTCTGTACGAGAGCCAAGAGGGCCGAATTCTGTGAAAAAGCACGGAAGGCACGTTTAAACACTTCCAACATTGGATTTCAATGTCAAAAAGACGAGCCCATTTTTATCAACGACCACCTCACTCCAGAAAAAAAAATGACTGTTCGCGCAGGCTCTGACCCTAAAGAAAGAAAAAAAACTGGAAGTACCTCTGGACAGACAACGGTATTATCAAGGCTAGGAAAACCGACAACAGTAAAGTGCACCGCATCGCTGACACGGATGACCTAACAATCATATCGTAGGCCTGCCGACTGATTAAGGAACACTTGTGGTTTCATTATGGCTTCTAATATGCTCTCTTGCGCTGAAGCAAAACATCTTCTTGAGCAAACACCCGCATTCTCGCTCGTGCATTTTAACACTCGTAGCCTTCGAGGGCATTATGACGACCTTGTAGCCTTCCTTTCCATTGTCGAACACTCATTTTCCGTAATTTGCCTATCAGAAACGTGGCTGTCGGCAGACAAAGGGCATCTGTATGCTTTGCCAGGCTATGAATCCGAATATTGTCACCGTGTCACAAATCGTGGTGGCGGATCTGCAGTCCTAATAACTTCATCAATACCATACAAACGCCGTCAGGATCTGTTTTTTGACAACATTATTTGTGAGTCTGTTTGGCTTGAAGTAGAATCTTCTGCTCTGCCATTGAAAAATCGTCATACAGTCATTGCATCCATCTACCGTTCTCCCTCATCCCCGAATTCCGAGTTTTGCGTGCAGCTTGAAAGAATCCTTGCTACTCTAACCCTGGAAAACAAAAACATTATTGTTTGCGGTGACGTAAACATAAATATCCTTGATACCAACACTCCAGTTTGCTTGGAATATGTTCGCTGTTTTCTTAGTTTTGGCCTACAATCTCTGATTCACTCTCCGAGTAGATGTGATATGAATGGGTCTAACACATTAATCGACCATGTACTTTCGAATATCTTTGCTGATTCGAAGTCCGGGGTTATTGACTATTTATTCACCGACCACTATCCTGTATTTTTCTGTCTTGATGCCTGTATTCCCATAAAAAATATGCATAATACCATGACAGTATTCAACTCAGCGAAATTTGTTGAGATAGTGCGTAATGCTGAATGGGACTTTGTTGCACAAGAAGAATGTGGCGAGGAAGCGTTTAATGAATTTTCGGCAAAAATAAGCGCATTCATTGCAGAGTGCACAACCTCAAGTACCGTCATACATTGGATTCGCACGCCTAGAAACCCATGGATAACTCCTGGTCTCTTGCATTCCATATCTAAAAAGGAAAACATGCGAAAAAAATTAAAATCTCAGCCTTCAAACAGCTCTCTAAAGACGCGCTTAAAAAGATATTCAAATCTACTTTCAATGCTGCTCAAGAGGGACAAACGCAAGTATTATGAAAAACAAATAGATAAGAACGGTAATGATACCAGGAAAAACTGGCAGTTAATAAAAAAATTGTTGAACAGCAGCGAGACCACATGCTTATCAAAAAATGGCAGCATATCCACGGAGTGAATGATGGAGAGTGGGGCGAAGCATTCGTCCGTCCATGCGTCCGTCTGTGTGACCGTGCATGCGTCTGTTTGTGCGCCCGTCCCTGCGTTCTTTCATGCATCCGCCCCTGCGTCCATTCATGCGTCCATCCATGCATCTGTTTGTGTGCCCGTTCGTTCATCTATTCAACACTCCAAGTCCCACCATCTCGCATCTTTTTATCATATATTCCCCATATAGAAGCACCGCCATCCAGCGGACATTCCAAGGACTAAACGAGAGGTGGCACACGCACACTTTCTTACGGCCTGCGCTTTGGGTCCACTTCCCACCTTTAACCACCTCGAGTTCATGGTATATTCTTGTTCACTGTATTCATGGCACTGCGACCAAACGCTCGCTAAACCTTTCGAAAACCAAGGAGGTTACGCCCAGCGAGTATAACGTAGCAACCTTTCCCTGTCAGATAGGGCTCAATTTACATGCCAACGGCTGCTAATGAGAAATGAGAGACAGGAGAATTCGGCTTTTACTTTCTTACGGCTCGCGCTTCGTATCTACTTCTCATTTTTAACCACCTTGAGTTCATTCATGGTATATACAAGTTCATTGTATTCATGGCACGGCGGCTCAACGCTCGCTAAACCTTTCTAAAGCTAAGGAGGTTACACCCAGCGAGTATAATGTAGCATCCCTTTCTTGTCCGATAGTGCTCAATGTACATGCCAATAGCTGCTAATGTGGATTGCAGCGTGCGCGTTGACTAAAAGCCGAATGCTCATGTCTCTTATTCCCCATTAGAAGCCATTGGCATGTACATTGGGCACTATTTTTTATTGTTAAACAACGCACAGAAGAAATCTCTCACTGGCACCACCTTGGAGGTCAAGTGTTATACCTATTTCGGGTATGTGCCACTGGTGGTTACATACGAGGGACGCCCAAGTCACGCCATAAGGAGCTTCGCCCCTAAAATAACGGTTGATGGACGTTCCTTTACCGAGCCACTCGATATCGCTAATGCTTTCAGTGATACTTTTGCATCGAATTCCCCCGATTCACTAGTTGACCTTCATTTTCCCACTCTATCTCGTTCACCTCAGTCTTTTTACTTACGTCCTACATCTGCAGACGAAGTCTTTCAAATCATGTCATCTCTTAAAACCAAAGGGCCAGGCTTAGATTCCATTCACCCGTCTAAGATAAAGCTCGTGGCACGTGAACTGTCTCCTATTTTAGCTGAAATAATTAACAAATTGTTCAAAGCAGGTGCATTTCCTGATGCTTTAAAGGTAGGAAAGATAACACCTGTTTTCAAAAAGGGCGATCGTTTGTCAACTAATAATTACCGTCCGATTTGTGTACTTCCTTTCTTTAGCAAAGTAATCGAAAAGCTTTTTTACTTGCGTTTGATGTGCTATCTGCTTAAATTTAACCTACTCTCTCCCCACCAATTTGGTTTTCGACCTGACTACTCGACAGAGCTCGCCTTGCTCAGCTTTACTGACCGAATAAAACAAGCCATAGACGATGGATTACTTACTGGGGCAGTTTTTATTGACCTCACGAAGGCTTTCGACACAATTAACCACCGGATCCTTCTGTGTAAACTTGAATCTTTCGGAATAGTGGGTCCCGCTTTGCAGTTCATTCGCAATTACTTAACAAATCGCTCACAGGTAGTTTATGTCAATAACATTGTGTCATTTGCTAAGCCAGTTACCATGGGCGTCCCTCAAGGTTCAATCTTAGGCCCTCTTCTATTCCTACTCTTTATTAACGACCTACCTAGTTCCCTTAACCATACTAACTGTTTTTTTACGCCGATGATACTACTATTTTTACATCCCAGAAAACAACTGCTGAACTTGAAAGTAGCTTAAACTGCGATCTCTGTAATATTTATCAATGGTGTGTTAAAATTCATCTTTATATGAATCCTTCTAAAACTACATTTGTGGTGTTTTCATCCGCACAGAACACATTTCCCTCACCAGTTTCCGTATCTCTTAACAACCATATTATTTCCGTATCGGATCATGTGAAGTTCTTAGGCGTAATACTAGACAAGCATTTGAAATATAACTATCATGTACTCTCAATATTAAAAAAAAGCTTCTTTTGGCATTCAAGTTCTCATTAAAGCCCGCCCTTATTTTCAGTCACGCATTATTTTATCATTATACCATGCATATATTCATAGCCATCTTTCCTATTGCATTTCATCCTGGGGTAATACATATGCCAGTCACCTGGAGCCCCTTCTACATCTTCAGAAACGGGCACTACGTCTGATTGCCTTCGCTCCATTTCAATCGCCTTCTACGCCACTCTTTATTTATTTTTCCGTGCTTCCAATTAATCTTTTATTCACTCTAAAGTTAGCTATATTGACGTACCGCCTCATTTATCATGGTCTATGTGTTTCAGGGCGATCCACACAGCATCTTGTCAATACTAATAACACCAGGTTTTCAGCCTGTCACACTTTCCTTGTCCCTAAAGTGCGTAGCAATTATGGAAAACTAACTCTTAAATTTACAGGTGTATCCGTATGGAACAATATACCACTTGAAATAAAGTTATGTCCCACATTCTATTCGTTTCGCAAAAAGTTTAAAGAGTACCTAATCACAAAACGTGTTTTCTAAACTCTGCCGTCGTGCCTTACTCCTAATTTTAGTATTTCTTTTACTCACTATACCACTTGCTGTTACACAGAACTTTTCTTGCCTTGTTGTTATGAAATTTTAACCATTCTTTGTTTAATTCGTACAAAGTGTTTTTCACTGCTTGCTGCATTGTTATCGCACTTGACTTATTCTCTAACGGAGGTCCCCCCGACAGTTTTCTAACTTCGGGACCTACTCTGTACTGTAGAATTTTATTCATGTAAATGTATGCATTCCTGATATAAAGTTTGATTGATTGATTGATTGCATCCCGCAAAAATTTGTTCTTCAACCCCTATTATTCCTAATATACATTAACGATCTACCTTTTCATGTATCCAGCAATATTCGCATGTTGGAGACGATTGCGTAATATACCGTACTTTTACTAACACATCAGCCCAAGTTGCATTATAAGATGACATTACCCTAAAATTTTAACTTGGATTCAAGAATTTTTGACTAATCGTTACCAATTCGTTACTGTTAATGGACATAACTCTTACCCTCTGGCAGTAACATCAGGCATCGCGCAAGAATCTGTTCTTGAACCCCTATTATTCCTAATATACATTAACGATCTACCTTTCCATGTATCCAGCAATATTCGTATGTTGCAGACGATTACGTAATATACCGTACTATTACTAACACATCAGCCCAAGTTGCATTGCAAGATGACATTAACCATGTGCTTAACTGGTGCAATCGTTGTCTAATGACACTTAACTCTAATAAATGCAAGTTCCTCTCGTTTCACCGTCGGTGCAGCCCCCTCACCTGTCCTTATCAAATCGGTCAAGTTGCATTGGAAAATGTCATCACATACAAGTACTCGGGAGTCACTTTGAGTAACGATTTATCATGGCGCATCCACATTACCAATATTATATCATCAGCTAACAGATCGCTTGGGTTCTTGAAGCGACACTTACGTCATGCTCCCCCTCCTGTAAAACTACAAGCTCATAAATATTTAATTCGCACCCAACTTGAATACGCGTCGCCTATCTGGAGCCCTCATCAAGCATACTTAACCAACGCACTAGAATCACTCCAGTGTAGAACAGCTAGATTCATTCATTCCTCGTATTCATATAACGTGAGTGTTTCATCTCCTAAACAAGAATCCAATCTTTCAAACCTTAACATTCGTCGCCGAGTTTCCAGCCTCATTTTGTTCCACAAGCTCGATCATGGTCAAGTCGGCCACCCGCCCTATATCTTGCCTCCTGCCCGCACATCTCACCGCACCACTCATTTCTTTCATGTCGGCTGGCCACGCGCCCATACCACGACATTTTCGCCTCCTTCTTTTTTCGTTCAGCTTCCGACTGGAATGGCCTTTCCACTGATCTCGCCACCATAATGTGCCACTCAACATTCACACAAAATGTCACTCGTTTCTTTTCAATTCGATTATATTACATTGTTCCTTTTTGTGCCACTGGTTCTCACTTTGTCTTCTTTTTTTGGCAAGGTGCTCCGCCTGTTAATATGTATACTGATCCAGCACATGTATTATTTTCTTTCTGTATTGGTTACCCCTGTTCATACTTTTATCCATCCTGCATATGTAGTACATTTGTTGTATGTTTCCCACCCCTAATGTAATACCCCCTCTAGGGGGTCTTTAAGGTAATAAAGTGAAGTAAAGTGAAGTGAAGTAATCACGCATCGTTCTGAAGCGGCACTGCAGAGCCAGATCAAAAATGTTCCACCGTTTCGTCACCGTCGCATTTTCGCACGCAGGAGATGAACAGCGAGCAGAAGAGTACATGCGACCAGCCACTGTTGTTACGTAGGTAAGCCAGCAACCACTGTTTGCATGTGTCCAGACCAGTTTCCGGAACAGCAGGCAGCGGCTTGCCGCTTGTCACACTCGTGTCAAGGTGGGCCGTTGGCAGGAGCAGCCGCAGTCATATCCGGAAGTAATCTGACTTGGATACCGCCTTGGTGACTGGGGCGTCACTGCGGTTTGCTGTGTTAGCAGTGGCTTCGGTCTTCGCAATGGAGGACCGATGCCATTGCAATCCTTAGAGAGCTCTTACTAGCAGAGAAAGAACCTTGCACGACAGCTAGTCATGCAGCAATGCCACAGCGTTGCCTGCTTGGTCTGGTTGCGTTAGCGCTTGTAGGGCTGGATGGGAGTCACAGATGATAGCCCCGAGTTGCAGGGGTGACGTAGCAGTGAGGCAGTGGGTTGCCAAGTAAAATTCAGTTAATTCAGCTGCATTGGAGTTGGCGTAGAAGGGGAGGCCGACCCAAATTGTTGTCACAAAAATAAAAAGAACGCACGTTCGTTCGTCCGGTGACGACAGCGATTTTTCTTCGCCGGGATGACGCAACTGCAAGATAGAAAATGTACTTATGTACAGTTACTATCAGCCTTCAGTGAGGTCGACGGCCACACCGGCATTCGCCGCACAGTGCGTTTGTCTTCGCGAAAAACGCGACATGCGTTGTTAGCTCATTTTCCAGAGTGGCACAGCCGTGCTCGTTGACTTCGAAATGTAGGTCTCCCATAAAGTGCCAACAGCTTCTCCAACACATTTTGCCTTGATACAAAGTGAAGCACATAAAAATTCGCAGATTACACGTACCGTGGTAATCGATGATATGCGAAGCACGAATAAGAAATGTTGATATGTCACTTTGAAATCAGCACAACGTTACGAGGTGGAGGTAAATGGTGCCGTTCATGACTTCCGTGTCATTATTATCATGTTTGTATGCGTTGTTTACCTTCGTCATCTATTCACGTCACGTGATAACAAATTTATTATATGTGGAGCTAGCAGAACGGCTGTGAGCACATTATGAAGGGCCCAATATACTCCTATGTAGCGTTGACGCGCGCACATGCTGGACACAGCGACGCAACGTTAGCAAAACGCGAGCACTCTATAGTATGACGCCAGGCGCGACCAGCGTCCGTCGGCCCGGCCCGACGGCAACTGGTGCGAAATGCGACGTGCTGCGTTTCGCGCCGATGCGCTCTCTTTTTGTTATGGATGGATTCCGGACGCGCTGAAACGCGCATGCGTCAAAGCAACGCGCCGCGTGCCTGCGAGTATATGGTAGGACCTGCGCTTGGCGTGGCAATGCTTTGTGACGTGACAAAAAGAACGCCGGTGAGCACGTGCACCGCGTCACGTCGAAATGTATTGGCGTCTTGACTGTGACATGTAGTCATGTTCTCACATGACACGCATCTTATGATTATCATGTTTGCACTTGTCACATATATTCGTCATCCGTTGGCGTCACGTAATACGAAATTTCGCATAAGTGAAGCTTGCGAAATGGCCGCAAGCGCATCATCAGTGTGGCATGTAGTCATGTTACATGACACGCATGTCATTATTATCATGTTTGGATGTGTCATTTCGCCATGTCGTCCGTTTATGTCACGTAATACCAAGATTGGTACATGTGAAGCTAGCGAGACGGCCGCGAGCGCTTCATGAGCGTAGCATGTAGTCATGTTGCTACATGACATGTATGTCATGATGTTCATGTTAGGATCTGTCGCATGTGTTCGCCATGCAATCATGCCATACCATACCAGTTTTGCATCATGGCATGTGAACAAAACCACCACAAGAGCTGCCGGACCATGAAATGTATGTCATGACAATCATGACATGCATATCACGATTTTCACGTTAAGACTAGTCAAATATGTTCTTCGTACAGCCATATTATGACATACCAAGTTTGGTATTGATAACGTTATCGAAACGGCCAGGAGAGCTAAAAGTCGTAGGCGGCCATACAGATAGATAGATAGATAGATAGATAGATAGATAGATAGATAGATAGATAGATAGATAGATAGATAGATAGATAGATAGATAGATAGATAGATAGATAGATAGATAGATAGATAAGTGGGCATGGAACTTCAGCGAAGATGTACAGGCATCTGACACCCTTCTGTTATATTGTGCAGATCTCGACCGTCATTGCCTCATGTACCAGTCCTTTGCCCGGAGCCGCGTCTGCGCACCCGGTAGCGTTCCTGGACACGCGCTTCAACCAAACCCGGCGATCACCTGACTTTCCTGCTTGCCAGCCTTCCGGATTGCGCGTTCGGGAATGCCTGCCGGTGCTCGACCCCCCACAGTTATCAGCATCGACGGATGCATCAACTGGCAGCTATATAAGGAGCTGGATCTTCGGCCGCCCCTTTACTGGGCATGGAACTTCAGCGAAGATGTACACGCATCTGACACCCTTCTGTTATATTGTGCAGGTTATTTCACCGGTTTCCCTCTATGCTAAAAAAACAAACAACGTTTGTTTGCTGATGCTTCCATGCCCACAAGTTTTGCTTATGTCCATTTGCGAGTGCGTTCATGTCGTTAGGCTTCTGGCTATGTCCGGTGATGATGAGGAAAACCTGGGCCCGCCAAAAGAAGATACGGGGAAGCAATACAACGAGTTAATCTCGTTGACTAAGGGGCTGCACTCTAAGATAGACGCAAAACACGAAGAACTTATGGAATCTATTAACGAAGTTAGAGAGGCGCAAGTGTCTCTTGAACAAAAAGTGGCAGAATTAGACAACCGATTATGCGCAGTTGAGGAATGTGTCCGGGTCTCAGACAGCGAGCCGAATCGTCAACGGGTACCAGAGGCACTTTCGGTTAACAAGCGCCTTGACGAATTTGAAGATCGCTCTCGCCGAGAAAACTTGATTTTTTATGGAATAGAAGATTGCGATTCGGAAACGTGGGCGCAATCAGAAGAAAAAGTTTGCCAAATCCTCAATGAAGCTCTGAAGCTAAACTTGGGAAGTAGCGACGACCGCATATCCCGCGCGCACAGGCTAGGCAGATTCGTAGTTGGCAAATCTCGACCAGTGATCGTAAAATTTCCTTCTTTTAAGTTCCGAGAAAGCATACTGCAGTCTAGAAGTAGTTTTCGCGAGTCTCATGTGTCAATCAGCGAGCATTTCTGCCGCGCAACAAGAAGCGTGCGCAAGAAGCTTTTTGAATTCGGCAAGGCGAGTGGCGAGAAGTATACCGTCAAGTACAATAAGCTTTACATCAACAAAAAGTGCTTTGTGTACTCTCCGGTGACAGCGTTTGTGAGCCGCATACACATGCGCAGAACTCATCAGAAGCTTCGTCCTCCGCTACGCATGCCGACGAAGATACGCTCTTATCCTAACAAAGTTCACCCCTCGGCCACTTATCGTAACTACTCAGTTTTATATTCTAACGTACGAAGTGTTCTTAACAAACGGGATGCATTATCTTCAATTTTTGATGACTGCGCCGCCGATGTTGTAGTGTTAACGGAAACCTGGCTTACCCCTAACATTGCAAGTGTAGAGCTGTTCGATTGTGAAAATAATTATACCATTTACAGATGTGATAGAGAAGAATCGCCAGGAGGTGGTGTACTTATAGCCGTAGCTGATTATATAGTTTTTAGCCAAGTAGTAATAGCATCACCTTTAGAATTTGTCTGTGTTTCCCTCCATGTCAACTATCAAATTGTCATAATTTGTGGCTGTTACCGCCCTCCGAGTCAACGCCAGTGTTTTGCGAGCAACTGCATGATGCTTTGAATGATATTGTCAAAAGGCACCCGCATACACCTGTTTTTTCTTCTAGGCGATTTTAACTACCCGAAAATAAACTGGTCACTTCCTTCTTGTTCATTAAGCTCACTTTCAGCCGACAGTTTACATTTCGTGGAACTGTGCGAAGACTTTAACCTCACCCAACTCGTAACGCAGCCAACAAGAATGGGCCCCACTTCATCAAATGTTCTTGATCTGATTCTCACCACTGTACCAGACCTTGTCCATTCTATTTCATATATCCCAGGCATAAGTGACCATTGTTTCGTGCACTTCAACCTAACAGGTTCTTTAAGGCGTCGGTCAAACAATCGGAAAACAATAAGAGACTACTCACGCGGCGATTATGACTCAATCAACAGTGAACTCGAATCGAATTTTGAGAGCTTTGCTAATGGCTTCTTTGATCGCAGTGTTCAACAAAACTGGAACTTGTTCAAAATGAAAGTTGAATCTTTATTCACGCGATACATTCCCACATACGTTATCAAGGGTCGCCAACGCCCCCCTTGGTTCTCAACTGACATAAAAAAATTGCGGAATAAAAAGAAACTGTTGTTCCGTCAGGCAAAGCAGACTAATTCGTTCGCCCGTTGGCACGTGTACAAATCTGTCCTTTCCGAATACAGAGGAGCTATCAAGGAAGCCAAGCGCGTTTTTCTTAATAATACCCTTCCCTCAATTCTTGTAACCAACCCTTCTAAGTTTTGGAAAACTGTTAAACCTAGGGAAAAGAAAAACATTTCGCCTACGAACTCAGACGGGCAGCCAGTTCGCTGTGAAGAGTGTTGCATTGCATTAAATGATTTTTTTGTTACTTCTTTTTCAAGTTGTTTTGCTTCTGCGTTACCACAAATGCCTAGTCGTGATTTTTTACCCATGTATCCTGTTACCGTTGATGCCGTTGGAGTGCAAAATTTAATTCACAAGCTTAAGTTATCCTCTTCTTGTGGCGTAGATGAAATCAACTCAAAGTTTCTAAAAAACACTGCATTGTATTCATAAATTTACTTGTCCCTAATCTTTTCGCAATCTATTCAAACCTCCACTTTGCCGCTTGACTGGAAAGTGGAGAAGGTGGTCCCTCTGCACAAGTCTGGTAACACACACTCTCCTCTCAATTACAGACCAATTTCCCTAACCAGTGTTCCTTGTAAAATGTTAGAACATATAATTTACTCCAACCTTCTCTCATTCCTAGAATCAAACTCTTTTTTTTACTCCCTACCAGCACGGATTCCGAAAAAGTTACTCATGTGAAACCCAACTTCTTTATTTTACTAATGACATAGCATCGGCTTTAGATCGCGGCTCACTTGTGCATTGCATTTTTCTTGACTTTCAAAAAGCTTTCGATAAAGTACCTCACCAATTACTCCTCCTGAAAATTAGTGCCTTAAACATTGACCCGAACATTCTTAAATGGATTGACTGCTTTCTGACTAATCGCACTCAGTTTGTAACAACTAATGACTATAACTCACCTCTTTCTAAAGTAACATCCGGCGTACCCCAAGGTTCCGTATTAGGCCCTTTACTTTTCCTTATATATATATATATATATTAATGATCTCCCCGACAGCATTAACTCCACTATAAGGGTATTTGCAGATGATTGTGTAATTTACCGCGAAATAAACAATGAATCAGATAACCAATTTCTACAGTCAGACCTTGACACTGTCTCAACCTGGTGCAATAAATGGCTTATGACTCTCAACTCTAACAAATCTAAATGCATGTCAATAACCCGGCGATCTATTTCTCCCCCCTGTACCTACAGAATTAACGCAGTTCCCCTCCAGCATGTCTCTTCATATAAGTACCTCGGCGTTTACATTACCAACAATCTATCTTGGCACACGCATGTTACCTACATCTGTAATAACGCTAACCGAACGCTAGGATACTTACGCCGCAACTTTTCTCGCGCTCCGCTGTCCCTCAAAATTCTACTATACTGATCACTAATTCGCCCAAAGCTTGAGTACGCGTCAGCTATATGGGATCCCGTGCAGCAAAATTTAATCAACGCGTTAGAATCTGTTCAGAACTGCTCAGCTCGGTTCATTTGTTCTAATTATTCCCGTACTGCTAGCATATCAGAAATGAAATCTAACCTTGACCTGCCCAATTTAACTGTCCGGAAGAAACTGGTGCGACTGCATTTTTTTTTTCATAAGATATTTTTTCACAATCCATCAATGAAGCGAGACCTCATTTCACAACCGTCATACCACTCATCGCGCATTGATCACCAGCATAAGGTTGCCATTCCGTTTTCCCGCACCAAATTCTTTTCAGCAGCCTTCTTACCGATAACAGCCGCCGATTGGAACCACCTTCCCTCTTCCGTTGTAACAATAACAGACCCTTTGTTATTCAAGACTGCAATTTCTCAGCAATGTTTGTAACTATACGCAGTTTCCATTGTCTATCTTTGTCTTATATGTGCTTGAATTCTTACTTATACATTTTTAGTTGATTTATGTTGCCTTCGTGATTTGCGCATCTGACACTTGTTTCTTTTTTTTTGTCTTTTTTTCTTGTGTGTTATAAAATGTTGTACCCACCCCCCCTGTAATGCCCTACGGGCCCTGAGGGTATTCTAATAAATAAATAAATAAGCTTAAAGTCGCTCAAGTTCGCTAAGAAATGCTTTGCATTTATAACATTAAAAAGAACAGCGAGAATTTTTTTAATGCAATCACATAGAAGACTTGAGGGCACGTTGCAAGAGTACTTAAGGTGAGCGAACTCCGTGTCTATCCACTACCCAATTGTGTTCTGCTTCGCAAGAACCCGAGAGATAATGCTACAAACTTTGCCCCGGCTCCCCCCCCCCCCTTCTCGGTGTTGGAAAGCACCGGGACGTAGGAAAGTAGCAGCGCTCATTGATCATCGCCACAGCACACTCACCGCATAGTCAACCTCCTCCCTTATCACCCCCTCTTACTCGGCGCTGCTCTATCCATTTTGCGTGATTGATATCCTGCGATCACCCGGTTTTCTCACATTTGGGAACCATCACTCACATGCCGGATGTGCTTAGCGTAATTTGCAAGCACCCTAGTGTGCTCCTCAGGCTGGCGAGCCATCTATCGGCATGCTGCAAATGAGAACATAACCGGCTCCTCCCCGCCAAGCGCTCGCTCGGTGGCGTTCACTCACCTAAAGTATTCTTGCACCGTCCTTAAGGGCGAAAACCACCTTTATTTTAAATGCAAAAATATTCTTAGCGAACTTTTGTGACTTTGAGCATATCTATCTATCTATCTATCTATCTATCTATCTATCTATCTATCTATCTATCTATCTATCTATCTATCTATCTATCTATCTATCTATCTATCTATCTATCTATCTATCTATCTATCTAGCCGCTTACGTTTGGGTGCTCTCGTGGTCACGCCCTCAATTTGGCGTGAAACAAAATAGCATGAGAGGGTAAGATGTTTTGACAAACATGACGCGCTGGTCAACACATGAATAATGTCAAAGTCCTGTCGCGAACGCCGTCCAACACTTCCCGCAAGACAGCGGCATATACCCACAGTCGGGCATGTGCCGATGGTATGCGGGTATGTGCCACAGGTGATTGACACCGGGTATCTACCCTGGAACGACGAGAACACACACGGGTAATTAACGCGCAAGCGTTAAGAAATACCCGACATCGGTAGCGTCGACCCGACGAATCCAAAGAATAAACGTCAGGGTCCCAGCTGAAATCAAACCCAAGCATTCCGCTTAGTAACGCAGAATTTTACCGCAGAGCTATGCCAGGTCTTGGAACTACATTTAAAATAGACGCTAACCTTGTGAAACGCCAAAGTGGTTGCAGTACTGCCTACCATATTTTAACGCGATAGCGTTAAAAAGCTCAGGTCGCATAAAACCCACCGCCGGCGTTGGCCCCGTTGGTTGTGAGCGAAAAATTGTCTAAGCGTCTGGGACCGAAAAATTAAGTTACCGAGATAGCCGCGGGAGACCGCTACTTGTTCACGCGTGCGCGCGCGAACACACTGATAAAGCCGCGCATTCGAAGAAAAAAAAGTGCTCAAGGTCACGAACCGCGATAGCTTTTTTGTAATACCACCCATCCATGCGTAGCTTCCAACGCTTTCGTTGGGACGAGAGGAGATAATGCAATTGCAGCATGCGACAAACTTTTGTAACTTCACTCGCGCTGGATGGAGTCTGAAAATTTTTGCGGCATTGAACTCGTGAGGCAAGAAGCTCTTCTAGTGAACTCATTTCTTGGTGACTTGAAAAAGTGTTCCAGGGCCCCTTTAATGCATTTTGTTCGACAGGTGTCATGACGAAAATGAACCCATTCGGTGATAAGAGCGCGCACTGGTCCAATCTACTGTGTGCGTGTTTGTGTGCGTGCGAGTGTATGTAACGAAACATATGAATAAGTATGCACTTAGCGGTTGAAGGGTGCCCTAGTTCCCCGCACTTCGCTATCGCGTTCAACTCTTAAAGGCGAAGCTTAAAGGTCCCTCAGTTTTTGTAAATATTACATATGTACTCCTTTGATACAGCCGTCAAGTCAGGTTAACATCGATTGTGGTTAGTTGTTAATGCTGAAGTTGATTTATGTAGAAGCGTCCAGGGTAAGCATCTTCAGGAGCAGCAGCGCTTCATATATCTGCTTGTTGTGTTGCTGGTACGCATGTCCTAGTTGGCATCGTTGCGCAAGTGGAAACAACTGGTTATATAAACATCTGCAGCTATTCAACTTATATTTGTGCGTGCAACATTCGTACATATATTTAGCCTCATTTCATTTCGTGTTCTAAATAAAAAAAATGCAACATGGTCACCTTCCATTCGCATGCTTCGCGTAACGTCGATTCCCAGTTTCGTGGGATCTGCCGTATTTTTTTATTCCGATAGCAATTATATAGACACTCGCGGTTGGATTTCGCTGGCAGCAGCGACGTCGGTGTCGTTGTTGACGTTGGCGTCGATGCCATGAACCATAAATATATATATATATATATATATATATATATATATATATATATATATATATATATATATATATATATATATATATATATATATATATATATTGTGAGCATCATTACTCATTCCATCTTTTCATCTGTACATACTCATCATCACCACTCCAGTTTATGTTGTGGGGCACATACTCGAGACAATAAAGAAGAGTCTTAAGGGTACTGGACGCCATCTTACAAGTGGTGGAGAGTGCCGCCCGATTCCTGCGTCATCTCGCACTCTCGGACAACCCCAGCGTCTCCTAGAACACATCCCTGGAGCTCCGTTCAGGCCGCCGCTTAAACGACCTGGGTTCAGTAATGTCGCAAGCCGACCAGCCCAGCGCACAAGCTGCGCCACCGCTCCCACAGCCAAGAAACCCTTCTCACCTGGTCACCAGCCCTCAAAAGGATACTCCGCTGTTCACAGGGCTTCCGGGTGAGGACGTGGAATACTGGCTTGAGGAGTATGACTGCGTGAGTGCCATCAACAACTGGGATGAGCCTGCGAATCTCACCCACGTTGCATTCTACTTGAGCAGCATCAAAAAACGTGGTTTTTAAACCACGCTACAAAATTTTTCACATGGCCTGCCTTTGCACGCCAGCTCCGCCAGATTTTCGCCAACCCGTCAGTGCGCTAGGATATCGCTAAGAACAGGCTTGGTGCACGTGTTCAACGCCCCGGCGAGTGTTACACTTCTTACATTGAAGATGTTTTCGCCCTTTGCCGCCGCATCGACAACCATATGGCGGAAAACGACCGTGTGCGCCACCTGCTAAAAGGCATTGCGACTGTCGCTTTTAATGCGCTTGTGGTGCAGAATTTCCAGATCATAGCCGATGTTGTAACTACCTGTCAGCGCCTCGAGGAGCTTCAAACCACTTGGGTGCAACCTGATATGCCTGATCTCAGCTCGAGTCATGACACAACAGAGCTGCGTGCATTGATCCGCTCTATCATTCGCGAAGAACTTCATGCACAGGCTTCACTTCGCCACCTTGACATTCGAACGACGCCACCTGCCACTAGTTTACGCGACGTCGTGAGGGAGGAACTGGCCTTGCTCACCGGCCACCAGTTCCGAGCTCACATCCCGTGCCCATGCCAAGTTATGCTGACGTTGCTGCAACGACGCCTGCGCCCAATTCAATGCCAAGCCCAATGCAGCTACCAGCGCCTGATGTGCATGGTGCGCTCAACTCGCTCGCACCGCCACCATCTTCCCAGCCTTACAACACCTGGCGCACTACACGACCAACTTGCTTTTAATGCAGAATCCGTGGTCATAATTCAAGGTTTTGCCGACGCCGCCAACAAGACGAAAGACGAAGCTACGATGACTATGAACGGGACGACTTCTACCCCACTGGACCACCCTATCGCCGACTGTATCAGAACAGCACACGCCGGTCGCCATCTCCACAGAACTTTGCCTTAGTTGGCAGTTCCCGTTTCTCGCGTCGTCGCTCGCCTTCACCGATGCGGCGTTCCTCCTCTCCCCTTCGACCTTCTACTTCGATTCCCGACCGCTAACTGGAAAAATAAACAGTGCAGCTTCGGGAGGGAAAGCTGCATTTTTCGAGCTGCGTCAAACTCCTCCGGACCGCCCATCGAATGTTTTATTAGTGTACGTTGAAGGTATGCAGACAGAGGCACTAGTAGACACAGGCGCATCACTTTCCGTAATTCGTGCAGACTTTTGTGCCCGCTTGAAAAAAGTCAGGACGCCATTCGATGGCCCTCCCCTTCGTTGCGCAGATGGAGTCCCTGTTCAGCCTTCAAGTGTTTGTACAGTCCGCGTTTTGATAAATGGCATCCTTCACAACATTCAGTTTCTTGTACTTCAACGTCATGCCCGTACTTCAACGTCATGCCCTTTGGCTTATGTAATGCACCAGCAACATTCGAGCGCATGATAGATACTGTCTTACGTGGTCTCAAGTGGAAAACCTGCTTATGCTATTTGGACGACATCGTAATTTGTCCTTGTACTTTTCCTCGGCACCTTAAGCGTTTATAACAAGTTCTTACGGGCATTTCGAACGCTGGGCTTCAGCTCAATACAAAGAAGTGCCAGTTCGCCAGCAGGAACATCAAATTATTAGGTCACCTTGTCAGCAAAGATGGCGTTCGACCCGACCCCGACAAGGTCGCTGCCGTAATTAATTTTCCACGTCCGGGCAATCAAAAACAATTGCGAAGTTTTGTGGGCCTGGCGTCTTACTTCCGCCGCTTTATCAGTCACTTTGCTGCCATTGCGGGGCCGTTACACAAGCTTCTGACGTCAGGAACTGCCTTCACTTGAACTGACGAGTGCGAGTGTGCTTTTCAAGCCCTTAAACGTGCTTTGACATCAGACGCCGTCCTCCGTCACTTCGATGAGACTGCACTCACTTTCCTTCACACAGATGCCAGGGGCCACGGAGTCGGTGCCATCCTCCTCCAGCGCGACGACACTTCACGTGAGCGAGTAGTTGCGTATGCCAGCCGCGCACTAACACCTGTAGAGCAGAACTACTCGATAACAGAGCAGGAATGTCTTGCTGTCGTTTGGGCCATCCAGAAGTTTCGACCTTATCTGTATGGACGCCACTTCACTGTGATCACCGACCAACATGCCCTATGCTGGTTGTCCTCGCTGAAGAATTTGTCTGGGCGACTTGGTCTCTGGATACTCCGTTTGCAAGAGTACACTTTTGACATTTTGTACAGGTCTGGCAAACAGTATCAAGATGCCGACGCTCTCTCTCGCTGCCCTCGGCCACTTTCACCGCCAATCACGCACCCTCGATGCCCCTCAAGAGATCATGCGGCTTCCTCTGCACTCACGTTATCACCCCTGGTAGTTACTGCGTCACTATTTTTAAACAGCAGCGCTGAGTTTGCCGCGTTCCAACGGGACGACCCATACTGTAACCGCATCATCGGGTACTTGAATGACTCGCCTTCTACACCTAATGCCAGACTACGTCGTCAGCTAGGGCAGTTCAAGCTAGACAACAATGTCCTGCAGCGCTATACTTACAATGCGGATGGGCATAGGTGGGTGCCAGTACTTGCCCGTTCACTGCGAAAACAAGTTCTCGAAGCACTTCACGACGACCCATCAGCTGGACACTTGAGATTTCAGAAAACCTACAACCGCGTTAGGAGCCGTTTCTTCTGGCCTGGTCTTTCTACCTTTGTGGCTAATTATGTCGCTTCTTCTGCACTTTGTCAACGCCGGAAACGACCAATTTCTGCTCCTGCTGGATTACTGCAACCTATTCCATGTCCCGGTACACCTTTTGTCATTGTCGGAATAGACCTCGTCGGACCACTTCCCGTAACGCCAGTGGGCCACCACTGGATTGTCACAGCCATCGACCACCTCACACGATACGCGGAGACCACTCCTCTGCGCACTAGCTCCGCCTCATTCGTTGCCGCCTTCTTTTTAGAAGCCATTGTGTTGCGTCATGGCGCACCTCGCACGTTGTTGAGTGACCGGAACAAGGCCTTCATGTCGACAATTCTTGACGAAATTCTAAAAACTTGTGGCCCAGTTCATAAGACCACATCTGCTTACCATCCGCAGACAATTGGCCTGACAGAACAATTCCACCGGACTCTAATCAACATGATATTCATGTACATCGGACCGAACCACGATAACTGGGACAAAATATTGCCGTTCGTAACGTTTGCACACAACACAGCTGTTCAACGAACCACCGGGTATTCACCTTTCTTCCTCGTCTATGGTCGTGCGCTGACATTCACTATTGACGCCTCTTTCTTCAATGTAACGACAAAAACGTCCACGGCTACGCCGGAAAATTTCGTCTCCAGGCTCGCTGACGCACGGCAACGTGCTCAACTCAACACGGAGGCCAGTCAACTAGACCGCAAGCAACGCTATGACAGCTTTCGTCGAGACGTCACCTTCCGTCCTGGAGATGAAGAACTACTTTGGACCCCTGTTCGTACACCCGGATTGAGTGAAAAGTTTCAGTCACGCTTTCATGGACCTTACGTCGTTAGTGAACGAACATCTCCCGTCAATTACCTTGTCACTCCCGTCGAGGGTTCCTCGGACCGTCGTTACCGTGCATCCGAGATAGTTCACGTTTCACGCCTTGAACCCTTTGTTCGCCGTACCTTTCCCGCCCAAGTCTTGGCCGGGCCGGCCGCTCAAGTGCGCGGGGAAAATAAGTGTGAGCATCATTACTCATTCCATCTTTTCATCTGTACATACTCATCATCACCACTCCAGTTTAGGCTGTGGGGCACATACTCGAGACAATAAAGAAGAGTCTTGAGGGTACTGGACGCCATCTTACAATATATATGTATATATATATATATATATATATATATGTATATATATATATATATATATATATATATATATATATATATATATATATATATATATATATGTGTGTGTGTGTGTGTGTGTGTGTGTGTGTTTGTATGAAAAAAAGAAAAAAAATTGAAAAAAGACCATGGCGCGCGGAATCGAACGTGGCACTTTCTCGTTGTGAATGCGAGGCGTTAAATGAGCCACCATTGGATACTTCTTTGGATGTCCAAACAACAAGCTATTTATATTTTTACGGAGATTACAAACGCACGGAAGCGAGAAACGAGTGTATTTCCAATATTTACAGGTAGGTGTAACCCCTGTTGCTACGGCGTTTGCAGGCACCGGAGGTCCAGGAGGAAGTTTTTGAGGCAGGAAGAAGAGAAACTTGAAGAGGGTTTATTTACATTATATACAAGGTGAGCTCTCACACATGACGAGATCTTTCTTACATTGCGAGCTTTCGAGTATGGCGTTCCTCTACATGGCGCTCCTTCGAATAAGTTTGGTGGCTCATTATAAAGGGTATGTTCTCCCCGGGTTCCTAGATCAGGGAACACATACATAGGTTGCTGTCATACACAACTGGCGATCACAAACAACTGGCGAGGGAGACAAGCATGCAGGGCCCACGTGAACGTCCAATATTGAGGCGTGACTCTGCACTCCAAGGTGGCGCAAGTGGGGCTCTTCCTCGTCGTGTGTGTGCCGCTGGTCGAGGGGTCCGAAGCTCATGACAGCATACTTCAAAGGGTCCGCAGAAGTGCTCGCTTAATTAGCGGGACCATTAGCGGCGGCCGCCATGTCTCTTCCAAGGAAGATGCTGTATTTTTTGTCCTCTCTCGAAGGGCTTACGGCATCGTGGCGACACGACGTTTCACCCTCCGGCTTGAAGGGACAATGCCTGACGGTCATAGGCAGCCCGCCGGTCGGTAACTTGTTTGAGGATCCAAAGAGTGCCACTCCCTCGTCAACTCTGGCGCCAATCACAACACCTCCCACGGCAGCCAGCATCTCTCGCGCCAAGTCCGCCTCTTCTTCATCAATTCGTCTACGACGGCGGAGTTATGACCACTGCTTCGTAACATCACTCCCGGCGGACAAAGCGGCGTCATGGCGCCGCTATGTCAATCAGGACTGGTAGTATAGTAGTGTTTTAGTCGTGACACATGAACATCAGTAGGTGGTGTGGCACGTGATGAGTGCGGTTGAGCGGGAGTGATGAGGTAGTCGACGTTGGTGACCTTGCGGAGAACTTTGTAGGACCCTGTGTATCGTGGGAGGAGTTTCTCGCACAAGCCTTCATGTCGCTGCGGCGTCCAAAGTAGGACGAGAGAGTCAGCAGGGTAGTCAACATCGTGGTGCCAGTCATCGTAGCGGACTTTTTGGGAGGCCTGAGAAGCAGTGAGCTTAGTGTGCGTAATTTGGCGAGCGACGCGGGCTCGAGAAGCAACGTCCTGAGCATACATCATTGGTTCGGTAGAATCAGAAGAAAGGAGTGTGTCGAATGGCAACGCAGGGTTGCGGTCATACAGAAGAAAGAACGGAGAATAGCTGGCGGTGTCGTGCCTTGACGAATTGTATGCAAACGTAAAGTAGGGAGCGTCGCGTGCCAGTCACGGTGGTCAGGAGAGACATACATGGACAACATGCCTGTAAGAATCCGGTTGAGGCACTCCGTGAGACCGTTGGTCTGGGGATGGTTGGCAGTAGTAAGGTGATGTTCCGTAGAGCAGCTACGGAGGATTTCGTCGATAACTTTTGTGAGAAAGCAGTGGCCATGATCCTTCAGAAGCTGGCGCGGAGCCTCACGCTGCAGAATGACGTCATTCCGTAGAACATCTGCGACTTCTGTAGCACCGCTACTTGGCAAGGCACGAAATACAACTTATCAGGTGGCATAGTCAGTTGCGACAGCAATCCATTTGTTGCCTGACACGGAAGTCGGGAAAGGTGCGAGCATTTCGAGGCTGACGCGGAAGAATGGTTCCAGGGGAATGTCAACAGGTTGAGGCAGGCCAGCCGTACAGAGAGCAGGAAGTTTGCGATGCTGGCAGCGCTCACAAGCAGCGACACAGCGGCGCACAAATTTATACAGGCCAGGCCAAAAGAACCGTTGCCGCGCGCGGTGTTAGGTGCGCGAAAACCCCAGGTGTCCGGCCGTCAGAGCGTCATGCATATGTTGAAGAATGGTGGCACGCTGGTGTCGGAGAAAAACTATAACGAAATTCCGCGCAATCAGGCTCCATGTTGTGGCGATACAGAATTTTCTTGCGGAGGACATATTGGAGGAGCGAGGGGTCACAATATCTAGAAAATACTCGCTCCATGACTGTCTTGAGGGTTTTGTCCCGGCGCTGCTCTGTTCTGATGTCGTGCAAATCAGATATGGTCACCACACAAGAATTGCTCTCATGAACAGCGAGGCTAGCAGAGTCCACCAGATAACGTGAAAGACAATCGGCACGAGTGGAGCAACCTGCCAGACTTATAAGTGACGTAGAAGTTATACTCCTGCAGGCGTAGAGCCCCGTGACCTAAGCGACCAGATGGGTCTTTGAGCGCCGACAACCAGCACAGAGAATGGTGGTCCGTAATAACTGAAAACTCCCGGGCATACAAGTAGAGGCGGAAATTAGCTAGAGCCCAGTCCACGCAAGACACTCGCTCTCTGTTATTGAATAGTTTTGCTCAGATGTGAAGAGCAAGCGGCTGGCATACGCAATCACACGCGTTTGGCTTCCCTGGTGTGTAGCGAGGACGGCGTCGATTCCGTGAGCACTGGCGTCTGTGCGAACTTCAGTCGTCGTGGACGGGTCGAAGTGAGCCAGTATTGGTGGAGAAGTGAGGAGGTCGATCAGCGTAGAAAACGCAACTGATTGGTCTTTGCCGCGCGGGCAGGGCACGTTCTTTTTGAAAAGATCAGTGAGTGGTCGCGCAATTGAAGCGAAATTGCGTATAAAGCGTAGGAAGTACGAGCATAGGACCACAAAAACAACGAACATCTTTGGTAGAAGAAGGATGAGGAATGTTCTAGACAGCACTAATCTTGTCAGGGTCCGGTTGAACGCCAGCAGTACTTACACGATGACCAACGACTGTTGTAAGGTCTGGCTTCGTAGGCCAGGGGGGTGAGTGTTTTTTGTGGCAGAAGGGTGCGTTTCCCAAAGAGCGGATTCTCGGGAGACGATAATCGCGGCATAAGGACGTCCGTTCTGGTAAGAAGATTGTGGTCGGTCGCCACTTTTGACAACCAGATAGGTGGTCCCCGGCCAGCGAAGCGCCGGCGGGTGACGTGAGGACATCCGGTGTATCGGCACCCATCCATCTGGATTAGAGTCCGTGGGACGGCTGTCACGCTGAACAGCGTAGTCATCTTGCAGTAATGGCAGGGGGCCCACAGCCGAATGGCGCTACCATTGTGTGCATTCGCACAGTTCGTAGAACATAGTGTGCAGGCCGGTCCTTTCGTCTCTCTCTCGCCGACCGAGAGGTCGAGTGCTTGAATAAGAGAGTGAGAGAACAGGACGGCAATAAATGTGTTTAGTCTATGGAATGAACAGACAGAATTGTTTTGGTTGGCCGTGAGGAGAATTGGGAGGGGCAACCAAGGGGTTAAAACCTGGCTCCCGTTTCCTACTCGTCGTTCTGGTCGCAGAAATGAGTGCTCTGTGCTATGGGCTTTGCCGAGGCAACGTGCGATGGTTCCAACGTGGAAGAGTCTTGTAAATATGTACACAAGTTTCTCTATATAAAGCCGAGTTGTTGCAACGTATCTGAAGGCGCTGGTCTTCATTCATTCTTCACAAACAGCAGTAGCCAAGACAAGACAAGATGGAAACAATGCAACCAACCTTCCACTCCCTCCTAAAGCAAGAGCCATGCGAAACAAAAGCCAGCGGAATTGCAAAGTGCGAACAGAGCTAGAGCTCAGAATAAGACAGCAAAGAGCCGAGGTGCCGGAGAAAGCCTAGGCGCGAAGGAAAAACTTAAGTCCAGGCCATGCCACAGTTGTGGTAGCACAGGGCACCAAAAATGGGATTGCCCTCAGCGTCAGAAACAGGTGACTGAAGGTGTTCAGGGCGCTGAGAGCAAGAGCTTAGTGGCGCACGTTTCAACGGTGGAGCCGGAGGTAGCGCATGATGGCCTTATCGCCGTGTCACTCGACTGTAAGGATAGGCATATCGGGGAAGTTTTGGACACGGGGTTTCGACGGGGGAGCTGGTGGTAGCGCACAGGGGCCTTATTGCCGTGTCACTCGGTTGGAAGAATAGGCATATCGGAGAAGTTTTGGATACGGGGGCGGAGATCACCGTGTTGCGGAGAGCGCGATCCCACCAGAGATGGCGAAGCTGCAAGGCACTATTGACTTAACATCTGCGTTCGGTGGTGCAGTGACGGCGATGCTCGTTGTGGTTTCTTTGACGATGTTCAGCGAAAGCGGCGTTAGCGCTAACCTAAAGTGGACCGTTCCCTCGTTTGCGCGTTGACAGACATGCTGACAGGACGAGCAGATTGCCTGCTGTCTGAAAATGCGTGGAAAGCACTTAAAAATGAATGCGCTTCCGAGAGCATATTGAAAGGCGTGGAGGAGACAGGCGGCGCACAGCTGACGCCGAAAAGTAGCCCGTTCAACTCGGGCAAAGTGCGGCAGCTAGAAGCCGAGAGCCCTGAAAGCCAGGGGGAAACCGCAACTGTAAATGGTATGATCACCCATGTTGTCGTAGGGAGCGGGGACGACGACCAATCCTAGGGCAGCCGCGCGTCGCCCGATGAATAGCAAGCGGCCAGCAGGAAAGATGCAAGTGCACCCGAGGAGTTCCGCGAAAAGGAGCATGCCAAGAAGGGCGCAGAGGTTGAAGGCAATGTTGAGCGACAACGTGAGTCTTTGTGCGTGGAACACAGGGGCCAGCGGAACCTCGAGAGCTGGCAGACGTGATCGAATTGCGTCTTTGTTGCCCAAAAGTTGGGTGAGTTGACGTGCAAGGTGTAGAATTCAGCGATGCAGGGTATGAGCTGCGGCCGACAGCAGCGTGTGCTGCAGGTACTTGCCCGGGTTCCGATCGGTTGGCTGATGCCGGAAAGGAAGACCGTGACCGAGTCCGCGAGATTTTTAGTAAGCACAGGCTGCCGTTTGGCGGCCAACCTAATGCGACTTGGGTGCGGCAACTTGAAGTTCTTGAAAAAGAGAGGTTAACCCAAAAGAACTCGCATCCACATAGAAGCGCAAAAAGGAAAGTGGGATGACTTCTCAAGTAGGAACAGTGTTGCGGGGAGTTTGAATTGGAGCGCTACTTATGGCGTGTTGGAGGTTCCGCTTGTCGGGCGCCTGATGGTGAGGAGCTTGCGGTAGTCAACGGGTTGAGTGTGCCTACCGTAGGGACGAAGCTGATAGAATATCAGGCATCGTGTGGACAATACCTAAGCTACGAGCTAAATTACGTGGAGGTAGCTCGGCCTTTTTCTGAGCTAAGAGGAGAGTGGGTTGCGGACAAAATTGCGTGTGCGGATGAGGCGTCACGGTGGTACGGAACCACACAGGGGGAGGCAGCTCCATTGATAACAGTAGATCCCGAAAAGCCATATTGGCTCGTAGTGAGCTTCCCCATGGCCACCTCTGAGGTCTACCGATCGCTCCGGGCGAAGAGCGACGCCCAGGTGTCGATCACGTTTGCAGGGCACGGGTTTTCTCCAAGTCATTGCCGCGATTCCTTCTCAGTCAGCTGGAAGTCGGGAGCGTTAAATTTCTGGCCCTTCAGTGTCATCATGACCATGGTCTTCGGACGCCATCCACTATGGTTGCCGACGCATGCACACTGTCAAAGGCTGTAATGGTCGCTCGGGAAATGGCAGTGGTGCCTCAGGGGACGTTGAGACACTAGAGGACTAGGCACGTGGTGGACACTCCTTTAGTTAAGTGGAAAGTGCGCGAACCTGGAGACACTTGAACATCACCATGCATGGAATTGTGTGTGTGGGTGTCCCAGTGAAGTGTATTTTTTTCTTGTGCGTATGTGTAAGCATGCAGGAGTTATAGTATCCGGTTTTTAACTCGAACAGCACCGTGTGCCGAAAGGTGTGTGTATTTCAGAGAAGTGTTTTTTGTGTATGTGTATGACTAAAAGCATGCAGTAGTTGTACGATTGTACTTGTGTACACTGTGACCCCGTGTCGTTTTTTTGTTTTTGTTGCTTTGTGGTGGCGTCCGTTTGGTGGGGCCCCGAGGTTTAAGTCGAGACAATATTGCACGCGATGCAGAGAAGCCTCTGGGGTTCAAAGAAACTGTGAACTGTGACTGCAAAGTTGGGGTCATTCGGCGCCGTCCCTTTATGCTGTGTTATCTGCGTAGCTGCATTTGAGCGCTTGCGCGAATCTTGGGAAAGGCGTGTAAGGTCCGGCGTCGCAGGCCAAGGAGCTGAGTCTTCTTTGTCGCAGAAGGATGCGCTTCCCAAAGAGCCAATTTTCGGGAGACGATAATGCCGGCGTAAGGACGTCTGTTCTGGTAAGAAGATCGTAGTCGGTCGCCGCTTTTGACAACCAGCTAGGTGGTCCCCGGCCAGCCAAGTGCTGGCGGGTGACGTGAGGACATCCGGTGTATCGGCACCCATCCATCTGGATCAGAGCCCGTGGGACGGCTTTGACGCCGGACAGCGTAGTCATCTCGATTGATTTATATGTGGGGTTTAACGTGCCAAAATCACCATATGATTATGAGAGACGCCGTAGTGGAGGGCACCGGAAATTTCGACCACTTGGTTTTTGTTAACGTGCACCCAAATCTGAGCACGTGGTCCTACAACAGTTCCACCTGCATCGGAAATGCAGCCGCCGCAGCTAGGATTCGATTCCGCGACCTGCGCGTCAGCAGCCGAGTACCTTAGCCCCTAGACGACATCGTTATAGTGGTGCCATCCGTAAGTACGAAAGCCATAGGGACGCGGGGGCCATCCACTGCCCAACAGATAGCCAGTCGGCCCACCCTGAGCCGTAGTATAATCTAACCAAAGGGAGTGCCTTGACCGAGAGATGGAAATGACATTGAGATGGAATGGCTCGCTTTAGTTCAAAAAGACCAATACAGCTAACAAAAAATAAACTGTTAAGAAGCAATAAGGATGCTGCCACCCAATCCTAAGCCCGGGCAGCTTCTTCAGAGGCGAATTTGGAGTCAACTGTACGTCAACCGTAGGCGTTGATGATTGATTTGATTTATATGTGTGATTTAACGACCTAAAACTACCATATGATACGAGAGACGCCGTAACGAAAGGTTCCGGAAATTTTGACCACCTGGGATTTTTTAACGTGCGCCCACATCTGAGCACATGGGCCTACAACATTTCCGCCTCCATCAGAATTGCAGCCGCCGCAGCCGGGATTCAATCCCGCGACCCGCGGTTTAGCTGTCGAGTACCTTAGCCACTAGACCACCGCGGCGGGGCAACCGTAGGCGTAACCATGCGATGCAGAGGTGCAGGGTTCTATATGTTTTTGTTTGTTACATTGAAATTATGGCTCATGCCCACTCTGGCTGGTGTTTGTTCTTTTTTCTTCAATAAATGGCATGCACCCATGGCCAAGAATGCGACGATGACATTTCCATATGTTATTTTAAATATGGCAGGTAGTTTAAAATATAAAAAAAGAAAAAGACGACATTATGTAATACAATGAATTATAACTACAACCATTATTTTTCTGAACTTGTATACCAGACTGCCGCATCAACCTAATGAGAACAATTGTGAAAACGTAGGTCTTGCCTCATTATATTGACAAAATTCAAATACCCAATTTAAAATGGTAATCGCTTAATATTTATAATAAAAATACATGGCGTCAAAGACATCTCTCTGGCAGTATCCCAAGGATGATGCATCGGTTTTTCTCGCCTGCCTTTCGTCTCCTTCAGATGTGGTGGACCAGCTGTGATGTGTTAACTTTAGAAATAGTATTAAGCTTCAGGACCTCAGGATTTGGATACTGTCACAAGAATTTCTTTGATGCCGTGTGTTTTTCATTCAGACGACGCGGCGAGTGCCATTTTTGTGTTGCCTTCAGTGTTATAAAATGCTAAAAAACATAACTAATCTCATCTTAATCGTTCTAATCAAGATTTTACGGCAGTCCTGTAGCTCGAGCGCATTATACTGGTAGTCTTCGTGCGTTGTAAGACGTGCGATTATCTTTTTTTCTGAATATATCCTTGCATTGTCGAACGACCTTTCGAAATTTCAACTACTGTTCTTGGCCGATTCCCCACAGTGGGCACGTGCATTATTTTTGAATTGAAAACAAACAAGTAGCGCAGTTTGTCCGATTTCCGCGGCACGTATCCTATCATGATGTGCACGCCAAGAATTTTACGTTCAGTTTAAACACCTTTGTTGTTAAAAACGCAGATGTATGTGAGCGTCATATCAATATCCTGGTTACCCGCTAATTTCCCTTTTTCTATTGCCAAGCATTTCTTAGCGAACTTCAGTCACCTTGAGCGTATCTATCTATCTATCTATCTATCTATATATCTATCTATCTATCTATCTAGCCGCTGACGTTTGAGTGCTCTCGTAGCCCCCCTTAACTTGGCATGAACCAAAATTAGCATGGGAGGGTAAGATGGTCGGACGAATACGACGCGCTGATAACGACAAGAATATAGTCAAAATCCGGTCGCGTACTTCGTCAAACACTTCCGAACAGACAGTGGCGCACACCCACGGGCGAGTATGTGTGCTGGTGTGCGCGTATGTGCCACAAGTGATTGACACTCAGCATCTGCCCAGGAACGAGGAGAACACACATGTGCAATTTTAGCGCGTGAGCGTTAAGAAATACCCGACATCGGTAGCCTCGAGCCAACGAATGCAAAAAATAAATGCCAGGGTCCCAGCTGGAATCAAAGCCAAGCATTCTGCGTGGAAATGATGCATTTTACCACCAAGCTACGCCACGCCTTGGAACTACATTTCAAATAGACGCTAATCTTCGTGGAACGTGAATAGTGGTTGCAGTGCTGCCTATCCATTATTTATATATGTGCTCCCTTGATACAGCCGTCATGTCGGGTTAATGTCAATTGTGGTTAACTGCCATGCACGGAAGTTGATTTATGTAGTATGTGTCCAGGGTCATTATCCTCGTGAGCATCAGCGTTTCATATCTGCTTTTGGTGTTGCTAATGCGCATGTTCCAGTTCACATCGTTGTGCAAGTGCAAACAACTGGTTAAATGAACATCTGCAATTCATGAACATATGTCTGTGCGTGCAACTTTTGTGTGTATATTTACCGTCATTTTATGACGTTTCGCTCAATAAAAACTTTGCAACACGGTCACCTTTCCTCCGCATGCTTTGCATAACGTTGATTCCCCTGTACTGGGGATCCGCCTACTTTTTTCACCTTATTTACATGCATGACCCTGAGGAATAATTCGTGCCTTAGTAATTTTTGAGGGCGCATTACCAGTGCCCTCTGTCTACTTTAAAAGGGGGCAAAGCCGATTCTTGGACTATTGCATTGAAAGCTTTGTTTCTACGACAAATAATCGAGGTGGACCGCCTTGCATGAAGCACAGTCGAGCCAGTGTGTCATCTCAAGTTCGTTATGAATATTATCAGTTTTGTTTCATGCTTTCTTTCTTTATTTCCTGGTGGCTCTGTTTATGTCTTGCTCATCACTGTAGATGTTTTGGCCTTCGGAGATCATACTGCTTTGAATTGTGAAATAATATATAACTTATGTGCTTTTTGTTTGGTATAAATTACTTGCACTTCGGTCTCACATATTGCCTAGGTTTCTTCATTGGATAACCTTACGCTCGGCGCTTTGGCAAGACCCGTCTATTGAACTTGTACACCTTTCATGATAAAGTTTTGTCAGCAGCAGCTGAATCAATAAGTGACGTAGCTAGAGGAGCACTCTTCTTCCAAAAAGATAACGTGTTTACAGTGCTGTGTGTGCTTTCTATGTTAAATTATTCAAGACTCAACTAGCACTAGCTGATTAGTGGTGCATACATTACTGACTTCCCACAAAGAATAATTAAGTCGGAACGTTTTACTTACTGAAAGTTTTAAGGTACAAATAGTAGGTGTTTTTGACAGCTATATATACATACAGCCATCTGGTTAGGAGTGAGTACTTATTATACCGTTGTGAGTTTACATAGCAAAGGTCACTTCTGTCGCTCCCTTAAATAAACATGCAAATCAAAATGCGCGACGAGTGCCGCTGACACATTAAAGAATTGTCTCGTCTGCATGAATTTAGCACTCCTGGCGAATAAGCTGTTTACGCTAAGCAGTTTCGGCGTCTTTTGTTCGTTTTGGCATGCGCGTGAGACGATAAAAGGACCACTCACCACGGCACTTCTACTCGATGTCTTCGACTTGCTTATTGCCCACATAAAATGCGCATACGTGTACGTGTTAGTGTCTGTGTCAGCCACACGTTTGCGAGTGCACTACTGTAATGCCAGATTCTGCGCTCCTGTCGGTGGTTGTCCCACGGCAACGCTTCAATTCAACTGAACCCGCTGAGATTTTGCAGAAAGGAAATTGAGTCGAGATGCCAGTGGCGCGTAGTCAAGGGCGGAAATTTGCTTGCCAGAAAGGGGACTTTGAGCTTAGCTGAGGGACGCTTACAGATGTCGTGCTGTTTTGCGTCTCTTGTGTTAAGCCTGCGGCTTGGTTTGAGGAGCATAGGACTTTTGCCTGGACGTCTGTTGTTATAGTTAGGAGGACGTGACACATTTAGCTGCAATGAAAGGAGTACGGATAAATGTAGAACTAAATTACACCTAGTACGATGCATTTCCAGAGTTATAGCAGAAATCTCGGTGCATAAGACTTTGTGGAGATGCGCACTTTTTGATGCAGTTGCGAGTAGAATGAAAAGAAGGCACCTTTAATATACTGCGAGCAGCAGACCACAGTCCAGTTACTCTGCATTTTAAAAGCAATGCATTTCTTAGCGAACTTCAGCTGCTTTGAGTGTATCTATCTAACTATCTATCTATCTATCTATCTATCTATCTATCTATCTATCTATCTATCTATATATCTATCTATCTATCTATCTATCTATCACTTTATCTATCTATCTGTCTATCTATCTATCATCTATCTATCTATCTATCTATCTATCTATCTATCTATCTATCTATTTATCTATCTATCTATCTATCTAGCCGCCTACGACTTTTAGCTTCCCTAACCATTTCGATAACGCTATCAATGCCAAACCGCATAACATGACTGTATAAAGAACATATTTCACTAGTCATAACATGAAAATCATGACATGTATGTCATGAGTTACACTTCATACTCCTGCATATCTTGCAGTGGTTTCCTTCACATGGCATGCTGCGAAACTGGTATGGTATGACATGGTTGCATGGCGAACACAAGTGACAGATCCAAAACTGAAATTGATGACATGCGTGTCATGTAACACACTACTACATTCCATGCTCGCAATGCGCTCGCGGTTGTTTAACTAGCGTTATATATACCAAATTTAGTATTATGGTACGTGAATAAATCACGAAGGCATCTCACTGGTGCGAACATGATAATCATGTGATGCGTGTCATGTTAAAACATGACTACGCACCACGCTCTTGATGCGCTGGCGGCCGTTTTGCTAGCTTCGGTTATACCAATTTTGGTAGTATGGGGCGTGAATGGATAACGAAGGCATGATACTGGTGCAAACATCATTAAAGTGAGATGATTGTCATGTAACAACGTGACTACATGCTACGCTTATGATGCGCTCGCAGCCGTTTTTTTTGCTAGCTTCACATGTACCAAACTCCGTATTACGCGATGCCAACGGACGACATAGGTAAATGACACCATCCAAACATGATAATCACGACATGCGTGTCATGTAACAACATGACTACATGCCACATCCAGGATGCGCTCGTGGCCGTTTCGCCAGCTTCACATATGCCAAATTTTGTATTACGCGACTTTAATGAATGACGAAGGTATGTGACTGGTGCAAACATGATAACCATGTGACGTGTGTCATGTGAGAACATGACTACGTGTCGCAGTGAAGACGCCAATACATTTCCACGTGACGTGATGCGCGTGCTCGCCGGCGTTCATTTCGTCGCGTCACGGTGGCGCTGCCGCGCCAGGCGCCGGTCTTGCCTAATACTAGCAAGCACGCCAAGCTTTGTTGCTCTGGCGCATGCGCCTTTCAGTGCGTCCGGCGTCCCCCTGTCACGAAAAGAGGGAGACGCAGTGTCTGGGTAGAGCATCCGTGAGAATTGCAGCATGTCGCATTTCGTACTGGTGGTCGTCGGGCTGGGCCGACGGACCCGTGTCGTACCAGTCGCACCTGGCGTCAGACTGTAAAGTGCCCGCGTTTCACTAACGTAGCGTCGCTGTGCCCAGCGTGCGCGCGCGTCGATGCTACATTGGAGTTTACTAGGCCCTTCAAGATGCGCTCGCGGCCGTTTTACTAGCTTCACATATACCAAACTTGGTGGTACGGGACATGAATGGATGACAAATTATATGACTGATGCGAACAGGACAATCATGACAGGCGTGACATGTGAGAACATGACAACATACTATGCCCATAGCGTGCTCGCGGAAGTTTTGCTAGCTATATATATACCAAATTTCGTATCACGTGACATAAATAAATGGCGAAGGTGAACGACATATCCAAACATGATCAACTTGACAAGGAAGTAATGCACGGCATCGTTTCCCTCTGCCTGGTAACGTTGCGCTGATTTTAAAGTGACATATCAACCTTTCTCATTCGTGCTTCGCATATCAATTCCCACTGTACGTGGTGTCTGCCATTTTTTTTACTCTTGTTCAAATACATACACGCGAAAGTTCCCTGTTTGGCACCTTGCCAAAGCTGTTAAATCTGGGCAACCTCTTCTCTGAAAAGAACAAAAAATACAAAACACAGCTTTCTTGCGTAGAAACAGTGTGCCACCTAGCTTTCATTTTTTCTACTGTCAATAAAGGCGCCCTGCCATACTTTCTGAGCGTGGTTAGAAAAGACAGCTGATCAGTAGTAAAGTCTCCCAATAATACGCCAGCCAAATATTATGCCGCAGCACGTGGCCTGGAATTCACAATAAAACATCAGTCAGCTAGTAACCACTTTCACTTATTTCGACAAATGACGGCGGACGCTCGTAAATCAATCGTAGAATAATATCTATCAGCCATTGGCTGATTTGAGCATGGCATGGCTGGTTATTACAGGTATAACCGTGAGATGCCGTAACTTGTACACGCGTGCGCGCGTGATCACACTGGAAAAACCGCGTATTCAAAAAAAAAGTTTTCAAGGTCACAAGGCGCGTATGAAGTAATTTATTTGCCCCCGCCATTCCTCCCAGCTTAGCTTCTAGCACTTTTGTTCAGACGAGAGAAGAGAGAACGCTTTCGCAGTGTGTGACAAATCTTTGTAACTTCACTCGCACTGGACGAATTTTTGAAAAGTTTGTGGTATGGAATTCGTGAGACGATAAGCTTCTCAAGGGACTCTATTTCATGGTTATATAAAAAGTGTATCAGGGCCCCTTTAACTGCACTCAGAAAGCCCACGATGTCCCGAGGTGATCTCCAAATGGTACAATCGTCCTCACACATTTCTCGACAAATTCGGTGCTCACTGAGGACGAGACGAGCATGCTTGACCCATAAACGCTCTGACGAGTGCTTTCTATGTACAGCAATTTGTACGGAAAAGCTCTTTCCAGGGGCTTTCGGTGGATGACTAAAGGAATGCACTCAGCACTCAGATAAAGCTCACCGAGTCCTTTTCACTCCAAGCATACATATAAACAAGAGAAAACTTTCAGTGCGCGTTCGCTCCATAGAGTTATTGCATATTTTCGCCTCGTTGCCACATTTTGGTTAAAAACTGCGTCTAGGCGTTTGACTAGCTCAAACGCTCGTAATTATTGAGCTTCATTGTCGGAATTTGAAATCGCGAGTTCTTAAAAGTGGTATAGCTAAAATTTGTGAATACACGTCCTTGTAGCGTGTTATAACAAACTAGCCGCTGGCAACCTTGTGCCGCAGAGCTAATTTGGATAGTCAAGCAGCCAAGACATTTCAAGCCGACTGACTGTCAAGATGGGATGTTGCATAGAAGGTTCCTGTACGAACCGTATCTGCTCTGTTATTTGTACACATAGTGAACAAAAATTAAGTCACGTGTATATCTGAAAGTGTAAATCATAGGTGGTGATGGGAGGTTGACTGCCGTGTTGTTGGAGGCACCACGTCGCACGATGCTCTGACTGATGCTGCAAAGGATAGATTGGCCCCAGGCGAACAAATCGTGGCGAATTGTGCTTTGAAGCAGCGTGGTCTCAACATCTATGACGAGGAATGAACGTCTGCATCTTACACATGACATGCCCATAGTTCGGGCACGTTAACTCAGTGTGGATGTCCAATGCACTAGTCGCGTCAGTGTAGAGTTGCTGAAGGTAATCAGTGCATAAGGCATGATGCTTTGTGTGGACGAGAACACCAGTGTCGAACTGTCGAGGAAGATGGCCCGGCCATTCAGTTGTGTAGCCTACTTTAATGAATGAATGAATAAGCTTTATTTGATCTCCGGCGGTTTTGTTCGTGCCAAAAAAGGAGGGGGGGTGCGCAAATAGAGGATTAACCCCTTTCCTTTCCCACATTCCGTCAATGATGATGGCGGTGTCCTAGGTGACTGCTTGAAACCTATGGACCGGGGCGGCATTTTCTTGCTTCTTTTTATTCTTACGCTACGTGCCCTTGAATACCTCACCTAGTTATGCTTATTGGCACTTGTGAATGATTACTCTTAATGTAACAACTAATTTTTAGCGAACGACTTTTGATTATTTTACTGTCTTAGTCAAGCACTTATTGTGACCTCCCTGTTGCTTGGTACAGTAGCGCATGGGACCTTGCACAGGTGTTTTTCCTTTGATATACGTAAATACCACGAAAACAGTCATAAATATTAACAGCGTCATTCAATGCTTTGCCTGGTCATGAAGCTTCAACGAAAAATTGTATAGGAACAGGAGCAACCACCAACCTTGGTGCGCGCCGGGGCATTGGAGCAGCCCCGGCGCTCCAATGATACGGCATCCGTTAAAAATGTGAAACGCGATTAAATGCACCCGTGAAAATTGATTACTTCTTCAATGTCACATTATCTTAATGTGAATTCCGGGAAGCGCTCATGAAGTGAAATTTAATGTCGAATGAGGCTTTGAAGCAAGAAATTCTATGGCAACAAGCGCGTGCTGCTCTCACTGTGAGATATACCATTTTAAAAGTACACTTCTTTTTTTTTCCTGTGTAGCGTAGCATGAAGGTAATCCAATAGGTACCTAAAGAGGACCTATCTTTGACTATCAACAAATTTACGTTGTCGCTGGGTGTAAGGTTTGATGAGAATGCACTTGATGCTGTTTATTGTGTTCCAACGCGTGGTAGTGGCCCTCCAAACGTGGTGGTGAAGTTTTTGTCTAGGTCGACACGAGACAGGATCTTGAAGGCAGCCAAAACACAGACTGAACAGGTCGACCCTTAGTTTCGAAGGAAATGAGCTGGTGTTTGTAAACGAACAATTGTGCCCCGAGTACAAGGTTCTGCTTGGGAAAGCAATACAGCTAAAGCGAGAAAAAAACTAAAGTTTTTGTGGGTGGTTTACGGCAGGATCCTGATCCGTAAAAATGAAACTTCGCGCGTGTTTCAAGTGACATGCGAAGACGACCTTGGCAGCGTGGCATAAGTGGTTCTCTTGTGCCTGTACCCAGTACACGTACCCAGTTTAAACAAAATGTCTCGCCTAAATCAACAAGACAATTGCGCTCGCAGATGCATGTTGATATTTCACAGCAACATTCGCAGCTTTGAGAAAAATTTTTAATCAGCTTCTCGCATTTATTGCCCAGCAGCCACAACGCCCTCACGTAATCGCTGTCACTGAAACGTGGCTAAAAAGGAATGAAAACATTGTTATTCCTGATTACACAATGCTATCGCAGCCACGTGACTCTCGTTCTCGAGGGGGCGGTGTTGCTCTCTTTGTAAAAAATGAGCATTATTATACAATTCTTCCTTCACTCTCATGCAGCGCACGTGCCATTGAATAACCATTCATCAGGTTGGAATATCCAGTTACAGTGGAAGTAGTTTATCGTCCCCCCAACGCGTGTTTTCTCTCCTTTCTTGAAACGCTTGAAATGATCCTGAGTCAACTAACAAACAATGTCAAACAATCTGCTTTTATTGTTGGTGATATGATCATTGATACCTGCAGTCCAGTGAACGATGATTACAACTACTTGCTAAAATCGTATCACTTTCGCAACCTCTTCACTTCACCAACTCGAATAACAGCAATGTCTGCTACATTGATCGATCATGCACCGACAAATTCTGAGAAGTATATTAGCGCCGGAGTGTATGACAAGCCTATCAGAGATCATTTCCCAATATTTGTATCTGTTGATTGCCTAAAGAATAAAAAAACGTGACGGGCCGAGGTTTGTAACAAAAATAGACTACTTGGCTTTGAGAAATATCCTTCTTGGATCTAGCGTTAATGAAATATACCATGATGACGTTATTATGGAATTTTCGAACTTCATTGCTCTTCTTAAAAACGCGATCAAAGCAAGCAGCAGAAAAGTTTCGGTTCATTCACGGGAAAAGCCAATATGTCCCTGGATGAATAAAAAAATCTTGGAAGTCATAAGAAGCAAAGATTACAGGCATGACAAATGGAAAAAGCCTTTGACACCGTAGATCACAGAATGCTGCTAACTAAATTACCACATTATGGTTTCCGTGGGACCATATTTCAACTTCTTTCAGATTACCTGAAAGATCGTTAACAGGCTGTAGTAATTAATAATTTCATGTCTTCTATGAGCCACTTGAGTACTGGTGTTCCCCAGGGCTCGGTGCTGGGACCATTGCTCTTCTCCTTGTATAATAATGACCTTCCGCAGATATTACAGCCTTCTAACATACTGATGTATGCTGATGATACTTGTGTCATAGTAACTGGTAAAAAGCTAACTGATCTTGAATCGAAGTCTAATATGAAACTGGAAAAGGTCGCTCATTGGTTATCGAATAATAAACTATCTATAAATACCGATAAGACTAAATGCATCACATTTCGCTCTCTTTCGGGTTAAGATTCAATAATGCTAATGACATACACATAAAAATTGACCATTCCGTGATCGAGCAAGTAACCACAAATAAATATCTTGGTGTCACTATAGATAACAACTTACATTGGCAGATATGCTGACCCGCAGGTCGCGGGTTCAAATCCCGGCTGCGGCGGCTGCATTTCCGATGGAGGCGGAAATGTTGTAGGCTCGTGTACTCAGATTTGCGCGCACGTTAAAGAACCCCAGGTGGTCGAAATTTCCGGAGCCCTCCACTACGGCGTCTCTCATAATCATATGGTGGTTTTGGGACGTCAAACCCCACATATCAATCAATCAACATTGGCAGATACAGGTTCAAAATGTGTGTTCCAAATTAGCCTCAGGGTGTCATGCACTTACTCAGGCTCGTCAATATTCTAATACCACAACTCTACGAATGCTTTGTTAAGCTTTCATTCATTGTCATATCTCATATTACATTTAGTCTTGAGGCGGCACGTGCACAACTTACCTGGACCTGGTTAGATGACTTCAGAAACGGGCTGTAAGAATCATTACTCATTCCAAGTATAACGGCCCCAGCAAACCTTTGTTTTCCAGATTACTTATTTTGCCCTTTGACAAGCTATGAAAACTAAAACTAGCCAGATGCGTACACACAGTTATTACTACAACCAACCTTTTTATGTGTCGATGTTTTCCGCCCCTTCTCGTTCTACTAGACAACTAACCTTTGGTAATTGGAATATTCCACGAACTAACAACGTATATGGTGAACGTCTTTTACAGTTTGTTGGTATTAAAATCTGGAGTGTTATTCCTTTTGAAATAAAAATGTGTTCCAATTTCGCTAAGGCACTAGAAAAACGCTATTTAGAAGAATGTACTCATTTATTAATGTCCTGTCATAATTAGTCTGATGACTGCCTTGATTTCAATATGTAAGTAGGTGTTTATTTCATTTTCGTTCTCTCGTGCATTGTAACGGTTTAGTGCGGTTATTTGATGCAATGTAATGTTTCTTTGCCGATTCTTTATTACATTAGATTGTAAAAACTTTAGTTAAATCTTTATTGATATTGTACAACTTTCTTTGTTACACTTTTCCGACGTGCCTTTATAAAATCTTTCTTTTTGGACCCAAATTAGCCTATGGCTAGGGGTCAACGCAGTGTATGCAATTTTTTGTAAAACGTGTGACCAATAAAATTCAATTCAGTTCAATTCAATATTCACCAACGCATATAAGACTTTGAAAGAGGACGAAAAGCCGCACGCTCTGATTACGCGAAAACCTGTGCCACCTTTGTCAGACTTGCCCCACGGCCCTTTGCAGTTGACCTCGTTGCGACTTCTCTGGTTAAATGAGCCTCATCGCATTTGGTGGAGGTTGCTGAGATCCCCAAGAAGTCCTGGAGCTCCGCTCGCGAAAGTTGACCGACAGACCACTACTCAACATGACTGACGCAGTCACCAACCAGCTCATCCCAGCACAGGCAGCACCATCGAATACCCAGCTTCCCTGCCCTGTCGTTACCTGGCAACGTGATCCACCTATCTTCAGCGGCAGTAGCGGGCAAGACGTTGAAGACGGGCTCTCCTTGTACGTTCGCCTAAGCGTCAGCAACAAGTGCAACGATGACTCCAAGCTCAGATACGTCATTTTTTTAAAAAAACGATGGTTTTTTCAGGGACCTTCGACGAAACAATTTCGGTTTGTCTGTATGTACATTGGTCTGTTCGTCCACCCTTAACGATACTTTAAACGGCTTCAAGCGGCCAACCCTATCCGCAGCGCCCGCCAATATTGCTCAAAGCTTAGCCTTCATAGTTGTGCGATTGTCAATTAAAAAGCAATTATTGTGCACATCTTAGGCGCCATAACAACACGTCTATGTTTTGTATGTCTGCCTTTATACTAGAAGAGGCACACACAAGTAACTCTAATGAATGTAGCATTTATCGCGCTGCGCGGCGAGTGCAACGTGATGCTCAAAAAGGCAGGTGTTTCGAACGCTTTGGTACGATGACGCGGTGGTGGCACCTACCCGTCGCTTTGCCTTCTACATCTTTTCACCTCCGAGACTGGCGCGCATCTTTCTCCGCGAGCGCGCACGCCTTTGTTTTCAAAGATAACTGCCAGATGGCGCTCGTGTCTAACGTGCCTCGATGTGCTCGTTCGCTTTCGCTACACGCTCGAGGAGTTCTAATGGAGCGCCCCCAGAATACCGTTCAGCCATTTTGTTGCGCAGAACATCGAATACATGTTTTGTTCACTCTCTCCAGACGCAAGACTATTGTCTTTCGACGACATTTGCAGTGTAACATGCTGATTCGGGCAAATTTTTTCACTTGGCTACCGTCGCTAACCTATTGTTTACCAACCGCGAAACGACCATAGCCATCTAACTGGTCCACCACACCACCGCGGAAGAGCGCCAGGCCGCGGTGGTCCAGTGGCTAAAGTACTCCGCTGCTGACCCGCAGGTCGCAGGATCAAATCGTGGCTGCAGCGCCTGCATTTCCGATGGAGGAGAAAATTATGTAGGCCCGTGTGCTCAGATTCGGGTGCACGTTGAACAACCTCAGGTAGTCGAAATTTCCCTAGCCCTCCACTACGGCGTCTCTCATAATCATATGGTGGTTTAGGGACGTAAAACCCCACATATCAATCAATAAATCACCTTCAAGACCCTCGTGACCAAAGCGTTCTTCTTACCAGAGGTGCGCGAGCTCCGCGCTGACTAGCGCCTACATCACCGAGCACAGCAGCCTGGTGAGACGTTTCCTAGCTATATTGAGGATGTGCTCGACCTCTGCAGGAGTGTTAACCCACATAGCCTGAAGAAAAGGAGAACCGGTACATTTATAAGGGTATCGAATGTGGTCCATTCCAGATGTTCCTGGCAAAAAGCCCGACAACTGTGGCATTGCTCGTAGGCCTGTGCCAGAGCTTTGAAGAATCGCACCGTCAGCGTTCCATCGCTCCACAGATTGTCCTACGGCGAGATTCGATCTAGGCCATCTCACTCGCAAACGGCAACGTTGGTCAAGGAACTCTGTCCAACCAGATCAAAGACTTCATCAGAGAGGAAGTCGCCTGACAGCTATACCTGCTGCCGCATAGCAACGCGGCCACTGCTAGTCAGCCTTCGACAATGCAGCAGGCCATAAGCACTGAAATTTTTGATGGCCTCCCTAGTGTTCCCGCTCCTTACCCGTGTTCGTCCGTGCCATCTCATCTCTCGACTAGTGGCCACGCATCACATGCGCCACCTCTCAGCTACGCAGCTGTAGTTGCGCGGCCCCCGACGCGTTAAGGCTCCTTTTCGGCACCACCTCATCCCGCGTCGCCTCCAGTTTTCAGGCCCGCACCGCGCTTTTTTTCATCCATCTAATGCGTGACGCACGCTTGACAACCACCCTATCTGCTTCGCGTGTGGCATCGCTGGCCATAGTGCACGCTTCTGCCGCCTCCGTCGCACATCTAAGTGCGCCTTCTTCGGAACTCCTCCCTACGCACCGCAACATGCCACCACATCTGCATTTGAACAGGGGCTATCCGACTCGGATCACCTCTCATCATGTGCTAGTTTCCCATCCCTTCCTCACCGATTCCCATCGCCCACGCGTCGTCGACCACCTCCTGAGGAGGGAGACTAATCAGTGCAATTCGGGAAGAGCTGCAACGTTTGCGCAAATCTCAAGGTCTCCATTTTCGCCGCAAAACTTTATTGATGTAGATGTTGAGGGATCCGCCACACTAGCGCTTGCTGGTACTGGGGCCGCAGTTCCCGCGATGGACGCAAACTTTGTCGAAGACTCAAGAAAGTGAACATGCCTTTCTGTGGAATGGTGCTGTCCGTGGCTAGCGTGCAACACATTCATTTTTCGGATGTGTATAAGACGTGTTTCGTCATGCGCAACCCGTTTTGTACATCGTTCTATTTTTCGTTCTAACATGTTGACTTCTTCCTGGGTTGGGATTTTTTATTACGTCAAGAAGCTATCATCGATTTTTCACAGGCGAAAGTGTCTCTTTTTCCAACATGTGAACTTCCACCGCCCAACCATTCTCCTCTGCGCTGCGAACTAATCGTTGACGACAATACCAACTTGCCTCCTCCGGAAGCTTAAGTCCTTATTACGCTTTCATTTGCTGCTCAACGTGACGCCACAGTGGCGCTTACGCCATCTCCAGTGTTTACCCAACGCAAAGGCATATTTCTCTCATTTGCCGTTCTCACAATTGCGTCTGGTTCAATCATAATGGTGGTTACTAACCACTGCAACGATCCCATTGATTTACTCCATGGTGAAACCTAAGAATTTGTTCAATGGGTCGACCATTCTGAGCGATCAATTTCGTCAGCTTTCAAGAACACCATTGACCCACACCTTCCCCCCTCTCACTACCGTCAACTTGTTGCTCTCCATAACAAGTTTTGATCTTTTCTACTTTCAGCAACATTTGTTAGGCCACACCACGACTATCACTCACACTACTGACACCGGCTCACACTCGATCCTGCGACAGCATCCTTCCCACGTTTTCGCCGAAGAGCACCGCGTCATTACGGAGCAAGCAGATGACATGCTTCAACGAGGAGTCATACAGCCTTCTCAAAGCCCTTGGCCTTCACTTGTAGTACTGGTAAAGAAAACAGATGACACCAGTCAATTCTGCGTTGACTATCGCCGCTTAAACAAGAATACGAAAAAAGATGTCTACGCGCTACCATAAATAGACGATGCTCTTGACTGCTTACAAGGCGCCGAGTACTTTACATCCTTGAATTTGCGTTCTGGGTATTGGCAGGAGCCAGTAGCTGAATGTGATTGCCCTAAAACAGCCTTTTAAAACCCGATGGCTTATATGAGTTTAATGTCATGACATTTGGGCTCTGCAACGCGCCTGCAACAATTCAGTGAATGATCTGTGCCATCTTGCGAGACCCTAAATGGAAGACTTGTTATGTGGGCTCGGCGGCTGTGCCGCGAGACAGTCGCCTAAACTGCTACTTTTCAACATGCAGGTCTTTGCTGTCGCAGTGATCTGCGCAGCTCTGCCCGCTACCACGGCCTTCTCGCACGCACCTCCTGCTTGTGTGCAACCATTCTTTGCCCGCATCTCGAGTGCTCTTTCAGCTGTTAAGCTACCACCCCTGCACTTCTGCCAGCGCCACCTGACACAGATTTAGCAACCGTTGCCACCTAGGAGAAGCCTACGTCAGCAACATCAATCGCCACGTCGACTATAAAAGAACAAGACCCTGGCGCGCCCACCTGTGAGCACGGCGGCTGTGACATGAGACAGTCGCCTAAACTGCTTCTTTTCAACATGCAGGTCTTTGCCGTCGCAGGGATCTGCGCTGCTCTTCCCGCTACCACGGCCATCTCGCACGCACCTCTTGCTTGCGTGCAACCATTCTTTGGCCGCATCTCGAGTGCTCTTCTAGCTGATAAGCTAACCACACCTGCAGTTCCGCCAGCGCCACCTGGTACGGATTTTGCAACCGTTGCCACCTGGGAGAAGCCTACGTCAGCAACATCAATCGCCAGGTCGAATATAAAAGATCAACACCCCGGCGCGCCCGCCTATGGGCTCGGCGGCTGTGCCACGAGACAGTCGCCTAAACTGCTACTTTTCAACATGCAGGTTAGTCAGCCTTTGAGTCTTTACTCTAAGAAATCGAGCGACTTGTTAATGGTGCTGCTGCGGAGCCCCAAGTGTCTATTATCGATTTTTGAGCAGTGTATCGATGTCTCGCGTATCGTTCTCTTACTGTCGGGCGACATAGAAACTAACCCCAGCCCGGAATCTAACGCTATATTAGCTGAATTTAAAAAAGTCCCAGCAGGGCAATCGCAGCAAATAGCCGAACTGAAGGGTCTAAAAAGTAAACTTGCCGAAATTAACAGTACTTTAGCAGAACTTAGCAGAAGAATGAATACCGTTGAGAGCCACTGTCAACACATTCAACCACTGCAAGAACAGGTCGCAACCATCACATCTGCTGCCACCGAGACAACCCGTGTAATCTCAAACATAGAATCGCGGATCGATGACGCAGGAAATCGAGCCCGCCGCAACAACCTAATCTTCGGTATTCCCGACTCAGGTGCCTCAGAATCTGCCCCACAGATACAAGAATAGCTTATTCGCTTTTGCTAAGATCACCTAGGCTTACCCGTACTTCCCGAGGATATTGAGCGTGCGCATCGCCTTGGCCGCCACTCTACTAAACATAACCGCCCCATAATTGCGAATTTTGGCTCGATACAAAACTAAAAAAAACATCCTGTGTAACGGACGCAAGGTAAAAGGCAGTAACTACAGAATTGGTCAGGACTACTCTCGCGCCCTACAAAATGCCAGGAAACACCTTCTTGCATTTGCTGTCGCCTTTTCTCAACGTTATGAAACCTTGTTTAGAGGATCCACGAAGTACGTGTACGACGACGCTGAGAAACGTGTTAAAGAAATTAGATAGCAATTGCTACATCACCGCCAGCTATCTCAGCGCCCAAAACAATGCGCTCAAGCACTACTACTTCAGCAATTTTTACTAATATACAGAGTTTTCTTCCTAAACAGGACATCGTATCTAATATTGTTGTCTCATATGGATGTAATTTGTTAATACTTACTGAAACATGGCTTACTGCTGATGTATCTGACACTTAGGTCATGGATGACCTACCCGGTTTTCAGCTTTTCCGCAAAGATCGCCAGAACTCTAGAGGCGGTGGTGTGCTCAATGCCGCCAGTAATAACTTGCCTTGCAACATTGTTCATACGCCCGGTGACCTTGAAATATTATGGCTACTCTTTCACTTCCCTCCTCATACCATCTTACTTGGTATGAGGAGGGAAGGTACTACCACCCACCGCGAACAGATACAGGCTTTACTGAGAAGCTTAGCTGCGTCCTGGACAGACTCACGACAAGATATACTAACGTTCAGGTAATGTTATTCGAGGATTTTAACTTCCCTGTCGTAAACTGGGCTAGACATCCGCCTTCGTCACAGAGCAAAAAATGATAACGAGTCCCTCGATCTTTGCTTTAACTTCAATTTAAGTCAGCTTGTGTTCCAATCAACACGCGCCACGCAGGATTCGGCCAGCGTTTTAGATCTGATACTAACCAATAGCCCAAATAGCCTCTCTTCGATGTCTTACTTCCAAGAAATTAGTGACCATAAAATAATCCACGCAGTCTTCAGCTTTACCTTGCCAAGACAAGAATCGTGGAATAAAACAATACGCCTATATGGTAAAGGTAACTATATACGATGCAATAAACAACGAGCTTATCGCTTATTACCCGGCTTTTTGCACGATTTTCATTGCTACACAGTACAAGAAAACTGGTTGATCTTCCAACGAAAGTTTACTGAAATCGGTAATAACCATATCTCTGTTATATCTGTACAAGCCAACCACAGCAAACCTTGGTTTACCAGGAAATTAAAATCTCTAGAAAATAAGAAAAACGTCTTTTCCGCTTGCCAAGGAAAAAATTGTGCTGTGGCCTGGGAAAAATATTACGTAGCTGAGTAAGTTTAATTATCAGCGTTGCGTCGTGACAAGCACTCCTTCTTTTATGATACCTTAACTTGTGTACTGGAAAGCAATCCTAAAAAAATTCTGGCAAATTCTGAATCCCAAGCCACCTTCTGCTGTTATCATTACCGACCATAATGACATTACGATTCCGGAACAAGAATGTGCTGAGGTATTAAATCTTGCTTTTTCATCTGTATTCATCACTGAACCTGCTGCTCCTCTACCTGTACCCCCACGCCCTGTCTAGGATGTTATGTCAGCAATCTATTTCAGCGAGGAAGGAATAATAGCCATAATTGAAAAGCTTAACTTTCATCGGCATCTGGGGCAGATGATATCAATCCGAAAGTGTTAAAAAACACCCAGAACATCTGCACAGCCTATCTCAGATTACCCTTCACGCAGTCTCTTTCTTCTGGTAGCATCCCTCTCGCCTGGAAAGAAGCGCAGATTGTTCCAATTTGAAATTCGGACATCAAAACATCTCCTCTTAACTACCGACCGATATCCTTAACCAGTGTACTCTGCAAAATAATGGAGCACGCCATCTACACACATATCATGCAGTTTCTTGACACCAACAACTTTTTTCACACTTCTCAACATGGATTCCGCAAGGGCCTCTCATGTGAAACGCAACTTGCCGTGTTCATCCATGACTTACATACCAACCTCAATACTAACAAACAGGTCGATGTCATTTTTCTTGATTATACAAAAGCATTTGAAAAGATACCCCACCAAACGGCTATTACTTAAACTCTCACAGTTGAACTTGCATCCCAACATTTTTCATTGGATTAATGAACTCCTTACTAGCCGATCGCAGTCAGTACATGTCAATAATTCCATTTCCGGCCCCCTCCCTGTAACATCTGGCGTCCCGCAAGGTAGCGTCTTGGGTCCACTGCTATTTCTTATTTATATTATTGACCTCCCTTTGCATGTTGCCTCTCAAATCCAAATGTTCGCTGACGATTGTGTCATCTACCGTCCAATCACTAGCAATGCCGATCACTTTCTTTTACAAGACGATCTTAACAATGTTCAAGATTAGTGCAACGAATGGTTGATGACTCTGAACCCTAACAAATGCAAGATAATAGGTTTTACTCGCCGCCTACAGCCATTATGCGCACCCTACACTATTGCTAACACTTCACTAGAAAGAGTAGGTACATTTAAGTACCTGGGTATTACCCTTTCACATAACTTAAATTGGTCACCTCATATAACACGCGTTACGGCCTCAGCCAATCAAACCCTTGGATTTCTAAAACGCCATCTCCGCCATGCACCACGTCATGTAAAACTTCTAGCATATAAGTCACTCGTACTCCCGAAGCTAGAATACGCTTCTCCCATTTGGTCACCTCATCTAACATACCTTAATGCCCTAGAAACAATTCAGAACTGCGCAGTAGGTCCATTCAATCATCCTATTCTTCCAGCGTATTTTTCCAGCGTATTCCAGCGTATCACAAGTAAAATTCAGTCTGGCTTGAACACGCTATTGTCCCGGCGCCGCATCGATTCAATAATCCTTTTTCACAAGTTTTTTTACAGCTCACTTCATCATGCCCCATATATTCTGGCCCCGCCACCGCGCACATCTCTGCGCACAGGGCACCATTTACAAGTTACTCGTTCCCGCTGCCACACTACGACTTTTTCTAAATCTTTCTTTTGTCGATCATCAGCTGACTGGAACGGCCTGCCCCGCGATATCATCAAAACTATCTGCTTATCTTCATTTTCAAAAAAATAAAACTTGGTATGTCTCAATAAGTGCATTGTAGCCACTATACTGTACGTGCATTGTAGTCACTATCTTGTAAATGTATGTAACCACTGTTTTGTATGTAGCCACTATTATGTTAACCCACCCCTTATGCAATACCTCCCTGCGAGGTCTTTAAGGAAAATAAAGTGAAGTGAAGTTACCTGGACGACTTCGTAGTCTTTTCAGCTGATTTCCGGACGCACCCTTCTCGTCTCCGAGAAATTCGCACTAGTCTGACTTCTGCAAGCTAACACCAAGAAGTGCCACTTCGCAGCAAAGAAAGTAACCATCTCAGGACATGCCATCTCAAAAGACGGTGTCCTGGATCTTGGAAAGCTTCGAACTGTCATCGAATTCAAAAAGCCCACATCGCTCAACGCTTTCAGAAATTTCGTTGGTCTCTGCTCCTATATTAGTCGCTTCGCGCGTAATTTCGCATTCATTATAGCACTTCGGACGAGTCTGCTTACCACCAGTAAAGTATATCTGCTTGGTCACCTGTATGTTACGACGCATTTCGCCAGCTGCGCTGCCTGTTGACCCCAACACCTATCCTTCGTCACAACGACCCCACTGCTTCCACAGACATTTACACCTATGCAGGTGGCGTTGGCCTTTGCGCACTTTTGGCACACTGCAAAGAGGCCTAGCTGAATACGTAGGCGCTTGTGCAGGTTGTGCTCTCTAGAAGGCTGAGTTCAATTACTCTGTGACAGAGAAGTGCTTGGCGATAACCTAAATGTTGATGAAGTTTCGCCCGTGTCTTTAGGGCCGTTTTTTTGACGTGGTCACAGACCACCACGCAATATTTGGCTTTCCACCTAGAAAAACCTATCGGCACGCCTGGGCCGTTGGGCAATTTGATTGCAGGAATACGATATTCGGGTCATATATTGTTCCGGTCAAAATATGCGGATTTCGATGCACTTTTCCACTCACCATTAAAGCCACATGTGGCTTCTCTGCCACAACTTTCTACCACCATGTCACCCCTCAGAACCACTGAGATGCTTTCGTAGCAGCATAAAAACCCGTACCTTTCTTTGTTACTCAACTTCCTAACCGGTCCGTCGGCTGTCCCTTCCACGAGAGTGCTACGCTGTCAAGCAGCCAACTTTTCCGTGTGAGACAATATTGCCACCTGGTGTTCTGTGGCAGTGAACAGTGAGCCAGTTCTTTGCCAATGAACGAAGAAGATGAAGACAAGGAACCCGTGCCAGCGGAGACGTCCTTCGTCGTGTCAGATATTTTGACAGTCATGTCTCCTTGTACGTTTCTTCGAGCCCCTAGCGCGTGACAACTCGTGAAGGTGCTGGGTACCCTATGCACCGAATCTCTCCCGGCAAAAAAGCTCTAGCCCCATACCGGGGTTGACGCCTGTTCACCATGCTAGCCGAAGAATCCGTCGACTGGACCCTGAGTTCGGCCTTCTCTCAGAGAGAATTACGGGCACAACTATCGCAGGCAGCACCGTCCCAAGCGGCTCCAACCCAGCCAGCATGGAAGGCGCAACGCCAATGCACTACGCGCTGTTCAACCACGCTGCCCGGTTGCGACGATCGGGCATAGTCGCCGAACGTCTGAGGTCGACGGTGGCAGTAGCGGGCAACGTGTCCGGGAGTGAAGCAGGCGTAGCATATCGGTCGGTTATCGGGCGTCCTCTAAGGATTGGCGACTGGTGGTGCCGCCCAAAGTGCAGTATAAGCAGCCGGCCGGATGTACGGGCTGTGATCGCATTGTGTAGGGCGGTAGCGGAAGCCTACGCACAGCGTCTGCTTATGTTAACGGCGCTGCTATAGGCTGAATCTCTTGCGATCAGGTGACAGGAAGAGCCACAGGTTGCGCTGCATACGTTAAGCGCGCGGCCACAAGCTGCACGGCTGGCGGATAGTCGACAGGAGCGCCTACCGGCTGTGCGACACGCTTGCAGTGAACACGGCTAGATAGAGGTGGCTCGTGGTGTGCAAGGGGAACACCTTGGGCAACCTCTTCTGAATTAGCAGTGCGAAGCGGGGCAGGTAGACGGGTGGTGGTCTCGGGAGTAAAGGACTGTAGGGAAAGTTTGCGGGCGACTTCCTCACGGACGAAGGCTCCAACTTGATGAAGCGATGGTGAATTGTCAGGCAGGGTGTAGAAACTGGACTATGACTCACGACCACGCTGAGGTTGTCGAGTCAGAATGCGTTCCTTCTTCAACTCGTCCTAGCTCTGACACAAGCTGACGACACCGCAAACTGTGCTCGGATTCTTAGTCAAGAGCATATAAATTGTACCGTCGTCGATGCCCTTCAGGATGTGTTTGACCTTGTCAGATTCGGGCATGGTGTCATTCGCACGTCGACAGAGGTTGACGACGTTCTCAATGTAACTGGTGAAGCTTTTGCCAGTCTGCCGAGAGCGGACGCACAAGCGCTGTTCTGTCCGCTGCTTGTAGACAGCTGGCCGATCAAACACTTCAACACATGACGTCTTAAAGACGCTCCATGTGAAGATGCTGTGTTTGTGGTTGTTAAACCACAATTCAGCGACGCCAGTGAGATAAAATTTGTTATGGAAATGAAGAGACGCCATATCGACGAGGCTGTGGATTAGATGTACTTGAAACCAGCGGTAATAGCGTGACCAGTTCACCAGCGATCGACCAGAGACAACTTTTCGTCTTCCTCGTAAGGCAAACACGCGCGTCGCCCCCTAGAATCTCATTATGCATGTAGCATAATCCCCGGCGGCAGAAGCGCCGTCTCGGCGCATTTATATGTCAACATCACTAGAAGAGTGGTAGGGCTTCAAGCGCGCAACAAGTACAATATCGGTAGCCTGTTGGGCACATGAAGACGACAGGACCAATTTCTTATGTCACAGGAGTAACCACACAAAAGACTCGGTATAGACCTGTGTAACGAGTAAGAAATTTTTCTGACAAGCCAACTTGACGGTTCGGAGACCAGAGCAGGACAAAAGAACCGGGTGGAAAGTGTACATTGCGGTGTCGTTGGTCATACAAACACCGTTGCTTCTCTTGAGTGGTCAGAAGGCCAGTACGGGTAATTTCACGTGCATGAGTGGCCCAAGTGATAGCGTCCATGGCATATTCAGTGGTCGGTACTAGGGGACGCTATGATGGTGTCCCGAGGCAATTTTGGTTCTCGGCCAAACGGCAGAAAAATAGAAAGTGACTGGCAGTGTCATGGCGCGAAGAATTATAGGAAATTTGACATACGGCAACGCAAGATTCTAGTCGATGTAGTTGGTAGAAACATAATAGGGAGCATACCTCTAGGAGTTCGATTTAGATGCTCGGTGAGTCCGTTGGTTTGCGGATGATATGACGTAGTCAGCTAGTGTCTCGTTTGACAGGACTGCAAGATGTCGGCGATGATCTTGGACAAAAAGATGCGGCCATGGTCTTTAAGCAGCTGCCGTGGGGCTCCATGTTGCAAAATCACGTCCTTGAGGAATAAGTCGGCAACGTCTGTGGCGCAGCTTGTTGGAAGAGCTCGTGTGATGGCATAATGCGTGGCGCAGTCGGTGGCCACAGATATTTACTATTTACCCGTGGAAGACAAGGGGAAAGGGCCAAGTAGGTCCAAGCCAACGCGGAAGAGCGCTTCTGATGGAATGTCAAGTGATTGAAGGCGACCGGCGGGAACTGTCGATAGCGTTTTGTGGCGCTGACATTTCTCACAAGCCGCCACGTATCTTTTGACTGAGCGTGCAAGCCCAGGCCAGAAGAAGCGTCGGCGTATTCGGTCGTAAGTGCGTGACACACTAAGGTGACCGGCAGTCGGGAGGTCATGAAGTTCAATCAGAACTTCTGAGCGAAGGTGTTTCGGAATGACAAGCAGCAGGTCCGGTCTATTCGGTTCAAAAGTTTGGCGATATAATACACCATCGCGGAGCATGAATGAGCGATGGGACTGGCTGGAAGATGGTGATTCGAGGAGCTCAATGATAGCACCCATGGACGCATTATGGCGCTGCTCATTACCGATGGGTGTCATTTGCGAAAGGGAAAAAACTCAAGGCTCGGTATCGGTGTCAGGCATAGTGCCGACTCAGCAACCGGGTAGCGGGGCAGGCAGCCTGCGTCCTGATGTAGGCGTCCGGACTTGTCACCGTATAGGTATACTCTTGCAGTCGCAGAGCAGAAAACCCGAGCTGGCCAGTAGGATCCTTCAGTGACGTAAGCAAACATAGCGCATGATGGTCAGTTATTCCAGAAAAATTTGTGCCATATAAATATGGGCGGAACTTTCATACTGCTCAAACATGAGCAAGACACTCACGCTCTGTAACGGAATAGTTGCGCTCAGCAGCTGTGAGGAGGCGGCTAGCGTAGGCGAACACACAGTCATGTCCCCGTTGGCGTTGGGCTAGGATGGCTCTGATCCCGTGACCACTAGTATCGGTTCGGACTTCTGTCGGAGCGGATGGGTCAAAGTGAGCCAATATAGGTAGAGTCGTCAGAAGCGTGATTGGATGAGAAAAAGGAGCAGCTTGGTCGGTACCCCACTTAAACATGACGCTTTCTTCAGAAGCTCAGCGGGGGGTCGAGCGATGGTTGCGAAACATTTTACAAACCTTCTAAAGTAAAAACAAAGTCGTACAATACTTCGGGCGTCTTTGACTGACCGGGTACAGGAAAACTGGTGATTGCACAAATTTTCTCCGGGTCCGGCTGCACACCAGATGCGTCGACAAGGTGGCCCAACACCGTAATTGGCCGGCGTCTGAAGGGGCAATTCGATGAGTTTAATTGCAGACCTGCTGTGCGGAATATGTCGAGAATCGTTGACAAACGCTGAAGGTGGGTCTCAAATGTTGGGGAATATACAACGTCATCGTCAAGATAACAAAGACATGTTGAACATTTGAACCCTTGTAGCAGAGAGTCCATCATGCGCTCGAACGTGGCTGGGGCGTTGCATAGCTCGAACAGCATAACCTTGAACTGATATAGGTCGTCTGGAGTTACAAACGCAGTCTTCTCTTGGTGTTTTTCGTCGACAACAATCTGCCAGTAGCCGGAATGTAGGTCTATTGAAGAAATGTATCAGGAGCCGTAGAGACAATCGAGAGCGTCATCGAGGCGGGGTAAAGGGTAAACGTCCTTTTTTGTGATTCTATCCAGATGGCGGTAATCCATGCAGAAGCGCCACGTGTCACCTTTCTTCTTAACGAGCACAATAGGGGACGCCCATGGGCTCAAAGAGTATTCAGTTATTCCTTCGACTAGCATCTTGGTGACTTATTGATGAATTACTTGACGCTCGAAGGCACACACCCGGTATGGTCGCAGATGAATGGGATGAGAATCACCTGTGCTAATGCGGTGCTTGACGAGTGAAGTCTGACCGAGTGGACGGCTGTTTATGTCGATTATGTCGCGGTATGAAGCCAGAATGCGGCAGAGTGCGGCTGACTTTTCAGGTTCGAGGTCCGGGGTGATCATGGAGCGTAAGGTTGCATCGAGGCACGTGGCATCCTGCGAGTGACGTGGGTGATCGCGACATACGTCTGCCGCAAAACAGGTGACATGGTCGTCAATTGAGGGTGTTGGCGTGGCGACCGATATTTCTTGAAATAGCACTTGCTTTATGAAACCAAAATTGATAACAGGTAAATATGTTTGGTTAGAGGCCACGGTTACGACGCAGTGTGGGACAGTAATGTCGCATGCTAGGAGAACATTATAGATCGGCGTCCCGATATATTCACCGTCTAGCACAGAAGAGGGGGTTGCCAATTGAACGAATGTGAGAACTTTAGGTGGTATCCGCAAGAAGTCAGTAGTGCATAAGCTGTTCGGGAGTTCCCGTTGGGAATACGGGAGAAGAGGAAGTTCTAGGCAGAGAGTACTGGCGGCACAATCAATTAGGGCAGAATGCGTCGATAGGAAGTCTATGCCGAAGATTAAGTCGTGAGGGCAATTTTGAAGCACCGTAAAGAAAACGCGGGCATGGCGGCTGGCAATACTAACGCGAGCGGTACACATTCCAGTGATGGCCACAGTTCCACCATCAGCGACACGGAGGGCTTTATTTGCTGCAGGCGTGACGACTTTTTGAGCAGCCGACACAGATGAGCACTCAGTATGGACACTTGAGCACCGGTATCAGCTAACGCCGTCAAAGAAATGCCGTCCACATACACCTAAATCATGTTCGTATTAGTGGGGAGTGTCAACAGAGGATTTGGATCAGTCGCAATTGATGCAGAACTACCTACCAGAGTTGCATGATCTAGTTTTCCGTCCGAAAGAATCTGTAGTTGACCGGCGACGAACAGCAGCGTGGTTGGGGCGATGGGGAATGGCGGCGTTGAGGTGACGGCAAACGGGCGGTTGAGCGGATTTAGGGACGTCGGAAGAAGGGTACACACGACTGGGCGAATACCGACGGAGTCGTCGTATTGTCGAGTAGAAGAAAATGGGCTCCAGTTTGAGGGCCTCCAAGTGCTGTGGCAGTAGCGGTAGAAATCGCCAACTAGGTGGCAGCGGAAGCAGATCAGTCTGTCGTATGCAGTTCTCTATTCCGTCGGATGGCGGATCTCGGAATAAAATGTAAGTCATGGCGTGGTGCATTTATTGTCATTGGTCTGGAGGTGGGTCGGCAGGCAGAGCAGGCCACAGGAATACTGAGCTTTGCAATTTTCTGCCTCACGACGGATTCGAATAACGGAGACCGCCGAGGGCGTTTGTGCGGCGCCATGGTAGAGTGTATGTGGAAAAAATGACGCCGGACTTTCCGCCTCAAGCTCCCGTCGAACTATACGTGTCACTGAACCGAGATCGGCATAGGTTGATGTAACCTCCGCGTAAACTGAGACAGAAAACGGCGGCTTTTAGCCACTTAGAAGCGGCGGCATGCCTTAGTAATCATATCTACGGTCGTGACGTTGGTGTATACGAGCAAGTTGAAGGCGTCGTCTGCGATGCCCTTGAGTATGTGACCCACATCGTCAATTTCTGTTATTTGCCCGTCCACTTTCCGGCACAACGCAAGCACGTCCTATATATACGAGACATACGACTCTGTTGAGAACTGCGCACGAGTGGCAAGTTCTTTTCGCGCTTCAATTTGGCGACTGGACGGGTCCCCAAAAGGTCATGTAGTCGCTCATTGAAGATATCCCAGTTGGTGAGCTCGGTCTCACTGGCTTCAAACCAAACACATAGGGTGCCGTCCAAGTAAAATATTACGTTGGCGAGCATCATTGTAGGGTCCCATCGGTGGGTCTGGCTAACACGCTCGTATATACGAAGCCAGTGGTCAACGTCAAGCCCAGGTTGTGCGGAAAATGTACCGGGATCACGGGGGTGGGGCTTCGTCCGGTATGTAGTGGCTGTAGCTACAGATGGAGACGCTGATCGGTCGTTGTTATTGGTAGCCATGGCCGGAGACTGAACGGTTCGGCTATTGCGAAGCTTCGTGGTGAGCACGGAGAACGTTCCACTTCCACCAAATATGTTACGGAAAAGAGACGACATGGATTAGTTGTATTGTATTTGAAACCAGCGGTAGTGGCGTGACCAGTCACCAGCGATTGAGCGGAGACAACCCTTCGTCTTACTCGTCAGGCACACACGCGCATCGTCCCTAAGAATCTCAATATGCATGCATGTAGCAATATGACTTGGCCCAGCTTGTCAGATTCATCCCACTTATTACTGGTGCTCACCAGTTTGTAGTGCTCGAGCCAGTCTTCAACGTCGGTTCCTTTCACACCACTGAAGACCTTCGGGTCTCGTAGCCTAGGATGGCCAGGGCAGCTGAACTGGGGCGAGGGCGCCGATGCAGTGGCGTTGTCAGTCATGACGGGAGGTGGTAGCGTGCGGCTTCGCAGCTCCAGGGTGTAGTGACGGGGATAAACAGCACCCTCCACCAAATCTGAAGAGATTTATTAGCCGCTAAGAACAGTGAAGAGGCAGCGTGAAGAACCATCCAGCGATCGGCATAGCAATGAAGCGAAGCACGAGCCGAGAGAGCCGGTCGTTGGCGATGCTGCTTGCCGCAGGCACATCTTGTTCTTCACAGCTGAATCACTTTCAAGGTGCTGTGAGGATGTTGGGGATTGCCTAGTTCACCATGACTTCGTGGCCCCTCGTAACAGGTGGGATTACACACACAAGCTCCGACATGTCTACTTCAGTTTGAATGACGGGGTGCGTGTTTGGTACGAAAACAGGGCAGGTGCGTTCACGTTATGGGTGGGCTTTAAACGCCGGCTTCTTGAAGTGTATGCGAGTACCGATCGCCGAGAGCGAGCTGAACGTGAACTCTCTGCCGTATGCAAATGCCAAATGAAGGCGTAGCAATGTATGCTGAGGACATGACGCGTCCTTTTCGACGAGCCAACTCTCACATTCCGGAAGAAGGTGCGATACCCTATGCGTTGAGTGAAAGAGCAGTTGTTCGGTGGTCTTGTGCGCAGCCCACCCAAGACTACGTCAGAGTTTCTTGCTGAAGCTGTCCGAATTGAAAGGACGCTTCGGCAACGGACCCAGACGTACGAGCGACAAGTGAAATTTGCCTCTGCTATGGACTACATGGGCGATCTCGCAGGCCGCGTCTACTTTTCCCGAGAGCTCATACGCTCTGTAATCCGCGAAGAACTGCAGAATTTATCAGTACCCCCAGCGCCCACTGTCAGTTCTTTGTCTGGCATCGTCCGAGATGAAGTTCAGCGGGCATTACGAGAACCGTCACGTGAGACAGAGCCGCGGCCCCTAAATGACTTGCCTCTCATGTCATATGCGCAAACTCGGCTCCAGCCAGCACCACCTTTGGCTCCGCTTCTGATCGCGGCCACTGCCATGCTTCCAGCAGAGCAAGCTCTGCGCCGACCTGTACCATATTTTACCCCGCTTCATAACTTGGCCACAGCCATGCTTCAGGCAGTCCAAGGCGGCCCGTACCTCAGCGACCGCCGACCGATTCCGTGAAAATTGAACGTGTGGCGGGCCTCCAATCGACGTCCTTTTTGCAATCACTGGGGCGAACCTGGGCACATATACTGACAGTGCACTTATCAAGAGCTGGGACTTCGTGGTTTTTCGGCCAACTGTCTGCCTCCTAGGCTCAGTCAGTGGCCTCCGGAAATTGCGAACTACGTTGCCCAATAGCGCGTATTGACATCTAGACATCACTCACGTTCTCTATCACCGCGGCGGTTCTCGCTAAATCTTCGCATCTATTCGGGCGTGGGGCAGGGCCGGTCGCCTTGCCCGCATCAAGAAAACTAGCCACAGCGACCTTCGGGGGCAATGGCGCTGAGACTAGTCATGCTCAAGGTTCCTATCGACGTGGGCTGAAGATAATGACGATACATCGGCAACGACATCACCGGCTGATTGCGGAAGAGTTTCCTTAGATATCCCTGTTCTGCTAGATGGTAGTGAAGTCAGCGCATGAGTGGACACTGTTGCGAACTACTCCATATTTAGCAAAAAACTGGTCGCCCTTTTGAAGGACGTAACGACGCCTAAGAACTGAACGCCAATCTGTGCAGCTCGCGGGCATATATTCACACTACTCGGTATGTGCACGGCAAGATTGCAAGCCCGCGGTTGTACATTAGTTGCCAGTTTGAGCGTTCTCCGGCACTGTTCTTGAGACCTGATCATTGGCCTGGATTTTTTAAGTGACCATGGTGCAATATTTGACATTCGACGACGTCTAGTCACTTTCGCTACCACAAACGCCACAACAACGTACGTGGACCGCAACCACTCCCTAGTGTCTCTTCGCGTCATCGACAACGCTATCACGTTACCACTCCGTGAAACTGTTGTGTTTCAGGTGGCGTGGCACAGAGTGATGCACAGTGAAACAGTCGTGGAAACCACTCACTCGCCTCTGTTGTCTCATGGTGTTTGCGTAGCGAGAAGCCTCGTTGACCTTCGTGGTGATCACTCCGACGTTTTTGTCACGAACTTCAACTACGCGTACCGGCACATTTTTCTTGGAACTGTCATCGCCTACTCCAACCCGGTCGCCAATGTCAACGAGTGTTTTGCTTCCGAGGCCAGCGGCACTGCTGAAGTGCCTTTCCGCAGCGTTGACATCAATCCAACGCTTTCTGGAGCGAACAAGCAGCATTTGAGCGAGTTGTAGCTGGAACGCTGCACATGCTTTGTACGTTCTTCGAAGATATGTCAAACACCAATAATAAAACAACGTATTATCACCTACGATGACGCGCATCCCATATGGCAGCAGCCTTATCGTGTTTCGCCAACCGAACGGCACGCGATTCAAACGCAGGTTGAAGAAATGCTTCAGGATGGCGTGATGCAGACTTCAAGCAGCCCATGGTCATCACCAGTCGTTCAAAGAAAAAGAAAGATAGCACACTTCGCTTTTGTGTTGACTACAGGAAGTTGAACATTGTCACAAATAAAGACTTGCACCCATTGCCCAGAGTCGATGATTCTCTGGACAGGCTGCGGTGCGCGAAGTATTTATCGTCCGTCGAATTGACGAGTAGTTTTTGGCAAAAAGATGTCGAAGAACGTGACCGGTAAAAGACCGCTTTTGTAACTCTGGATGACCCTAATGAATTGAAAGTGCTCCATTTCGGCCTCTGTTCTGCTCCAACCATATTCCAGCGAATGATGAACAACGTCCTGGCAGAACTCAAGTGGAAAAGCTGCCTCGTCTACCTCAATGATGTCGTTGTGTTTTTAGAAACGTTTGACAAGCATCTTCGCTGCCTTCGGAATATTCTCCAGTCCATTATATTGGCCGAACTCACACTCAAGCCTGAGAAATGTAGTTTCGGCTATGAAGAATTAAAGTTTCTTGGTCACGTCGTGAGTGCCATTGGTGTTCGGTCTGAACCTGACAAAACTGCTGCCGTCACCAATTTTCCCGCTCCAACCGACAGGAAAAGTCTTCGGCGATTTTGGGTCTGTGCGCGTGTTACCGGCGTTTTATTGAAAATTTCTCCAACATCGTGGAGTCGCTATTACGCCTCGCGCGTCATGACACAACATTTGTCTGGGCTGACGAACAGCAGACTGCCTTTGCGGAACCACAGCACCAGCTCTCTTTCCCTCCCGTTCTCGGCCACTTCAATGAAGACGCTGACACAGAAGTACGCACTGATGCCAGCAATATTTGTCTTGGAGCTATTTTGGTACAAAGCAAAAACGGCATTTAGAGGGTAATAGCCTACGCAACTAGCAGCACACTGTCTCGCGCAGAACCTTACTATTTCAGCTCAGAGAAAGAATGTCTTGCGGTCATTTGGGCAATTAAAAAGTTTAGGCCATATCTCTATGGAAGACCATTTAAAGTGGAGACTGATCATCATACTTTGTGGTAGTTGACCAATCTAAGAGACCCTTCAGGACTCCTAGCACGATGGAGTCCGCGCCTACAGGAAACTGATGTCACCATCGTGTACAAGTCAGGCAAAAAGCACGAAGATGCCGACACGCTATCACGAGCACCTCTTCAATCCGCCAGTACAAGCTCACAAGACGACAGTACCTTCATGGCAACTCTCAGCGAGCCGGATCTGATGTCTCATCAACAATATAACGCCGATATAAAGCTGTATATAGATCCTTTAGAAGGTGGCACCGCATAAATTTCTCGTCCGATGTCACGAACGTTGCCATCATTTTGCCTATGAAATGGCGTCTTATACAGAAGGAACACTAGTGCTGGTAACAGATTTCACCTTCTCGTAATGTCGGAAGCCCTTCGCGATGACGTATTTTTAGCTTACGAGCCCACATCCGGCCATCTGGGCTATTCGAGAACTATGAATCGGGTGCGACAGCTCTATACAGGCCTAAAATGTCTGCCTGTGTCAAACGCTACGTGACGCGACGCCATGATTTTCAGCGTCGCGAGACAACACCCTTGAAGCCTCAGGCCATCTGATATTGATCGATTCACCATGTACACCGTTTGATCAAGTGGGAATGGACCTTCTAGGCGCGTTTCCTTTGTCTTCTTTCGGAAAAAATGAATTATTGTCGCAACCGATTACTTGACCCGTTACGCTGAGACGAAGACATTGCCACGAGAGACCGCATCTGAAGTTGCCAGTTTTTTTTATGCATAAAATTGTGCAATGCCATGGCACCCCGTCATATGTCATCACTGATCGAGGAACATCATTCACAGCGAAGCTCTGAATGATATCTTCAGGTTGAGTTACACAGCCATTGAAAAAACTGCATATCACCCTCAGAGCAATGATTTAACAGAAAGGCTAAACAAAACGCTAGCCGACATGATTGCTATGTACCTGGATGTGCAGCAGAAAACGTGGGACGCCATCCTGCCATAAGTAACATTTGCGTACAATAATGGTGCGCAGGAAACTACATGCTTCATGCCATTTCGGCTTGTTTGGGGCCGAGATATAAGAACTATGCTAGACGCCGTAATTCCGTGTGAGTAAATTGACAAGCTCGCCCAATTAGCCCCGACATCAATGAGTACAATCAGCGCGCTGGGAAAGCACGTCAACTGGCCCGTGTGCACATCAGAACTCGACAGTGTGCAGATGCACGGCGGTACAACATCCACCATCGAGAATTATGAACCTGGTGACCAAGTTTGGGTTTGGGCACCCAATAGACGGCGAGGTCTCAGTGAGAAACTCTTGAGGAAGTACTTTGGGCCTTACAAAGTATCCAGACATGAGAGCGACGTGAACAACGAAGTGGTTCCAGGCGGAGGCTCACCATCATCCCAGCGCAGGTTACCACGCCCAGAGACTGTACACGTTGTCTGCCTAAAAGCATACTTTACGAAGTGATGCGAATTTTCTTCGTGTTCCAGTGAACTTTTCATGTGAACAGTGAATGCCGTTTATTTTTGATGGCCAGGCCGAAGACGCATTTTCTCTCGTGCGCAACTTTGTTTGATGTTTCTTTATGTTGCCTACTTCGACCCATAGCTGTGCACACGTTTGTTTAGGCATCGGGTCAATGCTCTCTTGAGAGGAGGAGTAATGCCTCCTGGTGTTTTGTGCCAGTGAACAGTGAGCCAGTTCTATGCCAGTGAACGAAGAATACGAAGACGAGCAACCCGTTGCACCGGAGACGTCCTACTTCGTGTCTGAGATTTCGACAGTCGCGTCTTCTTGTATGTTCCTTCATGCTCCTAGCGCGTGACAATATTCTGTACCGCCACGACTACGATTTAGGTAGTTGGAAAAGGCTCCTTGCGGTCCCTAGTCATATGCGCTCTGACACCTCCGTAAATTTTTATGCATATCCCCAAATTGCTCACGCCGGTGTCCTGAAAACCTACCAAGTGCTGTGTCAGTGATATTACTGGCGAGGAATGTATCGCTTTGTGCAGAAATACGTTCAGTGTTGTACTACTGCCCAAGAAAACGAGACACCTCTGCCGCACCTTACTGGCACGTTACAGCTGCTCCTGTGCCAGCTCGCCCATTTGACTGCGTGGGTAGCAACTTCTATAACCTCCTCTCATATAGTGGTTCTGGAAACTGATGCATTATTATGAGTGTCTATCATCTAACATGCTACGCCGAGACTGCAGCTCTACCAGCAGCGACCACTCGTGAAGTTGCACTCTTCAATATGTGCAGCCTCATTCTACACCATGGTGCTCCTCGGGAACTACTCAGTGATAGGTGTCGCGTTCTCCTGTCCGAGGCCATCCAAGCTATCCTCGCTGAATGCAACATCATTCATCGGAGATCTAGTGCATACCATCCACAGACAAATGGTCTGACCGAGCAGTTTAATCATGCACTTGGCGACATGCTGAAGGTGTCCATCTCTTCCGACCACACTGACTGGGACGCTATATTACGTTTTGTTACGTTCGCCTACAACACCGCGACGCAAGGGACCACCAGATTTCTCCTGTTCTTTATGTTGTACGGCCGCGAACATTCCCACCCACTGGACACCATACTCCCATACCGTCCTGATGCTTCTGAGTGCTCTCCACTTTCTGAAGTCATCAATACTTGAACACTGCTGTCAGTTGGCTCGTTCCCTGACAAGTGAGGCTCAAGGTCGACAAAACACTCGACATGACAAAGTTCATAACCCAGCACCCACATTTCGTGCTGGCCTCTTGTGTGGCTTTGGGTGCTCCCACACATCCCTGGCCTTTTTTTAAACTCCTAGCACGGTGCCATGGTCCGTACAGTATCGACGATGCGATATCACCAATGAGTTACATCGTCTAGCCTCTCACAAAATTGTCAGATTTGCGCCGTCGAGGACGCGATACCGTACAAGTCGACCGTCAGAAGCCCTGCTACGACCGCCTCATTGTGGATACTCGTTGGGTCGCCAGGATGGCTGCGATTCACTCCGGGGAATTTGTAGTGGAGCTTATGCACCAACAGGTATGCGCCTTCGGAAGAGGACAAAAAGCCACGCGCTTGATTGCGCGAGAACCTGTGCCGCCTTTGCCACCCTTGCCGCACGGCTCTTTTTTCATTGTGACCTTATTGTAACTTCTCTGGTTAAATAAACCTCATCGCACCTGAAGTATCTAGTGAAAATTTCTTGGCGATGCAGAGTTCTTTGAGGACGCTGGATAATCTTAACGCGTCGCGGAAGTACAATTATTGCAACTTATGATATCACATATCCAATCTTACATGCTATTTATATTCAGTGTTTCTATACAAATCTATGTAAGAATTGACTCGTATTTATTGAACCAACACCTAGTTTTTGGCGTATTTTGGAGGTTGGCTGGGACGCTAGACGCGTTAGAACCAGACACAAGAGATGCGACCGCACGTGTCAGCGTGACAAAACCAAGTGTTTTATTGAGAGGTGCCCGTCCCGGTCTATGACGCTGGCAGCACGGCGAGCCAGCTGAGAATATCCTACAACACCTTTTTCTTCAAGAACTAATTTAACCTTACAAGCTCAGACGTAAGGAAGAGTAATTTTCTTCAGGGACGCGGGAGTAGTAATCCACTACAAGCAGAAACATTTGTCTTTTGCTGTAGGAAAGTTTCATACGTACCCAAAGCTTCCTATGGGCGACAGGGTAAATATATGAAAATGAGCGGCTCCGCTCAATTTATCCAAGTGCGACCCCACTGCTCGCATCGAGCTACCATGAACTCAATGTCCTTGGCGATTCCTAGCCACCACACCAAACCTCTGGCTTTTGCTTTGCACAGGTTTACATCTTGATGACCGTCGCGCAGCAGATTCATAATTGCTGTTATCAAGAAAGTAGGAACCACGACGCAGAGACCTTTGAGCGGAAGACCGTCACAGACGGCGATCTCGTTGACTACCGCAGTATACTTTGTCAAATGAAGTTGCAGTGTTGCATTGGGCGGGCTACACTTTTACCGCGGCCGCCAGAACTGAAGGAAAGCAGCCGCCTCATTTTCTGGAGATAAGGAACAGCGCCAAGACACCCTGCTGTTTCCTTGTGCTGGGCGCTGCGTGGCTGAAATTACTCTACGGAGCACCGCTGTCCTTCTGGTCCAAGCAGAAATGCTACACGTGGCGTCTTTGTGTCCCGGTAAAAGCGGCAATGCTGACCTTCGGCCAATTACGGACATGGGACCATCACGCTGTGCGTCTCTGACTTATGAGCCGCCGACGCTCAAATCAGCACCAGATGTTCAGGCCTCGCTCCTCGGAGGTGCCTAGACCGCGACTGGTTTTCGACAAAGCATTGGTGGTCGGCCCGAGCGGTGAGATGACACACTCGTTACACCCCGCTCAAGCAATATTCACCGAAGCAGGCAGCATCGCCGGGATCATACACATGTTTGGTTTTTGTATGTGTGTTTGTCGGGCGTGGTGCCGGCGTGATTACAATCATGTGTGCTGCAAAACATGATATTGGACAGTGCCATATGGACCTTTTCCCCAATCTAGGGATCTGGGGAGATGTGACTGCATTCAAGCAGCCCTCGCGGACTCCTCAGGGTGGTTCACGGAGCTTTTTCAAGAGACATAGTAGAGCTTTCAATGTAGAGCTTCAGCCCAGCGAGCCCGTGCCTTGTAAATATTGTAAACAAACCCTCTCTTCGAAATTCAACCTCCTACTGCCTCGACATCTTGATCCTGGATCTCCGGTGCCGCAAGCCCCTGTCGCAAAGACTGGATGGCAGTGGTGAGATGAGACCCAGTGACGGAGAGCGACATAGACCGGAAGTCAGCCGAAAGCCCTAGCCCTGGAATTCGGCGGGATCGACGCAGCGTACCATGAAAGCACGTATTCGAGTGAGTGACTGGCTTTGTGCTTAATATGTATCGAGTGTTTTAGCCTAGACCCATTGAAAGATAGATATAACGAACAGCTTCCTAGCCCCTGTGGTTGTTAGTAGGGCACAGATCAACACTCGATGTTTATCTCAGCAAGTAGGTTGAGTACGAAAGCTTGGTAATTGAGTAGGTACGTAAGTGAGTTTGCGGGAGTTGTAAGCGTATGTTGCGGGAAGGTTTTGGGATGTCGAAGAGTAGAGGAGTGAAAAAAATAGGAAAAGTGTAGAGAGAGAGGTTGTCCACGTAGTTATACTTGTGTGCTTATGCTTTCGGTCTCTGCTGCGGCATTTACAAGGCTTCAATTTCTCAAGACCCAGAATTGAAAGGCTGGTGTGTTCGTGTTTTTTTCACAGCTGAGCCAAAGCTATATAGTCGCCATGGACCTGATGAGACTGACGAGAGATAACCTGCTAAACTTGTGTTGGGATCTCGACCTAGAATCCGAAGATGACATGCTTGCATCTAAACTCTGTGAGGTAATTCTCGAAAGCAAAAGTAGCAAGGCCGATATTGAACACTTCAGAAATACCTATTTACTGGAACAGAAATACACAGAGAAACAGAGAATAATAGAGGAAGAATACAGGAAGGTGCCGCAAGAAATTTCTGAGGAGGAAGAAAGCTTCAAACGCGAGTGTGAAAGACTAAAAGCAGGTTGGATGCGAAGCAGAGGAGTCGTCAATTGGTACAGGTAGCACGCGAAAAGTGCGAGGAACAGTTGAGTGCGGTGCAAATCAGAGCCGCAGGAAAAGCTAGCAACTACGAGGGTAGCAGAAGGTTCAAGAATGAACTAATGTTGACAGCTGCGAAGGAAACTGCGATAAAAGGAGAGGCCTACGAAGGCCAGAACAAATGTGTTGAAGTGTTGTGCCAGAAGAATTCTAGTAAAACAGCTGAGATAGTTGTAGGTGACCTGGCGCAAACACAAAGTGAGAGTGTGCCATTGTTGGATCTTGCCGGTGGAGTTTAAGGAGATTTCGACCCGCTAGGCAATAATACCAATATTAGGCCTCAACTGTGTGAGGAAATGACGCAGGATAGAGTAGTCGTGAACAGCTCCCAGGTAGTTGAGCTTAGTTCACGATAGTGTGTCGCCATGGTGGATGCTGCATGCGGTGTCCAAGGGAATTCAGACCGGCTCACCAGGAACACCGGGGTGAATTCAGGAGAAGGAGCAAAGGAAGATATTAGGAAGTGCAATGCAGTTGTGAGCACTCTGGAGTGTGAGCTAGCTTTTTCGAAAGAAAATAGCTCCAATATAACGAGATGCCTTAAGCTGTTCGCCACTCTAGAGAGTAAGGAAGATGATTTGTGCGCAAATTATTTTGACTGCGCAGGCAGGACAGCTAACAAAACCAGCGAGAGTGCTGGAGAGCAAGAGGCGCGAGCAGCAGGCTCAGAGAGGCCCCTTAAGAAGAAGCGTAGACGGAAGAAGCATCATAAAGGCAGGAAAGTGACAACGAGCACGTGCTTGAAGAAAGGCAGTAGACGTTCAACCATACTAATACGAATGAGGCGTTTTTTGTCTGCGCCGGAGTTGATTTCCATGTGTCCGAGCCGCTGGATGAAAAGGAAAAGAAAAGTGCGCTGGGCGATTATGTAAACAAAAGAAAGGGGCACAGTAAGCAGAATGAGGTCTTTCTCATCGCCCAAGTTGGTTTGCATGCGTCTGAGCTGCCAGATGAAGAGAAAAAGAAGGGCGCGTCGGGCCAAAATGCAGACAAAAGGAAGTGGGCGGTCACCCTTCCGTAGATCTATCCACAGCACGTTTGGTGGGACACGAGAGTGCAAGGTCGCTGGCACGCAAGTATCCGAGCGAGGGGAACAATGCAGGTCGCCAACGCGGAGATTAGTGGGGCTCGAAGGCGAAGCGAATGAGTTTTGCGATTGTTCTCTCCCCCGTTCGCCAAGAATGACACAGCCCCGTTTTTTTCTGTGCGCGCGTTGTTTTCGACCAGTCCAGATGCGCCGACAACTTTTCGGCTTCGGCCGGAGAGGATGAGCCCGCAAGCGCTCTGGGTTGCTGGTTGGTTAAAAACTACCGGTGGTTCATGACGTCGTCACGCAAGCTGGTCGACGGTCCTGAAACATGGCGCTCAGCTGAAGCGACGAAGCGAGTAGCAAGGCCTAGTCGACAGCCGCGTAAAAGAATCTTATTTGGACGTTGTAAGTGGGCCTGCAGTCAGGTGATGAACAACGTTTATTGTGGTTGAAACGAAGTAGATATAAGCAAGACTGGTGACGTAACAGGTCACGTGATTTTAACGAAATGGCCGGTGACGTTGGAGTGACTGAGCCATGCTAAATTTCCCTTTTCTTATGGAAGCAATTACACTGGTCATTCTGGTTGTGGGTAGCGGCAGGGCTCCCGGCGTGGTCTTGTGCTTCTCCGTAGCTCTTGAGTGGGCTGAGCGTCCTCTAGTAGTTCGGAATCGTCACGAGGTCTCTCTTCGGGATGTGTAGGTGCGTCTCGCAGATGCTCGCGTGTGCGTCTAATTTTCTTGCCCTCTTCCGTCTTCACCACCACGGAGCGCGGCGTCTCAGCTGGCATTAGAACGACCGCAGGTGTCCAGGTCTTTTCATGGGTATCGTATGTAGTCACCCTCTGGCCAGGTGATAGAGGTGGCACGTGCCTGGAGCGGCGATTGCAGTAGATCCTCTGGCGTTGGCGGATTTCCTCGAGACGGTTATGAACGGCTCGGTTGGGCACAGTTTCCGGCACCACGTGGCTTGCAGAACTCTTCAAACTTGGCAATTAAGACGTCTACGTTATTTTTCTCCTCTTCAGCCTCAAACGTGAAGGTGCTGTATACCTTCCTTGCCTCTTCGCCAATAATCACTAGCGACGTGGCTGCTTGCACTTCTTTCGCTTGTTTTGTCAACTGGGTAGCAGTGGAAAATAGCGTGAACTCACTCTTCTAAGTTTTCCATGCAAGCCAGGTGTTGCCCGATGTGTCCAGCGGCTTTGGCGGCGGCAAGATTGTTGACGGCCAAATCACTGGCGGCGTGGCCATTTCAGCTAGGCACCGCTGCCACCATGTAAGCAGACCTGCAGTCGGGTAATGAACACTGTTTATTGTGGTTGAAACGAAGTAGATATAGGCAAGAATGGTGACGTAACAGGTCACGTGATTTTAACGAAATTTACGGTAACGTCGGAGTGACTCAGCCATGCTACAGACGTGTTTGCAATTACCACTAGAGTTAAAGAGCATACACGAATATATTCAACAAAAGGCAGCAAGCCGGCGCCACCTTCCTGCCCTCCTCACCTGCTGCGATCGTCAAGGGAACCCGACGGGTAGTTGTGTTTATGTGAGGTTCAGAGACTGCCGGTTTCGTGTGTTTCGTGTCATCTTTCGCTTTCATTTGGGAACTGGAACGTCAACACATGCAGCTGTCGTCTTCGGATGACACATACTCATCGTCAAAAGTGTTCGATCGCTGCAAACAGCATTTGTGATTTGAATGTTCTCTGTGTTCGTGGTTCATTCGTGAGAAATACTAGGCGGGTGATGACATAATCTGCGGTAAACTTTATCGCCGTCGTTCGACGTATTCAGCGGTGTGTGCGCTGCTTTGCCGCTGGGAATATGTTGTGGTGACCTCGTTGCGTCGGAAGTGCTCGATCGTGTGCCCAGTTGATGAAGTTTGCTCACGAGATACCGTTAGGGGTATGAGCCTGCGATGTGCTGCAGCGGTACTAGACGCAAAAATTATTTGCAGGGTGTGTGTGCTGTGAAAAGTGCCATGCAAGGATGCTGTCAGTGGAGCTTTATTGTGTATCTGGCATCTCGATGCAGCGATTCCATCAAACTTGAATTAGCTGTGTAGCTCGCGTATGGTTTGTTTCAAGTTCATTCTGCACTTTGCACGCTCTGCTTTCATACAGCGCTGTATTAGATATGTGCAAGAATTTCGGAGTCATAATTGACAACTTCAGGTAGCGTTATGTCTAGCGTGTGAAAATTATACACACGGATAATTTCACATGAAGGAAGTCGTAATGCGAAGGACTTCTCTATGTTCCCCAACCACAGTATTAACCAAACAGTTTTTTAGAGGCTACTTCCAGCACGTTTTGGTTACCAATTTCGTTTGCACCTGGTGCAGAATACCATGTCCTGAAACTACTCATGCCTGCAAAATATTCTCATGAGATATTTTGAGCGGTCACTGATAAGCTGAGAACAGGGCACTGACAATAAACGCCTGCAGGTGTGCTTGACTTGAAACTTGACGCACACATGAAGTGACTGAGCATAAGCTGAGGCTTAATCGCCATCTGCATAAGAGAAGGTAATGTGTATGTTATTGTGATTTGAGTATGAGAGTTATTCTGCATTTGTGGAATTATTCATTGAAATACAGCAAGGCAGTGCTAGGCTTTGTATGTAATATCCCCCATGTAAAGGCATAAAGTGTGCTTGGTACGTGAGTGTCAGGTGCTGTCGATTGTGTGTGTTTCATGCCCTTGTTAACTTCTCAAGTTATCCCATGCAGATGTTTTTATATAATAGTCAATCTCATTGAACACAAAGTTGGAACATTATGCCATTTTTCTCCATAGTACACAGTGAACTGCGTTATTTTGAATGCTATTTCGCCGCCGTCATGGATGTTTTATTGTTTCTGATCTATTGTGCTGTGTGTTTTGCTCTATGGTGATGGCACAGCCTTCGAAGTATCGATCGGGTCCTTTGACCTATACTTGCAGAGTTGGTTAAAGAGTGGGTTGCAGCAGCTTTCAGTGTTTTTGTGTGTTGTGCAACGTGCAATGTGTTTGTTTTATTAATTAAAGCATGCAGGCAATCGGTCACATGTTTTTGGTCAAAATATAACATCTGGATTTATATGCTTTTCTCACGTACTATCTATTTGAAGAGTTAGTTACCTGTGTGGTTCCTCAAGTAAATCTTTTGTTGAGGTTCAATTACAAAGTGGCTAAATTTGCGGGTGCTAACAGGTCTATACACTACTTGTAGGGGTGTTTTATTTTGAATTTTAGGTACCTTCAATTTTGCTATGTGGACGTCAGTTTGAAATTGATGATATGCATGCGTATGGTTTCGTGTTCAGACTAGAACATTTCACTCTACGAAGAATCATTACTTCTCGGTTTTTGCCGGTGCGTAATTGTGTACGTATTGAGTACAAGCATTTGTGAGAGCAGATGGTCAGTGAACAAATATTTGGAAAGAACTGTGAAGTAGATTTTAAAATTTTACATATCTTTGTGTTGTGGTAGAAAGCCATGTGTGTGTAAGCACTCAATTAAGTCACTCAAATAGCTGGGCTACTACCCTTATATTAAGAACAGAAGCAAGTGTGTTCGGATGATCACAGTCATAAATAGCCCAATCTAGATGGTCGTTTTATGGAAGTTGTGTACTTTTATTAGGTACTGATTGCGTATAATGCAGCAGCTGAATTCTTAAACTCTAAATAATACCTTTGTTGGACAAGTGTGAGCCCCGTAAAGTGACATATCATTTGAGACATGCGCAAAATCCATAGTATATGTATGTTTGTAATGCACTGTAATGTATTATTGTGGATTATTCTCCGTGTGTTCTTTAACATTAACCTGAAATAAGTATTATAGTGAGCACTACGGCAGTGAACGCGGAAGTGTGTGGCAGATGGCCTCAAACACACTGTTGCATGGTTCATTGCAGCAGCTGATAGAAACACTGAAAAGGGCGTAAAATGCAAAGACTTCGTTCGTAGATGAACGCTCTTTTGGCACGAATACTCCTAGAGAGATCGAGCAGTGCGTCTAAACGCTGCCATTTATTCCACTGAAAAAGCGCCAAGCTTCTTGTGCCACGCACCAGTTTAGTCTTATGTTCTTCTAGCACACGCTATGTTCACTTTTTTTTAACATAGGCCACCACTGTTCTGCTAAGTGTTGCCACTGCCACCTTGCTAGTGCTGATACAAAACAGCAGCTGATTGTATCACTAGCTCTTTGTGAATTTAATGTGATAATGAAGCATAGTGAAACAGCGGCTATTTCTCTGTTCATTCACTCTTGTTCTCTCTCACACTGCTCACAATAGTTCACTGGTGCTCTAGCTCTCTGCCCCCATTGAAACACAGCCGCCATCACCAGGAATGAAATCCGTTTCTTCATGCTAGCATCACAACACTTTCCCTGCTGAGCTACCAAGACACCCAAATTACAGTGATGAGTATAGTTGTCAAGAATATGATGTAGCAAACAATTTTTTTAGGATTTTTAATGAGTCACTGCACATTCCAGGACCTTTTAGATGCCTGTTTATGTACAGTGCTATTTTCATCATGCTTGTAAACGGTATCGCCCCTTTTCCAACCACACTTTCTGCCGGAAGGGGTACAAAAATACTGATTTTTCTTATTTCCATATTACATTCCACATGCATTTATCCAACAAGCAAAATGTTTTTGTGAATATCCAGAAGATTATTTTTACTGCACCACAGAAAGTGCCCCGGCGTATCCAGCCTTCAGTTCCGAAGATGTCCTGCTGAATTTTAAAAAATATAGCGCAGGGACAAGCGAGCCAGTTAATAAAGCCTGTGGGGTTATGTTTAAATCTACCAGCATCCTTTGCTAGTACATGTTAAAAAGTAATGATAATCATAATCATAGAGGTTAGAAAAAAGGCTATTCTGTGTAATTGGAACCACAATCTCAGCAGAAGTGAAATTCGTCATTGCACAAAGCTCTGGCAAACAAGCATTTTCTTCTTTTTCTAAACAGAGCTGCAGCTAGTTTTGATTTACAGTTGCCAGAATCTACTCCTATCTCTATTAAAATGCATGCTTTTAGCGTATTCTAAAATTTTTATTGCACTGTTTGTTGAAACCACAAAGAGCTACGATAACTTATTCAAAACAGCCTAAATGTGGCTTGCCAAACACTTCTTTTCAGTGTGAATGAGCCCTACGTGTTTTCGGTAGAAGGTGTATTACTGTGCCGATGAGCTCAGCTCGTGATTGTTATGGTGAGTGTTGAAAAGATGGACACCATTTAGGAATATTGTATTACATGGAGGTGTGGCTTACTACGAGAGAAAACGTGCAACAGTGAAGTTTTAGCAAAGCACTATAACAGTGAGAACAAAGAAGAAGTACATATGTTACTACCCCCTTCTAAAAATACATTGCTCAAGCGCTGCAAGCAATGTGAAACTGTGAGTGCATGCAATCATATGAATTAAAAAAGCAGGTGAGAAATGATGCCCCATAGTTCATCAGCACACACGGTAAGGTTTAAGCTGCAACACATGGAAGACTTCAAGCCACGTGTAGTGCCACTAAAATTGCACCATGTCATGAGGATGAACTTCATAGCTCATTGCTCTAAATTATTGAAGTATAATATAGACCTAAAGTATCAATGCAGAAGCTTCTCATTAAGCTCATGTCGGTGTTCCTGCGTTCACACAGTGCCCTCTTAATCGCTGTTAAGTTCACTTGTGATCAAATTTTTTATTAGTCTTTGTTCTGAAGACAGATTTTCATTATAGCACTCTCAGTATTACAGAATGAAAGTAAATTTGATTGAATTTGCTTCATGCCTACTCCAACTTCAGAGCACTCGCTCACAATCAAACTCGTGTCTACTTACCAACTCTTCACGCACTCATACTGACTGATGTCTTTTGAATGAGTCCAACTGAGCATACTGACCAGTTAGTATATCCAGCTATGCTGTATAGCACCGAGTTGTAAATTAGACACAAGCACCAGCAGCTTGAAGTGCTATATGATGCATAGTCATGTTTTTACGAGACTCATTTTGACATTGCAATGCTATCAAAAGAAGTCGATAACTTCATACTCCGAATCTTGCCATGGTTTAGCCAAATTTGTTGTGTTTTCATGCCTTGAATCAATAGAAAATATACTGATCGAAGCTGTGCAAGCTACATCTCAGCCATATTGTATTTACCCTGAACCATCTGAATATGACGCCATGGCAGAATATTTATGAATTTTTTGAACATCCACTATGGTAATGAACAATGTATCTGTTTTTATTTTGTGTTTATTACCATTTGGATACTACGTGTTTTCTTTTCTAAATAGTCAAGTAATGTTCAGACCATTTAATATGTTTCACAAGCAATGTGTTTGGATTTGTAAGGCTAAGATTGTAAGCACTGTCTCACTTGATAGAGTTAATAGGTTATTGTTTTAAAAAAATCTATTTCTGCATTATTCTCTAGAGAAATGCAGACAGTAAACTCAGGAATAAATGAGCAAATACTAGTGCATCAGTAATGTGGCTTCATAAAATTCATTGTGTATCATTTCTGCACTGTATTGCTTTGCATTGCATTCAGTGAAGTACTCGCAGATAGTTGTGCTAGTTTGCCTGAAGTAGCAGGATTAAGTGCACCAAAGAGGTGTGGTCCAGGTGAGGTATAGCATAATGGGAACCGATCTGGCAAATGGGCTCTGCACGAGACGCAGTGAAACACCCCAGGGAACCTCTCTCTTGATGTGACTCCCTTCAATGCCTTAGGTATGTGAAAATAGAACTACACACAAGCCACCTGATTCAGCAGCAAGAATTAATGCGGACCTCAAGCCATGTCACATGAACTCGTTCCTTTACGCTAAATAGTAAGAAGCCGGAGCAGTTGACCTGCGCAGAAGCCAGTAGGAGGCAAACACCTTCTTAACTGATCTGGTTAGTGCGGCAATAACTACTAGTGAGCGCAGCGTCCAGTAAGAGTCGTCTTGCGATCACATAACAAGAGAACCAGCACATGGCAATGAGAGACGCGGCTCTGCAATCTGTAGTTGGAAACCAATTGACTACCGTTAAGCTGCAATAGCCAACAGGGCCCTGCAAAAGGGTCTTGGTCCATGGCCTAACTCAGGAATTTTTTTGGGCCGTGTTTAGGTGGTGAACGGCTAACTTTAGCCACAGGTGGTTGACGCGAAGGCGGGTAAATACTTTAGTGCAACGAAAAAAAGTTCAAGCATTAAGAAGCTGTGGAGAGTGTCGGAACCCGCTCAACTCTTCCCTAGCCCTGGCTCCTCTCATAGTAACCGATCAGATTTTATTTCAATAATGTTGTTTTTCTTTCTCTTACATGTAAACTCGAACCGCGGAGTTTAAGTTATTTAGACCGAAGATTCAAAGATGGATCTGAAGCAAAACCATATTTACATTTGCGACGTAGCCAATCCACATATCTTTTCAAAATTTCACGGTCAATGTGTCACATGGAGTTGCAAAGTTGTTTATTGACACTTAGTAAGTCAGTTGCTGTTCACTTTTCAACGAATCAAGCACTGTAGTTGAAAACAGAAGATGGCGCAAAAGCTTGCATCAATTATGTAGGAGCAATACAGGGACATGTACCAGCCAAAGCAAATAACTATACTAGTAAAAAAGGGAAGTAGTTTATAAGGTAACTACACAAGCAAAATACCAACCATCAATATGTACACTCGTACAAGAGATAGCATTACCACATATAGCGTCACACTCGTATGCGTAAAAACACCAAGGGAAGACATATTGGCATTTTAATTGTAAGGTTGGTGAAAATCTGATAACAAATATAAATATATAAAATAACATGTTCAATTGTAAAAACCATCTAATAAAACAGGATTTTTTGGATGTGTGGACTTAAATTTGTCATTGTTTATATGCAATAATAGTGGCTGGACATGATAACTTAGTTACATGTTATTAGCATCACATTATTTTATTCAGACACAGTTAGTGTTCAAGGGATCATATATAGGGGCATTCAAGCTTGCATTGCCCTTTATGAAATCATTTGGGTGCTGCTGCACTCTTTTTGCGAAATGTCGAGTTTTACTTATGCAGGATTAGGAAAACCGATCGACATCTGTTACACAGGGCCCATCGTGAAGAGCTATGTACAAGTGGGTTGGAAATAAACATGCACAGTACAGCGTGCTGTTTTCATTACACTCTGACCTTGGTGCCAAAGAAATGCTGTAAGAATGGCTCTTGATTGGATCATGGGTGACTTTAATTACTTTTAATTATCACCCAGGCTACAAGTGGTTGAAAAAGAAATGGATTCAATTTTGTTTCCGTCTCCACTGTACACTGTCATATGATTGCTGTCTTAGCTTGTGTCATTTGGAGTGAATGTTTCTAAGTAAACGAAGCATCGAAACATGTCAGCGTGCATTGTAAGAATATTTGTCTTTTTGCTTTCTAACGCTGTGTACTTTTCGTTATGTTTAGTATATTAAATGTGTGCCAGCTCACTGGGCTGTGTTTCAGTCGTAATATTTCACTACCTGTAATCATATCCCTGACAGTCCCAGTCTGGTAGGGTAAGGAATCCAGCACAGGTAAAGGAAAAGGTGAAGGAGAATTGGCGAATTGAGAAAAGTGTAAAAGACTTGACTATATCGATATATAGAAGTGATGGGTGTTTTTAGCACAAATGTCACAAAGCTTCAATTTACAAGCAATAAAAACTTACAAGCGAAAACCTACTTCAGGACAAAACTGCTATGTTAGCCTTCAGATAAAAAGTCACAAGGCAAGAGCAGGAGGAGGAGTTCCGATGTCGTGTGGAGGCGCGCGTGAAGCCTGGCCGCACTAGGTCGCCGAGCCCTAATTTGTAGCACTGTCCCATCGTGCTGGCGCTGAGCACTTCAATAGAGCGGCCCACGGCGCTGGTATATACTGTAGGAGTAGCGTTTTTGAGGGGAGGGGAAGAAGAGTACATTTTTTGTCTGTCTGTCTCGACCTACATGTCTGTAACCTCGCGACCGATGGCACGATCGTCATCAGCGTGCCCCAATGTTGCCGACACGCTCCTTACCTGGATTATCGGGTTTGAAACGTGTGCGAGAACGTCAGGTTCTGGCAAGCTGAAGCGCAGGCACGTTCAATTAGGGCGATGTACCGCCGAACGCAGCTAATGCAGAGGGGCTGCTTACATGCTAATTACGGCAGCTTAAGCGAATATCAACAATCCCACAGGTTAAGATCTCTTTGTATCGTTTCTAGCGTTCACAACCACAACCATGAAACTCGTTCCCCTGCAGAATAGAACGTAACAGTGCACGCACTTTGTTTAAATTAAACCCGCATGGGCAAAAGTATACGTTTTGTGTCGTCTGCTGCTGATAGCCGCCAGCGGCCACCTCTGTTTTGCTGAACGGTTGCCAGCACTTCACGAACAGCGCGTCGGCCAATCGGCGAGCGCACGCATGCATTCCGCTCGTGCGGCCCCACCCTGAGCAGCCTCTGTTTCCAGATCGGCTAAAACCGAAACGGTCCAGAAAAACAGAGCAGAACCGGCCATGCGGGCGCACCGTGGTTTGGCCTTTACCGCTGCGGCTTGACGCAGCATTAGGCCAACTCCGCCGCTTGCCCTGCTAGGAGCCGGACGTGTTCGCAGTGTGGACGTCGTGGACACTTCGCATGGGTCTGCCGCACAACTACGAAGTCAACTGGTCATACCTCAACCTCATGTGCAAAAATGATTCCAGCCCAGACTCGGAGCGTGCACGCTTGTGCGGCAACTGTTATCGTCCGAGCGGGTCGTGCTCCTGAGGCATCTGTTCCTGCCGTGTGTCCTGTATTTGAGCTTACCCCGACTTCACACGCTTCGACTTGGAGTACTGCGGCGAGGATGGCAGTTCTGGTCGGGTCTGCCGATGCCGACCGTCCTTTACATGCATCAACTGGCCATCCTTCGGTTGTGCCAGCTACTCCCGTGTTGCCTGCTGCTGCTTCCGCTCTGGCCGTGCGTCTCTCGGCTTGTGGTGACCTCCGTGATGCTGTTTTAAATGCGAAGCAATTCTTAGCCAACTTCGGCGACTTTGCGCGTATCTATCTATCTATCTATCTATCTATCTATCTATCTATCTATCTATCTATCTATCTATCTATCTATCTATCTATCTATCTATCTATCTGACTACGACTTTCAGCTTTCCTGGCGGTTTCGATAATGGTATCGATACCAATCTTGGTACGGCCCAACATGACTGTATGAAGAACGTATTTGACTAGCCATAACATAAAAGACAGGACATGGGTGTCATGAATGTCAAGATTTATATTTACTTTATATTCCTGCTGCTCCCTCTGTGGTTTCGTTCACATGACATGTTGCAAAACTGGTGTGGTATGATATGATTGAATGGCAAACACAAGCGACAGACCCTAACATGAAAATCAAGGCATGCGTCTTATGTTAGATGACTACATGTCAAGCTCCTGATGCGCTCGCAGGCGTTTCGCTAGCGTCACATATACTAAGTATGGTATTACGATACGTGAATGGACGACGAAAGTATGTGACTGGTGCAAACATCATAATCATGAGATGCGGGTCATGTAACAACATGACTATATGCGACGCCCATGATGCGCTGGCGGCCGTTCACTTATACCAAATTCGGCTCCACTTAAAGCTTCACTTATACCAAATTTGGTACTACAGGACGTCAATGGATGACGAAGGCGTTATAATGGTACAAAAATGATAAACATGAGATGTGCGTCATGTAACAACATGACTACGTGTTACGCTCAAGATGCACTCACGGCCGTTACGATAGCTTCACATCTACCAAACCCGGTATAAGGCGACGCCAACGGATGACATAGGCAAGTGACACATCCAAACATCATAATTGTGACATGCGTGTCGTGCAACAACATGACTACAAGCCACACTCATGATGCGCCTGCGGCCATTTCACTAGCTTTACATGTGCCGAATTTTGTATTACGTGACGTCAGTAGATGACGAAGGTATGTGACTGATGCGAACATATTAAACATGAGATTCGTGTCACATGAGAACATGCTACATGCCACAGTCAAGGCCTCAATGCATTTCGACCTGACGCAGTGCGCGTGCTCACCTGCGTTCATTTTGACGGATCGCGCCGGCGTTGCCACGCCAGGCACCGGTCCTGCCATATTCTCACAGGCGCGCGAGGTGCTGCGTTGATTTGACGCCTGCTCGTTTCAGCGCGTCCGGCATCCCTCGGCCACGAAAAGAACAAGACGCAGTGTTCTCTGGGTAACGCAGCATGTAGCATTTCGCGCCGGTTGCCGTTGGGCCGCGCGGACGGAAGCTGGTAGCGCCGGTTGCACCTGGCGTCGTTTTGCTAACGTAGCGTCGCTGTGCCCAGCGTGCGCGCGTGTAAGCGCTACATAGGAGTATACTGGCCCATTCATGATGCGCTCGCGGCCCTTTTGCTAGCTCCACATATACTAAATTTGGTATCACGTGACGTGAATAGATGACGAAGGTGAGCGACACATGCAACCATGATAATGATGACGCGGAAGTTATGTACGGCATGATCTACCTCCACTTCGTAATGCTTTGCTTATTTTAAAGTGACATATCACCCTTTCTCATTCGTGCTTCGCATATCATTGATTCCCGCTGTACGTGGGATCTGCCAGTTTCTGTGCTCGATCCGCCGAAGGTGCATCCATGGAGCGTGCCGGCCGAGGTTTCAGATGCGGTCTCTGTTCTCTGTGCTGCGGAGGGGCTACCACCTGTTGCGTCTGCACCGGCCTTGCCAGTTCCTGCTCTGTGCACGGCGCCTGCATCGGTGGCGCCGAGCAGTGTCCCGTCTGAACCTCAGCGCATGCTTGTTTCAGCCCCTACTTTGCTGGATGTGCACTGGGTGAATTCCCTCGCTCCACCAGACTGCTGCGGGCGGTGACAGTTCAGCTGCCTTCTGTGGAAATGGCACCAGTACTGGCGTACGCGCGGTAGACACGAACAGGACAGTGACTATGTGGACATCCTCTCTTGGGGGCAGGGATGATGTGGTGGTGTGCAGCGTGTGCTTCGCTGCGTGTGGTTTGTCTTTCTGCGTTTGGTGTGCAATTACTTGTGTTATATTGTGCATTTCGCTACTTGTCTGTTTATAGCGTACATATTTATATTATTTTGCCTTGTTACGTGTTAGAACCCCGCATACTGTCAATTTCAATGGGGGGGGGGACGATGTGGTATCGTGGTTTTGCTTCCGGTTTTGGAACCGGTTGGCTGGACCCTAAGGGGTGCTGTTTATATGCATATATTGCGGCTTGGTGGCGTTAGCCACCACCCGGTCTAAAGGGTACAGCCATATCCATCCATCCATCCATCCATCCATCCATCAATCCATCCATCTATCCATCCATCTATCCGTCCATCTATCCCTCCGTCCGTCCTTCTCTTCGTCCATCCATCCATCCATCCATCCGTCCGTCCGTCCGTCCATCCATTCATCCATCCATCCATCCATCCATCCATCCATCCATCCATCCATCCATCCGTCCGTCCATCCATCCATCCATCCATCCATCCATCCATCCATCCATCCATCCATCCATCCATCCATCCATCCGTCCGTCCGTCCGTCCGTCCGTCTGTCTGTCTGTCTGTCTGTCTGTCTGTCTGTCCGTCCGTCTATCCATCCATCCATCCATCCGTCCATCCATCCATTCATTTATCCACCCATCCGTCCGTCCGTCCATCCGTCCATCCATCCATCCGTCCGTCCGTCCATCCATCCATCCATCCATCCATCCATCCATCCATCCATCCATCCATCCATCCATCCATTCATCCATCTATTCATCCATAGTGCTTGTGTATATAAAAAGTTCCTGCTTGGCTACCGGCTGCTGCGTACCACGTGTCGGCTGGCGCTTCAGCGCCGTGCCCTGTGTTGTCTGTGCAGGGCGTCCACCGCACGATACTACACTTGTCACGTATTTCAACAAGTTTTACACTCACATGTCACCGCAGAGGTCGATAAAAAAAGAGGTCGATAACTTCATGCTCCGAAACTTGTCTGTTCCCACTACAATTGTTAACTAAAGAAAAAAGTGATAGCTGTCGTTGCTGTTTGCACTGTTTGCACTGAGGGGGGAGGAGGGAGTTTCAATCGTGCCTTATGCGTCTCCGTGTGTGCGTGTGTGCGAGTATTTTACGCAGGCGAAATGAAAAATTTTCTTGGAACTTTGCAACACCCTCCAACCTCCCCCCATACGTGCTTATTTTTACATGTTTTCGTCTGTGGGGAGGCTTAACTTTTTATTGCATTCGTAGTTGCACCGCTATGTCGCCATCTCAGATTCTTGGGTATACAGTAGTTTTAATGAGTGTTCATCGTGTACAAGGTGTGTCCTGTATGCTACTAAAACACGCGTTCCGCGGCAACGGCCTGGCAAAATTTTTATTGGTTCGTTCGTGAATGACGTCAACAGAAGGCAGCGCTAAAAACACTTTGAAAGTGAATTCTCTCGGTGGTAACATTCCAGCTCGTTCGGTGTTTACGCATTGGTGGACAGGTGGGCCAAGACTACGCTCGCCTCATAACCAGGTGTTGTGTTTGCTATGCGTAGTCACATCTTCGGCTCACATGTGCACGAGGTATGAATAAATTCCTATTAGAAAAGAAATGCTTGAAGGAACACTTGAAATCCCCAGCAACACATTGTATATATGTTCTGTAAGTATAACAGTAATCCACTCTTCCTGGTCTGCATATCATCGCTGCCGCATAGTTTTATCCCACTAGTATGAAGTCCTGGCTTGTGTATTCACCACTGTGGTTGATATTGAAAAATGCTGGAACCGTAGATTCGGTGGCGTCACCTCTGATCTGATGTCGGGTGGCCGTTGGCTGTTGTGTCACGCTATTTTCGGTATCAGGGTCAGAGCTGGCTGCATGTTGCACGGCCGTGGTGCGTTTTAGCCAAAGTGCTGTATGCTTGTCGTAGCTGCGTAGATTGTGATTGTGGCTGTGCTGATAAAAACTTTACATGCAAGTGCCTTTCGGGCTTCCCTCTTGCTTAAGTTTCTCTTTCGTCGTGCTGACATGTCGACGGTGCGTAGTTGTCAACCCGCTGTAGACATTTGCTGGAAGTGCCTAAACGTAAATACCGTATGTGTCAGACAAACCAATTTATTCATGCAGGATTTGGGACTATTGGTACTCACATGATGGTAGCCATCTAAAGGCTGTACAACTCATCGTGGCTTTCCTCATTGCCAAGAAACCCACTCCATTTTCCGTCTTCGTTCCAAGTGAATTTGAACATCCTTATTACATTTGGTGCTCGAACTCGTGCCACTGACAGCTGCGAAACCAACCACGATTGTGCGAGCGATTATATTGCAACGCATTCGAAATAAAAGAAGTGTTTACTGCTCTAAAAACCCGGCCAGCAAATTATCGCGGCACGGGTATCTTGAACCGGAAGATGATGCAGACATCGCATCCCATGAGCCTTTGCGGGTTCACGCCTCAGCTTTTGCGGGGGATGAAGTCTGATAGCACTGGTTTCTTGTCATGGACCCACCGTTAACGGTCTCGGCAGCCAGCACATATACCTTTTTGTCATTCCCTAACTGGCTAACCTCCCTGTTCTTCCTCTTTCAATCCTTATCCTCCTCCTCCTTTTTATCCGAATCAACACTCAGCACGCAGCATGTACGTGGCATGCTTTCAGATTTGTAGGCATCACACGTACAACACAAAATAAATGATGAAAAACGCGCAGGAACATGGTAAAGTATGAGGCTGTCATCCGTCCGATGACCCGGCTAGAGTTCCTTGATGCGCGCGTTCCTTCCGCCGCAGGGGACGCATGCATCGAGGAACCCTACCCCCACCAGGAGTAACTGTATATGATCCATATAAAGTTACTCTACCCACGGCGAGGACGCAGTGTCGCCCGGCGGCTTCCACTTGCAGGCCACAAAGATCTCCCATATAGTTACGGCGAAGCGTCATGATCAACAAAAGTATTGAAGGACTCTGACAATAATACAAATTATCCTCATAGCCTACAGTACCAAACCGGCCGCGCAGTGTTTGTTGAGAAAATATACTGATAAGGTCGTGAGGTGTTGTTTCGAGGACATGCTGAGATTGGTACGAGTATGGACAAAAGGACTGGATTAGTGCCAATCCAGTACTTTAAAAGGACATTCTGGTGGCGTCATAATGCCCTAAAAGGTGCATACTGAGGTCGTCCTAGGGTTCTATTTGCGTTGTCTGGGCAGTGTCGTTTTCTTTTACTTATTTCTTCATTCATTCCTACTTGGCCACTCCTCCTCGTCCTCCTGATCCTCCTCCTCCTGCTCCTACTACTACTACTACTACTGCTACTACTACTACTACTACTACTACTACTACTACTACTACTACTACTACTACTACTACTACTACTACTACTGCTGCTGCTGCTGCTGCTGCTGCTGCTGCTAATACTGTCACTGTAGAAAAAAGAGTAGTAGTAGCAGTAATTGCAGCAGTACCACCACAGCTACAACAGCAACAACAACAAATACTAGTACTACCACTACTGCAGCGTAGAGGTCGCAGGACAGCTTCGCTCTAAAATCGTGTGCGCTTCTAACAGATCGCGGAGTTATGAGCGAATATGTCACTCGCCTAAAGAATTGGTTGTGCCATACATGGGAGAATTCTCTTTTGCCAGTTTGCGAACTTTTTCTGCCAATGAAATATTGTTGAAGTTTAGCAGGGCTCGTCTTGTGTGCACCACCGTCTTCACTTTTTTTGCGACTGCCTGTTGAATGAATCCAAGCCCACTTATCCAATAGTAGCTCTATTCAGTTTAGGCTTTCGTAAAATGGAAATCAGACGTTTCTTGTGCGCGGATGTGCCAACCATGGACAATGAAAGTTCAGGGGCCAGAAACCATCGCTTAGTCTCCGAAACAATGTATCAGAATGTTGTTTCAAATAAACAGCAGAGAAATATGTCATTTGATTCCTCGAGTCTAATACAAGAAGATCTGCTGTAACATCAAAGATCTGCCAATTGAGTAAAAAAAATTTTACTAGCAATCCGCAACAAAGAATACCACGGCAGATCGCTCAGAATGGCCGACACGAACAGCACAGCAGTGAAGGAGGGTGGCGCCGATGAACAATGATGTACACTAGAAAAAAAAAACATGATGTTTTTTTTGCAGTTCATAGACATGACGGATCATGCGCTTCCTTCATATAAAATGGCGGAACGGGCAGCGCAGACTTTTGATGGAGTTTCTCGTCACCGAAAAAAAAAGAACAGCACCGGCTCACTCTGTAGAAATAGGAATAAATAGCAATGTTTCTGAACTAAAGCTTGCACAGGCGTCAACGTCTCGGCAAAAATTAAATCAATTGCACTGTGCTTCACCAAGCTAGTAAATCAAAGCTCTGTTCAAAAATATGTAGTGAACGATCAGCAGAAACTCGCGTCATGGACAGGTGTGCACTCTGTTGTGCAATATTTTCACTTTATTTATGCAATGAAGAATGATGATTGAACCTAACGATTACTTTAAATAACACAGCAGTATTGTGGTATAGAATAAGCTTTACAATAGTTAAGGATTACATTAAATGCTGACAGTACAAAAGCACTGCGTGTATTTGCGAACGTACGAACATTTTTGTGCACTATTTCACATTAGGATAGTAGTGTCACTGTTTATTTTGTCATCAAAATTTACGTTGACATATAAACGTGACTAGGGCTCATCGAGGAGTTTACTGTGTTTGCAGTTTAACTTCAGCGAATAAAGTACACCATATTATCTCAAAAGCGAAACGTGTCATGCTGTTCAGATTCACAAAAGTATGGCACACTTTCACCGTCATATAACACCAATGATGCTGCTCGCAACCCAGATCATTTGAAGGTGACAATTTACAACAGATACGAAGCAAGGAGAGCTTAAACAGTACACTCTCATTCTTTATGAAAGCGAACACGCAAACGCGTGGCCTGCGCTCTGCGGGTGCTGCCTACAGGACCTTCAACCAATAAGTGAAGAGCTCCGCCGCGGTAGTCTAGTGGCTAAGGTACTCGGATGCTGACCCGCAGGTCTCGGGATGAAATCCCGGCGGCGGCGGCTGCATTTTGGGTGGAGGCGAAAATGCTGGGACCCGTGTACTCATATTTGGGTGCACGTTAAAGAACCCTAGGTGGTCCGAATTTCCAGAGCCTTCCACTACAGTGTGTCTCATATGGTGGCTTTGGAACGTTAAATCTTGCATATCAATCCTTCAAGAAGCGAAGAAGGTGCACGTTTGCTTTTCGCGTCATCTATGGCCAAGCAAGATAACGAGTTATGGCTGGTAGACAAGCGCTGCTAGATTACGTTCCCTGATCAATGGCGCGGCGAGAGATATTGGGTGATTAGTGCAGAATGCGCCGTCGTCGCGAACAACGTTTGATATGGTGGCAGTGGAATACGTACATCAGGCGTGAGCAGAGAGAGAGTGCAATCTAGCAGCGCTTGTCTACCGACCATAGCTCGTTGGTATTATTTGGCGGCAACAGATGACGAAGAAAGAGAACGTGTTTCCTTTTACTGTCGGTTGTTGGTGCCCTAGACAGCCATCGCACTGCACGGGCCACGTGTTCGCGTGTTCCCTTTCATGAAGGACGGCAGTGTACATCTTGATCAAGGAAGAAAGTTGTGGAGGGAAGATGTTATTGCGTGGAGACAGACAGTGCGTGAAGTGGTTCAGCTTATGAAGGGTAACAGCGTATACTTGAAGAGACCGAGAAATAAGGAAAAACAATAGAACGAAGACACTTTGGTACCAGACTAGTGAAAATACTCAATAATCACAGCAAATCCACTAAGTGAATGATGATAAGTGGAACGAACCATCAGTCAGCCCGTCCATGCTTCCGGCCGTTCATTCGCTCTTGCTTCCGTCCGTCCATGCGACCATCCGTGCGTCTGTCCGTCTGTCTGTGCGTCCATCCGTACGTACGTCGACGCGTCCGTCCATCTGCCCATCCGTCTTTTAGTCTATTTGTTCGTCCATTTCGTGCGTTTATCTACTGAACACTCCAAGTACCGCCATCTCGAATCCCGCATCCCCCGTGGCACATAACCGCTCCACGGTTCCATTCATCTGCCAGTCTGTCTGCTAGCCTTTCTGTCCGTTCGTCCATGCCTCCGTCCGTGCGTCCATATAGTGAACACTGCAAGGACTGCCATCTCCCGTCCCGCATTCCTGTGGCCCATACCCGCTCTAGAGCGATACCCATTTACTATCTCGTCTTTTATAACGTGCGTTGATATCACACAATGTACCGGCCTCTGGCAGTTCACGAAACATGACCACCGCAGCCGGTATTGAAGCCATGATCTTGGGGTCACCAGCCGAGCACTAAAGCCGCTACACCATCAGATCGAACTCCATTTTGAAAACTATCGATGACGTACTCCCCACAAATCAGTTTAGAGAACACCTTGTGATTACGAGCAATGGCATAGCGAAGGGCTCCGCAAATGTTTAATATCTCGTCTTTTATAACGTGCATGGATGTCACACAATGTACTGGCCTCTGGCAGTTCACCTAAACATGACTACCGCAGCCGGTATTGAAACCGTGACTTTGGGGTCACCACCCGAGCACTATAGCCGCTACACCATTTTCAAAACTGTCGATAACGTACTCCCCACAAATCAGTTGAAGTGTGTCTTAAAGACTATTTTTTTTACCCTTGGTCGTAGCACGGGGTGATACCACCTATTTATGCAAGCCCATGGATGCCATCGAGTTCACACAGAACCACCTATAGCATAACCTTCACCGAGAGCCTCATCCCATTTAGCTGACCACATCGCAATTGCACAATACTAACATGAGTAATATGAGGTGTCTTAGCTCAAACGCGGTTTTGTTCAAAACGTTTTGCTTTCGTGAACATATATACTTTGTATAGATGTCACCTTGACACATTCCGAAAGTGACCGAGCGTGTAAACACAAACAGAAGTCAGGACGCCGCAAACGCCTGCTAGTTTACGTTTGTGGTCTTCTGACTTTTTCTTGTGTCTGCCTTCGTACGGCCTGCCTCTTTGGGAATGATTACGTACCAATTAGCTCAGCTGTCGGCGATTCTACGTCGATGCGTTGAATATTTCTAAGTTTTGTACCCTACAAACGTGCTGCACAAATTTCTTTGCTTTCCATCATATTTTTTTCTAACCCAAGGACTCCAAGAAGTTGTCTGTGGCAATTCGCAGCGCAAACGTAAAGATCACTGTATTATTGCTCCCACTAACAACCTTTTCATCCCATTATTAAAAGAGGGATCACTGCGCCTGTTCGCGCTAATAGTGCCGGATATTGTAAGCATTTTTTTAAGATAAGCCGTTATCCAGCAGGGAAGTTTGTTGCTACTTCTTTAAACTAGATGTGAGTCAGCGCGCTATAGGTCTAGCAGGTGCACGAAGCATGTTTTGCTATACTTACTGCAATTTGCCATCCAGCGCTAATGCGATCCCTTAAGTAGGGAAGAAAGTAATACAGCCACAATTTTTTTTCAGGAGGGGAGGGGGGAGGGAGTTTCAATCGTTCCTTATGCGTCTCCGTGCGTGCGTGTGTGCGAGTATTTTATGCACGCTAAATTGAAAACTTTCTTGGAACGTTGCAACACCCTCCAACTTCCCCCTCCCCCCTTGGGTAAGAAAGCCTGTGGAAGAAAGTACTGCCTTTGCGGGCGAACGCGTTTTGTGAATTGATACGCAAGCTGTCTGGTTGCCATGAGCGCAACGAGGGCTTAAATTCAGATGGGTTGCTACAAGGGTCTATACATTATGACGTCTGTATACGTGTTTCACATGTACCATAATGAACAACTGCCCACATCGTTAACTGCCGTGCGTAATGACGACATTTTATACATGCCAGCGCCACATGGCGGAACGAAAGAGCAAAAAGAGAATGTTTTTTGGGTATTTTATTTGTTACCATGCGCTTGCTGTCACCGTTTTTGGAACGTAAATCAGTGATATAAGAAAGATTCACAGACAAAAAATTGCCGTTTGCGCTTGCTATTGTTACAGATTTTGGTGACTGTACGTGCACTGAATATGTGATGGTTTATCCTAAAATCAGGTTCCGTCATTATTTACGTGGGCTATGAAAACTAACAGACAATGATACCAAAGAAACTATAGGAGTTGTTACTGGAAGTAGTTGCAAAGTAAATGTGGACAAAGAGAACTGGAAGAAATAATAACTTACCGCCGGTAGGGATCAAACCTGCGAGCTGGAATCACACGTCTAATGTTCTCACACTGAGCTACCGCTGCGGTCCTCTTCATAGGGTATATATGCGCACTCAAACGTGGGAGTATCTGTCAGACCACTGGTGGCCACTGACTTTTCAAGCTCTTTTCTGTCAAATTCAAAATATGATGACGTTTATAACATTCATGGTAGTCTCCTTGGCATCATTATCTGTTGGTTTTTATTAACATATTGTGTAACAAAAACCAGCCCTTGAATTTACAAGTGCTTCCCAAGAATCTTGCAAATACTTTATTCTCATAACAATGCGCATCGCTCGAAAGAAGACACTTTGCTCTATTTTTTATATAATCGCCATCTTTCCTACACACTTTTGTACACGCTGATTTGTTTTCAGTGTAACAGTAATGTAGAATTACGCAGTCAACACTATGACGAAGCTTCTCACATTCTTCTTTGCCTTCACTCCAGAAACGTTTGCCGCTCAAGTGTTCCTTTAAATTGCGGAAGTCCCTTTTTGACGTGTTGAAAGGACAAACGCTCGTCGCCGTGCGGAGATGACAACTGACGACGCATGCTCACCGGCGAAATTCCTTTGACATGCAAAAAGCGATTGACGAAACGAATTTACCCGAATTTCGCTGGAACAATGCTGGCATTTCGTGGGAGGAAACAACGATCGACACCTCCGTCTCGCATAGCTGCTGAGTCGAGACTGAGCGGCGCAGCGAAGAGTGGCCGCTCTTCGCACAATGGTCGCAGCCGGTTACATTGGTGTTGCCAGACTTTACCTCGAACCTTCTCGTGCGACTGGAGCTGCTTGGGAACCTTGTTTTGTTATTGACCCATATACGGCCTCGCAAAAACATTTGGAGGGGAGGCGCAGAGAGATGGGCGTGCAACCCTTTCCTGGCTTCCTTTCGCTGGCTACCTATTTTGAAAGTGCCTTTGTTGCTGTGAAGCATCTTTGTAGGCCACTCGATAATCACCCAATGCTGACCTTGTGGTAGGCACGTAGAATATTCAGTAATTTCAATACCTACATTCAGACGGCAGCTTACAAGCGTTTCTGTTTTTTCGGCAATGGCCAATAGCACTCTGTATTGTCATCTGCAAAGCTAATATTGCCGTTTGCCTTAGCATCTGTAAACGTGATATTTACGGTTTGTTTAAAGAAATGATTTGGTTGGATACACGGATAATGTAGGATGCATGTGTGCCTAAAACGCTCTATAGCCCACAAAAGCATACAATAACCAGGGCGCCCTAAATGACCCCACTTGTTTTTGTGCTTTAAAATCATCGCCCGTATTAGTCTTCTGCAAACTTCGAATGGATTCATAGTACGACGCATAAAAGCTAAGGAACTTGCTGATGTAACGTTTTCTTGGGTGCCCCCGCTGTTACAAACTTTACAAATGAAGTTGAAATATAGGTGCGAAACAAAAGATGTTATGCAATGCCCTGGTTGCATTCCCAACATTAGCGATCAGTAAATATAAGGCACAAGGAACATGAAACATGACTTTAGACCTTTTATGGTGTTGAATCGTCAACCATAACGATTCGCTTTTTATTTCACTCTTAGCTATGTAATCGGCATGTTTCCGGTCGTTGCTTCGATACAATAACTAGAAGAAATGAATAATTTTCAGAATGACTGTAACACGAGCGCATGCAAAAACTACGAACCAGACGGACATTGGAGTAAGAGTAAAGTACATATAAGTTATAGGCGCTGTATTGCGCCTGCGAACAATTTGGGTCATTGCGTTGCGGCTCGCGCAAGAGCATATTTTCCGAGTAGAAATTTACGAGCATTGCATCGACGCGCACGCGGAGGCGGTTGCTATTTGTTGTAGAGTGCTGTTCGCTTTTATTCAATGCAAATTTTGTGACCACACATCGCTAACTGCGTTTGATGGCCCATGCTTGGGAAGCGGTGGGCTGCAATTTACGACATCTTTACTGTCGCTACAGCACCGCATCTTTTCCTCTCTCACCACAGGACATTTCTTTGCTTTCCCGTCGTACCAAGTCATTAGCATAAATCTGTACCGTCATCGAAGCTCACAAGTGTATATTGTAAGGAGTGTGCACTTTTCCGAGACAAGTATGCGCGTACTAAATGCTACACTGTTTTCTATATGGATAAAAATGAACTGAAAATAGAAAATAGTTTTCGCTCACGCTTCCAAGAAGAGGAGCTACGGCCACACAATTTATCATGCTAATGGGTAGTAGCATATTAATTCATGCACAGCCAGAAATGTCCCTAATTTTGATGTTTTGTTCAATTCACATTGCTTAGACCGTTTCCACATTAACCTCACTCGCTTGTGCTGGGGTCGTCATTTTTAGAAGCAATATATCGGTATTAGTATTATAGAGCCTAAAGCGAATCAAATCGCCTCTCTGTAACCTCTTTTTTTAGTGTACATAACTGTAAATAGGGCGCTACCGTGTTTCCTACCCGCCCATTTTACCCTCTAAACTTTGTTCAAAGTTCTCGCAAAAGCGAACTCGTTTGCATGTTATTAGGCATGGGCCTCAGCTGCACCAAGAAACTGGAGGGTCTACCACACAACAGATGTGCCAAGAAAGAGAGTAAAAGAAATACGAAGAGGAAAGGCAAAGGGGAGGTGTCAAGGTGCTAGCCTAACAGAGGGCATGGCCTCGGCTTCTTTATTCCAAGACTGCGCCACTGAAACAAATCGCTGTATAAAGGGTTAGGATTTCTCTTCTTCTCATCAATTTCACTCCTAAGCTTAGGGTAGGCAGGCAAAGGTGGGAAATTCAAAAGCTGGAGTGTCTAGAGAACAACTGCACAAGATTGGAACGGTACAGCTCGCTTCAATGAGCCGTTAAGATACGCTCCATGTATGTATTTCTTTGAGAAAATCAATGCCTTCCCGACAAGACCAATGTTGCCATATGATACCGGACAAAGAAGCCATTGCTTATAGCAAGAAAAGCCTAGAAGAGCCGGAAACAAGAAATATTTATTGAAATATTGAAAATACTTTTCAAAATAAATAAATATTTGTCACTGAAGTACGGAAAGCAATTCGTAAAACGACTTATACATAGTGTACAGCGAAATACGCGCAACTATGAAAAACTATGAAACTTTGAAAGCACATAGTTACTTTTTAACCTTGCCTCGAGGATTGTCACCAACCGGTTTAAAGCACGTTCGTGAGTGCATAGTTAAGATTACTTGCCCTCCCCCCCCCCTTGTATGTTTCTCTTGAACATTGTGGTACTCAAGGTTGTCGACAAGCACGCTATTAGTGATGATGATGATGTTTGATGTTTTATGGCGCAAGGGCCATTTCACGGCCAAAGAGCGCCAGTTCATCTTACTAAAATTATGGACAATGATCGTGATAAGCGGCTGTATAAGGGCCATAAAGTTCCTCGCAGTAAGGCGGGTAAAAACATACAAGTAAGTAAAATCATGACCATGCGGTGACAGGTGTGTGTGATGTGAATAGATGACAAAAGTTGGTGATAATAAAAGACGATGGTGCATATGTATGGCATTAGCACAAGTGCCTCACTCGTTCATACCCTTGCGTCCAAGGGCCGTGAGGCATGTGCTTTCTTGTGTAGCCACCGCAGCAAAAACCTCTCTGGAGAGGTCATGCTATGGTATGCCCGGGTATATGACATGAAAGCTATGAATTTCTTTTAAAAACGCTAACAATGATTTATAACTAAAAAGCGGTTCCCTACCGACAAACATTGCAGGGTGTAAAGGTATATGTTGTCGGTAGGGTAATGGAAAGTGTTGTTTTCTTACAGTGTCCAATTGTTTGCACTCAATTAAAATGTGAAGGACTGTCAATGCTTCACCACATCTGTCACACAATGGTGGATCGCCACCGGACAAAAGGTGTGTGTGTGTCGTGTATGTGTGTCCTATCCTGAGTCTCGTTAGTATCACCTCTGTATAACGCGATTTCGATACGGGCGGCCAATGACCAAGGTGTGGCTTAATAACGTGTAGTTTGTTTTGTGTGTGTGTATCCCACTTGCTCTGCCAGTATACTCTGAGGTTTCGTTTGAGGGATGGTTTAAGATCGAGGGCCGGGATTGATATGGGTGTAGGGGCAGTGCTTTTGTGCACGAATGCAGCGAGCTGATCCGCCCTCACGTTGCCTTGAATCTCACGGTGCCCTGGCACCCAGCACACTACAACATGTTGTTTGAGTGTGTAAAGTGTGCATAAAATAGAGTAAAGTGAGACAAGGACTGGGTTTTTTTTGTTTTTTAAGACTGTGCAGAGCCGTTACCACACTTAGGGAGTCTGTATAAATTACTGCTTTTTGTATTTGTAATTGTTTGATGTGTTTAGCTGCCACAAGTATCGCGTACGCTTCCGCTGTGAAGATACTTGTGCGTGGATGTAGTGGACCAGCATCCGAAAAGGATGGGCCTACAGCAGCGTAGGACACAGAGGAGTTAGTCTTGGAGGCATCTGTGAAGAACTCAGGACATGTGTATTTGTGTTGAAGTTCCAAAAAGTATGTTCGGATATGGGCAACAGGTGCATGTTTTGTAACTTCTAGGAAAGACACATCGCAGTCTATAGTCTGCCATTGCCACGGTGGCGGATATGCTACAGGAGCCATTAAACTGTGTTCTAGTGAGATTCCAGTTTCCTCAGCTAGACTCTTCAGGCGAATAGAGAAGGGCTGCCTCATCGAAGGCCTGTTTTGAAACAAAATTGAGCTCGACAAATCATTAATAGTAGAGTATGAGGGGTGCTTCTTGTCTGCTTTCACCTTAAAGTAATAAACAAAGGACATGTAAGTTCTCTGCAGATGAAGCGACCACTCATTTGACTCAACATAAAGGCTTTCTACGGGGCTGGTGCGAAAAGCACCCGTAGAAAGGCGGATGCCCAAATGGTGCACGGGGTCCAGCATCTTCAAAGCACTTTGAGTCGCAGACTGATAAACAACAGCCCCATAATCTAAGCGGGTGCGAATGAGGCTTCTATATAGGTTCATGAGACATTGCCTGTCACTACCCCACCTAGTACGTGACAACACTTTTAAAACATTCATGGCTTTTAAACATTTTGTTTTTAGATACTTGATGTGCGGTACGAAGGTCAACTTGTTGTCCAAGATTAATCCTAGGAATTTATGCTCCGTATTAACAGACAGACGCTGACCGTTCAGTTCAATGTCGGGTTCTGAGTGCATGCCTCTCTTTCTGGAGAACAGGACACACGTGCTTTTTTGTGGGTTCAGTCGGAATCCGTTTTCCTCTGCCCATTTTGAGAGCTTGTTTAAACCTAACTGAAGCTGCCGCTCACACATTGCCAGATTGCAAGACCTAAAGCCAAGCTGGACGTCATCCACATATGTACAATAAAACATATTGCGAGGGATGGTCAAGCGCAAGGAATTCATTTTTATGAGAAAAAGTGTGCAGCTAAGTACACCACCTTGTGGAACGCCTGTTTCCTGGACAAATGTTTGAGAATGAACCGTGCCCACTCGGACACGGAATGTCCGGTTTGACAGGTAACTTTTGATTATGTGAAACATTCTTCCGCGCACGCCAAGGTTGGATAGGTCTCTTAGAATTCCAAAACGCCATGTTGTATCATAAGCCTTTTCGATATCGAGGAACACGGAGAGAAAATATTGTTTATGGACGAAGGCGTCTCTGATCTGTTCCTCGATACGAACAAGGTGGTCTGTCGTGGATCTACTCTCTCGAAACCCGCACTGAAATGGGTCGAGCAAATTGTTTGTTTCAAGAAAGTGTACAAGTCGGCAGTTTATCATTTTTTCGAAGACTTTGCACAAGCAGCTTGTAAGTGCAATAGGCCTATAACTCGAAGCTAAAGAAGGGTCCCTGCCCTCTTTCAAAATGGGAATAACAATAGCGTCTTTCCAGGAGGTAGGAATAGTGCCAGAAGACCAAATAGCATTGTACAAACAAAGTAAGGTTTTTCGGGTTTCGTTTGGTAGGTTCTTTAACATTTCATACATCACACGGTCAGAACCTGGGGCAGAAGTACTGCAGGAGTTCAGAGATGTTCGGAGCTCAGCAAGACTGAAAGCTTGGTTATATCCCTCGTATCTAGTGGATTTGTGTTCAAGTTTCTGCTTTTCTATTCTTGTTCTGTATTTTTGGAAAGTGTCAGTATAGTGGGACGAGCTGGATACCTGTTCGAAGTGTGCACCGAGGAAGTTTGCCTGATCTTCCAAGGTATCACCCTGAGTGTTTACGAGTGGAAGTGTGTGTACTTGTTTTCCTGCTATCCTATGGACCATGTTCCAGACTTTAGCCTCCTGTGTGTATGAATTAACCCCTGATAAAAACTTCTGCCAGCTTTCTCTTCTGGCCTGCCGACGCGTTCTCCTGCCTTGAGACTTTATTTTCTTGAAGGTTTCAAGATTTTCGGCTGTCGGCGAGTTCCGAAGCAGCCTCCAAGCTCTGTTTTGCTGTTTGCGCGCGTTTCGGCATTCAGAGTTCCACCATGGCACACGTCGTTTTCCAGGGTGTCCACTTGTTTGTGGGATGCATTTTGTTGCAGCATCGATCAAAAACGCTGTGAAGTAGTTCACCGCAACATCAATGTTCAAAGTACGGATGTCATTCCAACCTAGACTAGCAATAGTATAAAACTGTTCCCAGTCGGCTCTGTTTATGAGCCACTTGGGAACACGTGATGGACACTCAGTTGCTGTCGTGCTCAAAACTACGGGGAAGTGGTCACTTCCGTACGGATTACTGACGACTTTCCACTGGAGTAGAGGCACAAGAGATGGAGATACTATGCTCAGGTCTATGGAGGAGTAGGTGTTATTGGCGAGATTATAATAGGTTGGTTCTTTTCGGTTTAGGAGACACGCACTCGACGAGAGAAGGAACTGTTCGATCAGTCGACCTCGCGCGTCATACCGAGAGTCTCCCCATAGCCTGCTATGCGCATTAAAGTCTCCAAGGAGAACATAAGGTTCCGGAAGTTCATCAATTAAAGAGTGTAAATCACGTTTTTGTAGCTGATAACTAGGAGGAATGTAAATCGTGCAGATTGTGATCAGTTTATCAAAAAGAACCGCTCGAACAGCCACTGCCTCAAGGGATGTTTGGAGTTGTAAGTGTGTGCATGCAATTTCTTGATTCACTATGATGGCAACACCTCCAGATGATGTCACGGCATCATCACGGTCCTTTCGAAAAATAACGTATTTGCGAAGAAAATTTGTGTGTTTTGAATTAAGGTGTGTTTCTTGTACACACAGCACTTTTGGTGAGTGTTCGTGTAGGAGTTCTTGGATGTCGTCAAGGTTTCTGAGAAGGCCCCTGACGTTCCATTGTATAATTTGAGTGTTCATGGTGAATGTAAAATAATGCTGTTTGTACGAAAAACAAGTGGCTGTTTAGACGGGGAGTTTGAGTTCACTTAACAGGGCCATCACCAGGCCCTGTTATTTGCTTTTTTGTTTTCTTGGCGCGCTCCAAGGAGCCACGCCACTCTTTCGGCACCAAGGGTGCCGACGTATCCATTGCCTCCTCGGAGGCACTGGATGCCCGCACGTGCGGGCTGTTAGTTTGGATTTTGGGCCTCGCCTGGTGAGGGGAGCCCTTGAGACCCGAAGACTCTGGAGTCTCCGGTCTCTGTTTGAGAGTAGGCGGTGTAGCCTGGGCTACAGCCGCCTTGGGGGCAGGTGCCACAGCCGACGGCTCGCTCTGCGCGGGCCGAAGGGGTGGCGAGGGCTGGTGCGGCGGTGCCCCCTGACGCGCCGCATCAGCGTATGTAGGTCCATAGAATGGAGCGACTCTTCGCCGTGCTTCCTTAAACGTAATGTTCTCCTTCACCTTCAATGTAATTATTTCTTTTTCTTTTTTCCAGTATGTGCAGGAGCGTGAATATGCGGCATGGTTTCCTTCGCAGTTCACACAGTGTGCCGGTTCTTTGCAGTTCTCGGACACGTGGCCTAGGACTCCACATTGTGCACAAGTCTGGCGACCACGACAGATCTTAGAGCCATGGCCATACTTCTGGCATTGGAAGCAACGACGAGGATTTGGTATATACGGCCTGATAGATGTTTTCGTGTACCCTGTTTGAATGGAATCTGGTAGTTTACTGGATGCAAACGTGAGTATCAAGTGTTTCGTTGGAATTTCCTTATTATCTCTTCTGATGATAATTCTCTGTACATTATTGACATTTTGGCTCTTCCACCCTTCCAAAAGTTCAGTCTCGGTGAGCTCAAGTAAGTCTGCATCAGATACCACTCCGCGAGTGGTGTTCATGGATCGGTGTGGTGTTATGGTGATCGGTACGTCACCAAACGTTGAGAGGCTGTTTAGCTTTACATATTGTGCTTTGTCCCGAATTTCTAGAAGAAGGTCTCCGCTCGCCATTTTGGTTACTTTGTATCCAGCCCCGAGAGTTTCCGTAAGACACCTGGCAACTACGAAAGGAGATACGGTCCTGGCTTGCTTTCCGGTTTTTTCACAGTGAATGACGTGGAAGTGGGGAAAAGTTTCTATTGGCTGGTTGAAGAGATTTATGTCGTCGGTGCGTACCCGCTTTAGGCCGGTACGATCAGATAGTAGAGGAAATGCGCCTTGCATGCCGGTCTTATTTTTGTTCAGCAGCGTTGGCGGCCACCCACCACGGAGCCCAACAAGGGGACGCTGCAAGTTTACAGGTGCTGAAAGCTTGCAGACGTCAGCCGTACAACAGTGCCATAACCCAATGCGCCTAGACCAAGGTAGGCTATTTGCACAGGGTTAACCCTTGCCGCCAGGAAAATTGGAAGTATACAGAAGAGAGTAGAAGACAGGAAAGATGTAAAGTGAGAACAAAAGACGAAGATGTAGGGAGAGAGAGATAGGAAAAGGCGACTGCCGATTTCCCCTGGGTGGGTCAGCCCAGGGGTGCCGTCTACGTGAAGCCGGGGCCAAAGGGGTGTGTTGCCTCTGCCGGGGGGCCTTAAAGGTCCAATCACCCAGCGTCGGCTCAACCCCCAGGATCCCCTTTTCCCCGGACACGGCAAAGCCACGCACGGCTAGGCGTGGGAGGGAGTAGAAACTCCCCCGTTAGCTCGGGTCCGTGGTGTCGCTACACACCAAACGCCTACTTGCGCAGGCGCCCCTGCGGGGACGCTATTAGTGAACGACAAATGTGCATTGGTGAATGTGATAATTACGGAAGTCACTATATTTGTCGAGAAAAAGCAATGGGGCGTAAAAAGACTCACGACACGTGAGTGGAGAAATGTGCAAGTGACTCGGATAAAAAGAAATCAACGCACCTACACAAAGTGAATCATGATGAGTGGATGAAGCTAGTTCCTAAAGGCTACAATGTTTACGTTGAAATTGCCCACGACCATAAAGAACGGACAGATAGACAGAAGAATGGATGCACCTATGGCGGACAGATGGCTTAAATTATGCAGAAAGTCTTTAATGTTTGAGGTGAGTTTTTGTTTCTTGTTTCCAGATTGGCCAAACGTCAAAAGTTTTCTTGCCAGGGTCAAACACACTTATCAAGTAATTATTTAAATTATAACGTTGTGTAATACAGGTCCACCATAAGCCTTAAGCTGGCAGTAACTTGTATTTCCTTGGTTCACGCCACATTAGTGACATAGGCGACCTATATTTGAAGTGCGAATAAATATTTGGGCAGCTGGAATAGATGCAAGAATTGAGCGTTTTAACAACGCTAGGGTTACCTTAACTCTAAGTTCTGGCGTTTCAGACCAATTTCAGCCAGATAGTCTTCTAACTACCAGACAAAAAAGCTCAAATTAACAGTGCTTTTTACTGCAAACTATAGTACAGCAAATAAATCCACATTGAATACGATTTGCATACATCCAAGCAATACGGTACTCGTTTACTTTTCTTTGTTTCATTTGGTAATTCTGTGATGGTTGGTGATAGAGCCTCTACTTTGACGCCTTCCTTTTCAAATTTTAGCAAACGTTTGGACTCTGAACGTGGTGTTCGGACAAAAAAGAAAAAAAGATGAAGTGTATTTTTCATTTTCACGCGGTAATAAATCAACATGTGAATATAGAGCAAGATATGAGCGCCGGTTATGAACACCACAGAAAATAATCGCATGGAAACGACGTAAACACAACCAGGAATTATATCGAAACAATTACGTATTTGCATGTATGCCGTTATCTCTTCAAATGTCCTGGAATATGGAACGCAAAACCAAGCTAGCTGAACAATCAATAGTCTGTCAGCGAATAAATGCCATATTTTAGCGTAGTCGTCCACATAGACAACATTAACTTGACAAATAAAACCATAGCAAGGAAGAGAAACCGAGAAATAGGGCATTCGAGAGCCAATATCATCTCATTTGGCATATTTCGCAAAAACATCAAATTTTGCTTTTCCCTTCATTCAGGAGCTTATTGTAGCAGCGTTTTGCACAATTGGACAATAATAATGTGGCACGTCGACGATCGAGAAAATGTAGTGGTGCTTGTGTAGAGAGAGAACAAAAAAGAGAAAAAGCCAAATAAGAATCGATCGATACCATGACCGCATGTAAGCATTGAAAGGCTGAAAGGCCCTTCGTAAGGTCCACAATGCTAAATTTCGCAGAATAATGTACAAATTTTGAAGAACGGTCCAATTTAAAAATCTATCAAGAAACTACCGAAAGAAAATTGACCGTGACTTTACTGAGTCCCGCAAGGCTGGAAGCAGGGAAACTGGACCATTCAGAAGTCTAACCTTGTTCCTGCTAGGTTGTTGCTTGCTAGTTTGTCGCTAGGCCACAGTTACGTAATGCTAGGTTGCTTTCAGATTAAATCTGAGCGCATACAGGCTCGAGGTGAAGTGCCGGCACGACATGGGCGTTTGAACCCACGTGACGCAGATCACCAGACTCACGCAACATGGTTGTCCACACTTCAGAGACTTGCGCCTATATCAAGCGTACACGCCTTTCATTGTTCTACGAGCACGTCGTCGCTTGCGTAAAACTTCCGTCGCTCCGGGCTCTCTTGTCGCCGCAGTCCCCTCTACCATTTCCTAGAATTGATGATGATGATGATGATGATGATGATGATGATGATCTTTGTTATTCTGGGGCACACCCACAAAGGGTCATCGGCGAAGAACCGGGCGGCAGGATTCTCGGATTCTCAAGTAAAAGGCTGATGGTTTTACAAACACAAAATAATTTTGGTATATTGAAAGAAAAGCCAAAAATCGAAAAAGAAGTATATCTGAGCAAGGATTGACGCAAGCTATCATAAGTGATTTGAGACAGAGGTAATGGTGGGTCCTAAACGAATGATATATAAAAAAACGAACTATAACATGGCAATCGCTTTGTTTCAATTATGTAGTCAAATACCACAGAACAAACGTCCCTGTGGCTATAGCCTAATTTAATCTTGCCAAACGATAAATTTACTGCCACATTTAATTCTAATCCAAAATTTTCAAGTAGAGCCTGAATTGCCTTTGTATCTGCCGCTAGAACATTAAATGCAGATGCTTCAGTGATGCTGAAACATGCAGCGGCGACGTTTTTCACTGGGTTGGTCCTGATGGCCGAATAAAACTTTGCTCAATTACCGGTTACGTCTGTCCACAAATTTCAACTGCTGTTTGCTGCAACCGTCTGCAGCCTAGTTCATTTTATTAGTGGAATAGCAGAGGGCAGTGAGACTTGCCTGATTTTTGTGGCACATACCCGTTCTACTTTAGTTTACACACAACTCTGTACATACCAAAGTTTTACGGCTAGCTTTATTGGCCTCGCTGTTAAACACTGAGTGATTTGTCGGTGATGACGAACTTTGGACATTTAGGCACGCTCCCCATCATAATGAACATCGTTTTAAACATAACACGTGAACGTATACTAGCGAAGGAAGGAACTGATTCAGTGGACGTGAGCTACATTATATGACTGCAGCCGGGATTGCAGACGGCACACCTCCAAGTCACGCAAAAACTCACTTCGAGTTATACAATATATATATATATATATATATATATATATATATATATATATATATATATATATATATATATATATATATATATATATATATATATATATTTGTACGTATGTAGGAAGATACCAATAAAAAACTGTTTTCTACTGGCGGCAATACATCGCTGGCATGCAACTTTGTGTAGGGAATGGGACTAAAAGATTCAGAAGAGAGGGAAGAAAAGAATGATAAAAGGAGCATAATCTAGTATAATGCGTGCACGTGAGCTTAATAAAAGTGTTTACAGTAAGGAAGTCAGGTAAACTAAAATGTCCTTATGTGATTTCTTATATCATTAGAGCCTTCTCAGAAAGGCAATATCAAACCCACTATTCTCGCTATCCGAGCGGTTAATAAATAAAGAAGCTAATTGCTGCAGATAAGATGCTGAGAGTAAAACCCTTTTTGTTCTGACTCGGGAAGCATCCGTCTGTTTGTCGATATTATGTTAGAACGTGCGGCCTGGTCTAGTCCACAAATGATTTTCGTCCCAAACTTTTTTACCGTTTTGATAAGCATGTTCTTGACGTAAATCACCCTAATGCAAGAGTGGCACGTAATACTATTGCTATCACGTTGTAACGTGTTTTATTATTCTTTTTTCCCATAATTACAGAGATTTTAAATGACTTGCCAATAGATGTCGTCAGTTTTCAATCCTTGAATCATTTTTATCGTTTCTGGAAATTTATTAAGAGGCATTGTAATAAGAACTCCGGTATCTGTGCGCAAATAAAGGCAGGAACAATGTATCGCGCATGTACTCGCATATTTCTACACGTGCTTACCCATCTTCAGTTGTGTGTCAATTATGTTTCCGTTTGATGTTACCGTTCTAGCAAGTTTTTTTTTTTCTGTGAAGCACATAAGCACTGTTCGTGTATTGTGTTTATGCTGTTGTATCATTGTTCGGGCTGCTTTGTATTGGATATTTCCCTATTACTTTTCGTCTGCGCAATATTAAGTCTTTGTTCGCCTTGTATGCCCCCTTCTGTATAGGCCTAAAAAGGTCCACAGTACTGAATTAATAAAAAATGAGAAAAAGAAGAGAACAACAACAACACAGGTGCCTATCTTATCGTTCTCTTCAATTGTGCCTGTTTCATACCCCGCAAACTTTTTTGCACTTACAATCAATCGTTACCCAATAGCCCGAATGGTTGTTTTGCTGAAGACGTGACTGGTATTATTTTTTTGGTGAGGCTACCCATACCATAGACAAATGTAAATCCTAATTTAGGAGCAAGACTACGCAGTAGATCAGCACAGGATAATCGCGGTAGAATCTCAAAGATACTTTTGAGCATCTCCATTTATGTATCAATATACAAGTGAAAAGTGCATTCGTATGTCTGTACTGAAATCTTTTTACGGTGCATCGATTGTAACGCAATACTGTGCAAAACACCAATATTTCGTGAGTTTTTTTGTGCAAAATGACTAAAGGCTTTGAAAAATGAAAGGGAACACTTCTTTTCTAAGTCTATAGACTACTATTTTTTAGGGCTATCAGTTAAGCGAGTTCCCGAGTCTAGTGTTGAAGCCGAGCTGACGTTCTCAAACAGAGAGCAAGCTGAGAAGCTGTTGTGGTCTAAATGCTTCTAAAGGAACAACCGTCTCAGCCGAGTTTTTTTTTTCTGCACAATATTTGTAGGCTTTCTCCATAGTCACTCGAGTTGGTTAGGGCACCAGGCGATGTACTTCACTTGTACATTTTAATCCACTGCAACATTATTCACAATGATATGCTACACTTTCATAAATGTACTTTGTGGATCTCCAGCATTTCCAAAATGAAAAAGAAAGCTTTTTAATATATCTGTTCCTTCAACTATTCTGCTATACATTTTTCGTTTTTTGCTAGTGAATGCCCTAAATGTTGCTTTACATCAAGGACTAATGTATTCCAGAATCAGTTTTCAGGTATACAGCCCTTACATTTTGATGTTTATATTTCTTAATAGATTTGCCTTTTGCCAACCCTGCTTTGGAGCAAAGACTGTTTCATAATCGACGTTCATATCTGAGTCATTCTGGAGTCAGTATCGACATGTATCTCCCTACCCCTTTCTTTATTCACCTAGAGAAATTACTCATATATGACATACAAAAAGAACAACACTTCCTTATCTCGCCTTCCTTTCTTTCCCTCGCGACACAGCTTCTTCACTTTCCCGGCCCTTACGGAAGAACAAATTTTGTGCCTGAGGCCCTCGAGCTGGGGTGACAGAAACTTCGATGATAGACAACTAACGCCTTCAGAATGGAATCATAAAACAAGAATCCTTATTTTCTAGACTAAACCTACGCGCCCATGCGAAACTATTGTGCTCTTTTCCTATTCCGTGCCATCTAACACCAACGCATGAAACGTTTTCTAGAAAAACTTAAGTGCGGCATTTTCCTTCCCAGACAAGCCTAAAAAAAGAAACTTCCTAAGTCTTACCTTCTTCGCGTCAATGAGAATTTCACGAGCACTCAAGTAATAACAATAATAACATCAGGGGTTATGCGTCCCCAAACCACCATATGAATGTGGGGGACGCCGTCGTGAAAGGCTCCGGAAATTCCGACCATCTGATGTTCTTTAGCGTGCAATCACATCGCATAGCTCGCGCGCGTCTAGCATTTCTCCCTCTATTGAATCGCGACCGCCACGGCTGGTATCAAATCCATCACCTTTGGGTCAGCAGACGAGCACCACCGTAGCGTACCACGAGCACTCTATAAGAACATGTAATACTTATTAGGAGCAATTTTCCAGCTTCCCTAACTGCTTCACCACCATGGCGGACCCCACATCAAGCCTAACACAGCGCGATGGTCAATGCAAGTATTATTTTTTAACTACAAGTCAGCAGTTACCACACCTTCCAATAATTATGAATGATGGCACTACGATGCATATTGCATATATAGCTATGAACTTCTTGAGACTTGAAATGATGCTGAAAATGAGCATAGCGAAGGTGAATACGGTGAAAGCAAAAAGAAATTTTCGGCAGTGAACTCATCTATTCATTTATCGCTGTTTTAAAACTAAGTATATTTAGGAAGAGTAAAATTACAAGTAAATAGAGGCAGATGGGGGAATGGTTGTCGCTAATTATTTACTTTTTTTGCATTAGCTTGACAGCGTGTTTTTTTAAACTGCCATAAAGAGAACATCTTCGTGAATTTAGAAACACAGCTAGCTTCACCTATTTCATTTTTCAACAGCCTTATTCGCATTCGTGTAGGCCCGTGTGCTCATATTTCGGTGCACGCTGAGGAACCTCAGGTAATGAGAATTTTCGGAGCTGTCTAATACGGCGTCTCTTCTATTCGTATGGTGGCTTTGGGACATTAAACTCCAGATATATTATTATAATATTCGCAGTCGTTCGGAAAAGGCCGTGGTAATGCATATAATAATCTATGAGCAAGTCTGACACCCGAGAAAAATCAACACGCTGACGATACAAGATAAATTGAGGGATGAAATTCGCACTACCTGAAATATCTCGCTGAAGTTCATTAATGACCTGGCATATTGAAAACACCCTAGCCTTGTGCAGAAAGCAATACATGCCAAGCTGTATTACATATCCAAACATTTCGCGCGACAGTAATACCACTAAGGTTCACGAAAATATCCCCACATGCATGCTAAAACAGGCACATGGGGGAGACGCAAAAATTTCTGCTAATAAAACTTTATTTTGTGCCCCGACTTGCGTTTCACGTGCCAAATAAGAAAAGAGAAAAAGAAAAAAAAACATTCGTGGAGTCTTCCACAAGCTTGGTCGAGTGTTAGCCATTGCTCTGCTATAGAAAGGGAACTGGAGGTCGAATGTCGAACTTCATCTGATGCATCGAGTACACCATGTGGGAAGCTAGTCGCCACCCACTAAAAAGCTTTGTACCTGCTATTTGCTTTCAAATTGTATAAGAGTGCTCTTAGCGTAAGAACAGGCTGAAATTTCCGGTCACTGAAATGGGCGCAAGTGGTGTTTCTTTTTTTCAGGCCTCTTTCAGAACTCGTCGCACGAAGAAACAGCATCCGGCCTTCTCTCTATGAAATACTGCCGCTCTACGGGATGGCTTCGACCATCACGGTCATTGTTTTGCTCAGGAAAAAAACACAGAAAACAATATTTATCTATTTGCTTAAACATTGCTTAAGTATTGAAAAGGAGAAAGGGCAAGGGCATAAAAAATACAAATAAACCGTACAGTGGACCTTTCAAAATTTCTTCAGATAATACAAAAAAGTAGTTATTTTAAGAAAAATTAGGTAAACAGGAGCAACACGTACAGGTAACAGATTTTCCTGCTTGTAAAATGTTAGCTATTGTGTCGTAAAAAAGTTCACAGTCAGGGTTGGGTGCGGCACTTGAGGGAAGGTGGTGCCAATCTTCATTTGTACGGGAATGAACTACTGAAAAAAACACTTAGTTTGCCATGATGTGATTCCTACCTTATTACGATGATGAACACGGTTAGAGATGTACAGAGGCCAGATTTGAGGTTAATATTAAGGGGTTTATGGCGGAAAACTTCATGAAACAGCGCAAGATCGGCGATGTTTCGTCGGTGAGCCAACAGAATAAGTAATGTTATTTTTTATCGAGGTAATACTTGCAGTGTGGTTACAGTTAGAGGGCATAATACTAGCAGGATCGTGTTGTTGTAGTTCAAGGGAGGTGACAAATGAAACATGAGTGGTATGCCATATGGCAGATGCATACTCGTGTTTAGGGCGTATGATATAGTTATGGAGTTAGTTTTAAGGCACTTCAAGATATGGCTTTCCTGTTTTGCGAGGAAGCAGGATTACAAAAAAAGACGGCAGAATTCGGTGTGCCGATGCACAATAACATCTTTCGTTGACGGATGCCTGCGAGTGTCCCCCCGATTGTCTGTCATAAGAAAGTAATGAGTTTCAGATATACAAATGCAGCTTCAACTGACTTAACGACGCTAAGTTCGGCTAAACAGCAAAGCGGTTGGAATCTGTTCCTCCTCTCTCACCTGTCTTACATGTGCCCGAGCTAACGATGCCATCGGTGTGAGGCACTGCCTTGTGCTCCTTATGTAGCTGCAGACATTTCTGCAGTCGGGAAGTCATGCGCTCCGCTTCGTTTCACTGTACTCATGCCCGGTCATATCGTCAGGCGTGTTCCTTTTTGAGAGTGTCGTGCAGCTGCGGCAAGTTGTGTAGGACGGCCACGTTTATATTTTAGGAGCAGCTTTTCACCCATAAAAATGATTTTTGTGGATACAAGCATATTACATTCAAATTCAAGTATATTTTCATTTTCCCTAAGTCCACGCCACAGGAGAGCTAAGGTCATGGCCATCATTTCAAAATGACATTCATTTTGGTCGCGTGACAGCACGCAGGTAAAATGACATCAGGTCCGCGTAATGCCATTCGTTGTACATGACAATTTATCATCCGTGTGACGGGGTACAAGTACTGCCTCAAACTTCCATTTCTCCTTTATTGAAGAGCACTTCCCTCAGCCTGAATAAATACGCATGTCATAGTCTGTTGGATATCGTGGTGCATCGCATAGAGTATTGCATCCTGCATTTTTCATTTACTGCACTGAAATGTACCCATATCTAGTGGCCCATGTGGTCTACAGAACCAGAACGTCGTGTGTTACGGCACATAGCCGATTAATCACTGTAAGGTCCCGACATTACACTAATTCGTGAAAAGAAGACATCCAAATCTAAAAGAAATACTCATCAATCAGCTTACTTTCGGTGCTATACAAAATATTTACGAAAGTAATCCCGAACAGGATAAAAAAAACTACTTCAACCAACCTAAAGAATAAACTGGGTTTGAGAAAGGGTACTCTTCAATGAATCACAATTATTGTATAAAAGACAGCTGCTGAATGCAACCATTTGCTTTTCTTTGCCTTCATAGAAAACAAAAGAGCGTTCGACTCAGTAGAGAGACGTTAATGCAGCTTTAGAAGTACTAAAGTAACAAGGAGTACCTCAATCCCATGTCAATACCTTACACAAAAGCTTGTGTAGGGGCTAGTTGGATCATACTACAAATAAAGCAGCGCTGCAATGTTGAGGAAAGAAAATGTTGGACTACACAGCCAAAGTGCATCTAACAAATAGATTTATTCAAACAAAAAATAAAAAAGGGTGGGGTGGCACTGAAGGCAAACCTCACATGATCTTACAAAGGTGCTATCTCTGCAGTAAAAGACGTGCAATGAGCACACTCATTATCAACGTTTTCCCTGATTCATGCTTGTGTAAAGGACCGCACAAGTGTTCGGACAAACGCATATTTATTCAACTAAACATGCCATTTTGCTCCGCCACAGTGGTCTAGTGGCTAAGGTACTGTGCTCCTAACCTTCAGGTCGCGGGATCGAATCCCGGCTGCAGCAGCTGCATTCGGCAGGCTTCTTCGACATCATAGTGTAAGCTTCAATGATAGTTCATCTGAATATGTCTGCTGTTCGCCAAAGTAGTCCTTTCCTTAAACTTTACGTTACATTTGTATTTAAAGCACCGTAGAGAAAAACTCCCCTGTAATTGCAAGCCTACTACACAAATTCCTGTGTTTCTGAAGCCTCTGATGTAGGCACATGCCCACCTGCCCAATGTAAGATAGGCAGCTGTGGTGTACTGAATTTTCTTGACTTGCGGCCCATCTTACATTGGGCAGGTGGGATGGTGGTGAAAGTAAATTGGCAATGTGGCAAAATACAAGATACTGTTGAATGTCCGGGCAAAACAGATGAATTTGGGATAAAAAAGAATATATTTGAGTGTATACACGGAGATGTACAGTCTCCTTCACACCTAGGGTACATCTCAGGGTGCATATAATTGCAATGCGGCCAGCGCTACAGCAGCTGCGGCTGCAGCTCTCGCATGCATAGAGGCTTGAGGAGCGTGCTATTGAACTGCATCGTCTGGGACGGTAGTGCGTGCTGGCCAAATTGTCGGGCAACCTGTTGATTTCATCGCTGTAGTGAATACTAGGCCGATATTTTGTATTAAACGTTGTGCGAAGGCAACCCGTCAGCCTTTATTGGCGATAATATTGTTCTAGAAATAATTTGACGTGCATACACTGTTTTCTCTTTCAAAATGCCATGATACTGAGTGCGCTCATGCCTATTTTCGTTTCTTTCTGTGTGAAACGCGGTGCGCTTTGACAGGGAATACCATCAAAAACACCTGCCTTGCTTGGTATTTATTTTAAGCTTTAAAAAATCCGCAGCACTCCACAGTGACTGCAGTGCAGCTATGTGGGTTCCCAGAAAAAGAAATAATAAACGGGAAGAAGTTTAGGAATGCTATAGAGTAAGATAGCGAACTGAACGTCCTTCTTCTTGATGACATTTGAATGCTCAAACACGTTGGTGAGCTAATTGGTTCACATCCATGAATTTTGAGTATTGGTGAACAGACAAAGACGTAGAAAAGAACACGGACAGAGCACTACATTCACCTGGTCTTTTATTTTTAGACTAACCGATAAATATATACCGAGTGAGAGAGCGTTTCATTAATTGAGGCAGCACTCAATCGCCGGCGCTAAAATGTGCGCGTGAAGCATTTAACTCAACTTACTGCCCCGCCATGTCCCCTACGGCAGCGACGATGGTGCTCATATTGGATGGCAGTGAGGCGTCCTGTGATACGATGAGAAATATCTGCCCAGTTTCCGCAGCAACATTGACATTCTCCCGCTGCCTGACAACACAGTAAGTGGGCTCCGCCGTTACTGACCACGCGGTTCAACCGTTCAACACAGTACCCCTCAAGCGTTTGTGCACGTGCGAGCTGCTGCCGGCGGGCAACTGCCGGGGTGGCCGCATTGCGAGGCCACGCACAACGAGGTTTCCCTTAAGTGTGATACAGGCTTTACATATGAGACAACTAATCGCGGGAGAACTTGATTACGAAAAAAAAACAAATTCACCGGAAAATAACAATGCTAGAGCGCATTAGGCAAGCACGCTCCACTAATGTAAAAACATCTGCTACCCCCGCACTCCCCGCTATCATTAAAGGTAAAAGTATAAAACTACAGCTATAGACAAGAAAAAACTGGTGGAAAGACGGAAAGAGCTGGAGAACAAGGATGAAAGACTGCATATCAAAATAGGTGATCTAGAGCAGTATGAGAAACTGAACAACGTAGAGGTGAAAGGTTTTCCTGACGGCTGTAATGGAATTGCAGCTATCAAAGGGGTTGGTTTGAAAGTGCACGAAATCATTGACGACTCGGATATTATTAATTGCCACATGGTTGAAACATCGAACGGTAGGTAAAAAAAAACCACACTGCTCACTTTACGCACCTTCGAAACGTAACGCCATTCTGGCTCAGCCAAGAAAGGCACCGCACTACTCACCCCCTCGAGCGTGATGAACCATCTAGATTCGTGTTTGTAAATGAACACCTCCCGTGCGGGAACAGGCAATGACTGGATGCTGCTAATTATTGCGACAAAGTTGTTGGCTGGAAATATGTCTGGAGCAGCAATGACAAAATACTTGCGCGTCGAGGAGATGCTACACCGGTAATGCACATGGTATGAATGTCTGATGTAGCTAACATGTCTGCAGCAAGCCCCTTCACAGAAACTTAGACAGACAATTGAAGTGAATGCGTGAACTGTTTGTTATGGCATAAGTCTGCGCACTCTTTCCCGGCGATGCCTTCCCTGCACACTGACGTTTACTTGAATCTTGAGCTTTTGAAAACTCGGGTGAGATCTCAGTTCTTATCTTGCCACGCCACGCGGTGCTTTCATATCAATGCTCGCTCAATCTGCAAAAAAAGCAAGAACTTGTTTAGTTTGCAGTTTTGCTAAATTGATTCAGATATTCATTCGATGTAATAATGGTTACTGCAGCATGGTACAAAGACAATAACGTGTGCTAGTGGTGGTGTCTTTATTTCTTTCAGAAAACAAAAACAAAAACAGAGGGGACCAGTATAGAGACTGGTTACGCTATTTCAGAGGAGGTTGACCAATGTATCAGGTGTATTTTATTAACCGCCCATGTGAATGTTTGGGGTTAGGGGGGGGGAGGTGAGGTGTGTCGCTGCTTGTATTATCTATAATTGAATGCCATTTGATATTCGAATCTCATTTTTTGTATCAGCTAATTGCGAAGGACCGTATCTGCCAACAAACCGCTTTGTATTTACCATTTTATACAGTCTACCACATGACCTTGCATCAGATTTTATAAAATTCTTAGAGGGCTTACTACAGTACGCCACTGAAAATAGAACACTGTTTCTTGTGGCTGAGATTTCAACGTATATATCCAAGGTCAAAGTTCACTTCGACTTGACTTCAATAATACAGCGTCTTCCTATGAATACTCACACTTGATTATATGCGATTCGTAATACACAGCAGTCTGCCACACTGAAAGATATGAATCAATAAGCATTCATCAAAATGGGATCGGCACTACCAGTGCATAAATGTTAACAATCATGAAACGTTATGTGCTGGCATATTAAACGCGTCATGCTGATGATTGATTGATTGATATGTGGGATTTAACGTGATATGTGGTATTTAACTATTGATATGTGGGATTTAATGAGAGAATTCCATCACGTTATCTACGGGTCAGCAGCCGAGTGCCTTAGCCACGGGACCACCACGGCGGGGCAAAAAACGCGTCATGCGATTATATATATCACTCAACTGAACCAAGTACTGAGTAAAAGAAATTCATACGTCCTTTTAAAACGCTATCGTCTGAGCACTTCCCGAGACAAGGAGTTTCACGGCGCAGGAAGATTATAGAAAACCGTGGATAAGCCCGTCCTTGCTTCAAGGCATTAACGTAGTAGGTAAACTTTACAAACGTTTTGTTAAGACCAGAGACTTCTTAAGTTTAACGCGATATAAGACGTATAGCAATAAACTAAACAGGGACATCAGAATGGCAAAGACGCTATACTAGGCTGATATTTCCCACAGTATCATAAGTCGTAATGATGTCCTCTGGCAGCAGCTATGTACTCTTCGTAATCCTAAAGTTACTTATTAAATGCCTGATAAAATGAGTGTCGACGGGGCTGAAGTGTTGAGAACATCTCTGGGAGATTCTTTCAAAAGAAATTTCCTTGTTCAGTCGAAGTCTGGTGTCTCGAGGAGTTACAACTTGTTTCATCGCGTAACGACGGCAGTGCTTGTCTTTCTCCTGTCTATAACTTGGAAGTCATCTAAATGTTCCGTTGTCTACTACTTTCTTGGATGCAAACCATAGAGTTTCCTAATTATACACTAGAGGAAACTCTAGTGCTAGTGTCTATGGGAGCTGCGACGCACGGCGCTTCAGCGAGCATGAGAATGGTGGGTAGTACATGTCTAATATTCGTCCTTCTAGCTACGTGTGGGTTCGAGTAGCTTGGGGTTATTTTCCCATAAATGAAAAATAAGAAAATGATCAGCGGTTGCGGTTCACCACCTTATTCTTTTAGGATTATCATTTCAAATCAGGTCATGAAGTTCAAAACGGTTTTTTTTTCATCGAGACATTACCAAAACACAGAATAAACGAAGCCACAAGTGCGGTTCACCACCCGCAAATACGAAGACTAGGAAAATCTGTGTACTATCCATCATTTCCTTGGTGCTTGAACGATCGCAGCTTTTTGATGTGAATTGTGACGTTTCATTGAGTTGACTGCACCCTTTCTGACCCATGTTTCAAACCTGTGCCACATAACAACCACAACATTTACACCTCCAATGCAAATTGCAAAGGTCATTCCTGTGTCTAAAAATGAAGATAAGAAAAGCGTTGCTGATTATAAACACATATCTCCCGTTCCTGTTTTTTTGAAGGGCTTAGAAAAAGTCATTCTAACTCGCCGTTCCAGCGTCATTGAACTGCATAACTTGATAACGGCATTCAAGTATGCTTTCAGAAAAAACCGTTACACTCAAATGGCACTACTCACCCAAAAAGAATTCATTCTTAAATATTCCGAAGGAAGACAGCTAGTATTACTTCTTTTTGTTGACTTCAAGAAAACTTTTGACAGCCTTAACCATGAAATGCTTCTCGCCAAGCTTCAAAATTATGAGATAAGAGGGCATGCTCTTCAACTGAATAAATCGTATTTGTCTCATAGACGCCATTGTATTAGTGTTAATGATACGCCTCACAAACACTGCACCTTACGTCAGGTGTGCCACAGGTAAGTATCATAAGGCCAATTTTGTTTAATTTGTATGTTCGTAATATTGTCCACCATCACTTCAAGGCGTTTTTTGTTTCGTTATATACGCCGATGACAAGAGCGTTTTCTTTAGCGTTGAAGATGCAGACGAATCGCTAGGGACTGCTGTCGAAATGCTTCGTTTTCTCAAGCAATGATCGCGCTGAAATGCATTGTAAAATAATGTGACAAAACAAAAGCGATGATTGTTTGTCCCAAATGTTAAACTGTGATATGCTCTCACTCTCAAACCAATAGATTTGAAATCATAAATTGTGCCAGCATTCAAAACTCCTGGTGTTTGGTTTAATGAAAATTTGTTGTGGAATGTTCGTGTTCATACCGTATGCTTAGCTGCCTCATGCTTCATTGGTCTTTTATACCGTAATAATCATGTTATTCATGTCAAAATCGAACTGTTGCTTTTCAAATGTCTGTTTATGTCACATAATAAGTATTGTCAGCTTGCATGGGGCACTACAGTGTTAACAAATTTAGAAAAGATTTATATTCTACAAAAGAAACCTTTACGCCTCATTTACACTTTACCCTGAGATTATCCTTAAGCGCAGCTTTTCCAAACTACTGCTATACCCCAAAAAGTATTTAGTTTGTATGAATCATGCCTAGTTCTTGACAAAGAACATGAAATAAAACAAAATATATTGGTGCCTAAAAAAATGGCAGAACTACGCGAATGCGTTTCTATTTATCCTTTGAGGCTAATCGAAAAAAAATTATGTCAAGTCCTTTCGCACGAATTGCGGCACCCAAGTGTTAAGAAACACTTTAACCTCTGCTTCAAATGTTTTAGCACCAAATAGTGTTGAAAATATGTCTGCTGTAGGTATGAGCATCTAGTGTTTTTGTAATGAAGCCTATATCTCGACCTTCAACTCTCGAGTGGTCTTCATGAAGTAATCCGAGTGCTTATTTTATTTCAATTGCTAATCACCATATATGTGGGACGAATGTTTTTCATTTTGTTTCCACATTTAGTTTGTGTTTTTTATATTTTTTTCTCTGAGAAACCTAGTCAAGCTCTGTGAAGCTTTTTCTTTCCATACCCTCAACTCTATAATGTATTAGTAAACGAAATGAACTGAAGGAAATATATCTGTCCGCCTTTTAAAATAAGCGCTTATTTGAGTTTAAACGCATGCGTCGTGCCTTCCTTCTTGTTGTTCGTTTGTATCTTAATTTTGGGCTTCCCGCGAAGATGGCTTGATATCACGTTTAAGCTTGAGCCCGCTGCATCTCAGGCATTTTGTACCACCTGGCAATGCGTGATCACGCTACACAATCACTTATTACAACTCTCCCAATTCGCATGCGCGGTCCTAATTTGAGCACGTTGCTTGGGCTAGGGTGTACTTACACGAGGCAGTTACACATGTCTTGCTCGAATCTGTGCACTTGGTTCCAAGAAACAGGCTATTATGTATATACACTTCAAATAGCATTGATTTAGGCAAGTTATTTCACAGCATGGTCGCTAGAATAACAGCTCGAGTTACTCAGGCAAGGGGGGAAAGGATTCGCCAAATGGGGCCCCGCGCTATGTAATTTTAGGAGTGAGACGTCTGCTTCCACTATTTCTGTGCACTTTTACTTTCTTACGCAACCACACAACGTCACAGCACTATGCTCCCAAAGCAGACTTTGCCGAGCTACCTAAGCATGCACTTCTATTAGCTCGTAGAACAGCACAGCCTCTGGGGTGATCGAAGATCGATGGTTGATGCTCAGGAAGTTTTAATTTCAAATAAATACGGCCAAGCTCTCTGTAGGTAAAAGAACTCCATTTTGCGTTCCACTGAAGAAGGTACCCGCGAATCTCATCGTAATCTGAATTCGGGTCAACAAATCTAGGTGGCTCACGTCCTTCATAGTGTCGTGTTTGAGAACTTGCACAGTTTTCTGCTAACAAAATCCTGCCACCCCTGTTTCCATTTGCTTCCTTTTGTTACTTTCCCAGGTTCCTTAAAAGGCTTAGTTTAAGTTGACAGGAGGTGTTGCCTGGTGCACTCATTTAAAAAATGAAAGAAAGACAAGTCTCTGTCCGGGAGTTTTGGTTCACCTTTCCGGGTTTTCGCTAGGTTGATTTGTCTCTTTGGTAATAGGTTTTGAACGACTGGCCTGATGAGGCAGCATGGCCCTAGGCGCTTTAATTAAAAAGTGCAACTCATACTTTTTATTTCATTACCGAAGGCTAGGAATGACACGAAAACACCGGAGGCGTTTCTGCAAACCACTTTTTAGTTTGTTTTCCTCGTGATATTGGAGTTGTCTGGTGGCTCGACGAGTAACTAAAGATATAAAATCATGCAATACATCCAGCACCAACCATGATTAAAAGCTTAGCGCTCTTATGTCTGACAGAGTAACCGGGACTGAAATTTTCACAGTGGAATAACACAAGATATTCTCCAAATGCGTGTTCAGCGGCTACTCACAAGGCTCGGTCAATGCTCCTGGGCCTTCATATCGTTGTACACATACTTGTTAATACAGCAGTGTGCGCAGGGGCCGTCAAAATTCTCAGCCTAATAATGCGTGTAATGGTAGGCCAGCATTGCCTGGAAACTGTTTCTATACGCAGACAGACGAACCCAAAACAACAACAAAAAAAGCCTTGCTTGTGTAGCGTGTTGTATTTTATAAGTGATAGCGGAATCATTTTTGCTAGACCGGCTAAAGAATTCCGATACACCTCCGTCACATTCATGGTAAAGTTTCCGTTCATAGCAAAGTATTCGCCTTGGCTGCTGGAGGTCACGGTTTCGTATGCCGCTGCCACCGGTAACGCACCAGTTTCGGCAAAATGGGCGCGAATTCTCCCACGTTCTGGTATTTGGATTGTATTCAGTAGGGATGCTGCTTGAGAAAGAAGCCTCTGCCTGAAAGGCCTGCCGAAGGACTCGTAAGCACGAAACGTGAGAGAAACCTGAGTAGAGAGATCGAGTGGCTCTTTACCGGCCTGGCTTACGTCCGGTCCTCGTAGGAGCCCTTCAGTTCGTAACCAGCTTCTAAGACCATCCGTTTGCAATGAAGCATGGACTGCTAGGACAGTTGGTAACTCCTAAGCTCACTTAATCGACGTAGCGCGTTTTTAAACTTAGGACAAGGGAAGGGACAGAAGGGAGCGCTTACTTCCAACAAAACTTTATTTATTAGGTAAGCGCTCCCTTCTGTCCCTTCCCTTGTCCTATGTTTCAAAGCGCACTACGTCGATTAAGTATGTCTTACTAACATGCCCAACTTTATACTCTAGTCCTAAGCTTAGTTGATGGCGACATGAATGTGGCCCTGGATGGCATTGTCGTTAAAATGTTTCGTCATCTCGTGTGGGTAAATTCCTATGAATGTGTGGAGTCGCGCGTAAATGTGCTCAAGATGTTTAAAGACGTTAGTGCGGGTCATGCAGTTCACCATTGAGAATCGTAAGGACAAGAGAAATCAGTTTTTGGACATGAAGACGCTTTTCAAAGGGTGCCACAATTGTTTGTTGTAAGCTCCGAGAAGTGACATTTATATCCTTAATTTTCGTTCTAGGCGCTCTAAAGTAGAAAAAAATATTGTGGCGACATGTTTGAAGGCCAGGCTTAATATACCTTTCAACAAAAGATGGAGAAAAGCCTCCATCCTGTGCAGAAAGCATCCATCTAATGTCTCACGGTGCACGCGAGGTGCACCGTGACGCATTACAAGGACAATGAGAAAGAAATGTGCGGCCTGTGATGAAGAACTTGTGCGTAAGTGAAGCAGTCTCTACGTACCGTGTCAGGTGATCGAGAGCAGTCCCAATCAAACGATAACCTGCTGGTATGATGGGGAGAGGGCCGAGTAGGTTAATGCCAATGGTGGTGAAAGGTGTCTCGGGACACGGTATCTGTTGCAGTAGGCCAGCAGGAGACAAAGTTGGTCGCTTCCGCCATTGACACAGAGGGAAAGATGGTTTCGAGTCGTCCATTGGAGCTGTTGCCGCGGAGTGCCGCTCGGATGAGTGCAGGTTTAACGGATTGTCGACTTGTTCCTTTTCAGCATTGGCTGCCATTGCTCTTTCACTTCTTCGTCTGACTACGTATGGAATCGTGTAACGCTGTCTGCACATCTTTTCCGCCATGGGTTGTGGACCACCGCAAAATTCGCATCTCGGTTGACACCTGTGTTCTTTAATCACGTTTATTTGACCACGTCCCCTACACATGGTCTCTTCCGGGGTGGGGCACACCTCAACTCTGTGACCGAGCCGGCGACAAGTATAACATATATCGATCTTTTTCTTGTAGACCGAATACTTCACCAGGATCGGATCATACCTGATGAAATTTAGAACCTTGTAACCGTCGAAGGCGATGGTCACCGTGCCGGTATTCTTAATTCTTTTAGCGGTGAGCGCTAAGGGGTTTCTTGGGTTGACAATATTTCTCTCAAGCTCCGCCGGCCCCTTGGTGATGTCGATGTTTCTTATCACTCATTAGCACGTATCGCCTGGTGCAGCCTCATAGGCGTTGATCTCATAATTGCAACCACCCAGGTCTATTGATACTATTTTCACGTACCTTTCAGCATTTTCCCGCTCCGGTGTACTAGATACCATTATGTTCTGGCTGACATTCGGGCAGAGGATGTCTGACGCAGTCTGATCCAAGCCCAACCCTGCAGCTTCTATGATGGCTTTGCCTACCTTGGTGGAACCCATCTTGCTAATATTGATGCTGCCACGTTGTCGTAGGATAATCTTGAAGTGATTCTTAGGAATGCAGGGTATGCGGGACACCCTGGTGACTCTGTTCTTGACCTGATTGCCTCTCTCAAATGTTCTAGACACCGCGTCCGTGTTAGGCCTAGCTCCGGCTTAGTCCCCGCTAGCAGCGAATTTGGTCGACAGTCGCTTGGAAACTGCTGCTTGCCACCCGTACTCTTCTTTACACTCATCGGGAAATATGCTCTCCCCGTCCATCATTACTTGCATGTCAAACGCTTGGCCACTCGCCTCCGAGGAACGCCACTTGGCGCGCGTCCATGTGGCGTTTACCCGGCTCGGCTTAGGCCTACCTCAAGCACGGCGTCGTCGGCACAAAAACTCCCGTAAAATGACGAAAAGTTCACCCACCACAGAAAATTGATGTAACCTTGTTCTCCTCGATGTTACGCGTCGATCGATGTAATCCATTCAATGACGCACATTTATTAACTGACGGAAACAAATCTTGAGAGTGGGAGCCAATATTTTCCTTCCTGACTGTTCTACGCCTGCCATGTTTGCATGTGCCGTTTACCTTCATCATCTGTTCACGTCACGTGATACCAAACTTGGTATATTTTGAGCTACCGAAACAGCCGCCACCACGCTATGAACCTCGTATGTAGTCGTGTTCTTACATGACACGCGTGTCAGCATGATCATGTTTGCACGAGTCATATACTTGGTCATCCGTTGACGTCACGTAACACCAAATTTAGTATATGTGGAGCTAGGAAAACGGCCGCAATAACACCTTGAAGGGCCCAAAGTACTGCAATGTAGCGTTGACGGGCGCGCATGTTGGGCACAGCGACGCTACGTTAGCAAAATGCGAGCACTCTATAGTCTGGCGCTAGGCGCGACTGGTGCGACCAGCGTCCGTCGGCGCAACCCGACGGCAACCGGCGCGAAATGCGACATGCTGCTTTCCGCACCGATCCGTTACCCCGATAACATTGCGCCTCTCTCTTTTTGGAACGGAGTGATGTCGAACGCATTAAACGCGCATGCCTCAAAGCAACGCAGCGCGGCGCGCGCCTGCGAGCATGTGGCAGGACCGGAGCCTGGCATGGCAACGCCAGCGTGACGCGACGAAACAGATGCCGCTGCGCACGCGCGCCGCGTCACATCGAAGTGTATTGGCACCTTGAGTGCGGCAAGTAGTCATGTTCTCACATGACAAGCATCTCATGATTATCATATTTGCACCAGTCACATACTTTCTTCATCCATTGGCGTCACGTAATACCAAGTTTGGCATATGTGAAGCTAGCTAAACGTCCACGAGTGCATCATGAGTGTGGCATGTAGTCTTGTTGTTACTGACACGCATGTTGTGATTATCATGTTTGGATGTGTCAGTTACCTATGTCGTTCGTTCGCGTCACGTGATACCGAGTTTAATACATGTGAAGCTAGCGAAAGGGTCGTGAGCGCATCGTGAGCTTAGGATGTAGTTCTGTAGTCACATGGCATGCATCTCATGTTTATCGTGGTTTCACCTTTATTATACCTTCGTCATCCAGTGACGTCACGTAATACCAAATGTGGTATAAGTGAAGCTAGCAAAACGGCCGCCAGCGCATCATGAGCGTGGCATGTAGTCTTGTTGTTATATGACACGCATCTTATGATTATCATGTTCGCACCTGTCACATACTTTCGTCATCCATTCACGTACTGGAATACTAATTTTGGTATATCTTACGCTAGCGAAACAGCCGCAAGCGCATCATAAACGTGGCATGTAGACATGTTGTTACATGACACGCATGTCATTATTCTTATGTTAGGGTCTGTCGCTTGTGTTCGCCATGCAATCATGCCTTACCATACCAGCATAAAATGCGAATCATGACATTCATTACACACATATCATGATTTTCATATTATGGCTAGTCCAATATGTTCTCCATACTGTGACGTTATGCCATACCGAGTTTCGTATTGATACCCTTATCGAAATGGCCAGGAGAGCTAAAAGTCTTAGGCTGATAGATAGATAGATAGATAGATAGATAGATAGATAGATAGATAGATAGATAGATAGATAGATAGATAGATAGATAGATAGATAGATAGATAGATAGATAGATAGATAGATAGATACGCTCAAAGTCGCCGAAGTTCGCTAAGAAATGCTTCGCATTTAAAACCCGCAAAAATGCTTCGGAGGTTTCACGTAATCACTCCGGCCAGCCAGAGCGAAATTCCGGTAAAAACTGCTTCGGTGGCACCACGCAATTACTCCGGCGGACCTGAGTGGAATATCAGTGAGAAATGCTCCTGATGTGCCACGCAATTGCTCCGGTGAGCCGGAGTAAACACTTTGCTCCGGAGGGCCGGAGCAAAAATTACTCTGAATAGGGGGTTTGCTAGAAGATAAGCGTTTTACTCCGACCTCGGAGTATTTTTTTACAGTGTATCGTGGACCCAACGAATGCAAAGAAGGAATGCCAGGGTCCCAGCAGGAGTCAAACCAAAGCATTCTGTGTGGTAACAAAGCATTTCACCACAGAGCTACGCCAGGTTTCAAAACTACACTTTTCAAATAAACGCTAATCTTCATGAAAAGTCAATAGCGGTTGCAGTGCTGCCTACCCAAATTTATAAACATTACATATGTACTCCTTTTATACAGCCGCCACGCGGGATTGACGCATGTTGTGGCTAGTTGGAATGCGCTGAAGTTCATTTATGTAGCAGTGACCAGGGCCAGCATCTTCGCGAGCATCAGCGCTTCATATCAGCTCTGATGTTCCGGTTAGCATCGTTGCGCAAGTGCAAAAAACTGGCTATACAAACATCTGAAATTTTCAACATATGTCTGTGCGTGCAAAATTTGTACATATATTTAGCGTCATTTCTTGATGTGTCGCTCAATAAAAAATTCCAGCACGGTTACCTACTCTCCGCACGCTACCCAGAACGTCGATTCCCAGGCACGTGGAGTCTGCCAAATTTTAGTGCCTCTAAATCTGGCCTCTCCTAATAAACCAGTATAAATAGTGACGTGAGCCCGGCGCTGGATTTGGCGCCGTCGCAGCCGCTACGTGAAATAAACAGAAAACAAAACAGCACATATGTTATGGAGCAAAGACACCAACATCCAGTTATTCTTTTGACCACGAGTGCGTAGAAAAAGCGACATTAGATGCCAAATGATACGACAACACGCTCGTCACAAGATAGTGCATCGATGCCTTCGGCCACGGGATCCCGTGGTCTGCATACTTATGCTCACGCCTATACATTGCAACAGAAACAGATAGCACTCAAGTGCTACGCGCTTGCTCTATCGGTTACATCGACGCAAACGGCGACGCCGCTCAACACAGGAACGGGCTCCGTCTAGCTGCGCTCTGAAAACCTCAAATGTCTGGAGGTTGAGAAGCTCGCCTTCGTATCGGTGGTACAGGGGTTTGAAAACCGCCGCCTCATTGGGAGTTTTTTCAACAGCGAGCTGTCTTTAGCCCAGGTTTTCGTGTCCACCCCGCCACGGTGGTCTGGTGGCAAAGGTACTCGGCTGCTGACGCGCAGGTTGCGGGATCGATTCCCGGATATGGGGCTGCAATTCCCGGATATGAGGCAGAAATGTTGTAGGCCCGTGTGCTCAGATTTGGGTGCACGTTAAAGAACCCCATGTGGTCAAAATTTCCGAAGCCCTCCACTACGGCGTCCCTCATATTCACATGGTGGTTTTGGGACGTTAAACCCCACATATCAATCAATCAATCAAGGTTTTCCTGTCTGGCGTTGTCGTTCGCTGATCATGTATAGCCTCGTACTTCTGCGAAAGTGAGATTCGTAGGAAGGGAGGGCTGCGCGCACAGCGAGAAGCAAGGTCAGAGGATGTCGCGGGGTGGACCTTCTAGAACCGCGCCAATTAGAATGGTGTAACGACGAGGTGCAGTGTAGTGTGAGATAGCGTATCACTGTCAGTGTTCACAAGTTTGCCGTCTCATGATGTCGAACACATATTGTACCGATGATGAAGGCGCCTGACGTAGCGTCAGCAAGAGTTTACGCCAGGACGCGCATTTCAAGAGCGGTCTCAGCTTTACGCCAATGAACAAAAGACTTGAAATATGTAGGAGTACGATTTAACCTGATAAGTAGCGGGCCTAAGCTTCACTGTTTCAACAATCATGGTTCGCGAAGTGGAGCTCACTGAATTTTTTTTTACTTCGTCGAGATTTTCCTCTTGATATCTTTCTGTCTATGCTTCTCGTTTTAATTCTGCACTCTCCACCTGACCTTGCCACTTGTCTTTAGCTTTGTGCTAACCTCCTTGACGTACATCGGACAAACCGGCGCACGTGTTCTGGGAGTGAATATGACGAAGAGGAGGAATAAAGCATGCACCGGTTCTCGAGGCTGATAACGCTGGGTGACGAAATTTTTCGTCAATTTAGAACACATTTGCTGTTAAAAAAAAGAGAAATACAGTTTGACCCAACAGTTTCGACATTTGGCCTCGAATTAGCTTTTATAAACGTGAAAAAAATTTCTTCGGAACAAACCACCTAATCTTGCCCTGGACGTTGCAATATGCACCATCGTTAGATACTTTACTCCCGATAACGCTTCATACAATCGTCTCCCTTAGAGGCAATGACGCTCGAGCAAGTCCAATAATGTGTTTCCATTAGTGCACACTGGTCGTATGTCGCCCCTTTTAGAGGCGAAACTTTCCTTTCAGACGCTCTTAGGAAGATTCTCTAACCTGCAAATGGAATGAGTTCTGTCGGTTAAGAAAAAATGTTTTCGTCGGTAAAAATATAAAAAGTTGTATTTCCTGCACCGTCTGACTGGCGCTCAATTTTGTCTCACGTTTCAGGTTCGAGGGAAAAAATTAACATTTATGGATGAAAAAAAAAACTCCTCTGTGAGGAGACTTGGCTTACGATCAGTATATATAGTTACAGCTTGGAAAAGCATTGGACCCTGACCCTTCATCTTTTTTTGACGCTCTTCCCCTTCCACACTGCAGAGGTGCTCGCACTAGTACTCATCGTGAAGTTGTGTGATGAAAATTTTCGCCTATGTAAAGAAGAAAATAGAAAAACTCTCGTCTTTCAAGTTTATTATGCTTTGTTGACTTTACGGCTGTCCTTGGCAATTCAATGTTCCTAGGAAAGCAATAATATCCTTGATTTTTTCAACTATGACCTGTCAGAATTTTCTTTAAAAAAACAGAACCCCTATCTGGAGAACTGCTGCTAATACACCAACGTCAGCATCTTTTCGGCGTCCTACCGGGTACTATGAAGAATCTTTAGGAATAAAGTATCAAAGGCGTCACTAAAAGCTCGACTTTTATGTGTTTCAATAAAAACGGTAAGTGAAGAGAAGGAAGTACAGATGATGTTATATTTACTGTGTTAGCGTTGTCGTAGAAATTATGATAAAAAGGAGAAGGTGCACGAAAACGTAACTTGCCGCCGGCTTGCACCGCATCTACAACCTTCTGATAAGGTGCCAGTTGCTCTTTCCAATTGACCTGCAGTGGCGGACGTCCTCCTGTCCCTTTCATAGGGTACTTATGTGCATGTGAATCTCGGAGTGTTAACCAACACCGCTCTTAGCCATGACGGCGAGTGTGGAACGCTTTTTCTTTTCCCAGCTAATGTCATTTAGCATGTCATCTTACTACAATATGTCAGCTGACCAGTGAACCGTCGTATACTACCTGAAGGCAACATGTGCGCGAGAACAAGATCCTCGCCATGAACGATAGAACAAAAATTTGCATTTCGATAATTTTTTGGGCAATATAAAATAAGATAAAGCATATTCCTTTAAAACTTTCGACTGATAATCAGACGTGAAATTCACGCAACCGCCAAGCTGGGTTTGGTGGGAAATCGAGTGTTTCTGACACACCCAAGTGAGGTGTGGCAGTTTGGGCTAGTTGGTATGACATGACGATAGTTATAGTGCGAGAACACAACGACGACAAAGAGACAAGAGCGCTCCCATCCTCCTTGTCACAGAGGACAGGTGCACTCTTGTCTCTTTGTTGTCGTTCTGTTCTCGCGCTTTAACTATCGATGCAAGTGAGGGCTGTGTTTCACTTATCTTAATTGTGTGCCATTAATACACACCAAGATATCATCCAGTAAAGAGAATGTCTTTTTGTCCCACAACAATAGCTGTCATCCGGCTCGCCTGCACTTCATTTCTTGAGAACTCGGTGCTGGCCACATTACTATCATGAATGCGACGCCATGCTGACAACCGGCATCTAGTTAGTTACTTGAAAGTGTGAGGCGCAGGACTATAATGCAAGGAAAGGAACGCAAGGCCGATGACGATTATTGTTGTAGGACAAAAAAATACACTCTTTTCACTAGACGATTTCTGAAAATCTAAGTGCATCGACCTCCTTATTGCAGTGAAAATTTTCAGTGCTTTCGTATTAGGCTGGTCAACTTGGTGTTTTGCATCTTTAAAAGCAAACCGAACAATGTTATGGTAGACGCATACGCATGAAAATGGTAGGGATAGTGCCTACGACGTTTCATCGTTTTTCACGTCCTGATTAGAGGCCGGATTTTTAGGCACGAAAAAGGAGTTTAGTAGGCGCCAAAGTCAGGCAGGTAAAACAATGTTCTAGGCCCTCAAAATCATACCTATAGGCACAATAAATTTCCACATAAATTGAAATATTTCATGAAAACGACGTCGGTGATTTGTATCTACGGCAAGAAGAAAAAAATAATGTTCAAGCTAGCAGAAAGGTACCAACGATTGAACTTCGGCATGCATTTCCCACGTGATTCGCAATGTGGTCTTTTGTTTTATTGTCTAGCAGTGCACGTCCTGTGTCCACAATTCAAGTGACACTCTCCTGTGTCTCTTTCGTTTCGTTGTAACTGGGAAGGGCAGCACAGGAGCAAATAACCAGACCACTGATAGCCCAGAAGAGAGGGATGCTAGGTTAAATCGCGTAGGACCAATTTCTGCCCTATCTGTGAACACCTTAGAGGGCTCCTCACTAGGTTTGAGCATTTCGAGCTGACAAGCGTAATGGTGCACTGGACACTCCGGATCATTTCTAATAAAATTAGCAAAATTACATGTCACAGAAAGAATGACAGCATATCTACAGAGTGAATGATGGAGAGTGGGGCGAAGCATCCGTCCGTTCTTTCGTTCTTGCTTCCGTCCGTCCATGCGTCCGTCTGTGTGGCCGTCCGTGCGTTCAATCGCCCGTCCGTGCGTGCGTCTGTTCGTGCGTCCGCACGTCCATCTGTGCATCCATCCCTGCGTTCGTCCATGCAGCTGCCCCTGATTCCGTCCATGCGTCCATCCATCGGTGCAGTCATCCCTGAGTCCGTTCATGCATCTCTCTGTGTGTTCGTTCGTCCATCTAGTCAACACTCCAAGTACCACCATCTCGCATCTTTTCATCATATATTCCCGATATAGAAGCACCGCCATCCAGCGGACATTCCCAGGACTAAACGAGAGGTGGCAAACGCACACATTCTTACGGCTGCGCTTCGTGCCTATTTCCCACCTTTAACCACCTCGACTTCATGGTATATACTAGTTCACTGTATTCATGGCACTGTGGCACAACGCTCAGTAAACCTTTCTAAAATGAAGGAGGTTACGCCCGGCAAGTATAACGCAGCAACCCAATCTTGTCAGATGTTTTTCATCGTACATGCCAATGGCTGCTAATGGGGAATGAGAGACAGGAGAATACAGCTTTTACTTTCTTACGACTTGCGCTTCGTACCTACTTCCCACGTTTAACCACCCTGAGTTCATGGCATATACTACTTCATTGTATTCATGGCACTGCGGCTCAACGCTCGCTAAACCTTTCTAAAACCAAGGAGGTTACGCCCGGCGAGTATAACTTAGCAACCCTTTCTTGTCAGATAATGCTCAATGTACATGCCAATGACTGCTAATGGGGAATGAGAGTCAGGAGAATTCGGCTTTCAGTTAACGCGCACACTACGAATTTTTTAACGTTCAACAACGCACAGGAGAAATCTCCCACTAGCACCACCTTGCAGGTCAAAACGTAAGACTGGTTACACACTATGACTACGACTACGACTAGGAGGGATGCACAGGTGCCGCTATAAGAAGCTTCGTCTTTAAAACGCTCAATTGCTAATAAATGCCACTTGCCCTCCTCGCGAACGTGCGCCCCAAGATCTAGGAAGTGACGTACAGCAAGGAATGGTCCTGTGCTTACATCGCTCATTTACGTTGACATTCGTGGGCGAACGTGGCATACCATACGATCTTCATCAAAACTTCGTTAGATGCCAGCTATATCTAGAAAAAAAGAAGAAAAATGTACCGTTGCCTGATTATATCCTGCATTTTACACTGTACCTCATTTAGAGCGTTGCACGTGACGTTACTCTACTTGGTATGGGAAATTTGTGTGTTCTGTTGTGTAGCATCAATGAGGAGTATTTTGGTTCGCGCTAAGGGCTTCATATTACTTTCAAAGAAAAGCAGAGAGAGAGAACAAAACGTTCATTTAAAAAACAGTGTTTCGAGCGAGGCCCGGTGTCACACTAAGGTGGGAGGTCTCCCTAGTCCAAGAACCCTCTGGCTTCGACTGCAGGACAAAGGGAAAAGAAAGACAGCGCTCTTTGTCTATGTCTTTCTTTTTCCTGTCTGTATGTCTGTGTCTTTCTATTCTCTCTGTCTTTGCACTGTCCTTTCAAAATCAGGTGTGCTCGGCGGCTGTGCCAAGAGACAGTCGCCTAAACTGCTACTTTAGAACACGCAGGTCTTTGCTATCGCAGTGATCTGCGCAGCTCTACCTGCAACCACGGCCGTCTCGCACGCACCCCCAACTTGTGTGAAACCATCCTTGGTCGCATCTCAGATGCTCTTCCATGTGATAAGCTAACCACCCCTGCGCTTCTGCCAGCGCCACCTGTCACGGGTTTTGCAACCGTTGCCACCTGGAACAAGCCTACGTCAGCAACATCAATTGCCATGTCGACTATAAAAGAACAACACCCTGGTGCTCCCACCTGTGGGCTCGGCGGCTGTGCCACGAGACAGCCTCCTAAACTGCTACTTTTCAACATGCAGGTCTTTGCCGTCGCAGTGATCTGCGCAGCACTTCCCGCTACCACGGCCATCTCGAACGCACCCCCAACTTGTGTGCAACCATCCTTTGGTCGAATCTCGGATGCTCTTCCATGTGATAAGCTAACCACCCCTGCACATTTGCCAGCGCCACCTCACAGGGATTTTGCAACCGTTTCCATCTGGGTCAAGCCTACGTCAGCAACATCAACTGCCATGTCGACTATAAAAGAACAACATCCTGGCGCGCCCACCTGTGGGCTCGGCGGTTGTGCCACGAGACAGTGGTCTAAACTGCTGCTTTTCAACATGCAGGTTAGTCTGCCGTTGAGTTTTTACGCTAAGAAATTGAGCGACTTGTTTTGGGTGCTGCTGCCGAGCCCTTAGTGTCTATTATCGATTATTGAGGAGTGTATCGATGTCTCGCGTACGTTGCTCTTACTGTCGGGCGACATTGAAACTAACCCCAGCCCGGAATCTAACGCTATATTAGCTGAATTGAAAAAAACTGTCAGCAGGGAAATCGCAGCTAATAGCTGAACTGAAGGGACTAAAAAGTAAACTTGCCGAAACTAACAGTACAATAGCTGAGCTTAGCAGAAGAATGAATACCGTTGAGAGCCACTGTCAACACATTGAACCACTGCAACAACAGGTCGCAACCATCACATCTACTGCCACCGAGACAACCCGAATAATCTCAGACATAGAATCGCGGATCGATGACGCAGAAAATCAAGCCTGCCGAAACAATCGAATCTTCTTCGGTATTCCCGACCCAGGTGCCTCAGAATCTGCCCCACAGATAGAAGAAAAACTTATGTGCTTTAGCTCAGTTCACCTAAGCTTACCCGTGGTTCCCGGAGATATTAAGCGTGCGCATAAACTTGGCCGCCACTCTACTTACCATAACCACCCCATAATTGCGAAATTCGCTCGCTACAAAACCAAAAAAAAATCCTGTCTAACGGACGCCTGCTAAAAGGCAGTAACTACAGAATTGCTCAAGACTACTCCCGCGCCGTACAAAATGCCAGGAAACACCTGACATTTTGGAAAAAGCTGTCGCCTTTTTTCTACGTTATAAAACTCTGTTTATAGGATCCTCGAAGTACATGTACGACGACGCTGAGAAATGTGTTAAAGAAATCTGATAGCAATTGCTACATCACCGCCAGCATTCTCAGCGCTCGATAGCGATGTGCTCAAGCACTACTATTTCAGCAATTTTTACTAATATACGGAGTTTTCTTCCTGAACGCGACATCGTATCTAATATTGTTCTCTCATCTGGATGTAGTTTGTTATTCCTTACTGAAACATGGCTTACTGCTGATGTATCCGACATTGAGGTCATGGATGACCTACCCGACTTTCATGTTTTCCGCATATATCGCCAGAACTCTGGAGGCGGTGATGTGCTCATTGCCGGCAGTAATACCTTGCCCTGCACCATTGTCCATACGCTCAGTGACCTTGAAATAGTATGGCTACTCTTTCGCTCCCTTCGTCACACCATCTTACTTTGTGTATGCTACCGTCCACCACGAACAGATACAGGCTTTACTGAGAAACTTAGCTGCATCCTGGACAGACTCACGACAAAATATACTAACGCTCAGGTATCGTTCTTCGGGGATTTTAACTTCCCTCACACAAAGTGGGCTGGAAATCTGCCTTCATCACTGAGCAAAAATGATAACGAATTCCTCGATCTTTGCGTTAACTTCAATTTAAGTCAGCTTGTGTTGCAAACAACACGAGTTACGCAGGATTCGGTCAGCGTTTTAGATATGATACTAACCAATAGCCCAAATAGCCTCTCCTCGATGTCTTACCTCCGTGAAAAGGCGACCATAAAATAATCCACGCAGTCTTCAGCTTTACCTTGCCAAGACAAGAATCATGGAATACAACAACACGCTTATATGTTGAAGGTAGCTACGATGCCATAAACAACGAGCTTATCGCTTATTACCCGACTTTTTGCGCCGACTTTCATTGCCACACATTACAATATAAGTGGTTGATTATCCAACAAAAGTTTACTGAGCTTGCCACTAACCATATTTCAGTTATATCGGTACAAGCCAACCACAACAAACCTTGGTTCACCACGAAATTAAAATCTCTAGAAAATAAGAAAAAAAACGCCTTTTCCGCTTGGCAAGGAAGAAAAATTGTGCTGCGACCTGGGAAAATTATTACGTAGCTGAGAAAGTTTACTTATCAGCTATGCATTGTGGCAAGCACTCCTTCTTTCGATACCTTGCCTTGTGTACTGGAAAGCAACCCTAAAATATTCTGGCAAATTCTGAATCCCAAGCCACCTTCTGCTGTTAACATTACCGACCACATTGACATTACGATTCCTGAACAAAAATGGGCTGATGTATTTATTCTTGCTTTTTCATCTGCATTCACCACTGAACCTGCTGCACTTCTACCTTTGCCCCCACCCCCTGTCCAGTATGTTATGTCAGCAATCGACTTCAGCGAGGAATGAATAATGAGCATAACTGGAAAGCTTAAGCTTTCATTGGCATCTGGGGCAGATGATATCAACCCGAAAGTGTTTAAAACACCAAGAACATATGCGCAGGCTATCTCAGAAAAGTCTTCTCGCAGTCTCTTCCTTCCGGCAGCATCCCTCTCGCCTGGATAGAAGCACAGATCGTTCCAATCTATAAATCAGGCATCAAAACATTTCCTCTTAACTACCGACCAATTTCCCTGACCACTGTACCCTGCAAAATAATGGAGCACGTCATCTGCACGCATATCATGCACTTTGTTGACACCAACTTTTTTTCGCATAACTCAACATGGATTCCGCAGGGTCCTCTCATGTGAAACGCAACTTGCCATGTTCATCCATGACTTGCATATCAACTTCGATACTAACAAACAGGTCTGTGCCATTTTTCTTGATTATGCAAAAGCATTTAAAAGTTACCCCACCAACGGCGACTACTTAAACTATCACAGTTGAATATGCATCCCGCCATTTTCCATTGGATTGATGAATTTCTTACTAGCCGATCGCAGTCAGTAGATGTCTATATTTCTATTTCTAGCCCCCTCCCTGTAACATCTGGCGCCCCGCAAGGTAGCGTCTTGGGTTCACTGCTATTTCTTATTTATAATAATGACCTCCCTCGAAATGTTGCCTCTCAAATTCGAATATTCGCTGACGATTGTGTCATCTACCGTACAATCTCTAACAAAGCCGATCCCTCTCTTTTACAAGACGACCTTAACAATACTCAAGATTGGTGCAACGAATGGTTGATGACGCTGAACCCCAACAAATGCAAGGTTATAAGTTTCACTCGCCGCCTACAGTCATTATACTCACCTTACACTATTGCTAACACTTCTTTAGAAAGAGTAGGTACATTTAAGTACCTCGGTATTACCCTTTGACACAACTTAAATTGGTCCCCTCATATAGCGCGCGTTACGACCTCGGCCAATTAAACCCTTGGATTCCTAAAACGCCATCTCCGTCAGGCACCACGTCATGTAAACTTCTAGGATATAAGTCACTCGTACTCCCGAAGCTAGAATTCACTTCTCCTATCCGGTCACCTCATCAAACAGACCTTATCAAAGCTCTGGAAGCGATTCAAAACCACGCAGTAAGGTTCATTCATTCATAATATTCTAAAGGCCTATTCGGATAGGGTATTTCGAGTGCTCTAGAGCGCTCTGAAAAGCAGCCGCGCCTTCGGTTGGTGAAATTCGAGCGTTCGGACTGCCTTCGGTTTGTTTTTTTGGAGCATCAAACTCTGACTCAGAGCACTCCCGACCGCTCTGACTTCGAAGTGAGAGCGTGACGCGATCTGGCCGAGAGGACGGATCACGTGACACAAGCTCTTGGTTGCCGGCAGGTGACCGCGCGAGCGCACATTCTGGAAGGGGCCATCGCCGGTGTTGTTCGTGGCGTGTATTTGCGTGGCGATTTCGCGTCTACGAAGCCGTAAGGTCACCATGTCAAAAAGAAGGCGGCTAATGAAGGCAGAGGAAACGTCAATGCTGTTGTTACAGCAGCTCGCAGACGAATGCCTTGACGCTAGCAGTTCGGACGACGACGACGACGATCGCCAGATTTATGCTAGCAAGTTCGCCGAGTTGTTCGCCAAGCCTATTGTTGTTCCAAAAGTCCAAGTATACGTTCGGAACGTTGTCAGCAATTATTCCGATAAACAGGTAAAGTCGGGCCGCATGGCAAACAAGACAGCGCGTAATGTTATCTCCATTTACAGTTTCGCACCAACTTCCGCCCAGCTCGTTCAGCGTGTTACGAGCTCATCAAACAGTTTGAGGCATCGGAATTTTACCCGTCAGACAGAAACCATGGCGGTGTGCCCGTCGAACGCCCGAGAAGCACATTCTTTCATTTCTCCGGCGAGCAAGTTACATTTTCTGTCAGCTACACGCCACACGCGTTGCTTCATTGTTCAGTGTACGACATGCAGTGTAGCTCAACTGTCAACATAGATGCCATGCTTCTGTCAAATTTTCCTTCTCTATTACGATCAGATGTGTCAAAATGCGCCGTGAAAAAAGTTCCTAATTATCCCTTGAGTTAATAACGGAGGGTTTTTTTCAAGGAGTCATGCTGCTTAGTGCTTCCACCATCGTTTTGAAAAAGTGCATTACAGGAACAGCGTTTTTTGTTGTGCTTCCAGAAATGCTAAGAAAAGGTGTTCACAACCTTGAGGCCGTACGTGTACAGCCTCAACAAAAATGACCGTAAGCACGTCGTCCACCCTCCACCTTTTATTTTGCGGAAAACATGGAATTCCATAGTGCATTATAGTCTTTCCTGTGGATGTTGATTAGCAAGGAGAATAACATACATTTCGAGCCTGAGGCCAAGTACGCTTTCGACGTGTGCACGACCTTATTAACGTTGTGGTTTCTGTAATGTTGGTTCACATTAAGGGGTTACGCAAACACGTGCTGTTTCATTTCATCTTGGCGCACAATATGGCACAAATGAATACTCGTCATATTACCAAGCGACAAATATACAAATATAGTAATAAATGGCCAATTTGAGGCCCATGCAGAGCACTCACAAACATTACGTGTGCAATGATGTAGTGACTTCCGCATGAAGCTTTAATTAGTGTCATTTAGATGTCACATTATTGGATTCAAGTCTGGGTTTACACGCAACATTATGCATTTGTATGTATTTTGTTGCATCTTCTTGTTACGACGCAAATAAATTCATAACCTGTACAATATTTATAGGTATGCTGTCAACAAGGCCTCAATGAGAGAGGTTGCGGTGCTCTTTGACATGGCCGAGTCCACTCAGTTCACTGTGACTGATAGAGTTCTTGGCTTTCTGTGCAAGATTGCTCCAGATATCATACACTTTGGACTAGACAAAGATGCAATGGCCAGGCATTTCGAGAAAGTGAGTTTGTATATTGCCTTACATTATTTTTAGGCACAGTCATACATATTGTCGAGGAATAATAAAACAAGCATGAAGAAGCAGTCCTTTTGAACTTCGACATTTTGTTTATGTCACTGAGATCAATATTATAGAATGTGCTGCATGCTTATTCTTGGAAAATCATGTATACACAAAATGGAATCATGGCTTGGCTGATCACGCCTAATAATTTTCACTTATTAGACTGAATGCTGCAAACTGGAGTGTACTTGCGCATTTTTCTAGCCTTTGCGTATACAGTTAATTCCGACTTAAGAATTGCTTACTCTCTTTTCAGCTAGCTGGATTCCCATGTGTTATAGGATGCATCGACGGGACCTACATTCCGATGCGCTGCCCGGCGAATAAAGTTAGGTCTACATATATAAACAGACACGACGAGGTGTCGATGACAATGCAGGGAATCTGCGATAGCAAAGGCAGATTTCAAAACGTTTTTACTGAACCACCAAGCAAGGTACACGACTCCCGTGTGCTGAGCTTATCAAGTATACAACAAGACTTGCCCGCACTTTGCCAGGTGAACAAGTATCACATCCTTGGAGAAGGTGCATAAGCTATTAGGGAGCACCTGCTTACGCGATTTAAAAATTACGGCAACATGACACAAGATAAAAGCAGGTTCAATTATCGGCTTTCATTTACAAGGGTGGTGATAGAAAATGCTTTTGCTTTATTGAAGCAGAGGTTTCGCCAACTTCGGTACATTGAGTTTACTAAAGTAGACAAGATCACACAGTTTATAATAGCATGCTGTGTGCTCCACAACATATTTCTGGACAGTGCTGACACTGGTGTGGAGGACCTATTGACTGAAGAGGAGAGAGAAGAAATAAGACAAGATGCACTACTACAGATCAGAGAGGAGAGGCCAACCTTGCTTGAATATTGGGCCTAGAGTGTTAATAAAAGCCTAGTTTCTCGTTTTCCTCAAGAATGCTCGTGTTTACATTGGAAAAAATAAATGCTTAGTTATAGCACAAGTGATATTCAGATTTTGTATACTAGCAAGAAACACTAAAGTTTAAATGGCCCTGCAAGTTTTTTTTTTTCAGGTCACTGCAGCGTTATTGTAAGCAAAAGAAAGGTGTACATGCAAGACTGCAGTAAAGGCCAAAGAAATAGAGGGTCGGACTACCGCGGATATTTCTGCAAACTTTCAGATTTTGTGTAATAAGAAAAACCAGTGGATTGAATGGCCACAAAAGGATATTTTTGATGGCACTGCAGCATTAAAATAAGTACACGAGCAAGGCGGTCATAAACACTGAAGTCAAGGCCCGCCTGATTGAAGACTGTCTATCACAATGACAACTGGAAAAAAAAACGTAGCAGCGAGGGTTATGCTTACTCGTGCAAGGAGTACTCAAGCTATCTGCATTGCCTGCGTCCACAGGCGAAACCGGGCTTGGCTCGTTACCTACGAAAAACAATAAATTTCATTAATACGGCTTTTATAGCTGTTACAAGCGGTTATATGCAAAAGCGTATATTGCTGCGCAGGACGCATTCAGCTGTGCATATGCAGGCAATTGAAATGGCAGGTTGATCAACCGCGTAAATGACGAAGTTGAATTCCAACTTGAGCGATTTAAACAATGCAGCAGCAGTAAAGTCTGTCTACAGTACTCATGACTGGTATGCGCTTATTCCTCGAGATAATCATGTCATGTCGTGACGAATCTATTCTCTAAAGGCAATGTCGGCTCTCATCTACGCGGCTGAGTCTAAATTGTCGGGATTCAAATTGTGGAATGAATTACCACCGTAGCTTAAAACAGCAAGTTAAAGGAGTGTTAAAAAAACAGAGCACGCGTTTTGTCTCAATTTGACGTTAAGAAAGCATGCACGTGGTTAAATACGTCGGCGCCGGTACAGGTGTTAACTCCACAACTTCATGAACAACGCGCGAAGGGGCTGCATTACAGCTCGAGTCACTCGCAAAAAATAAGTTCATTCGCAAGTTGTTTTTACTTAACGTACCGTCATACATTGTCAGCATGAGGCATTGTGCTGGTCTCAGACGGCTGTCACTGCGTCCAGACATGTCAGAGATCGCCACTCAACTGACCGGTGCCATTTGTCGATGCAGCGCAGAAATGGTTACCCGGTGGCTTCCCGCGCTCACAGCATGGTGGCGCTACAGGCATGCTGCTCCGACATCGCCGATGTATTCGGTTGGTACGCTGCCTCTCGCGCTTGGATTGCGAGTGGCCTCTGCATCTGGCGACTCTGAGCCAGAGGACCAGAGCGGCCAACCGAATACGCCATTATTATACAAGCGTATCACAATTAAAAATTCAGTCTGGCCTAAACACGCTATCGTCCTGGCACTGCATCGATTCATTATTCCTTTTTCACAAGTTTTTCTACAGCTCACTTCATCATGCCCCATATATTCTGACCCCGCACAGCGCACGTCTTTGCGCACAGGGCACCATTTACAAGTTACTCGCCCCCACAGCCACCCTGCGACTTTTTCTTAATCTTTATTTTGTGGATCAACAGCTGACTGTAACGGCCTGCCCCGCGATATCGTCGAAACCATCTGCGTATCCTCATTATCAAAAAAAATAAAACTTGTTATATCTCAATAAGTGTATTGTAGCCACTATTCTGTACGTGCATCGTAGCCTTTATCTTGAAAATGTATTTAACCACTGTTTTGTATGTAGCCCCGATTATGTTAACCCCCCTCCTTAGGTAATAGCTCTCTGTGAAGTCCTAAAGAACATAAATTGAAGTGAAGTATAAAGAATGAACGCTGAGAAAAATAACAAAACATACAAACAGAATCTCAGCTTGTTAATAGCTTTATTTTTTGAATGACCTCGAGATGGTATTAATTATTTGCTTACCGTTTCGCATCTGCCTCGGTGGACCAATTGCTGTAGGGTGCTCCGCTGCTGACCCGGCTGCCGTGGGTTCGATTGTGGCCGCGGTTGTCACATCTAGATGGAGTCGAAAAAGTGGATGCCCTTGTACTGTGCAATGTCAGTGCACGTTAAAGAGCACCAGTTGGTCAAAATTTGCGGAGACCTCCACAACGGCGTCCCTCATATTCATATGTGTTTTTTTTATGTAAAACCACACATACTACTACTACTACTACTACTACTACTACTACTACTACTACTACTACTACTACTACTACCTCATTTCGCTTGCGTTCGTCTTCTCGTCGTTCCTGCATCGTTCTTTCGCCAACCCTGACAATGCTTATCTTGTGTTTCGTGCGCCGTCTCTGACCGCAGTGTCAGCGGAGCGATGTGGTGTATCACGTTCACAACACATGATCCTTGTCAGCCTCTCCTAATGTACACGCGCTGACTGATCCATCACACAGAAACAGTTAATACACAACCGACAACGCCGAAACAACACCACAATAATGACGTACGTGCGAAAGTAGGCTGGGGCACGTCATGCGCGCGTGACCTTGCTTACCCATGTTATTCTTGGTGCCTATGCGTCATGTGATTCTTCAGCCCCGACACCGAAGAGAACAGAGAAGGAATGAGGCTCGCGGTGGCTTTATGGGACGAGAGGCAAGGAATTCAAGCTTGCTTCTTCGCATCATGTTTGGCGGCTCATAGCGAACCAATTTGAAAAAAATTACCGTGGTAGAACGTTTTTTTGTTGGGCACGCAAGAACTTTCAGTGTCTAACTACAACTTATAACGTCAACTAGAGAAGAATGCCTGAAAAGTAAATTACAAACCAATTAAAAGCCGCGTGCACATCACATTTTTTACCCGAAGGCACTGCAGCAGATGGGTTACATTGTGAAAGAAAACATGTCTTCATTGACACAACACACTTTGTTCTGTTAGTAAGACCTCTCATTCTGTCATGAAACTAACAAAAATGAATTAATAGTATCTGATACGAAATTGTAAAATTTTAGTTACCATTGCATAATGAGGACAGTTTAGATACATTCATATTCGTATGAGAGTTTTATCATGAAATGCTTGACATCGGAGCTTCAACCGCAGTTTAATTCGGCGCGATGATAGTAATTCCCATCCTAGTTATTTTTTTATATTTTTACAGCTGTCATTTTTTATTAATGGCTTAGAAGAAACCGTGAAGCCCAGTTCCGTATTTTTTTCATGTCACTTAAAGATATAGCACAAGAGATCTCATACAGAACAGCGTATTGAATCATACGGTGAATGTATGCCAAGTACACCGTTCATAGTAAACATGCCGGCTCCCGTCTCAGGCTTCGCTGTACAAAGCATAACGATTAGGCGACCTTCGCCACCACTAAATTAACAAGAGCATTCCATAAGTGGCCCTCCATGGTTTTTTGTTCGTTTTTCGCCTACGCGCGCCTGCCCAGAAAAACCTGCTCTTCCTTTCCCACTGCAACACCCAGGTTTTCAGGGTGGTTCTTCAGTTTCTTCGGCGAACAGGACAGCGGTCTTTAGAAGGCGGTCGCTGTGAGCTCAGCCATAGACGTCCCTTTTATTTATTCATCATCATCATCATCAGCCTGACTACGTCCACTACAGGACAAAGGCCTCTCCCATGTTCCGCCAGTTAACCCGGTCCTGTGCTTGCTGCTGCCAATTTATACCCGCAAACTTCTTAATCTCATCTGCCCACCTAACCTTCTGTCTCCCCCTAACCCGCTTCCATTCTCTGGGAATCCAGTTAGTTACACTTAATGACCAGCGATTATCCTGTCTACGCGCTACATGCCCGGCCCATGTCCATTTCCTCTTCTTTATTTCAACTATGATATCCTTAACCCCCGTTTGTCCCATTTGTTCCTTTTATTTATTACGCCATCATTAATTCTCTCTTCCTTCCCCTGCAGATGCTGAGGCGTGCTTCCACTTAGGGTTGCAGAAATAGCGTCTTTTGCACTCCTCACGCTCCCCCAGCTTTGTCAGCTTTGTCCATCCAGCATGTCAGCATCAGCTCCAGCTTTGTCCTCCAGCATGTCAGCTTTGTCTTCGTTGTGCCCTATATGGTTCGGAAATATTAATGATGTCTTTTTACGTGAATGGCAGATTCACACCATGCTCGAAATCAAAATTTCGGCTTCAAGAGCGCTCCCAAAGGCGCTCATCTGGAAAATATGCATTTATAGGCACTTGTAGGCATTTAGGCACGGACACCCAAAATAGGCATTTATAGGCACTATAAAACACCATAAAAGCCCTTCTTAACGTCTAATTCATGCTCTTATATCAACATGGCACTATTGGATTGCAAGGAACAAAATAGGCATTTACCTATATTCCGGTTTCTAGTCATGACATACAAAACAAGAAGACATCAGCTTATCAGACCAAGATGGCGGCCCCCACGTTTCTTCAGTGAATGTGTCTACATAACTTACCGGGCAGCTTTGTTAGAACTTACTCTGCGCTTTGATGTCACATCACTGGAAGTGGGTACTTTGTCAGCAACGGCGTGCTCTCCGCTTTCTCGACAATGTTCAGGAGTGCAATATGGTCTCTTCATATGTTATCAATATATAACTCCTAGTGCGTTGTCAGGCATGCTTTATGCAGCACTGAGAGGCGTGTAGCATTGTGAAGGAGTAAGAAGCATTATTTATGCCAAATAAACGGAGAGGAAAGAACTCCGTTCTGTTTTATATGCGAGCCTCTGCATTGCAGCGTTTGCGCTAAACTTATTTCAGGTGACTATGGACCCTTTGTTTCGCCTTCAAGGAAATATCAAAAAAGTTCAATGGAAAACAGTGTCCATCAAGCATTTATGCGGACTCATAGTAGCAATAAATAGGACGAATACAATAAATGAGTACAAATGCGGATTGCTGTTGTATTATGGTTGAGAACCATAATGATGTGCACGAAAAATTTCTTTTATAATGCTTATTGTTTATGTCCCATGTTAACTATTGCGTTGTACTAAGGGGCGACACAACACGAACAAATATTGATAAGCTCAGTACACTTTGAAATAGATTCCTAGAAATTATCGCTAAGAAAGAACCTTATCAATCAGTTGTAAAAGTGCAATAAGAATACAAACATATCAGTTTTCAAAAACTTTATAATACAAAATTTGTACGATTTTTAAAGAAGCTGAAGCAAAAACTGTACTATCTGAGCTATCTAATCTATGACCTTCGCAGAATAAATATGATATTCGTATGCATAACCTCTGGGTAATGCCACGAACACGTAGAAAATATGGTGAGCAAATGGTACGCCATACTCTTCAAAGAATGTTAAAATATTTAAGCAGCGTTGATGTAGATTTATTTATTTATTTATGACATACAGCAGGCCCAGGAAAGGCCCAAGCAGGAGGGGCATGGGAAGTACAAATTATAATAACCAGAGGGAAACAACATTGTAAGTATGGAACGGGAAAAGAAACAATACAAAAGTTGGCATATAAACTAAGCATATGCAAAGCATATACAAGGCAAGAACAAAAAGGCATACACAAGGCATATACAAAGCATAAAAAACTTAACATCTTAACTGAGCAGTAGCGTCAATATTGGACAGCTGTTCACAAGGCAAGTTGTTCCAGTCTGTTACTGTACGCGGAAAAAATGAATACTTAAATACGTTGGTTTTAGTGCTATAAGGCGTTAGGGATTCAGCGTGGCGATGCCTTGTCCGGCGTGCTTCGAGCGGCGTTATGAAAGGCTGCGGGTTAAGGGATAAACGGTTATTTTTCAGCAAGAACATGAATTTTAGTCTGAAAATTTTACGCCGTAGTTGTAATGTTGGAATGCTATTAGTTAGCATTAAGGTTGATGGGGAATCAGTTGAATGGTATTTGGAGAAAATGAATCTTATTGCTTTGCGTTGTATCATTTCTAATGCGTCAGTGTTACGTTTGGTGTAAGATATAGAAAACATGACCACAAAAAATTTTGCATCATTACTTTTAAAAACTGTATCATATTGCATTTTACCCTTCTGTATGTTTCAGCTGTTATCTATATTCAACATACATAGTCTTTTAAGGTTCTGATGTTTTTTTGTTTTCTCATCATGTAAATTGTTATATCCTGTTTACGGTCACACCACGTGATTAATTGACATCATTACATATCTGTATGGTATGCGTTTCTTATTTTGTTTGTATGCCCATGCTTCTGACCCTTTTATTTTAGGTAGCGGCAGCTAGCCAAGCTGTTTCAGTGCAGCTTTTACTCCCAGTAATCTTCATGTAATATTCAACCTGAAAGTAAAGATTCGATTGAATTGAATTCAATATCTGATTACTTTGAAGAAGCAAACAAAATGTTACTTTTTGATGTTCAGAATTTGTAAAGTTTTTGTACAGGGGAAAGAAACCTTATCGAAAAATTTAAGCGAGACCCTTGCAGTCTCCATTCTTGCTCCTCTGGATCGTCCAATGTGCGCATTCAGTTATTACTTTCTGAATAGTAGATGCGCTTTGATTCTCGATGCGCTTATTCTCAGAAGAGCGATCAACAAGAGGATAGAAATACAGGAGGAGCGCTTCCATAGAACGTCTCACGATGAATCTATTCTCAGGATCCTACACTGCACCTCAGAATCCTCACACTGCTGGTGCGTTCTTATGGTCTCTCGAAAGAACCATGAGTATGGTTAGGAGAACAGTCCAGCATATTTTTTCAAGCTGGAAGTGCTGACGGCGTACATTTATTTTGTTTAAGGTATACTTTTGCATTGAATACTGCTGCTCCGCTCTTTGTAGCTTTTTCTTTTGTTCATACCTCTCAAAATCGTCAAGTCGTAATGACAGCAGGAGTAAGAATGAAAGGAGTTCGCACCGTGTCAGAAACCTGACCTTGACGGCGAGTCGAGCAGTCCGGAGAATCGGAATACGAACTGCGCATGCGGGCGGCGTTCTTCATTGGTGCATTCTATTGTATATCCCTTCCTTTGGCCGCACAGCACACCTAATCAGAGGCAGTCTGAAGCGCGCAGACATATAAAAAATAGAGCGTGCGTTAGCGACACTCCTATCGCTTCTCATTTTCCCCCTTTTTTTTCTCTTTCATCTTTGACCACTAGAGCGCAGCCAACTGACCGCAAGTGGCTTAGTCTTGTCAGCCACCGACGCGGAACAAGCGTAGTCGGCCGACTAATTGGCGGTGGATTCTCACGCACCGATTCACATTGAACGGGCGCTACCGGTACACTAATCCCCTACACTCTAAACCTCATTAGCATGCGCTGCCTATTCCTGCCAACTGCTCTCCCCCATTTGTTTTAACCTGCTGTTTTTGCTCGCTTTTCCTTCTTGTACTTTTGTTTTTTTTTCGTGCGCGTGGGTGTGTTTAGTTTAGGCAGTCACCACTTCGTATTTCCTGGCCGGCCATTCACTTACACTGACACTCTTTCGGGGTACGGGAACCATGTATGCTATATGCTAGGTACGGTCACAGAGAAATGCTGTTATAGCTCCGTATCTGCAGAAAAGAAGAACAAAAATTCCGCCATATCCACGAAGTGAATGATGATGAATGGGCGAAGCTCCGGAGGTAAACCTGGTAAACCATGAATCCTCTGTACATTTTGCCCACTCGATTTTATTACATCGCTCCCCCTAGCGTACGTCGCCGCACTAAATCGAACGATTGCCTTCAACCAATGACACGCGCCATATGTGACATCATTCCTATTTTATAAGATCTCGCGTCTTTCATCAACTACAAGTACCGCTTTCTAGTTTATAACATCTTGCATCTTTTCATCATCAGCTACAAGTACCACCATCTAGTAAACACTACAACAACTAAACGAGAGGTGGCTACATACAGGAGACGGTACTGCCATCTAGTGAACACTGCAAGAACTAAACTAGAGGTGGCTACATACAGGGGACGGTACCGCCATCTAGTGAACACTGCGAGAACTAAACTAGAGGTGGCTATATACAGGCTACAGGGGACGCACAGCCCACGCCCTAAGGAGCTTCGCCCCTAAAAAACAAAATACAGACGTAAGAAGAAATATTTAATACTAAAAAGATAAAAAATGCTCAAACTTTAAACGGCTTTGCGAGAGTCCGGCTCATGCCACACATAATTTATCGCTGACGCTGACTGTTTCCATCACTCTTGCGGCGGACAATGATGCGCGCACATCATTGTCGAGACGCTGAGAGCGCACATTCGGCATTTATCACGGCTACCGTCACATCATTTAGCGTGTTTTACAGCTCAGAGGCCCCATTCTTCGTACTGCGGTATCGTGACAAAACATCAGGACATACTACCGCCTGGCTTCAAACTTGCGATGCATCCAGCAACTGCGTCATGGAGTCTTCGTCAACCTGACGTGCGCTTATCAGCTCCTGGAATCTTTAAGAAGGCACGCATGTCAACGCTAGCCCTGAAGCAATTGACTTTGCGTCTGTTGGACGAAAGGTACTTCCACCGCATATATGTTTACACCGATGGCTCCACTAATTTCAACAGCTCCACAGGAGCAGTGGTTGTTCCATCTGAAAATGTGTTGCTTCAGTACAAGTTTTCTCACACCACGACGTCGACAGCAGCAGAGCTCGCAGCACTTCAAGGTGCAGTAAAGTACATTCTTCGCCAGCAACCTAACCAATGGGCAATCTTTTGCGACTCCAGGTCAGCCTTACAGTCACTACGGTTTGTTATGCAGCACCGGTTACATGAACAATCAGCATATCGGATAAGGCACGACTACCACGAAACGCTCGCGGAAGGTCACGGTATTGTATTTCAGTGGTTGCCGAGTCAGTGCGGAATCGTCGGCAATGACCGCGCGGATGAAGCTGCTCGATCGGCTCATGACCAAGACCAGCACACGCCCATACCACTCTTGAGAACGGACGCTGCAAGGCTACTACAATCACTTGCTCGCCGTATATCTCTCCTACATTGGAATACGCAGGGTTTCTCCAACACGCACCTGTTTTCGATCGACCCAAATTTGCAACTTCGTTTGCCATCCGGGCTCCCACGATGCGCTGAAACTTTACTGTGTCGCATGAGGTTGGGCATGGCATTTACGAATTCGTACTCTCGTCTCCTTGGAATGGCGAGCACTTCGGCATGCAACATCTGCGCCTGCGAGGAAACGCTTGAGCACATTCTATGTCATTGCTCAGCATACCAAACCGCACGACGTATTATGGAATCCAAGCTCTGTCAGCTGGATTCACGGCCGCTTACAGAAGAGAAGATCCTGGGACCTTGGCCGACGGCTTCCCATACGCGCAAAGCCACGAAAGCCATCTTGTACTTTTTAAGGACCACCAAACTTCACGACCGCTTGTGAAAGAACTGTGCGAGGCCCTGCTGTGTAGTCTCGAGCTGACTATTTATGCTTCTCTTTCTTACTCCTCTTCTTTTCTGTCTCTTTCCGTTCTATTATTCTCCTTTTCCCCCACCCCAAGTGTATGGTAGCCAACCGAGCCAAGCTTGGTTAACCTCCCTGCCTTTCCTCTCTATTTATCTCTCTCTCTCTCTCTCTTGCGGCGGACGTCGGTGCTTTCCGCGCGAGCGATTTGGTTACGAGTACTCGGATTATACGTTTAGTTATATTTCCTCTTGTATCGCAGTGTTCCCCGCGGTCATTTTAACACAATAAACAATTGTATCGGGCCGGTTGGTATGAATCCAACTTGGTGTGTTCTTGTGTTGCGCTTGTGTTGTGTGTTCTGTCTAATAGTGGCTGCGCTACATACCAAGATGCATTTAAACACTGCGCGCAACAACTTGTCGTACGGTTTGTATCTCGGTAGTTTGTGGTTCTATTTTTGCGATACGCAGCGTGAGAAAGAGCTAACGTGGTTGCTTGGGCCAGTTGGTACGACATGGTTCACATAAAAAACAACGCCAATAACGATGGACAAGAAAAGAAGGAGACAGACAGTCGCCCTGACTTACAACAAGATTTATTTGCTAGAACCGCACAATATATACTTGAGCATTGTCTGACAAAGAAGAGAAAAATACAAAACAAAGAAAACAGAATTCACCTAACAACCGAGTAATCATCGTGATAACGCACCATGAGCAACAGGTGTGCCAACGTTTTGAAGATTTTCTTCAGAATGTTGCCACACGTGTTGTTCACGGTGCGTAATCACGATGATAACTCGGTTGTTAGGTGAAGTCTGTTTTCTTTGTTTTGTATTTTTCTCTTTTTTGTCAGATAATGCTCAAGTATACATTGTGCGATTCTAGCAAACAAATCTTGTAAGTCAGTGCCGCCGTCTGTCTTCTTCTCTTCTTGTCCCTCGTTATTGGCGCTGTTTTTCATGTGAAAAAGAGCACATGATTAGCAGTCCAACACGCCCGACACTGCGCTGTATTGTGTGCTTCTTTTCGCGTCTTTTCTGTCACGCTGTTCGTGTAAAAATGCGTAACCAATCGCGACTTGCCGAAATAGTAATTCTTCTGTAGTTACATTGATGCAACATGCTTAGTATATACCTTAAAAAGGGTACGTCATAGGCACGAACATGACCTACGTATAGGTAACGGACGCCTGTCAGTTCGTGGGAAGAAGGAGGGGTGTACGTGGATGTCAACGGACATAGTGCCTTGAATTTAAGTTCGGAAATGATGTACTTTTGCAGTGGACAATATCGACATGTCGAGACGATACGAGCCTATTATCGAGCGTAATGTCGTAGTGCGCATGCCTCGTGTGATCGTTTTCGCAGCCACGCCTATTATTGATAGGTTGCACGTTACGTCATGGAGCCCCACATATCTTCAATATGGTGCCTTATATGACGTAAAGTCCCTATAATCACGTTGCGATTATCCTGGTGCAGTCTCATAACGATGTCGCAAAAGCGTTATAAGACCTATCTACGTGAATAATGAAGAAATTAGCATGTGCTGTACATTTAATACTTACGTATCAAGACAAGGTTCGCGTTTCGGCGCGTTGATGCTCCAACATGGCTTTTTGAGTGAAGTCAGTTTACTTTGGGTGATGTCTGTTTATTTTGCGAAAACAAGTACTTGCTGTGAAAGGAACCGCAGGCCATTATGAGGAATCGAGCGGTAAAGTGACAATATCCGTGGGAATCAAGCGTTGAAGTGACAATCTCCGGGGAAATGGCATGGCACAGACTCTCCAGCATGCTTGCAAAGAATATTACAGTTGACTACGTGGTGACATGCTCCACTAGCTCACGTATAAAAAAATTGCACCATCTCCCACCAAAGAAAACTATGCTTAGACGTGAGTGCCGCGATGGCGCTCATCGCAGCGCTGCGCAGGAGAGAAACTTGGGGAGGCACAACGCTCGCAGTGATTTATTAGTGTTCCTTTGTGGAACATGCCCATCATTGCTAATGGGTGATGAGTGACAGGTGAATCCGATTGGGCACAAAGACCCGCTGTCCGCTTTTAATTATTGCGCACACTACGAATGTTTGTAGCCAGAGGCAGACAGACGTGTGGGATCTCGCCACTTTATTCTTGATGGTCGAAGAGGAGAAGTGACGCCTTCCTGTGTCATAGCCACGAGGCGCGAGTGCTCGTTCTAATCTAGCACGCGCCTCGAGCTCCGAGTAAGAGCAGCACGAGAGGCGCACCGTGTTGACTAATGAATGATGCTCATACTGATGGTGATGATGATGATGAAAGTGCTACAGGGCTCCCCACCCCTGTGGCTATGTACAACGAATGTTACATTGCTACGACTGCGAAAAGCCAAAGCTTTAAAAGAAGTTCACTTTGCCCCTACCCTAAGTTGCGCTCAAAATTCGCATAGGCAATATCTAAATGATCGGTGATTTTTCTTATGTCATTACTGCCTGGGCAATCAGGCACGCTAATCCCGGCTGCGGAGGCTGCATTTCCGATGGAAGCGGAAATGTTGTAGGCCTATTTGCTCTGACTTTGGTGCACGTTAAATAACCCCAGATGGTCAAAATTTTGGGACCGTCCACTACGGCGTCTCTCATAAACATATAGGGGTTTTGTGACGTTAAACCCCATATACCAATCAATCAGGCACGATGATATAACAAAGCATAGCCTTCTTTTGTATCGCATAGTATCGATGTATGAAACGTAAATTAGAGTGTGGAGGACGTAAGAGAAGAGGACTGAGAGTAAAACATGGCATCCTGGAGGAAGCATGCTTCAGAATCGCCTTTTATCGGGCGAGGCTCTTTCGCATGCTTGGCAGGCTTACGAATGTGCACACCTGATTGGTTTGGCTGTCCGCGCTCAACGAAAACACCAGGTGCAAGCCCTCTTGGTCTTGGTCTTAGGGGGGAGAACGATAACGTATTTTGAGAGTGGGAAAACTTATATTGAGAAACGGCACTCTGCGTGAGAAAATAAGAAAAAATCGGCAGATCCCACGAGCCTGGGAATTCGACGTTATAAGCAGCATGCGGAGTGAAAATGACTGTGTTGAAATTTCTTATTGAGCGACATGTCATGAAATGACGATTCATATATGTACAAGTGTAGCACACACAGACATAAGTTGAACAGTTGCAGATGTTCATATAGCCAGTTGTTTGCACTTGCGCAATGATGCCAACTGAAACATGCGTATTAGCAACAGCAGAAGCTGATATGAAGCGCTGATGGTCGCGAGCATGCTGGTCCTGGGCACCTACATAAATCAACTTCAGCGCATCGAAACTAAGCACAATTTACTTTAACCTGACGGAACATTTGTATCAAAGAAGTACATACGTAATGTTTAATACATTGGGTGGGTAGCACTGCAACCGCTATTGACATTTCACGAAGATTGGCGTCTATTTGAAAAGTAGTTGCGAGACCTGGCGTAGTTCTAAGGTAAAATGCTTCATTGCCCCGCAGAATGCTTGGGTTTGATTCCAGCGGGCACCCTGACATTTACTCTTTGCATTCGTCTGGTCGACGCTACCACTGTGAGGTATTTATTAATACTCGCGCATTAAAATTGTCCATATGTAATCTCGTCGCTCCTGGGTAGATACTAAGTGTTAATCACTTGTGACATACCCGCATACCATCGGCACATACGCGCCCGTGGGTATGTGTCTGGCGGGAAGTGTTTGATGACGTACGCGATAGCATTATGCATTATTCATGTCTTGGCGAGCGCCTCATACTTGTTAAACCACCTTACCCTCCCATTCAAGTTTTGGCTCACGCCAAGTTAAGGGGGTGACCACGAGAACGTTCAAACGTAAGCGGATAGATAGATAGATAGATAGATAGATAGATAGATAGATAGATAGATAGATAGATAGATAGATAGATAGATAGATAGATAGATAGATAGATAGATAGATAGATAGATAGATAGATAGATAGATAGATAGATAGATAGATAGATAGATAGATAGATAGATAGATAGATAGATAGATACGCACAAAGTTGCCAATGTTTGGTGAGAAGAAAGGCGTCAAACTGTCTACACGCTCTACCTGCTAAAGGAATACGTGCGGTGAGCTCTTATTGCGCGTGCTCGCCACGATGGAGTATTTCCAAACTAGATTCTTCCATGAAAGGCAAGTAATGCTTGCAGGTCCTATAGAATCTTACATTAGCTTGTCGGAATAAATAAATACGGTGTACCAGGACGAAGCATCAATTAGACATCAAGTTTCAATGGCTGAAGCATCTATGAACATTTAAGCTGTATACAAAACGACGATGAAGTGCGCCTCTTGCACTGCACTTTGTTTACCGTATCACAGTTATTGCCAATTTTTCATTCTTCTAGCGTAGCCATTGCTATTAACTACACTGCAAGTAGAATTGCCTGCGCGTCCTTCAGACATGCCACGTCCGTCGGCAGGCCCCTCGAAAAAACAGACCAGTGAAGTAATCGGCGCTGATAACCAAACTGTATACGTGCAAGCAGTGCTGACTGCGACGATGACTGGACGCCTGCCTACAGTTGTAAACAAAAACAAACGTCCATAAGTGCTTCACCACATTCCACCGTACTTACTACAAAGCCATAAGTAGCTTCGACAAACCACACTGTTTAATTTGTGCTAGTTACGCCAGCGAAAAATGTCAGACTGCTGAATCGGTAGACCAACTCAAGTGAACTAGAGCCTCTGGCGCCCAATGTTCAAGTCGACCCCCGCGAAAGTGTTTCGGCCACCAACCTCACCCCCCAGGTGCCTCTCCTCGCTGTAACCAGGATCACAGACTTCGATTGAATCAATCTCCCAGCTTGTATTTTACTTGATAATGACATGATGCTAAGTGTGATACACGGTGTCGACATCTTCACTCCTTCTGATGACTTTGCACTGCTGATCCTGAAAGTTAGAAATCACAGCAACGTCAATCGAGTCTCACGGCTGGGCAACCCTCGTTGCGTGGAGATTGTTTTCAAAGGCGACACATTGCCATTCCACGTCAAGGTGTGTAACTTTTGTCTCATGGTCTGTCCATTTTCACCAATACGACTCCAGTGTCATAAATGACAAAACTTTTGTTCGCAGAGTTTGCAGGAATTTGCCCTCGCTATGGATACCCACACAATGCAGAATCGTGCCATGCAACCGCATTAAAATGTTCTAACTTCCATGTATCGCACGAAGCATCATCAAAAAATTGTCCATTTGTGAAAAAAGAAGTAGTGTATCTTAAGAGAGTTGGCGCGTAACGGCTCAACAAACAAAGAGGCGGCTGAAGTTGTGAGACATAGATAACGATGTCCGCGTCGCTGATGAACGTTTAGGGCTTCTCTTGCTGAACCTGGAGAGATAAAGCTATCTCTTTCTCAGACACTTCATGAGCTTTTCCTTAGGTGACAGTTACCGCCACTGCCACCAACACCACCATTTACTGCATCACGCTCATAAAGCCGGAAAGGTAGAGAGGCTTTCAAAGTGGTGGAGGATATCGCGTGGCCCTCTTTGGCACCACTGTGCACTCATAATGAGCCAATGCAGAATTCTCCACAGTGCACGCCGCTGTCGACAATTGATTTTCACGACGAAAAATGACAAGTCCTCACCTTTACGAGGTCTCTCTTGACCACGATGCGTGCTCTTTTCAATGGAATCACAACTTCATCATCTTAATGCGCACGGCAGAATCTGGATTCTTTGGAACCAGTTCTTGTAAGCTTTTCTAGAAGGTATTATATTCCATTTTACTGTTAGGTGACCGCAGAAGAACTGTTCTCAAAGTCTCCTCACTTATGACTGTCCAAGTACGCGCTATGAGCGCTGTTATGCGTAGGGGCGTATCACTTTTCGTTCCTCCTTGCTTTCTTTATTTTTTTCTCTTCTCAGGTTTATTGCGGAACTGAAAACGTTTAGTCCGTCTAAGCTCTCAGAAATAAAGCTTAGAATTCAATGCCAATTTTCACACTCGCTTGTTTTCATGCAAACTCCTGCAGTCTGCCTATCTTCGCCGATTGCTTTCTGGGTAATGGCTGGCACCCATTGCGGTAGCTTTCGACTTGTTGAAAAAAAAAACAACTTTAGAGTCCGCGGAGCAATGCCGATATCTGCCAAAACGGCTCGAAGACGTTAAAACACTCTAAAAATAATATTACTAAGCAAATAAGTAAATTTCGACACCACAAACTAGCAACAAGTATGAAAATTATTGGCAGACTGCCATTTTCTATTCTGTTTTGAAGGAAGCACTGTGCGCCTGAACCGTGAATGTGAAAGTTCTGTTCAGTATATAAATGAGAGCTCTGTTTACTGCTTTCTCGTCGCTTTGGCGTTGCTAGTTGCTACGCGTTTTATGTATCGTGCCTGGAGGGTAGTTCTATTGCTAGTAGAACTGGGTAACCTCCCTGTCTTGCTTGCTTGCTTGTTCCTTTCTTTTGTGGCTCTCACCTACTAAGCGGGCCAAGAAGCCGGTGGTTAATGTAAGTCAATACCTTTAGGTTTTCTAGACTAGGGGAATATGATTACTGTGTTTTGACTCTGAAATATTTTGGAGCATTGTGAAAAAGGGAAAAAAAGGGGGGAGACAAAAAATAAAATTTGTTGAATATCTGAGGTGGAATCGTTATATGAAATTCTCCTGAAAGTTGAATTATTGCAGTGTATCAGCTAAATAATAAGTGGTAGTGTGGCTAGTAAAATTCGAGAGCTGATCGCTGACAAAGCAAGGTAATCTTCTTGTGTTATATATGAATTCGCAGAGAGCCCCGCAGATGTTCCTGTCGCTGTGTCCTAATGAAGTGACCCTAAAAGACAAATATTGGGAGTATTATGTGATATTGCTAGTTTTATGAATAAATTTTTGAAGCAGTTTTTTCTTTGATCTTTGAAATGGTTACATGTGATAAGAAAAATGGTCGATATGTTCAGGTTCGTTACAACTTTAGCACAGAGGGGATGGCACCAGACCAGACCTGCTTAAGTAGAAATTAAGAAGTGGTACACGTCAACGTAAGTTTGTTATCAAGACTTCCAATTTACGCGTGGGACACCATTTATTATTCTATGTGAAGTGCAGGTGCGAGATATCTGGATTCGGTATCATGAATTTTGATGAGTCTTCAAGAAGGGAAAGTTTTCTAAACCTCGCTGCTGTTACATAAGCTGTAGGAGGCATGATTGGCACAATTGGAAGATCAAGAGATGTTCGCGCAAGTGTGTCAGCCATCTCGTTTATAAATATACTACGATGTCCTGGCACCCATTTCATTCGCACTAGGCGAATGTTTGCTGGGATTGATGATTTAAAAGTTTCTAGTACTGCTTATGTCGACGACGATGATAAAAATGAACACATGGAATACGAGTCAGACACTATCACAGCTGTCGAATGAGTCGCAGGAAGTTTATCAATAGCTAGTATAACGGCCATTATTTCCGCTTCAAATATTGGTGTATAATCTGGGAGGCGTAATGAAAATGGCCAGAATAATGAGAGGGAAAAATTACTCACACCTGCCTTCTCGCCATTCATAGATGCATCCGTTGCAAGTACTATATTAGTACCTAATTGAGACAGGTTTTGTTCTAACAAACCAATCAAATAGAACAACAGCCTGTCTTTCCGCCTAAACTTTCTTCATCCTCTTCTTCCTCCAGCCAAAACTTTGTTACCAACAGCAGGAGAGCGCTTCCCAAGACGATGCAGCATCAGAATAAGCTTTTTCTTCCGGTTTAACAGAATCTGGCATTAGGAGCCATTATTGGTTGGCGCATTTTCGAATGGCGCCAATTCTTAAGGCTTTGGTCCTTACATTCTTCGTGAAATGTATGTAGCCACATCTTGTTTATGAATTGCTCACTGAATAGGATCGTTTGTATATTTCTTTAAAAATATCACTAGATAGCGTTAGTTGTTTTGGTGGGATGGTGTTAGATTTAGGGGCAGGTAGACATATGGACGGACAGATGAACAGACGGATGGTTCGCCCTACTCATCATCATTCACTCCGTGGCTATGCTGTAATTTTTTCTTGCATCACTTGACCTACGAGAGTCGTGAGGAAGGCCTAGCAAAATTGGTACAGTAATGCGGAGCTATTGATCAATATGAAATAGTTGTACGTTATTCAACCTCATTTTCGTTTACTTCGACGGCGTTGTTCATGCTTCAGCATCGGAAACTACTAAAGATAACCTTCCCAGTATGGTGTAAACAGTGCGCAGAAAGCGGTAACGGCGTCAGGATAGTAGCAGAAAGAGCTGAACGGATATACAGGCAGCGTCGAAGCAGCAACCTGAGAGGCAGCTCTAGCTCGTGCCTCGTGCCAGCGTGTCGATGTGGCTGTAGCAGGGGGCATTCTCCTTCACTTAAATTCGTCGTCCATTGGAAAAGGAGCCATCCTTGTGACTCATTCAGGACATAGTACGAGCTCATCGTAATATGAATTCACACGCTCCACGAGGATAGTTTTGTGACCCCGAACGCGTTGCTCTGCGAATAGCCTATTTTCATAAGATAGTTTACAAGTGACGTCTCCGTGACCACATGGTAGGGTCCCTCATATCTAGAAACAAGCTTGGTGTAGCGTGAAAAGCACCCGAGCCCTAGACCAAGACGTCTATCGTTTTATTTCTTAAAGCTCGGGCTCACTTCCTATCCTTCTCCTTTGTTCTCCTGCTTTATGCCGCGCGGTCACAATTGTTCACATCATATTTTTAGGGAGCCAAGGCGATCACCAGGCAGTTGATTCTCGCTGACTTGCCTGCAGATTGTATAACATCTCAACGGGTTGTTTTCTGGTGTGGCGCGATGGCAGTCAAAGGGTGCAGAAGCGCACGATGTCCCCCCTTCCCGGGTGTACTGCGACCACCTTGCTCAGCTTCCATAGTAGCGGACGTGTGCCTTTATCTTGCACTAGCACCACGTCACCTTCGCGTAGCTGGCGTACTTTACGATGAGGTGCGTTATGCGCCAATTGAAGTAGCAGAAGGTAGGACCGTTTTCATCAGTTCCATAGCTCCGCTGTAAGAGGCTCACGATAGTGCACGTGGCATAGCAGGTCCTCTCTCGTTGATGACATACCTTAAGAAACGCTGACTTCTTGCGGAAGGCCCTTAAGAAATGCCGACTTCTTGCAAAAGGCATATGAGGCATCTCCCGATCAAGAAGCGAGACGGAGTCAGTGGTTGCAGTTCATCAAGGCTTCTATCAAAATAATAAGAGGTCGGCTGTTTATGATTGGTTGGACTTCGCATATCACTGTAGCGAGTGCCTCGGCGTCGAGACCGGTGCGCCTAAGCAACCGTTTCAATGCGTTATTTGTCGATATGATGAGGCGCTCCCACCTGCCTCCCCGCCGAAGAGCTCTCTAAGCGATGAACTTCCATTTAATGCTGAAGTTCGCCGCATATTCTCGTACAGCTGGCAGAATGGTCTTGAGCAATGACGCTGAGCCGTGAAAAGACAGGGCGTTATCTGAGTAAACGGTTACGGGAATTTTACGCAACGAGATCAAATGGCGGAAGGCGAAAACCGTTGTTGTAGTTGTCATAAGGGTCGCCAATTTTAAATGTATAGCTCGAATGACAGCCCAGGAGAAGATGAGTATGTGTGCCTTTCTGCTAATAGCAGCCGTCTCACCTGTGTACAGGAGCCCACAGAAATTTAAACCAACGACAAAGAAAAGACATGCTTCCGTGATTAGGTCTCACGGCAATGGAGCAAAGGGTGTGATCTCAGCGGCAGGCTTGTTGCGTTTGCAAGGCGAGAATTCGTCAGAGCCCTTTTAACGGTCTGTCGTCCTATGGCAACACAACACTTGTCTCGAAGCTCGCAAAGTGTGACCTCTACTCCGATGTGAAGGTCGCGTCCATGCGTGGCTGAAACCACAAGATGGGTGAAGGTGTGCTTTTCTGATAACAGTATTAGGTGCTTGACATTAAAAGAGGCTGCTGGCTTTTGCAGACGACCTCCAACGCAAAGCAGATATCTTCGTCCAGGAAATTATGAAATCGAAGAACCGAGCTGGGATTTGAAAGCAATGTATGATTTCAAATACAATTACCGCTGAAGGACACTGCCTGTGTCGGGGTTTCCTTCAATATTTCTTATACTACCTTACCTCGCATTTCTTTTTGCTTTTCAATTAACGTACTTGTGATAAACCTACATTCGCTGTACTTGCAGTCGAGCACAGTGCCATGGCACGGCACTCGTGTCTTCTCTTTTGTGTCATAATCTATTTACTTTTTCACGACATCTTCGACAAAAAAGAAGCTTGCTTGCTTGCTTGTTCCTTTATTTGTGGCTCTCACCCACTAAGAAGCTGCCTTGAACAATCCTCAAATAATTTATGGCGAGCTTCTTTTTCTCTTTCCAAGCTACTGACGAGATTCACACTTCTATACCTTCCTTCTTGATCTCTTTGCACTTTGCATCGAAATTCAATCTATGATTCATTCTATAAGGCAACTTAGGATCTTTCTGAAATGAGCATGCATATGTGCATCGGAATCGAGTTTACTCGAGGGTCAACTTTTACTTGCCGTTATTCTTATGATATGCGAAGATAAGTTCGTAACTAAAGGACTACGAGGCATCGGAACTTCGTTGCGATCTTTATGCAGTCATTTGTACTCAATACGGAACGAAGAGCAGACGCTTACGAAATTTCGCTCGGACTTATCCTCAACTTAAGCGTCGAAAAATTTGGCGCTTCGATTTGAAATACTATAACTAAATTCTCACAGAACAATTTTGTAGAGAAAATCAACTTTCCACCTTTAATATAATTTGATGGCAAAGAAACATGCTTCGTCTTATACAACGCAACGTTTTTGCAGTAGCACCTCTTGCAAAAAGCACAGTGCAGCGTAGAGCTCACCTTTGCTTAAGATGATCACTTGACGACAGAAGTCAGCAGCTGTTTCTACAAAACATTTACGAACGAATATTCAAACTGAAATCTTCTAGTTCATTTTACCGACTTGCTCTTTCAGCGACTTCCGAAATTTTGGTGCGCGCATTTTACGATCAAATCCCGTTGCAAGTTAATGTATCAGGTTATAATTCAAGAGTCTCTCAAAGTAAATGTTGTCACATGTCGCTTTAATCTCATTTAGGACGCGCCCCTTTATAATTATTTCTGTCTCATTTTCTGCATAGTTTTGTTGCCAATACAAATTGTTTTTAAGCTCTGTGATAAATCTGCCTGTTCACACTGAGTTAAATTGAAATTTAATGGCACCAAAAGCAAATTGAATAGGAGACAGAGCTTTTTTTACATCTTGCGAATATAGTGCAGCCTTCGCAATATTGGGCATTCTCTAAATTATGAGACGACGTCCGGTGCGGTAGCAAACAGGATATATATTCTCAATTCATACGCACGAGCTAAAAGCAGCCCAGCTTATGGGATAGACGATGATGATCATTACAATGGCTATGTCGTACAGATGAAGATGAAGTATATATTCAGCGCTCGCACCATTTGCCCCCCATCGCGAAAGAGGGCGGCAAATTAGAAAGGGTGCGGACGCCAAATATATAATTTCAGTCGAGAGACGTGGTCAATAAGGAGCCGCGTTGACAAGCGTGACGTGATAATTGACCTCGAATGTTCCAGATGTTCCTTTCAGGACAGTCTATGGCCGAGATATCGGTGATGGAATTCAAGTCAAGTCAAGTCCAGATCCTTGACGATGTGGCGCATACCCACGCTGGGGGATTGGCCAAGAACCGGATAGTTTTCATGAAGTTCTTGTTTAACAACAGATTAAAATTATTCCATTTACGAGTCTTAAAAGAAAGATGCAACAAGACAAATTTGATGGTTGAATTGTAAATAATCTGTAGTGTAATGCAGTAAAGCGTCGTATTCGATTTATTATAAATTTGGAAATCGCAAAATCTACCGAACAATAATTTCAACACTTAAACCTCTTTGAACTTTAGACGAACTCATGCAATGCGTCAACCATCTTCCCGTCGCTGTGGTCTAGACACAAAGCCCCGAAAGAAAGCACATTTTCAGTATTTAAATCTATTCCGAGAAGGTGGCAAACGGCTCCTAAAGTGTTTTTACGTAAGACAGAGAATCTACTACAATAAATGAGGTAATGTTCAGTTGACTCTTTTACTCCACAAACCGCACAATGAGGGGAGGCTGCCAGACCAGCTCTGTATAAATATAAATTCAGCAGTAGAATTCGACAGCGCAGTCTAGTGATTGCGACTTCCGTTCCTTGCGTTTGACATATTTTACTATTCCAATGGTATAACAATTGCTTGAATTCTGATGTGGCTGTTAATGAAGGTGTAGAAAATTCCTCTAACAGTAGTTTCTTTCTTATTCTAGCGCCTATCAAGAATTTAGATGCTGGTAATACATCAATAACAGGCCCATTTAAAGATGACTTGGCCAACACATCTGCCATTTCATTCATATAAATGCCCTTATGTCCAGGAACCCAGACCAGTTTGATGAGATTGAGATGCCAGGGAACTAATGCTTTGAAACCGTTCTGAGCCTGCCAGTTCTCATCTGCAGTAAGGGAGGCACATACTGATAGTGAATCTGTTAAGATTATTGCGGTTCTTACTGAAAGTGTTATTTTACGGAAAGCTAAAATTATCGCAAAAAATTCTGCTTCAAATATGGGCACGTAATCGGGAAGGCGAAGCGAAAAGAAAGAGTGTAGGGCAGGAGAGAAAATACCAATCTCACATTTTTCTTACCTTTGTGACGCATCAGTTGCTATGACTGCTTGTATTGGCGTATGTTCCAGGTAATCTCTTAATATAGCTTCTAAAAAACTGAGCGGCATCAATTTGATTCGTCGCACAGCCCAGCTGTACGAACAACCCTATTGCAAAAACCAGCGCCACTGGGTACCAGCGTCCAGTTTCATGCCTGATTATTGGCCAAGTATGGCGCTGGTACCAGCGCCTCCCAGCGCAGGTACTGAGACGCTGGAGCGGCAGCGTCCCAATACTCTGCGCTAAATGGCTTCACAAGTTTGAAATGGGGGTGTCCATTCGCAATAAATAAATAAATATATAAGTAAAATAGCGCGCATTCCCAATGAAAAAAGTTAAAAATTAAAACGCTTTGTGACGGAATTTGAACTCGCTCCCTTCTGATCTTTAACCGCGTACGCTACCCACTACGCAACGCCAGTTTTTTTTATTGCCTTCTTGACTACACGTGAAGCTAATATGACAATCACTATCACACGTGTTTCATGCGTGATAACGCGTCAAACAAATATATTACATCTTCAACACAGTCGGTAGTCTTATACACATCTCGCACTTTTATAACAGCTTCCACGAAACACTCATTAACGGATAGAACTCTCACATCACAGTGTCTGTAAGATAGCATACTACGCCAAACCGAATGAAGACCAAGTAAAAATATAACATCCTAATTTTGCACAGAACTATCACAAGGCGAAAAACGAATTCCATAAGGAGTAAGAGGTCAATCTTTTTTTAAAGTCCTCTGTAAAATGTCCCAAAAAAATAGCGTTCTTACAATCACTAAACACGTGTTCAATGGTCTCAGGTTTGTTAGACAGGAGACAGCTGCTTCACCATGGTACATACATCCCTCTCTCTTCAAGCCATGCTTTTACTGGCAAGGTTCCCGTATGAAGTTTAAAAAAGAAGGTTTTCACATTGGGTGGCATACACATGTTTTTCACTCACTTTAGTACGTCATGACAATATGATTTTTCATACTTTGAACGGTACAGGGGCACAGGAAAAACATTCTATATTAGGTCTTTCATAAGGTGCTTTCTTTTCACATTAGTTAGGTAATCTATCGAAAACCTCGCCCTTAAAAAACGATATGAGAACACAACTTCGCGCAAGAACGGTGACAAGGTGTGTCGTTCTCGACTGTCTGAAGATAAAAAGAAGTCAGGCATGTGTTGTTACACCGTTGTTTGAAATAAAGAACGTAAAAAAGAGTCTTTCTGGTCTCTAACGAGCAGGAAACGTGATATTACTTGGTTAAGAAACAGATGGCACAGAGACAGCCCTCCTTGCTTAACTCGCCGAAACAAGTTCGTTCTAGATGTTCTCTCCCACGTAGAGCTCCAGATGAACGTGGCGAATACCCTGTGGACTTTGTGAATGCTTTTACGCGTACAGCTAAGTACTTGCAAAAGATACATAATTTTAGCAGCTAGAACCACGTTGCATACAGCTGACCGAGAGAAAATTGATTAGCCACGACCGCCGCATCCTTAGGCGGTCGCGCGCAGTTCTTCAGCCTTTCCAAGCCAAAATGCTTCACTGTCTTGATACCTGTCCAATGGTACCCCTAGGTAACGACTAGGTGTCGTGAGCCACTGAATATTTCCAAAGGAACTGGGTGGGAGGTCCCAATTACCATGCCATAAACCAATGCTTTTCTCTTTGTTCATTAAACTTCCACTCGTGTCACAAAACCTTTGAGTGATTTTTAATAACGAAGTGATACTCTCTATCGACAGCAAAAAAGGCAATATTGTCAGCGTATGCCAAAACACGCACTTAACATGACTGCAACCTGAAACCATTAATCCCTGTGTGGTGCATAACTTTCTGACACAGTGGCTCCAAAAATAGAGCGAAAAGCAAAGGACCTAAAGGACACCCCTGGCGCACGGAGGAATGTACTTGTATGCGCTGTGAGAGTTCTCCATTTACAATTAAATTTGTGGTTGAACTATTGTACGCCAATCTAATACCTTTACATATTGACACGTGTGTATATGAAAAAGAACGGTGATAGGAATGTTTCATAGATTCCAGCTAGTGGGTCAGGTGGTTGTTCGGGACGACAACGAAGCAGGCATCTTGCTGTACAGCTGATCCTGAATACGCTCTTTTCACTGCCGTAAGCTGCTGTCATCTTTTGTTCGCGTTGCACTGCGACACTGGTGGAGGAGCTGGGCCATGACACTACCCGATGCTTCACACTCCTAGTGGGAGCCGTTCATCCAGCCCGGACGTGCCTACTGAAACCCCTGTCCATCGATTCAGTCGTCGGCTACGAGGTATTCCTCCAGACTGCAACCCCTCGCAGAAAACCTGTACCGGACATCTAGAAATGGCTAACACCAGCCCCCAGCCTGTACTTCTCGGCACCAGTCCTCCCGCTCCATCCCAGGAAACGTTTTTTCAATCACTGGAGCCTAAACGCTTTGGTGGTGGCGCACACGAAGATGTAGAAGACTGGTTAGACCACTATGACCGTGTTGCGAAGATCAACCACTGGTCTGCTCAGGAAAAGCTCGGCCGGGCCTACTTCTATCTCGATGACAGCGCTCGTACTTGGTACGAGAACAGAGAAGGCAACCTGTCCACATGGACCGACTTTCACCAGAAGATGGTTGAAACTTTTGCCAATGTCGACAGACGTGACCGCGCCCACCAACTACTAGAGCTAAGGGTCCAAAAACCCAATGAAACGGTCGCCATGTTCGCCGAAGACATGACACGTTTATTTCGGAGGGCTGACCCGCAGATGACTGAAGATAGGAAGTTGCGCTACCTCATGCGTGGCGTGAAAGAGCAGCTGTTCGCCGGACTTCTGCGCAACCCGCCAACCACTGTAGAGAACTTCATCAAAGAAGCGTCGGCTATCGAGCGGGCCCTTCACCAACGCTGCCGACAATATGACCGCTTGTGCAGCAGTCCCCAAACTCAGGCCGCCGCTTTGACGTTTGACAGTCATAGCTCCTTACGTGACATGATTAGGGAGATTGTTCGTGAAGAATTGCAAAGGCTGGGGACTCCGGTAGTGGACACACCCATGGCATCTGTCGCTCAAGTCGTCCGTGACGAAATCCACCAAGCATTCTCGACAGCTGATCCTGCCCCCGAACAACGTCCCATGACGTACGCCGCTGCCCTTCGAAGCTCCCCACCCGCTCCGCCTTCATACTACCCCCCACCTGCAACTGTTCCTTGGTCACCACCACAGGGGAAGACATCGTGGCGCCCATCCATCCAGCCCCCATACGACCAGTCGTCTTCTGGCTTGCCATGGTCTTCGTCGCGTGAGGAGTCATCACGGCAACCACAGCTTCGCCGAACAGACACCTGGCGCACTGCCGACAGGCGTCCACTTTGTTTCAACTGCGGAGGTGTAGGCCACATAGCCCGCTATTGCTGGCACCGCGCCGATCCGTCTCGCCCTCTCAGGCCACGGTATGACATTCGACATGCCAACGAGTACGTATCCCGCAGTGGAGATGTCGGTTCTCAAGGACCTCCGGTACCTCGACACCCATTCGACGGCCGCCGTAACAATGATGACGAGGCTATACCTGATTACGAGCCGGTCTTCCGACATCGACCACGCTCTCCTTCTCCTGCCCAGTCACCTTCGTTGCAGCGTCGCACTTTTGCCGACACCAGAGGAGCGAGGTCACCCAGCCCACACCGGGGAAACTGAAGGCGGCGACCTCAGGGGGTAAGGTTGCAGGCTGTCAAGACGAAGAAAAAAAGCCCCCATTACTCCCACCTCAGGACGCTGTAAAGCCGACAAGACGTAATACCGACGAAACTGTGACCCCAGGCCTTACCATTCTTGTGGATGGACAGCAAGTCAAAGCTTTAGTCGACACCGGGGCTGACTTCTCTGTTATCAGTGATGACCTTGCCGTACGCCTCAAGAAAGTAAAGACAGCGTGGACGGGACCTCACTTAAGGACGGCAGGCGGCCAATTACTGATGCCTGTCGGAATGTGCACAGCAAGGCTCGACATCGGTGGCTCTACTTTCGTGGCGACGTTCGTCGTTCTCGCTTCATGCTGTAAAGACATGATTATCGGAATGGATTTCTTGAGAGAACATGGCGCCGTGATCAACATCCCTGACAGTGTCATTACATTTCACAACAACAGCCCTACTTTAGTGGATTGTTCAGAGCCGAGACATACGTCTTGTTCAGGGCCTTTGCGTCTGACGGATGACGATGTGGTCGTCCCGCCACTATCGTGTACGCTTGTTTCGGTGGCAGGGAATGAGCCGTTTGACGGCGACGGCATTGCTGACCAAATAAGCTCACTGATATTTAGCCATGGTATTTCAGTTGCTCGAGGTCTTGTCACTGTCACTGCTGGACGCACAAACTTGCTGCTCACTAACTTCAGCACTGAACGCCGACATCTCCCGAAGGGTACAGCCGTCGCTTACTTTGACACTACTGCAGAAATCCAAGGCAGTTTATCGGGCCTATACGAAGCACCTCAAGAAGAATCACTACCTAATCTTGACGTTGGTACTACGTTGTCAAGGGACGAACGAACGAGACTTCTTGAGCTGCTAGCCGAATTCAAGGACTGCTTTTCATCGACATCACGGGTCGGTCGAACGCCGCTAACAAAACATCGAATAATTACCCACGACGCAGCAAGGCCTATACACCAGAATCCTTATCGTGTGGCTCCAAAGGAACGGGAAGTGATACAGCAACAAGTCGCTAAAATGCTTGAAGATGATGTGATTCAGCCATCACAGAGCCCGTGGGCATCGCCTGTAGTATTAGTTAAGAAAAAGGACGGTACCCTGCGTTTTTGCGTGGATTACAGGAAGCTGAATCAAGTGACTAAGAAAGATGTGTATCCGCTTCCACGTATTGATGACTCCCTCGATTGGCTTCGAAACGCTCGCTACTTTTCTTCAATGGACCTCAGAAGTGGATATTGGCAGATCGAGGTAGACCCAAGAGATCGGGAAAAAACCGCTTTTGTGACGCCGGATGGTTTATATGAATTTAAAGTTCTACCGTTCGGTCTGTGCTCAGCGCCCGCTACTTTTCAAAGGCTCATGGACACTGTACTTTCAGGGTTATAATGGAAGACCTGTTTAGTTTATCTAGACGACGTCATAGTGTTTTCCCCAACATTTGACGAGCATCTCAAGAGGCTAGAACTTGTTTTACGAGCCATACGCTCCGCAGACCTCACATTGAAACCAGAGAAATGCCACTTTTGTTTTGAAGAACTGCTGTTTCTTGGTCATGTCGTCAGCTGTACCGGCGTTCGACCTGATCCCGAAAAACTTGCGGCCGTGACACAGTTCCCAGTACCGTCCGATAAGAAAGCTGTCAGGCGCTTTTTGGGCCTATGCGCCTACTATCGCCGGTTCATCGCCAACTTCGCACGGATTGCGTCGCCGTTAACTCGCCTTACTAGAGACGACGCCACCTTTGAGTGGAATCACGAACAGCAAGCAGCGTTTAATGACCTCCGCCAACGTCTTCAAACACCTCCAGTGCTTGCTCACTTCGACGAACAAGCGCCAACAATGCTTCACACTGACGCAAGCAATGTAGGCCTCGGAGCTGTGCTTGTGCAGTGGCAAGAAGACACGGAACGAGTGATCGCCTACGCAAGCAGGACGCTAACACGCGCTAAGGCCAATTATTCAACAACTGAGAAAGAATGCCTCGCCGTGGTCTGGGCAGTTATGAAATTTCGCCCGTACTTGTATGGCCGCCCTTTCAAAGTTATAAGTGACCATCATTCCCTGTGTTGGTTGACTAATTTAAGAGATCCAACCGGCCGATTAGCACGGAGGAGTCTGAAGTTACAAGAGTTTGATATGACTGTCATACACAAGTCTGGGAAGCGCCATACGGACGCCGACTGCCTGTCTCGATCACCAGTACAGTCAGCTTCTCTTTCTGACGACGACGATATGGCCTTCCTTGGTGTTCTCGACGCGTCCACGATTGCTCAACAACAACGAAGTGACCCTGAATTGCTTGATTTGATTAATTACGTGGACGGACGTTCTTCGAGGGCACCGAAAGTCTTTGCAAGGACATTATCGTCGTTTTGCTTACGCAATGGCGTCCTCTACAAGAGAAACTTTTCGTCCATCGGAGCTCCCTATTTGCTCGTTATTCCTGCACCCCTTCGAACTGAAGTGCTCCAAGCATGTCACAATGAGCCGACGTCTGGCCATTTAGGCTACACTCGCACATTGGCAAGAGTACAGCAGGGATTATACTGGCCACGACTCACAACAGCCGTCAAGCACCACGTTCACACTTGCATCGATTGCCAGCGACGCAAGTCACCTACAAAGAGACCCGCCGGTCAGCTGCAACCAGTTCAGGTTCCATGTACACCGTTTGAACAGGTAGGAATGGATATTTTAGGACCCCTTCCTACTTCTACTGCAGGGAATCGCTGGGTTATAGTCGCAACAGACTACCTAACCAGGTATGCCGAAACAAAAGCTATCCAAAAGAGCACCGCCGTGGAAGTGGCGAGATTTTTCATAGAAAATATTGTGCCACGCCACGGTGCTCCGACTATCGTGATCACGGACCGCGGAACAGCATTTACGGCAGCTATTTTAGACCACGTCCTCATGCTTAGTAGAACGACTCACCGTAAGACCACTGCGTACCACCCGCAAACAAATGGACTAACGGAGCGCCTCAACAAGACGATTGAAGACATGCTGTCGATGTACGTGGATGTCCAACATAAGAATTGGGACGAGATTTTACCCTATATCACGTTCGCATACAATACGGCTAAACAAGAGACGACTCGCATGACTCCATTCAGCTTGGTTCACGGACGGGAGGTACGGACTATGCTGGATGCGATGTTGCCACATCAATGGGACGCTACCGACACAGGCGGTGACGTGTTCACTGAACGCGCGGAAGAAGCTAGACAGCTCGCCCGCTTACGGATCCACCAGCGACAAGACTACGACGCAGGCCGCTACAATGCTCGCCATAGAATTGTAACGTACAAAATCGGTGACAGAGTGTGGGTTTGGACACCCGTACGAAAACGTGGACTGTCCGAGAAGCTGCTAAGGCGATATTTCGGGCCATACCGAGTTTCGCGCCAGCTAAGTGACGTCACCTACGAGGTTGTCTCCGACAGTCCCCAATGCCCGAGGCGTCGCCAGCACCAGCCTGAACTTGTTCATGTAGTGCGTATGAAGCCGTATGTGAGTGACTGACTGCACGTTCAAAAAGATACTGTGCGTCTGAATCAGCATCGGGGCGATGCTCTTATAAGGAGGGGCAAGTGACACGTGTGTATATGAAAAAGAATGGTGATAGGAATGTTTCATAGATTCCAGCTAGTGGGTCAGGTGGTTGTTCGGGACGACAACGAAGCAGGCATCTTGCTGTACAGCTGATCCTGAATACGCTCTTTTCGCTGCCGTAAGCTGCTGTCATCTTTTGTTCGCGTTGCACTGCGACAATATGATCGCACCAAGACCTACGTACTCAGCTAGCATGAAGAGTATATTGTGTGGAATCATGTCGAAAGCCTTGTCTAGATGAATTTGCAACATAGCTACTTTTAGAAGCGCAGCGTCACAATACTCCAAAATGCTCCTGGCAACATGAATATTCGTGAATATGCTCCTACGCTTGATGCTGCAAGTGTGATGTGACCCGACCAACTTGTATATAACTACTTGGAACCTCCTAGCCAGAACTTTTATGAACACCTTATAATCTACGTTTGTTAGCGTGATTGGCCTGTATCCTGTCACTGTGCGTAAAACATGTTGCTCTTTCCCTTTAGGAATCAGCACGGTGTGCCCCATTAAATGATGGAGGCAGAGTTCCGCGATCTAAAGACTCTGAAAAACCTCATGCAATGCGGCGGCCATATCCTCGTTGAACGCCTTGTAAAAGGCGGCATTAATGTCGCCTGGACCAGGTGATTTGCCCGTGCCGAGATCATCGATAGTCTTCTCAATTTCCCCTATACTAATAGACATTTCCAATAAATTTGTGTCCTCAGCATTAAGTTTCGGCACTTATATCAAGAACTCATCTACAAAACCCGGCTCCTTTGGTTCGCGATAAGCAAACAAGTCCTGATAATAGTTTTCAAAAGCTTCCATAATATCTTTATGTTCCCTCAATATTTTACCATTCCATTCTATTTCAAGTATGTCGTGAGCTCGCGCATATGCCTTTTCATCTGACAAGGCTCGCTTTGTCGGGGCTTCACCTACGAGGTATCTCTCAGCTCTTGCTCGTATAATTGCGCCTTTATATTTATCTTCTTCAAGATATTCAATTTTGTTTTTGACAACCTGCAGTTGATGTTTAAATAAGCCCGAGTTTTCTGCTTCAATTTTCACCAAATCATTTAGCTCTGCCCGTAGCTCACGTTCTTCTTTTCGAGCTTGATACTGGATGTAGCAACCACACTCTATTGCCTTCATTTTTATCTTTTGCCTAAATAATTCCCATCTTTCCGTGGCACTCCTTTCTGCGTTTTTGAAAAAATTCTCGATTTCCTTCTTTGCCTTATCGACAAACCCTTCGTGCGTAATTATCTTAGTATTCAGTTTCCATGTTTCCCATACAACCTTCTTTTTGCACTTTCTACCTATCTCAAACGAGACTAAGCAATGATCACTAAAGGTAACAGCATAAACGTCATAGTTCTGACATAAAGGTACTATCTCAGAACAAACATATGCTCGATCTAGTCGTGCGTTACTCGAACCTTGAAAATGTGTGAAGTGTTGGCGACTGCCACCCTTCGCAAACAGAGCTACGTCATGTAAAAAGTACTTATTAAGGCTGTCTCTAAGCAAACCAACGCTTTCATCACCTAATTGAGCAGTATACGTGCAACCTTTTAGGGTCAAAACACAATTGAAGTCAGCCAACTGAATCACATATTTCAGACATTCAAAGTATGCTTGCATTTCTCGAAAAAACAAACATCTGTCTCTCGAATTTGTAGGTGCGTATACACAGATAACTCTAAATTTAGTGCTCCCGTAACAAAAGTCACACAAAACAAAACGCCCATGTAGGCAACTTTTGACCTCTTCCACTACAATACCAGAGAGTTCTTGACAAAAATAATACATCCGGCTGATGCTCCCACTGCATAGCTCACACACGCATTGTACCGCAATGAAAATTCTGCTACCAAGCTGTCAGTCGCGTCCTCAGTACTAACTTTAGTCTCCTGAACCGCGAGCAAGTCAAGGTGTTTTTCTTGCATCAAGCGTTTCAACTGGTACTGTTTGCGACGCGTTCCTAGACCACGTACAATCAGCGTACCAATGCGTAAAGGCGCAGTCATCCTAGCCCTGTTGATGACAAAGATGAAAACTACAATGCTGCGCTTACCGTGTCTCGTATAGCGTGCAGTGGGAAAACCGGGGTCTTACGCGTCTCGATCCTGTCCCCGAACCGGCGACGATGACGCCGACCGAGTTTCGAGGGCATATTTTTTTACTCTTAACGCCCGTGACGCGATGCCACAGACGCTCCGGGCGTTTCAGGTTGCGTTCCGTGCTTTCCACTCGGTTACGCTTGCCTCGTCCGTGGTCGCTTCCGGAGACTTTGTGCTGGCTTCTGGCGTAGCGATCTCGCCACTGGTACCCATGTCTTCCTTCATCGATTCTTGAATGTCCTGCTGGCCGCCTGTTGCGGCCAACTCCTCAGATTCTTTCGTTGAGTCTTTGCCGTCTTGCGTTGTCGCGTTGGCTGTCTCTTCTCCAGTTGCCTGAACCGTGGCGTCGGGTCCCACGGTACTGCTGCCAGGGGCCAACTTCTCAGCCTTTTCGGCGTCCATTAGATTATCTTGGGCGTCGTCTGTTGGCAGCGCGGTCTTCGTAACTCTGGCATAACTCCTGACGCAATCTTGACTTTCATGTCCAAGCGCTCGGCATACACCACAGTGGGGAGTCTGGCAGTCTCGTCGTATATGTCCTTGCATGTGACACCTTAGGCAAAGCGGTGCCCGACCCAGGGCCACAAGAAGGACGGTCCCCACTCCAAACTTAAAAAGGTGCGGCAAGTCCTCTAGCACCACGCCTTCCTTCAGTTTCATTCGCACCACCCTCGTCGTCGATATCGCGTGTTCAAAGCCCACGACGGTCCAGTTGTCGTTGGAAACCTCCCGAACTTCACCAAACTCACCTAACGCTTGTCGAATGCTCTCATTCGAGACCGCAAAGTCAACCCAGTGGATTTTCACGGTTACATTATGTTGGATAGGGTCGATGATAGCACAGAACCCATCTTTACTGGGAGTCCACCTGTTTTGAGTTATGCATTTTTGTCATCCTTGATTCGCATCTTCACCAGCCAGATGTGATTCATCTGGAAGGCTCCAATGCCAGTTATCGCCTTGATGAGTCCCACTTCTTCCAACGGGGCCCGAAAGTCTTCCAACCGGGATGGTCTTTTTTCCAAACCACCGCGTAGAATCACACGTTCTTCCAAACCGTCACCCGACGGCAATGTAGGCAACAAAAACCGGTAATCCGATGGTGCAGAAGGGAACCTAACACCGCGGCCAGCAGCGGCCACCGACGCACCTCGCACGGAGCGAGCCATCAGACGTCCGTCTCCCACCGAAGCCGAAAGTTGAGTGACTACGCCACGCCAGAACGTTCTTGTGGGGTTAGAAAACGACTGTTTATCTGAAGAACGCACCATTCAACTTCATGTTCACAAGTCACACAGTCAGAACTGACACAATATTCCTTTCCAAATAACAATTGCGTCTTGATTCGACAGTGACGAACAGCTTCCGCTCACCGAATGACGTGCAAATATTAGCAAGAACGCAAAGTTCTAGGGGCGAAGCTTCTTAGGGCGTGGGCTGTGCGTCCCCTGTATGTAGCTACCTCTAGTTTAGTTCTTGCAGTGTTCACTAGATGGCGGTACCGTCCCCTGTATGTAGCCACCTCTAGTTTAGTTCTTGCAGTGTTAACTAGATGGCGGTACCGTCTCCATTATGTAGCCACCTCTCGTTTAGTTCTTGTAGTGTTTACTAGATGGTGGTACTTGTAGCTGATGATGAAAAGATGCAAGATGTTATAAACTAAAAAGCGGTACTTGTAGTTGATGAAAGACGCGAGATCTTATAAAATAGGAATGATGTCACATATGGCGCGTGTCATTGATTGAAGGCAATCGTTCGATTTAGTGCGGCGACGTACGCTAGGGGGAGCGATGTAATAAAATCGAGTGGGCAAAATGTACAGAGGATTCATGGTTTACCAGGTTCACCTCCGGAGCTTCGCCCACTCATCATCATTCACTTCGTGGATATGGCGGCACTTTTTTTGAAGCATCTACATCTTAACTCTGAAAAATCTCAAGTTGACTGGAGGAGCAGCCACAGATTGTCAGCTGTTGCTGCCGATAGTTTTTTTTTCCTTTGATAGTCGGTTCTAGCACTTGCTACTGGTCAACAAGTACAAATGACTTACATGCCTTGTTTGGTAGATATCAACGCACACGAGTGAATATTGAGTTTTTTTTTCGCGCAAGCGACAATGCAGCAGTACACATCCGGCGTGCCAGATTACATATTTGCAGTTATATTGATACCAGCAGCTAAGAAACCGCTGAAGAAATGACTAATGCAATCCGCTGAAAAAGTATGCCAGTATGTTAGTTGACTAACGCGTACGCAATTACCAACTCAAAATTGCGTTTTCATACGTACGAGTCAGAGAAGTACCGGCTCTTGCGCTCAGAAGGAAGCTTTCGATGACTCCCTACGTTGCTAAAAGCACGAGACAGCGATCGTCCCCGCGCCTTGTGCGGGCACCGCACACGCGAATAAATGGTTTATTTAAGCTCAGGCATACCTAAACTGTACTCTGCAGTCATTCTTACACTTTAGTCTTGTGCCTACTTGAAGTAAAAAGTGCCAGCAGAAGGTGCACCGACGCGGGCGGCACGATAGGCCTCGCTGGGACGGAGCACTGGGTAAGGCTGCTTTCGCAGCAGCTGAGTTGCGATGTCTAAAGTTTTGACATTTGAGCTTCGTAATATTTCTAACTGTTATCTAAACTGTACCTGAAGTAAGTGGAAGGTCAATCGATGCCAAAAATGCATTTACGGAGTGGCGATGGCGAGCGACAGCCGTTTTTCTGGCCTCCGCTGGCAGTATACAACGGGCATGCCAGTGTACAGATATTTGCAGTTATATCTATACCAACAATTGAAAACACCCATAGAAATACCAATGCGATCCGCTGAAGACGTATGCCAGGGAGTCAGTTCACGAAGTTGTACCAAATTACCAACTGAAAATTGCGTGTTGCTACATATCAGTCGGAGAAGTACCGTAAGTGTGGCGGGCAGCTTTCGGTGACAGCCTGCGTAGCTGAAAGTGCGACGTTCGATCGTCAGCGCTCCTTGTGCGAACATCGACACAAGACAAAATAGTTGATTTAGGTTGATAGATGTCTAAACTATATTTTACAGTTATTCTCACGCTTCAAAGTTGTGTGCACGAAGCAAGAAGCGCCGGTAACATATATACCAACGCGGAAGGCACGATAGGCTTAATGTTCGCTGGGCCAGGCACCGGGTAAGACCGCTCTCGACGCGGTAAGTTGGGAAGGTTGAAGATTCTGCATTTGAGCTTCGGAACATTTCTAACTCTTACCTGAAGTGAGTAGAAGGATAAGCATGGCCAGACATACATTTATGCGGTGTGGCGGAATCGAACGACAGTTTTTTTTTATCTCGCGTCAGCTGGGAAACCTTGCGACGCGATCGAGAGAGCTCATTTACGTTTCGTCAACCTTGCGGCAAAAACAATTTCCTGTTTCTGTTTGGAGTGGCGTGCAGCTCCAGGCTTACAGAAACTGCAACTTGGAATCGTTACAACAATAAACGAATGATGCGAATATGGCTGGTTTACGCGGGGGCAAATGTGAAAAAGGTGGAGTATAATTGCTGCGATAGGTACGTGCACCGCAAAAATTACGTAAGTTCGGTATCTGTAAGAGTAGCATGTCTCCCTGACGTCGAATGAAGCGTTTTATATTCAACGACACCGAAACAAACCACGGCACACGCTACAATAACATGCACGCTGCAGCTGCGCTGGTAGAAACAGTCCGTGCTCCACTATTCACCAGCGCTTGCCAGTGAAAATTCCAGCGCTTCCAGCGCTTCGCAGTGCGCACCAGCATCACAGTGCTTGAGCCAGTGCCCCTACCAGTGCGACACAGCTTTTTTTCTAGTGCGCCCAGCGAAGTGCCAGTAATTACAAGCGTGTACCAGTGTCTCCAGCGTGAACCAGTGCCAAAAACGTACTGGCATCACGCTGTTTTTGCAATAGAAGGTGCCCACAAAAAGACTTCGTCGCCTGCGTTGAACAGAACAACTCGACTTTTCGCATCAATGTCAATTTTTCCTTTGTCCTGAATGGTAGCAGTGCTGGCGCAGGCAATGTCAGGGCAGCGGGCGACGTGAGCGGCGAACTCTTCCGGGAGGAATGACGATGAAACGGAAGATGTGTACAAATAGGTACTGTCCAGAACAAAAGTCGTTGCACGGACATACACAAGTAATATTCGGCTGCAATTGCTCGTAAGCTGTATGGCGGTATCATATTCGAACATGACGAAAGAAAGTGTAGCGTGCCAGTTTTTGTGATCTGGTTGATGGTACATGAAGATCATGTCGGACAAAGTTCTGTGAAAATGCTTGGTTAGGCCATTACTTTCTAGATGATCCGTTGACGTCATAGGCGTATTAGCCGGGGGGAGGCAAAGGGGGATCTAGCCCCCTCCCCCCCATTGAGAAAAGTTGGGGAGATGAGCCCCCCCCCCCCCCTTCATTTGAGCCGTGGTCTTTCTTGGCTTCACGCTGGGGCCACCAACAAGTATGGCGAAGTTGTCTATCACAACAGAAACCACTCAATTACGTTCTTACGAGCGAATAAAAGTGTTACTAGGGAATGTTAAAACATGGAAAATTTTCTCCATATTTCTGCTGTGATAATTTTTCTTGTAGGCCTTTAGCTGTGCGGGTCGCCTATGTGACGCTTTCGCGTCTTGTGATGTAGTAATGCAGAGCAGGCAAGCGCTGAACAGGGGTCCTATATTATTACAGCCCTTGTTCATAATTTTATTCAGCTTTGACTTGTTGATGCAGTTATAGATGAGAACGAGAAAACTTTCTCAAAAGCGCTAAAACCATTTGCTGCTTCGCGAAAATAAATTTCTCGAAAATGATATATCATCAACGCTCTCAGTCGAAGCTGTTGCGACCCGATGAGTGACGAATAATTTTTGATGTTTAAGTTTTCCGTACTGAAACGCCAAATTTTGTTTTGATGTTATTGTCTGATAAACCTGATCAACTTGCTAGTGGTAACTTGGAGCCATAGCGGCAGCTTGCATATTGGCCATGAATAAAGCAGTGGACTCGAGCTCACTAAGAAGCTCAGCTTCCAAGCTTGTCCGACAACTTGACCCTCTGTACAAAGGTGAAGGTGAGAGACCGCGGTTTTTAACACTATGGAGGCTTAGTTATGAGTCGGGCTAGTTGGTTTTCACTCAACTGAAATTGTATTTTACAGCTCAAACTACGTCTCAGACAGCAATGAAATACACACGTGCAGCACTTCTTATTTCTCTCTATTCCTCTTTCTCTCGGAAAATCTGAGCTCACAGAGATGTATACGCACACAAACTACTAAACACCATTACACTGCAAAAAGAAATATTTTAATTTAGTCATAATCTATCTCGCCACCTGCTACAAACAGCCGCTGCTCATGTGATTGGCAGCTAACCTACTTGAATTACATTTAGAAGGAGCTTCGTGACGTCATTTAACAGGCACGCAGTTTTGTAGCACACATGAAATTTTAAATGCCCAAAGAACAATGGCAAACAATATGCCGTATCGAGAATGGTTTATCTTCTTATATTTTGCGTGCTAGGTAATAAGGGGTCATTACGCAATGAGTCATTTTCGCGTCAATTGTTGACTCGCGTAAGAAGCCGCTGCTGTGATGATGATGATTGATATGTGGGGTTTAACGTCCCAAAACTACCATATGATTATGAGAGACGCCGTAGTGGAGGGCTCCAGAAATTTCGACCACCTGGGGTTCCTGAACGTGCACCCAAATCTGAATACACAAGCTGCTGTTGTGTACATGACAAAGACTGCTTACACGAGTCTTATACAGCTAACGACCAATTAGAAATGGAGCAACGAGGGTAGTTTAATGTTATAATCACCCAATTTGTTCTTGCAAAGAGAAATTTCGTTTACCCCATTTGTATCGGCGTATTTAGGCAGGTGCCTCGGGACCGCTTAGGAATGTCAATATGCATACTTTCACGAGGTCGTGACGTGGTTGAAGGGAGCAGACTGCAGGTCAGACAATAAACTGCTTATTTGGGACTAACTTGTGGCCACGTAAAAAGAAAGTCAGATTACAGCAAGACGCTGGCACTGATAGCGGTGAGCAGAGCGTCGGCCGTCGATCAACTGGCAAGCGGTGAAGCGCGTTGGCATTTATACACTTTCCATCAAATGTTCTAGCGTTATCGCTATCGGCAACGTAGGTCCCAGAATAATCTGTATTGTTCACGTGGTGAACGTAATCTCAATAAAACGATCTACTACAACCTCGAGGCTTTTCGAGCATCGTAGGCGCGGTTTGCGCTGAGTGTAGTGCAATGGGTTAATAACAAAACTTGAGGAAAGGAGCGTGGCAATACAAACACAACGAGTGTAAACATTGTAATACGCCCCTAACACTAAAAGTTATACATTTTAAAACAAAAATGTTGAGAAGTTGATAATAACTTATTAACAGTAATATAACAATGGCAATATTATTATTGATTGCACGCTGTAGAAACAGTGTTCGGACTATTAGCAACAAGGCAAATTACAATACACACGGGCCTGACTATATGCAAAAAAGTGTAATACTTGTTATGAAACAATATAACAGCAATCATTCGATGAAAAATCATGCTTGATTCCTCCATCATGGGAATCAGCCTATAACACGAAAGTAAAACACGGCTTTACAAGGGGAATTATGTGTTTGTTTACTCTACATTGATATAGGAGGTTTTGCTGAATGTATGTCTTGGTGTTACGAAGCCATGGCCCCGTTTAACGTGGGTGTATCCTCGTTGACGCTTGGTACATCTTCATCGTGACGACTAACATCCGCGATAAATTTTTAGACAAACCATCATGGCATCTGTAGATGTTAACCGCCAAAGCATATTAAGAGAAAGAAGAGTGATAGCAAAATTAGCATCGAATATTGTGCGTGGGAAGTGGGCTAAATGCGATAATCCTCGGCCTGTTAAAGTGTGACTGAACTTTTTATTTATTTAAGTATAAATGAATAAAAAAGTTCGTAAGTAAAAACGTCGTAGTGTCTAAAAAAGCGCGTCCAGTCAGCTATGTGTATGCAAACTTATATACAACTGCGAGCTTGTCTACGAAGCTCTGCCTACACGAAAACCGTGCCATACAAGAACGCGGTAGTGAAGCATCCATGTCACCTTGTATGAAATTGAACACCGAAAGATGTGTCATAAGTAGACGTGCAAGAATGTGGAGTTCATGTGAGGGTAGTGACTTGCTGATCATTTTTTAGATCTCTTCTTCAGAACTGCTTCTCTGGGGGTCGCTTGTTTAAGACTGCTGCTCTTCGCTTAAAATGATGATAGTGCCGTACGTATTTTCGCCGAACTCGGCAAGCTTCATATCACGCGGAAGAACAGCAGGCACCAAAGAACATTTGAAAGCCCATGAGCTTAAGGCGCCGTTAACAACTGTCACGAGAGAACGAGGCACAAGTACATTTTTCTTCACGCAACCGTTCGCAAGTGGTTGAATTAGCGCGTCAAACGACGAAAAATCAGCCACAGCAAGATCAACAGTGACACGTGATAAAAAACATGGCGCTAAAAGAGAATCATTCGACAAGACAAAAAAGTTTTCCCCGTGCAAAGATGTCTCAGCAAGCGTAGACATAAGCGCGTCATTCATCGTAATTTCGCCTGTGCCACAATTAACGGAAGCATCGCAATCCTGAAGAAAGTCGATCCCAAGAATCACGTCATGAGTGCACCGCGGTAATACCAAATATTCAGTGACAAGATATTCAGCACCAAAGAAAACACTTGCAACACTAATACCTAGAGGAACAAGGCACTCTTCGCTGACACCACGAAATGTCACACCACCATTCCACGGAAACATAACCTGGCGACCCAGCCTTTCCTTGAATGTGGCACTCATGACGGAAACCGTAGCACTAGTATCCACTAAGGCAGTTTCAGGCACACTATCAATTAACACACACACTTTGTTTTTGGACATATTAATCACTTTTCGACTTTAACCATAACAATATTGCCACGTTCCATTTTCAAGTTTTGTTATCGCCCCAAAACACTACACAATTCTCAGCGCAAAACGCGCGTGCAAATTTCGAGAAGCTTCCGGACGTTAGTAGATCATTTGAATAAGATCACGCCCACTCTGCGAACTGTACACATTATTATGGAACCTACGTCACCGCCAGCGATAACGCTATAACATTCGATGACAAGAGTATAAATGCCGACGCACTTCGCCGCTTGTCAGTTGTTGATCGACAGCCGACGCTCCGTTCACTGCTATCCATGCAAGACTGCTACTGTAATCGGACTTTCCGTTTGCCGGGCACAGGTTCGCCCAAATAAACTTCACTCCCAACACAAAGTATCCTGTCTTCGGCCACGTCACGACCACGCGACATATGGTGGAGGTGCTGCTTCGTTCACGTATTGGACGCCCCCGTCAAGCCGTGAACCCAGCCCACGTCGCGGAGAAGGCACCGACGCCAATCAAGAGCAGCGAACAGGCCGCCGACAGCAAGGTTTCCCACCGGAGTACGGGCCCCTACAAGAGAAGGCGCGGAAGACCAAGGCCATGACCTCGACTGCAGCGACAACGACAACCAGAGCGTCCCAGCCCGCGATCGTCATTTATCAACCCAGGGAACCACCAACGTTCCATTGGTCGTCGTTTGAAGACATGGAAACCAGGCTAGAAACATACGACCGTGTGGCTGCCCTCAACTACTAGGACAACGAAGAAAAGCTCCATCGTGTGTACTTCTACCTGGAAGACACCGCAAGGACCTGGCTCGAGAATCGGGAGTCCACGCTCAGAACGTGGGATGTCTTCTGTGGCGCATTCCTGCAAACCTTCGCAAGCGTCGCTTGCAAAGAGAGGGCAGCTGCTCTACTAGAGACCCGGGTTCAGCTACCAAACGAAAAGGTTGAAATTTTCACAGAGGAGATGACCCGCCTTTTCCGTCACGCTGACCAAGACATGCCTGAGGAGAATTGATTGATTGATTGATTGATTGATTGGCATGTGGTGTTTAACGTCCCAAAGCAACTATATGATTATGAGAGACGCCGTAGTGGAGAGCTCCGGAAATTTAGACCACCTGGCGTTCTTTAACGTGCACCCAAATCTGAGCACACGGGCCTACAACATTTCCGCCTCCATCGGAAATGCAGCTGCCGCAGCCGGGATTCGAACCCGCGCCCTGCGGGTCAGATGCCTGAGGAGAAGAAAGTTCGTTTCCTTATGCAAGGGGTCAAACAGGAGCTCTTCGCGGGACTAATGAGACATCCACCGAACACCGTCCAAGAATTTGTATCCGAGGCGACCACCATCGAAAAAACCCTGGACATGTGTACCAGACAGTATAATCGTCGCCTGACTCCATAATGCGCTGCTGCTCAAACCAGTGACTCCGAAGGCCTGCGTGAAATGATCCGAGCGATCGTGCGGGAAGAGCTGCGCAAGCTGTTGCCTTCGGCGCCGCCTCAAGTGAATTTGATTGCCAACATTGTGCCAGAAGAAGTTCGGCAATTACCTCGAATTCCCCAAACACCGCTGCCCGACCCAGAAACTATGAGCTACGCCGCTGCAGTGCGCCACAACGCTCCTCCCCGTCTACGCCAAAACACCACCCCTTCGCACTTTCGTCGCCAGACGCCACTGCCGCCACCACCACCACCACCCCCACCGACGTCCTACCGTTCGCCAGCGGGCCAGCGCAGTGCCCCGAGGGAAACGAACGTTTGGCGTGCACCTGACAACCGCCCACTCTGCTACCACTGCATCGAGGCCGGGCACACATACCGCCGTTGCCAGTACCGACAGATGGGACTGCGTGGCTTCGCCGTCGATGCACCGTGGCCGCAGCCAGGAGAACGGCCACGTGACATCGCCGACTACCTGACAGGAACTCGATGCACACCACGAAGTCCTTCCCGTTCACCGTCGCCCAGCCGCCGCATGTCACAGCACCCCCGGCAGCACTCTGGCCCAACGCGGAGCCGGTCTCCTAGCACGTATCCGAGAAACTAAGGGCAGCAACCGATGAAGGTGCGGTTGCTGTGCGACGAACTACCGAAGATCCTCCGACGACGACGACACCGCAACGGAGCTTTCCGAACACAACGCCAACCAGGCAAAGCCCAGCCCTAACGGCGAAAGCTCACTTACCGAAGGTCGCCTGACGACGCAACATGGAGCAGCGGAACAAGCCGACGCAGCCGTGACCCGACGCCACAACCTAACTGTAATGCGAGACGGCGAACTAGCGACCTCAACGTTCTTATCGACGGCCACAGTGTGACCGCTCTCGTCGATACTGGAGCCGAATATTCCGTCACCAGTGAAACGTTCTCCGCGAAGTTGAAGAAAGTTAGAACAGCTTGGGATGGCCCTGAAATCCGCACAGCCGGAGGTCATCTCGTAACGCCTGCAGGAATCTGCACAGCGAGAGTCACCATTAACGGCCGTATTTATCCTACAGACTTCGTAGTCCTACAGCGTTACTCGAGAGATGTCATCCTTGGTATGGACTTCTTATGCCTCCATGGTGCTGTCAACAACCTAAGAACAAAGTCGATAACGTTATCCACGGAAGAAGCACTACCGCCGCGCACGCCGTGATGAAACCATGCCTTGAATGGGCTGGAAGAACAAATCACCTTTCTCCCTCGCTCCAGCGTCATTATTTCAGTCGGCGCTCCTAAATCGCCCGACTTGGATGGCGTCGTTGAAGGCAGTCAGCATCTGTTGGTCACCCAAAATATTTGCGTCGCAAGAGAATTTGCAAAGCTGCGGAGAGGTAAAGCAACGGTTATGCTCAAGAGTTTCAGCAATGAGTACAAACATGTGAACAAAGGAACAACGGTCACATACATCGAAGAAATTGTGGACGCCACCAGTGCTTTCGCCCTCGGCGATTCTGCGGAACCTGATCAGAGGAACCAAGACCCTCCCACAGCTTTCGACGCCAATCCCAGACTTCCGAACCATAAGCAACAACAGCTCAACGCCCTGCTCCTGCAATACGAAGATTGCTTTTCATTGAATTCGAAAATTCGGCAGACCCCAATCACGAAACGTCGCATCATAACCGAAGAAAATGCCAGACCACTCCGTCAGAGTCTGTACAGGGTTTAGACGCGAGAACATGAGGCCAAGAAGTGACAAGTTGATGAAAGGCTGCGGGATGGCATCATGCAGCCGTCCAAGAGTCCATGGGCGTCCCCCGTGGTGTTAGTGAAGAAAAAGGATGGAACCCTGCGTTTCTGCGTCGATTATCGCCGCCTGAAAAAATCACAAGAAAGGACGTGTATCCTCTCCCACGAATAGACGACGCACTTGATCGGCTCCATAACGCCAAGTGCTTTTCGTCAATGGACCTCAAGACTGGCAATTGGTAAATCGAAGTCGATGAAAGAGACCGGGAGAAGACGGCGTTTATAACACCGGACGGCCTCTTCGAGTTTAGGGTGATGCCCTTGAGCCTCTGCTCAGCGCCTGCAACTTTTCAACGCGTTATAGGTACAGTACTGGAAGGATTGAAGTGGCATACTTGCCTTGTGTACTTGGACGACGTCGTCGTGCTTTCCTTGAGTTTTGACGAGCATCTTCGGCGCCTTGAATCTGTACTTCCAGCCATCAAGACGTCTGGTCTCACACTGAAGCCAGAAAAGTGCAGATTTGCGTACGAAGTGCTCTTGTTTCTTGGGCACGTGATTACCAATTCTGGAGTCCGTCCCAATCCACGGAAAACAGCCGCCATCGCGGACTTCCCGCCGCCCACTGAGAAGAAGGTGGTGCGCCGATTTCCGGGCCTGTGCGCTTATTATAGGCGGTTCGTGAAAAACTTCGCCCGCATCGCCGATCCACTCACTAACCTTATCAAGGCCGACGTGGAGTTCGAGTTGGAAACGCCGCAGAAACACGCTTTCAAGGAGCTTAAACATCGCCTCCAGACGCCTCCGTTACTTGCTCATTTCGACGAATTCGCTGAGACAGAAATACACACTGACGCAAGCAGCAAAGGTCATGGCGTCGTTCTTGAGCAGAGGGCTAACGGACATGAAAGGGTTATTAGTTACGCCAGCTGATCGCTATTCAAAGCAGAAGCCAATTATTCCACAACAGAAAAGGAGTGCCTCGCCATCATCTGGGCTACGTCGAAATTCTGCCCCTACCGCTACAGCAGGCCCTTCAAAGTTGTAAGCGACCACCACGCCTTGTGTTGGCTAGCCACCTTGAAGGACCCTTCAGGTCGCCTCGCACGATGGAGCCTGAGACTTCAAGATTATGACTTTACCGTCGTTTACAAGTTCGGAAAGAAACACTCCGACGGTGACTGTCGCTCTCGTGCGCCTGTCGACCAACCACCACCCGACGACCCGGATGACGACTACTTGTTGGGAACGATAACTACCGACGACTTCGGTGAACGACAGCGGGCCGACCCAGAACTTAAGGCCCTATTAGAATACCTCGAAGGCAGGACCGCCGAAGACCCGAAGGTATTCAAGCGCGCACTTGCGTCGTTCTTCCTGTGAAACGGTCTTCTCCAAAAGAAAAACTTCTCACCGCTTCGAGCCAAGTACCTCCTTGTGGTGCCTTCAGCTCTGCGACCAGTACTCCTGCACGGCTGCACGACGATCCGATAGCAGGGCACCTCGGTGTTTCTTGCACGCTCGCGAGGATACAAGAAAGGTACTATTGGCCACGTCTTACCACCGACGTCACTCACTATGTGAGGACATGCCGGGGCTGTTAACGACGCAAGACACCACCGACAAGGCCGGCGGGGCCTCTGCAGCCAATTGAACCACCTCACCGACCTTTCCAGCAGATTGTTATGGACCCACTGGGGCCGTTCCCGATGTCGGCTTTCGGAAACAAATGGATCGTGGTAGCTACCGACTACCTCACCCGCTACGCCGAGACAAAAACCCTGCCAAAAGGCAGCGCATCCGAGGTAGCTAAGTTCTTCGTCGAAAATATCGTCCTACGTCATGGTGCCCCCGAGGTCCTTATCACCGACAGAGGAATGGCATTTACTGCTGACCTAACTCAAGCAATCTTGGCATACAGCCAGACAAACCACCGCCGGACGACAGCGTACCACCCACAGACCAATGGCCTCACCGAGCGGATAAACAAGACGATCGCTGACATGCTGGCAATGTACGTCGATGTCGAACACAAGACGTGGGACGCCATTCTTGCGTACGTGACATTCGCATACAACACGGCGGTGCAGGAGACGACGCAGATATCTCCATACAAATCGGTCTACGGATGGAGCCCGGCAACGACGCTCGATGCCATGTTACCCAACGTCACCGACGAAGAAAGCCTCGATGTGAGTGAGTACCTTCAACGCACCGAAGAAGCCCGAAAATCAAGAATCAACACACGACCGGCAGCCGCCGTTACGATCTTCGACGACGCTTCGTGGAATACCAGCCCGGTGAACGTGTTTCGGTGTGGACGCCGATACGCCGACGTGGACTAAGTGAAGAGCTTCTGCGACGGTATTTCGGAGCGTACAGGGTGGTTCGACGTCTCGGCTCACTTGATTATGAGGTTGTCCCCGACGGCATCACGAACTCCCAACGATGCCGATCGTGACCTGAAGTCGTTCATGTCGCAAGCCTCAAGCAGTTTCACGCGCGTTAACAAACTGAAACAGTGTTTTTTTAAGTGTGAATGCACTTTATAAGCGACCCCAAACCATCAACCGCCGTCGGCGGCGCCCGCTGTCTTCTCTCTATCTTTAAAAGAAAGAGGACTTGGCGGGCCGCAGCGCGACGCTCTTCCAAATAACCACGGACGCGACGCTGATATAGGTGTCCGTAACGGGCCTTATACCTTTAACGCCGCTGTGCGCGTTCCCCTCCCCCTTCGCTCGCTCCTCCACTCTCCTCGCTCGCTGCAGCTGCGCGTGCCCCTTTCTCTCGCGCGCCCGCCTTCTCTCTCAGTCTCCCGTCGAGAGCGGGTCGTGCGATGGATGTCCCGGAGGCAACGCTACCATCAACAACGAATGCAGTACAACCGAATGCCAGCACTGCACCCGTCGTTGGAGGTGACGGTACCGCGGTAGCTTCGCCGACGTTGGAAGACAAGGCGGCGCTGCGAAGGGCTCGTGAGACCGAACTTAAGCGGGCGAAGCGTGCAGCGGATGCCGAACTGCGTGCACGCGCGGCGGAGTGAAAGCGGGCGAAGCGTGCAGCGGATGCCGACCTGCGCGCTCGCGAGGCCGAGGACAAGCGGGCGAAGCGTGCAAAGGATGCCGAACTTCGCGCTCGTGAGGCCGAGGACAAGCGGGCGAAGCGTGCAGCGGATGGTGAACTGCGCACTCGCGAGGCCGAGATGAGGCGTCAGCATCAAGCCGCGAACGCGGCCCAAGAAGCGGAACGACAACGCAAGCGTCAGGCGGAAAAAGGCGATAAAGGCCGGCGTCAAGACGCCGGCCTTCGTCGGCTTTCAGGGGGAGAAAAGTTAAAATCCGTTGGCATTCGCCAGTGAGTTAACGTAAACTCCCCGTGTGATCAAATTGCGATTCCCAGGAACCATTACACCATAAAGGCACCATAGTGTGATTAATAAATATAATAGTGCGAATTAATAAATACCCCTCATAGCATCACCCCGTACATTCGCACTTAACCATGTTCACCCTCGGGGAAATGCTTAGTAGTTTTTTTATTATTATTGTATAGTAATTTATTCATTGTATTTCCTTGCACTATTGTTGTACCTTCATATTTCAGTAAATCATCGGGACGATGCCTTTTTCAGAGGGGGGCGATGCCACCTTTCAATTTCAAGTTTTGTTATCGCCCCAAAACACTACACAAATCTCAGCGCAAAACGCGCGTGCAGTTTTCGAGAAGCTTCCGGACTTTAGTAGATCATTTCGATAAGATCACGCCACTCTGTGAACTGTACAGATTATTCTGGAACCTACGCCACCGCCAGCGATAACGCTACAACATTCGATGACAAGAGTATAAATGCCGACGCACTTCGCCGCTTGTCAGTAGTTGATCGACCGCCAACGCTCCGTTCGCCGCTTACCTGGCGCCGGGTTTCCCGCGACCAGGCATGCTGCCAGTCGTCGACCCTATCTCATCGAGCATTAAGCGAACCCCTGGACAACCCCCCGGCTCTGTCCAGGCCTTGATCGTGAGCCAACGCCCGGGCACCACAGCGCAAGCCGTGGGAGCCAGGGCCAGGACGAAAGTGTGGTGGCTTTCACAGCACCACCGCCGAAGCTCATTGCTTTAACTTCAGCGCTCCAGAGGGGAGCACCGTCGACGACATCATAGATGCCCTCGAAGCAGTAACCGGCCCAACCGGTATCAAGTCCCTCCAGCACATGGGAGGTGCAAGGTTCGGCACCACAGCCGCAAACGCCCATGCAGCCACCAAGCTGAAGAGCCGGGGCGCCGTTCTCTTGAACGGCGAATCAGTTCCACTAGTCAGCGTAGGTCCTGAAATAGTCCACGTCACAGTCTTCCGGGTACAGCTGTGGGTAAGCGACGCAGCCCTAGCGACTGCTCTCTCCGCCTACGGCAGCGTGCAACATATCCACGAGCCAGTGTTCAAGGGCCGCCCTGGGGTTGGCACAGGTGTCCGTGTGGCGCGAGTGAAAACAAAAAGCCAAATACCGAACTTTCTGACAGTCCAAGGTTACTATGCCATGTGTGACTACCGGGGTGTCAAGAAAGTGTGCTCTAAGTGCAGAAATTCTGGCCACATCGCCAAAGATTGTGACACGCCCCGTTGCACGCGCTGCAACGTGTTTGGACATGCCACAGAGGGATGCGCAGAACCGTGCCGCGAGTGCTCGGGCAGCCATGCAACAGCTGACTGCGTACGTCCGAAGTCCTTCGCAGCGGCTGCAGCAGCGGCAACCGAAGAACAAGCGTGCACCGACCTCACGCCCGCATTGCAAGATGATTATCCGGCGCTCGAGCCTGCGAGCGACACTGACGCAGGTGACACTGACGCCCATGCTGAACCACAAGACGCAGGAGACCTGCCTCCCCTGTCTGAGAAAGCCTCGTCAACCCTTCACACCCTGTCCAAGACCAGGGACCTCTCGCCGGACGCCTATGAAGAACGCAGCTCACTCAAAGCCGAAGCCCGAATGCCCGTACTTAGCAGAGACCACGAGAACTACAGCTCTAACACAGTTCGCACCACCAGTAGCTCCGAGGCACCGAGAGCCTCGATGGGACGCGGCACCCGAACGACGGGATGTGCAGACGCTCCGATCATCGGCCCAGACAAGACCACAACAGTGATTATGCCATCGACAACGACGAGCGCCCGCGCCAGCAAGTACTCGGCTCAGACCCGCAAACTGAGCCTGTCAAACCCCATTTACCAGATTACAGGTGCGACCGCCGGTGCAAGTGTCGGTGGCAGCGCCATGGAAGTAGACCATTCAGCCACCAAACGAGCCCACCCACCGACCACGGACTCTGAGGGCTCTACGGACGGTAGTAAGCCCCCAAAACTCGCTAATGTTCTGACGACGTCACAGCATTTCTCTCTTTAGTTTTGTACACTCGTTGAGCGCTCTCCCCAACCCCTGCAAGGGGTTTCTCTGAAGTTTGCGCGCACTCCCCCTATTTTCAAAATGACTACGGTGCATTTTCTCTCCTTAAACGTCAGGAATTTCAGACGCCAAGATAAGCAGAGAGAAGTCATGAACTTTGCAAGGTCACGTCATGTCGGTATCCTTTTCTTACAGGAATGTAATTTTAGAACCCCTTTTGATGTGCAATCCTTTTGTTCACATTTTGGAGTCGAGGCCTTTTTTTTTCGCTGACTGATTCAAAGATGTGCGGAGTCGGAGTTGTTTTTTTGACACCAGCGTTACGTCGAAGAGCACACTGTGTTTATGGTTTTGAAGGCCGCACACTAGCAGTAGACTTTGACCTTCACGGCAGACGAGTAAGGGCGCTCGTAATATATGCCCCAGCTCAACCTGGAGGCACGGCCGACTTTTTCAATTCACTCGAATCATTTATGTTTGAAAGTTACCCCACTTTCTTAGTTGGAGATTTCAACTGTGTGGAGGACACCGACAGAGGTGCGCACGGACTCAGACAAAGCAGACATTATAGCGGAGTTAGCGCATTGCGACAACTCATCCGCAATTTCGAGCTCAGAGATGCGTGGGTCGACACTCACGGGAATGACTTCGTTGCAACCTGGCAACGGGGTCCCAACATGACCCGGCTAGACCGCTACTATTTTCCAGAAGTGCTAGCCACTCATGTCCTTAGTTGCGAGGTCCTACATTTTCACCGGACGTTCCATGCATTACAGACTACTTTCCTGTGTCTGTAAAAATTTTCTTTGTACAATCCACTATTTATTGATTTATTCAGAATACCCCTAAGGGCCCTCTCACAGGAGGGTATTACATAGGGGGGGGGGGGCTATAACACATACAGGTACATGAAATGATTAATAGAACCAAAAAACACGCAAACTAAACACCATACAGCTACTAAATACATTAGAATAAATATAAGGTCAATATTCTTACCGCATAATCTTAAATAATCAGAAGAAATAATGAGTCAAACAATAATAAAACTAAAAAAATATTTTAAAATTGAACTACACAAAGAAGGAAATAGAGTCACAAGAGTACGATAAAACGCAATCTAGCTTACTACAAACACACGCGCCATTAAGCATAAAGGAATGGCAACATCACCAAAAACACGTGTGAAAACTGAATTAGGCAAACACAGCAATAAATAACACGAACCATGAACATACGCAGTTTCTACAAAAAACACGGTTTGGAAAAAAAAAGAGGGGGGGGGGAATACCGCAAAAGGATCACACGCTTGCACTCATGTTTAGTAGGTTCTGAAATTCAGTGATATCAGTGACGGTTGCAATGTTTGAAGGTAAGTCATTCCACACGGTTATTGTGCGCGGTATGAAGGATCTACCATAATGAAAAGTGCGACAAGGGAAGCGTCCGATTTTAAAGGGATGATCGCTACATTACATTCAGAAACCATTGGAATATAGACACCACTCACGTGCACGACCCGGAAAGCGTAGCATTACTGCGCAATGCACTAGAGCAAGCATGCAAAACGCCGCCTGAACCCCGTAACTGGGACGCATTGAAACAGAGTTGGCGCGCCGAGCTTATCAAAGCGGGGCGCGAAAGGAAAGCGCGCCTGACGACAGAGATAAACGACACGCTACGAAAAGCGTGCATTGTACGCAGAGGCGAGACGCTGACGTTCGCAATGCACGACTATCTCGATCAGTTAAAGGCGCGGTACGAACTTTTGCTGCGTCTTAGCTCGCGCACGGCTGCGCAGTGTTTTATCAACGGACGACCAGTTTCAGATTGAGCTGTTCTTCGAAGTGTTCGCAACGGCTCCTTTGGTGAACAAATTCATGTCCCTTTTGTTCAGTTGCCGAACGGAGAACAGTCTACACGATCAGAAGACACAATGAGGGTCTTTGAAACACAATTTTCGAATCTTTTCAGGGCGGAGAACGCAAACGAACGATACCACCATATTTAATGAGTTTTGCGAGGGAATTTCCCGTGTACCGGAGAAGCTCAGCGATGGTCTGTGCAGCCCAGTGACGCTCGATGAATTACGCATCGTGCTTCAGCGCATGAACACAACCGCCGCCGCCGGCCCTGATGGGATACCTTTGAGTTTCTACAAAACCTTCCTTGAAGCAATACAAGACCACCTTTTGACAATGCTAAATGGGCTTCTTGCTGACGGAATCAGACCGAATACGTTTCGTGAGAGCAGAGTTATAATCTTGCTTAAAAGCGAGGAAGAGCCGTCCGACCCAACGGCGTGGAGGCCCATTTCCCTACTTAACTCGAATTATAAGATATTGACAGCCATTCTTGCAAACCGCATAACAATCATTCTACTGGAAATACTAAGCAACATACAAACATGCTGTGTCCCAGGTCGTACAATCTATACCTCGCTTGCGCTGACCCGCGATTTATTCACGTACGCTACAAGAACACAAATATCTGGCGTTTTTGTTTCCTTGGATCAGGAAAAAGCTTTTGATCGCGTAGAATGGAACTATCTCTTCACTGTGCTTGAGTGTTAAGGCTTCCCAGCACATTTAACCGACACCCTCCGTTTACTCTACACAGACTTAGAAACGTCATTAGCAGTGAATGGCTATACATCTGAACCTATTGCAGGAAGTAGGGGCATTCAACAAGGCTGTCCCCTCTACGCAATTCTCTTTGTATTATGCATAGATCCATTATTGAAAAAAATCCAGAAATGTACTTCGATACGTGGTTTCCCTCTTCCAGGCATGGGCGAAGTGAAAGTAGTGGCATACGCCGATGACATCTCGTTGTTTATTCGGAACATAGATACCTACAGAGCCTTTCTGCGAATATTCCACACGTACCTGTCGAGAGCACGTCTTAATCCCAGAAAAAGCAAGGCATTCTGCTTGGGATGCACATTGAAATTTCGTGATGGCGTCTAAATCGTCCAAGGCGTTAAAGTCTTAGGCGTAACTTTCCTTTCGTCTGGTGAGGTAGCCCGCACCACATGGAAAGAAATCCAACACAAAGTGGACAGACGCACTGAAGTCGCCAGAACGTTTCAACTACCTTTTACTGAAAGGGCTGATCTAATTAAATCCAGCATAACAGCGCCACTGCTTTATGTAGTCAGAATGGCACGACCACCACGACAGGTTTTGCTGAGAGTGGCTACTGCGTGCGGCTACTTTTTTTGGGATGGCCACGCCGAAGCTGTTTCCAGAGCGCCTTGGTCCGCCTATCAGTAAAATAGAGAGGGCTCAGTGTACCCAACCTTGATGTAATATGCCGCATGTTGGCTCTCAAAACACCTGGGCACTCTTAGAGAACTCATCGTATCGAGGCAGGCAACTTGTAGTGTATCTGCTAGGAACCTCTAGAAGACTTTTTGGTTTAGCAAACGACACGGGACCAGCTGCTGACCAGCGTATTACACACATGTTATAAAATCTTTGCAACAATGGCGAAACGATTTTCCAGTTCAAGAACTTATGGAAATGTCCAACACCGACATGAGCGAAATAATAGCATTTAAAAGCCTACCTGAAGGACAACGTCGTAAATGCCGGGCGAAAACACGCTGGACTCTTGCAAACACGTCTCTCCAATCCGAGGTCCGTGACTTAAACTGGCTACGGGAATGGGGGGCTTCACCAACGGCCGACCGCCTTGCGGCGTGGGGCGTGACGCCCTCCGCCACATGCCCGCAATGCGGTCACGTCGAAACACTGAACCATGTCTTTCATGAATGTATAGTAGCGCGCCTTTTTGGTGCATGGTTACCAGGATGTTCCAAACAAGTATGCAGTGGAAGTCTAGCCACAGGGATAACTTTGTCGTACTCTTAATGGCTATCGGTGCTTCCGTCTTATGGAAACGAAGGGGACTGGCCTGCCTGAGGGTACGCCCCCAGAGAGCCATGTTTCCCCTACTACATCGGCTGAGAAACATAATTGTTATGCATCTTAACGCAGAATTAGTCACGCTGGGCGATGAGGCTTTCCTCCGACGGTGGTCTACGCGATTCATTATCGTAAAAAACAACAGTGTCCATGCCTTTCCTCCCTTATTGAGGAGGGGGGCTAGTGCTTGTACCACTGTGACATTACAGTGCGTATTTTTTCTTTTCTTCTTTAGAAACATGTATTTTTGTGCAATATTGTTCTTCAGCGGGACAGCAAATTATCCTCACAGGTGAATGCAAAACATCACCCTTCACTGTTAATGACCTCCTTATGTTTGTTCATATAACCTTAGTGTTCATCTATGTTTAATCATCTCGATGTCATGAATGTTTTGTCTTTGTTGTACAATTTTTGCATTGTACGCCACTGCATACGCTATAAGTTCTTTCGCTGTATATAACAGCTTGCATTGTACTTACGCCTTGTTCACCATTGTCCATTTTTATGTGTTCACATAAGCTGTGTAAGAGATATCCCGAAATAAAATTTTCTTAAACGCTATTCGTGCAGTACTGCTACTGTAATCGGACTTTCCGTTTGCCGGGCATAGGTTCGCCCAAATAAACTGTTAAATCCCAACACAAAGTATCCTGTTTTCGGCCACGTCACGACCCTTGACAATATATGTATATTCTATGAAGGCAGGAATGGTTAGTAGAAGCAATGGATAAAGAAGTCACAATGGAATAAACATGGCGTATGTGCTACAGCATTATGAGCCATAATATTGGCTCTCCAAAAGTTACCCAGTCCGAGTACACTAGTAGCAATTGTCACTAATCTCTTATCCGTGTGTTCCTCTCTGTGCATCTGTTTAAACGCCTCAACTAAAGCTTTTCAGAATACAAGTTTCTCTGCACCTTCAATGTCTCCACTTAATTTGGGTACCAGGAAACAAGGGTTTGTTTTTGAGCGAAACCACTGAATATGTCGCAAATGCGGCACTTTTCGTGCCAATCATTTGGATTTTTCCCACAGACTGCATACAAAGCAATTTGAAATGTTGTAGGAATTGTTGTAGGCACGTGTGCTCAGATTTGGGGGCACGTTAAAGAACCCCAGGTGGCCGAAATTTCCGGAGCCCTCCACTACGGCGTCTCTCATAATCATATGGTAGTTTTGGGACGTTAAACTCCACAAATCAATCAATCAATGCATACAAAGCAATTGCACAACTCCGCCCTTTAACATTCGAAAAATGTATATCAGACCCTCTTTTGACAGCTTCTCCCAAATATAAGTACATATTATTTTCCTGGTGCAGTGAGTTATCACGGTCGAGATTAATAGAAGTGGCTATAACCAAACTTTGCTGCCGAGTTACTTCCCTTAACATTTACCGGCATAGCGCAGGCGAAGCGCTGTCTCCTCTGTATCTCTTCTTTATGGAGGTGTAATGATAATAAATAGTGGGGCTCAGGCAAGGGCGCAGGCAGGGTGACGGAAGCCGAGGAAGACGAAGCAGAATAAGAACAGCCGGCCTGCAGCAAAGGCGTTGTCTCTTATTTCTCGTCGTTACAATGGCGCAGTCGACGAAGAAAACGGCTTACGTCTCGGTTTCGTCATCCAGAACGCCCGCCGACGTGCAGCCGCGGTAAGCGTCGCTTGAGGACGGCGTCAAGCCCTCCTCGGCAGCTGTTTACTGACACCACCGTTCGGGGACGGCGTCAAGGCCTCCTCGGCGGCTCCAGCACCCGTTACCGGTACCAGTTCACGATAAGGAACGCCGTCACGCTTCTTCGCTGATGGAACCCGCAAGGCGTCCGTCGCGGCCAGCATCGATCCCAGCACCGACGGATGGCGTCCAGGCCTCCGTTGTGGTTCCGGGAAACTTGTCCTGGGACGCGACACGTCGCGGCAACCATGCGCACGGGCCTCTCTCACCTAGGGATGGCGTACATGCCTCCTCCATACCTGGCAACCTGTCGGCGCTTCAAGCACCCACCGTGTACGGCGTCGAGGCCTACCCGGCGGCGCAAGACCGCTTCATCTACGCCACAGTACCAGGTCACAACTCATCACACGGGTTCCGCTTGCCTGGGAACGTCGTTGACGCTTCCAGCGCCCTGGAACCCATGTCCACGATTCCTACCATAGCTGGATTTCCAAGGGACGCCGTCCACGCGTCCTTGGTCAGCAATTGTACCACCTCGAGTACCGCAGTCACTGTATCCTCCGCAGAGGCGGGCCTTGGCTCTTCGTGCGGATCACACGACAGCGCAGCGGAGCTGCAGCATACCATCGCGCAACTCCGCGTCACGACCAACGCCCTCATAGCGTCGAGCTCCCAGCTATGTCCTGCCATCTTGCCAACATTGTGCGCACTCAATGCCATGTTGGCTGCGGCCGCCTCACAAAACTTCGAGGTAAGCTCGCCCGAGAACCGTCGCAATCTCGGGCGTTCTCTCACGGAGGTATCAGAGCAAGTGAACTGCTTGGCGTGGGCACATTTCGGAGTTTTGCCCGCAGTCCCGCCATCGCCGATTTCCTTCGAGCTACCGGAGTTTCGCGGCTTCCAGGACGATGCCAAGGAATGGGTGGCAACCGTCAACGCTGTCGGAGATCACGCAGCGTGGACGGACCAAAAGAAGTGGGGCATGGCCATAGACCGCCTTCGGAATGCTGCCGCGGCTTGGCATCGATACGAAGGCGTGCGGCAGACATCCTGGGTGGACTGGAGTGACAAGCTCATAGCTGCTTTTGGACGGAGTCACCATCACCTCTCCACGACCACCCAGTCTTACGCGACCGCTACCGAGAATAGATCCCAGAAGGAGACCACCCTCGCGGCTTCAGCTGTATTTTGCAGCTTCCCGACAGCCAATTTAACCACCTACCCTGGGACGAACAACCCTACAGTGTTGACCCTCACTTCGAAGCGACATCTCCTGATATCACGTCAGTCTGTGGCCGAGTGTGCGGACGTCTGCCACACGCTAAGCGCCGCCTCCTTCAAAGTCACTGTCAGCAAAGACCTACCAGAGAAGGTAATACTTCCGGTTAGTGACAGGTCATCTGACAATGAAGGCTCTACTGCACGTGAAACTATAGGAATAAGCAGCTTGAGCATGAGTCCGACAAAGGCAGTGCTGCAAGAGCACGCGTTGCCTCTCAAGCTGCAACCTGAACTCGGCTCTCAGATGACTACAAAGACACCCCGACGCCCCTTGCCACACCGCAAGCAACGCAGGCGTCGACGCTCAGTGCAGCAGGTGACGGTGCAGCGTGGACTATTTCCAGCATTTGTAACACGACTGCGACAGGATGCTCAAACCGACGAGATTAAACCAACGCGGCCACTTTGCAGGAGTCTGTATCTCCTGCTAGCGGCATCTTGTCCAAGTCAACAGCGTTGGCCCCATCGTGGACGACGCCTGCACCGACCATCACGTCACAGCCAGTGTCGTCCTCCGGAATCTCCTTCAACAAACTTCCATGTGAAATATCAGCTTGGCCGAGCCCGGCCACCCCGGAATAGTCAATGCCGCCCACCGGAGACATTGTCGGTAGCCCACGAGGCTCGCAGTCGGGGCCGAGTGTAATGATAATAAATAGTGGGGCTCAGGCAAGGGCGCAGGCAGGGTGACGGAAGCCGAGGAAGACGAAGCAGAATAAGAACAGCCGGCCTGCAGCAAAGGCGTTGTCTCTTATTTCTCGTCGTTACAACCGGCATAGCGCAGGCGAAGCGCTGTCTCCTCTGTATCTCTTCTTTATGGAGGAGGAAACAATTAGTCATTACTTTCTACCCTGTCGCCGGTACACGTCATTGAGGAGAAGATTCATTGCACCGCATCTTCGAAGCTTGAGTCTGGAAATATCCGGATAAGTTGTTCTTTCTTTTGGCGCCTCTACTCTGAGCTACAGTCACAGGTATGTTTGCTACAGTGAGAAGAAATTTATTAGTCAGACAAAAAGAATACTGAGCTATATTCTTCATTCTTTCAAACATTTCCATACTAAGTATCCGTAATTAAAATTGATGTATTAAGATTTACTAGTTTATACGAGAAGTATTGTGAAGAAACACTTGAAAAAAAATGGCCCGAATCTACATATTACACCGTAAATGTCGTCGAAAGACGATAGTCTTGCGTCTGGATAAAGTGAACAAAACGATTATTTGATGTTCTGCACGAGAAAATTGGTGAATGGTATTCTGAAGGCGCAGCGTTAGAATGCCTCGAGCGTGTAACGGAAGCAAACAAGCGCATCAAGGCACGTTAGGCACGAGCGCCATCTGGCAGTTATCTTCGAAAACGGAGTGCGTGACCACGGAGAAAGATGCCCGCCAGTCACGGAGGTCATAAGTTGTATAACGCAAAGCTACGGGCAGGTGCCACCACCGTCGTAGCAAAGCGCTGGAAACACTTTCTTGAGCATCGCGTGCACTGTCGGCGCAGCGCGTTAAACGCTACAGTCCTTATAGTTACTTGTTTGTGCCTCTTCTAGTATGAAGGCCGACATACAAAACTTAGACATGTTGTTATGGCGCCCTATATATGCCCAATATTTGCATTTTTAATTGACAATTGCACAACGATGAACGCTATACTGAGAAATATTGTTGGGCGCTGCGGATAGGGTTGGCCGTTTGGTGCCGTTTGAAGAATCGTTAGGGCGGACAAACAGATAAATGTACAGACAGATCGACAAAAAGACAGACAGATCATAATTTTTCCGTTAAAACTCCCCAAGAAAGACTATCATCTTTAAAAATCACCTAATACTTGGCCAATCCCCGGAATTGGGTAAGATGATAAGAATAGGTGAAGAAGAAAAAGAGCCAGGCCGTGTCTCCCAGTCATCGTAGCGTCACACAAGTCGACAGGATGGAGACTTGCCAGCCCCTTCGTCTCTCGCACACCAATGGCAATGTTCTCTGCAAGTTATCTCTGCAAAGTGGACGATGGACCCGTGCAAGACTGATCCGACCTGTTTGAGCTTCACGCTACCACAGCATCATGGTCGGAACGGGAGATATTCACTTACTTCAGCGACTACATCACCGGTGAGGCATTTAAATTTTACCTCACCCACATATTCAAGAACGACGAATGGCAGTGAAAGATCAAAGAAGAGGTGACCACCCGTTTTGGCGACTACTATAAGGACTTCCTTATTACCAATGCTTGGGAGAAAATCCCACTCAGCCGCAACAGTTCACGCTCTTTTATAAAGAGATATAGCTTTCCATCGCGTTTCTCTTCTGCACGAAAGTCGGCATTTTCGAAGTCGTGGCTCCAACATATGACTCGAGACACTCGCCCTTCTGATGCCCTCCATGCTCCATCTCGTATACGTGGTCCACCACCTGGTTTTTTGTCACACAGTTCTTCAAGGGCTCTTAACGCTCACCATTCGAGTCATAAGGACACTTTGTTCACGGCAGATTAGCTGCCGCATGGGGCCAATATCGAACAACGGCATCATGAATCGAAGAGTGAAAATCAGTCTCCACCCATTGAAGCAGCTCACTCCCCATCGCGCTCACTTGGCCCACCTTCTGGTTTTCTATCGCTAGGGTCTTTCGTCGCTCACACCGCCCACTTCACGTCTCATGTGCCCACTATGGTCGGGATAGTGCTGCGGAACTGGGAAGATAATCAGCCGAGCCCAGCGGCTACTATTCAGATTCATGCATCAGAACAGCTCAGCTCGATACTTGTACAGAAAGACAGGCATTCAGAACTGAAATCTGAGGAAATCATGTAGGTTGCGGTATCATCGTACACAGTGCTGCGACCCGAAAGTGCAAACACCGGACGCTCTAAAGCATCAACTCTCACAGGTAGCCAGCGGCCGAAAACCTACATAGAAAATGCTATGGCAGGTGCCTCTGATAGTTCTTCAGTTAAATCTGTCCTACCAACTTCGCTGCCTGAAATGCGTTTCAACAGCTACCAACTGGACACTACTTTAAGTTGCCAAAAAAAGCATCGACCTATTTCAAAAAGGCTGCCACCTCAACACTTTTCGCAACATCAGCAAGGCCAGTGCAATGAAATCGACCAGGTTAAGTAGCATGTTACTTATATTCAAAATGTCTCGTTCGAGACAAAGGGTGTATCGAATCCAGGATATTTTCCCAAGAGAAGTCGAGAAATTTTTCTACAGCAGAGGTCAAGACTCAGACAACACGACATACAACTACAAAAAGTCACGAAGTCACACCCTGTATAGACGCCAGAACTGGAGTTTTGCGGACACGCAACGCGACCTGTCGACACAATTTCGAGTAGTGCAAAGTCTGACTCCCTTGCACAACTTGCTGTGCAACCAGGTGCAACAACAGCGCACAATACAACGAATGAGCTAAATATGAGGTGTGTCTACGAATTGAACACTAAAAAAAACAGTTACAAATTTCTCTGCACTAGTCAGACGCGTCACCACACCTCTGGGAAGTGCTTGCTAGTTCACTCGCCTAAACGACAGCGAAAATAAGAGCAGACGCAACAGCCCCACGCTCTACAAAAAAAAAAGAACTCAGCCTATGCTACTGTTGCGTGGTTAATTGTCACGGACGTAAATGGCTTTAGTTTTAGCGATTTCCGCAGCTTTCGCGAAGCAGAATGGCGAGAGCGCTGGATACGGGCCGTTACGATTGTGTTGGGTAAGGAAATTGCTCGCGTTCTCTACAGCCAGTCACATGAAAAAGTGAGAAAATGTAGGTGTTCTGTTACTGTTTTGAGTAGCCTTGACAGAAAACCTGGTAACTTTGATTATGAAGCTTAACAGACCCCCTGACCATGGTACGGGACATGCAACACTAGACAGGTGGCGTCCGCAAAAAACATCGCACACGCCGCGATCATCGATAATCTGAAGTTGTCGCCACCACAAAGCATTACGCAAGTAGGACTTTCAGGGTTCAAAGTCGCGGTTTTAACTAGGAAATATGAACACGTGCATCATACAGGTAAGTCGCAATATGATCGCGACCACAATAATCTTTTTTTAAGCGTTGTTCTTCACACTTACGGGAGCTATTTCGCACAGGTATCCTCTTTTGCAGCATATGCAGACAGAAGACATTCCTCAAAAGAGCAGTCGAGCATTGCTCGTGTATGCACTTCATCGCTTTGGCATTTGTGTATGCCCAAGCTTAACAAATTTAGTCATTACAGAACGCACGTCCGAGTGCTTGCCTTCAACCTGATGTCGTGCGATGCTGACTTAAATTGGTACAGCTATAGCACGCCGAAATGAACCAAACATCTTTTGCATTGCACCCGCATTTTGTTTTGATGAGCTTACTTCTTTCACGAAACGATGTTGGATTGAAGGAAGAAGCTGACCAGTTCCTTGCTTTTCAGGAAACCACGCCTCAAGACACACGAAAGAGGAGAGCCTATGCACATTCGTTAGCGGACGGCTCTCTGTGCACCACGCATATATGACCGGCGTGGCGATGGGGGCGCTGGTGGCGGCGTTTTTCGCAGCCCCACTTGGGTAGAGTCTGACGTCTATACCGGAAGGGCGCAGAAATTACCGCATCACCGTAAAACACGGAGACGGGTGGCGCCACATGTGTACAAATCAAGGCAAAGAGCAGGACGCCTACGTAAATCGTGCTGCTGGTGCTTCAAAAACTTCACACGACGTTTATTTCTCGGAAGAGTACGAAAAGTTTCATTATCTGCAGTTTTCACGTTCAAAGCACCTTTGTGTTTTACAGTACGCAACAGTCAGCCTGGCCCACCAGAACTCAAGCATTTACCGGACTGTTGCTCTCTCCTGTGAAGCTATTGAGTGTTCACGGAACTTTCCTGGGATTTGGAACGATCTTCCCTTTTCGACGTTGTTCACTTCTAAGCCATACGTGTTCAGTTTTTGTTGCTATTAGTCTGACTTGAATTTTTTGGGGGGGGGAGGTGGAATCTTGAGACGTATGAAGGCTGGGATGATCTTAATAGAATAAACATGGCGTATGAGACAGGCCACGTCTTGCAGTCATCGTAGCGTCACACACCCACACCCACCCACACACACACACACACACACACACACACACACACACACACACACACACACACACACACACACACATTAGATATATTTTTGGACGTAAGCCACCTGCAAAGATTATTACTTCGCATAATTTTACTACAAAAAACATTTATCACCTGCTACTGAGAAGGTAGCCTGTCATTGACCTGCAAACGATGAAGACTAACAAATGCAGACTTGTAATAGCAAACTCAATCGTTACTCTGTCGCAATCAAGGAGGATTGAGCACGTAAGCGATGCACGCGCTGTTTAATAATAAGCATGGTGGGCACTTTTGGCTATATCTTTCGCTGTTAGCCAACATGTGTTACCCGGTTGCTCTTTTCAAGTTTAGCTGCAAGAGAGTTTACTGTATAATCTTGCTTACCGAGGAGGCTTTATAAATGGAGACACAACAGAAAAGGTTACAGGCATAATTCATTGATGAAGTACTAATGAGCGCAGGTCACGGAATCGGTTCTAAGCTGTGGTGGCTGCAATTTCGATGGAGGCGAGAATGCTGTAGGCCCGTGTGCTCAGATTTTGGTGCACGTTTAAATACCCTAGGTAGTCGAAATCTCTGGAGTCTTGCACAACGGCGTCTTTCATAATAATATGGTGGTTACGGGACTTTAAACCCCACATATCAGTCATCAAGTATAATCTGGTCGCAACGAGGCATACATATGCAGAATTTCTTCGAGATAGGCTGGGCGTTTCCGCAATTTGCTAGCTTCAAGTTTTCTTCGATGTAATAATTAGTACATTCAATTTGCATACCAACATGCTTTGGCCTGATATCACGAAGCTATGAACTTAACACATGTAACCAAGATGCTATAGGGAAAGTACACGAATAATTAAAATCTTCACAAATATTTTATGCGAGTAGAAGAGAAGCTCTGAATGTAACAAAATGAAGAATAAATAACGCGCCGAAGCGGATACTTTCAATCCTTTTTACTCAACAGAAACATATAAGCATATTGTAGACAACGCACGCCGACATACGAGACAATGTAAAACAGGCTGATGAGTGATGGGTGGCAAGCAAACTCGACAAAAATTGTGACAGGTAAAGTGATGCAACACTAACACACGATGCATGCGCAGTTCAAGTTTTTTCTGCTTCTACTATTTCTCATATGCGGCTTAACTTCCGCACACGTTGATCAAATGTCGGATTTCACTCACACTTGCGTTAATTGTATTTGCCGCATAACCATTAGATAATCTATGCGTAATGTAGAGAGTTCACGATAGCGTACATTTGGGCAATAATCTATCTGGCCTATATTTGACTTACGGCATGAGAGTTGTTGGTGTGAAGTGAACAGCTTCTATCCAATAAGGAAGGAAGGGCCTGGAAACTGGGACGCATACCCACGCTGGGAGATTGGTCAAGAACCGGGTAGGTCTGACAAAATACTGTTAATTTGTTAGGTACGTAAAGCTTCGCCCTCATTCGCGTTAGTTCCCAGTACGTTCTGTGCCTAACCACATTTCTACTCTAACTGATGCAGTACCAAAATAGCTATGTCGCAAACCAGCTTACCTTTTTTACTTCTAAAATAGACAAGAGTTATTCTGTGACAGAGAAAGAGTGTCTCAGCATAATTTTCGCTCTAGGTAAATTTCCACCATATCTATATGGCTGCCTTTTTGACGTAGTCACTACCACGCCCTTTGTTGGCTACCCACGTTCAGGGAACCCTCTGGCCGTTTAGTTCGTTGAGCTTTGCGGTTGCAAGAGGTCGACATGCGTGTTATCTACATGTCTGGCCAACGTCGGACTGCTGCCGACGCCCTATCGCGCTCACGTGTGTCACCCAAAAGCTCTGCCTGCCAATCTGCTATGGACGAAAAGGCCACGTTGATGGCTGACTGTGACATGGTGTATCAGCAACGTAAGGATGAATGTACCAGGACTCTTCTGCGATTTGTTTGACACCTGTCTACTTCTCTTCCATCTTTTCGAACATTGAACCGTCAAGAGGCTCACTTTGAGATCCCCGATGGCCTCCTTCATCGCAGGAATTGCATGTCGGACGGCCGAAAGTGGTTACTGGTCATACATTGCCATCTTGGTGTTCCAATGTGTTCAGCTCTCCACGCTGACCCTCAGTGCTCCTGTAGTCTTCAATACACGCTCGGCTTACCCCCTAAATTTGGTGGCAAGACATGTATAGCTTTACGCACACGTACACACATTCATGCCCGAAGTTCTAACGATGCGAAGATTTTTTCTCAGCACGCCCATAATCTGATGCAGCCAACCCCGTGCCAAGCCAGGCGTTTTAACCCCGCTGGAGTAATCTGTATAGGCCTCTTTCATTCACAGCTTCCGGAAGCCGTTGGATCGTTGTCGCTGTTGACTGTTTTATGTGATAAACAGAAACAGCCACTCTTCCTCCTGCCACAGCGCGTGACATATATTTCCTCCTGCGGAAGTTCATTCTCCCTCACAGTGCATCACACAAACTTCTCAGGAACATAGGACGTGTATTCTTCTCACAAGTCGCCAAAGCCTTCTTTGCCGCATGTCTATTGTTTACAGGACTACCACTGGTTATCATCTCCCAAAACATTGCTTGACGGAAAGATTTTCCCACACCTTTCGTGACATATCTAAGTATGTTACCTCAGACCACTATGACTGGGACTTCATTTTGGTCTTTTGTGACGTACGCCTACAGATCTGCTCGACAGGTGACTTCAGGCTTTTCACCATTTTTCTCGTATATGGCAGAGAACCTTCCACCATATTTCCGTTCGAGCCCACCACCCTGATTTATCCAAGTTGACGCCCACCTCTGAAGCTTCCCGCTGCGCTGAGCAATATCGTAACCTCACTCAGTCGTTAACAATCGTCGACCAATGGAGGCGGAACTCTCATCATGACGATGACCACCACCCTCTGGCCGTTCGTACCCTACTCGTACCCTAACTCTTTTCCGGACATGTGGGGCTTTGGGTTTGAGCTATCCCTACTAACCTCTCCTTCGAGTGTTGGGAAGAACTGTGACCGCGCGGCAACCAGCAGGGGGACAGAGCAGAAAAAAAAGAATTTGAGCATGAGCTGTAAAAAATAAAATGATGCACGTCTTGGTCTAGGGCTCCAGTCCTTTTTACGCGACATTATTTCTGGTATCGAAGTCCCCTGGTCATCGCTCTTTCAAGAATTTCTGCTTTATGGTGTCGTTGGAGCGGCTGCGCAAAAACGGTGGCGTCGTCAGAGCCAGCGTCACACGAACCACAACGCTCCTGACCGACGAACTTCAGGCCATGGATTCCGATGCTACTTAAGTTGATTCCTAAGTCACATACTGGACTCACAAAAACCTCGAGCTCACCAGCCTGACCAAGGAAATCTTCGACGCCATGGACGATGACGCTTCCGAAGAAGAGCTTGAGGCCATGGAAGATTACCACCGGAAAGTGTCCTACGCCTTGTCTCGAACGCGCTTCTTCCTTCGCCAGCACGCCAACACTGCTATGGCGACCAGGACTTCTATGCCCGAGGGTACGCTACCTAACGCTGACGTAGCTGTTGCCGGCAGTTCAGCGCATAACGAGGTTAGTGACGCTCTACCTCGTGTAACAGTGGCGACACCCAGTCAAGGAACTGTGCCGCGTCATCACACTATGGTCCTGCCGGAACTTCAGATACCTACATTTGCCGGTGCACTTCGCAACTGGCAGTCTTTCTGTAACCACTTCAGTGCCACCATTTATGGTAATAAAGACCTTCTGCAGGTTGAGAAGTTCGAGTACGTACTCTTGTATTTGAGTGGCGCTGTGAAGAAAGTCATCGAATGCATTCGGCTAACCGAGGACAGTTGTGCTATCACCATAAGGATTTTGCCGGAGCGATTTGTTCGAGGCAACTTGCTCATCAACGAGCACGTCGACCACCTGCTCGCCCTATAACCAGTCAAGTCTTCAGCAGATGTCGACAAACTTCGTCAACTCTACGACAAGGTACGATTTGGCGTGTAGGCACTGACTGGTTCAGGAGTCTCTTCAGATGAGTGAAACGTGGTCCTCAACCAGGTCCTAATGAGGTGTCTGTCAGAAAGCCTCATGATCCTCTACCGGCAGAAGCCTGAAGAAGCCATGCAGAATACGCCCGGTATACCGACTCCTGAAGAGCTCGTCAGGCTGCAGAAATGATAAGCTTCCTGCGCATCCTTATTGAGATTCGAGAGAGAGGAAGGCCAGGATGAACGGCATTTGACTTCTCGCGGTTGCCATCTGAAGATTTCGAACCTCCGTCAACACCTATGGGACATTTGCCTACGTCCTCTGCACTTGCTGCCGAATATGTGGCAGTTACTTCAGAGGTGTGCTCCTTATGCAGCAGTTGTCAGCACATCATTGCGGATTGCAGCGTTTAACTCTCGGCTGAGGAAAAACTCACTTGGTTGCGCACTGCTCGCTGCTGTTACTGTTGCGGCTTGCAAAACTACATGGCGCGTTTTGGCGACGTGCGCGCAGCATTATGCGTAGTAAGTGCAACGGACGACGTCTCACTATCTTCTGTGAACTGTTCACAGCGCCAGCCCCAACCCGCACAAACGCGATGACAGTAAACCAGGAGGACCAATGCATCACCTGGTGACGCACGCACATGGCTTCAATGACATCGGCCCCAAGCGCCTTGAGCAGACTCAACACAGTACTTGTCCAAACAGGACGAGTCTGGACCGAGTGCGGGTCCCAAAAGTATTTCGTACGCATTCTTCTTGCCAGCAGTAGCCAGAGCACATTCATTCAAGCCAATGTCTCAAAGGAACGCAGATGCTGAGTTATCGAAAGAAACTTTCCTAGGTTACGTTCGGCCACTAAAAACACCGCAAAGTAATGTGCCATCGACGGGTAGCTTTGACTCTACAAGACCAACGTAGGGACATAGCGGTAACCGTGGAGGCCTTGTAGGTACCCCAAGTATGTGCAGTAACAAGGCCACTACTCAGTATTGATGTTTTGCAAATTTTGTGCGACAAGAACTATGATGCTGCAGATAACGTTTACACAGACACCTGGCACCCATGAAAAGTAAGCGTCTTACTGCGTTCCAACGTCTACTGGACGGTCGCGACTGGAAAGTTTGATTATTTAACCAGCAACCTAACGGCCGTGGAAACCAAGTTAGACTGGACCGTTCAGGGCTCCATGGAACGCGCGGGAGAAGTTTAGCATCTGCGAGCGCTCTATTCGTTCACTGCAGCAAAGTTTGTTCCTGACTGTGATCTTTGTGCGATGTGGCGTTTCGACTGCAGGGGCATCAAAGCGCCTGCTGAGGAAAAGAGTAAGGCTCCGCCAAAACTTGAGACATTTGAAGAGGGTATTATCAATCTAGACGGGCGCTGCCAAGTGCCGCTGATAATAAAGGATCCAGGAATAATTGCCGCCAGCGACAATTGATGGTTGGAGGAGCGTCGTCTGCAAGCACAAATAAATAGGTGCAGACCAACGTTACTGGAATTCGGTTCAGACCACAACCCAAACTCCTCAAGAAGTATGACATGACATGGTAATGTAAGCGTACTTTAACGAGGAGCACGCAGAGCAAGCCGAAGAAGAGCTACTGCCAAGCGAAAATGTGTGTTATGTGCCTCATCATGCAGCCATTCGAGGAGACATGGTTACGATAAAACTTCGGGTGGTGTTTGACGCTCCTTCGCAGGCGCTTTGCCATCCCTGCCTGAATAATGTTCAGCCAAGTGGACCGAGCTGGAAGTTGACAATGTGCAGCTACTACTCACCTTTTGGTGTCACCAGGTGGTCTTTATTGCGGATATCGAAAAACCACACTTACAGATGCTTATTTGTCCGAAAGACCACGACTTCCTGCGATTCCTTTCGATTGATAGATTGTCTTCGAATGATGATCCATCTCTATCTGCAGGGACGTGGAGAATTATGCTGGTCTCGTTCGGAGCCTAGTCAAACCCTTTTTTGCTCCAAGTTACCATTCAACATCACCTAGCACTCTGTCAAGAACGATATGCGGAGACTGTAGCATAACCAGAGAAGGCCTGTTACTCCAACGACATTATCTTGTGATTTCTGAATATGGAAAGCTGGCACAGTGCATGATGAAGCATACAAGACATTCTCAGAAGCAAGCATGAAGCTGCGCAAGTGGGCTTCCAATGCACATGCCTTGCGGCAAATTATCCTTAGAGGTAAGATTGCTTTTCGAGACGAAGCCAGGGAGGCTACTCTAATCAAAGTCTTTTGTATACCTTCGGAACGTGAAGGCGACAGAATTGCCCTCACGGTGCGCGAAGCATCAGACTTCACTCCGAACAAGCCTTCCACCAAGTGCATTGTGCTCCACGCGTTCGAAAAAGTGTACGATCTGTAGGAGTATTTACAGAAGAGCAAGCAAGCTGGACTAGTTGGTGCACTGAATTGGCTAGCATGAATTTCTATTCTGTTGACTATTACGTATACTTGAAAGCAGCTGATGCAAAAAAATTATTGGAACTACACGTGTTCTCCGACACCGAGAGCGTATGGTACCTGCATCTACGTATGGGCACGCTCACCGAACGGCGGCTGCAACTTGATTCATCATAGGCAAGGGCCCTGTGGCACCACTTAAACATATTTTGCTGCCACGTCTAGAGCACTTAGCATGTGTCGTCGGTGCAAGCTTAAGCGCATACGGGAAGACAGTACCAGTGCTAAACCCTGTGCCTGAACACTTCTGGACCGACTCACTCATGACATTACAATAAATTCGGAACACACCAGCCAAAAGAAAGATGTTTGTACGTCATCGAGTCTCCGAGCCTGACATCGTCAACGGCAGTGGCATCATAATTCCGGAAACGACATTTCCGATGACTTGGTTACACGAGGAGTTTCATCACTCCTCCCCATGCGTCAACATTGTGGTGGCATGGTCCAACCTGGCTTCATGATCCCGAAAAACCAATGTCTACTGAGCACCTTGACATGCCAGAAGAATTTCCAGTCTTTGAACAGAGTCCAGAAGAAACGTCGGTGTGTCTCGGGGCTTCGTTTCGAACACTATATTACCTGTAAGCAAGTACAGTGCCCTGAACAGACTGCTAAGATTCACCGGGTTGACGTAACAAAAAAACTGTTCCACGGCCGGACCATTAACAGCAGCAGAGCTTCACTAGAAAGAACACTACTGGTTACAAAGGGTCCAGAAAGAAATGTTCTCCGAAAAAGTGCAGACCCTCCACGCAAAGAAGATAAGTAATACGTTCTTCACAATGTGAATAAATAACAAAAGCAATAGCAAAAATACCCGTAATCCCGCCCAACATAATGTCATCGCTTATATTGCACTACTACGCATTCTACCCTATATCCTCCTTGACCGCACCAAGAAATGGCAGTTTTGTTTGGGTCTATGAGGCTCCTTGACACCCTTCCCGAGTGGACCTTTCATTCGTTTCTGGGTTCATAGAAGTCGCAACCTTGCGGACGCCTTCTTTCGCGTGATTCCAACTCACTGCAACGTCTATCTATAAGTATACTGCTTACCTAAACAAGTACCGGCGAAATAGTGCTCGGGAACATATTCTGCGCACTTCGAAAGTAACGGTGAGGCGTGCTTGAAAGTGGGTTTTTCCTTTCTCTAACCATACCTAATTGCTCCTTCCGCTTTTGCTTGAAGGGCGAACAGAGCAGAACTGAAGAGCTTTACTGAAAAATAAGCCATTTTCACAGGGGAAACTTTTGACAAGGCTCCAAGGGGCTTAGAACTCCGTTCAACATAGTTGCTAGTAGGCGAGGTCAGACATGTACAGTCATGCCTCTCATAGCTTCAACGTGTGTGCTGCTGGCGTATTTACCTCTGACAGCTGCAGGAAACACTTTCAGCAGTCCCAGCTAACGTTGATGTAGTGTAGGGCTTTTTCCACTCTAGGGGCAGAAAAAAACTTTTATACAAATAGCTAGGTTCAGATACTTTCCTTGGCAAATACGTCCTACCTTCTCCACACCATCTGCACGTTGTTTACCACAGCGCATGCATAGGCTGATCCGGAGGCGATCTGCTGTTTTATGAAAGCTGGCCACGATTAGCAAAGCAGGAATGTTCTGGGTGGGCAACTATCACAAGCAGCAGACCAGAACAGATTTTCTTTGCCTCTGCGGTTTTTACTGATTCTTATTGTGGTAAAAAAGCTTTTTAGTGGTTACACCTTGCTCAGCGCCAGCAAAAGTTGCATGCCCCTATGAAATATTGAAGCGCTACGTTTGTCAACGACAACACAGAGAAGTCTATGACCGGGTGGCCGCCATGTCGGCATCTTCAAAGGTAGCTTTACAATATTTTAAGTCAGAGTGTATTACCAACTGGCCCCGCAATGTGTTTTGATGAGTTGCATGGGTAGGTTCATCAGCGACTGAAACATTGCGTAGCCTTTATTTATGGTGTTTTAGCGAAAATTTTGGGTTGTATAGGTTGGTCACATCTGAAGGCTAAGGAGAGGAAGCAGTGTAAGAGCGATTCCACACAGGCAAGCGCTGACCAGTCACCACAATGATTTCTGTGCTTCAATGAGATTTCGCAGCATCCACGGGTACGTGGACCAAATGGAGCATCACTCCCACCAATTTCAAAGCAGCTTATAAGGACCACTCAGGGAAGCTGAAGGTAACCAGTCTCAACACGAGTTCACGTGTTTCCGTGAATACTCCCTCGCAACAAAACTGCTGCAGTTTTTGTAATCGGCACGCGAGCGCTGAGTGAGTTTTCAACAAAGCAAGATGTGTGTCTTCACGCTCCCATCCTTCTGTCTATCGTGGCTCCACGCTCCTTTGCGCACAGCCATTTTAAAGGCTATATAAAGCGCCGCTCGTTCCGGGCCATGCTCGCCTGTGCTGGCGGAACTACCTCAGGAACCACTCGGCAGCCCCAATCAAATGCACCCGTCGCCTTGACGCCCGCATCACTTCCTCCTTCGACACCACCGGCCTCAGCAGTCGACTCGAAGGACACTGTGCTAGCCTTACTTGCTGCGGCAAGTAGTGCTTTTCTCGCTCTTCTCCCAGTGGATTCGTCAGCGCGTGGTTTGTGTGCGGCAGCCCTGCTCGCCTACAATACCATCACGCCTATGAATCAGCTCTCTGAAACGGCCCCACAAATGGGACTTACATCGTAAGTTTGGAAAGTCCCATTCTTCCTTTTGCCCGTGTTAAAATGTGCACATCACTGTACCCACGCAATTCTTGGCTGTGTTGTCGGTCGACCATGCATGGCGCGTGGGTGTTCGTGCGTGCGTATGAAAGACAGATCAAATGCTTTTTTTACCCCACTCTTGCATTTCGTTCCGATTCCTTTCACTCCTATTCTCCCATATCCCGCGTGGTGTTGTGGAGGTGTCCTCCATAGAGAAAGAACTAGACGACGCCGCACTCATCTTTTTCATTTTACTTAAGGAATCTCTATGCATGGAAACAGCACATTCTCAAAGACAGCCTCGAAGCGGAAAAAATGGCCCAGCGATGGCTCGCTCGTATGGGACACGGGGCACAGAATGACGACCGGATGCAGCTTCCCCCTTCGACTCTGAGTCTTGTCTGACGGTCCCCCTAACAAGCGCATTTGATAAAGAAAGAGACTCGCGTGTCAGTGGAAGAAGAAAAGAAACCTACTGCATTACATTAGAAAGTTATAGTACACAGGGCTTACCTGGATACCGGGTGTACTGTCATACTATAATCGAAGTGCGCATGCTCATATACGTACGTTAGCCGTACCGCTTACCGTACGTAGCGTAGGTGTATATACGTAGTGTAGGTAAATATGGCAGTGCTCTCGAACGCCCGCATCGAAGTTTTTGGCGTAGTTGTTGAAAAATTAACATTGTTCGCAGCAAACGACTCTTTAAAGTCACCTCACTTGCCTTCAGTTAGCTTTAACGACCAAGTATTACGGGTAAATTGGCGTAGTTATTGAGATAGCTTCCTATTTTGAACATGTCTAGCCTAACTGGAAGATCATTGTAACCAAATCTGAAAGGTAAAATTTTCCTTTTTTGGGCCGCGGTTCATATTTATTCATACCTATTTTTATATACCAAGATTATTGGTGCATGCTTAATTAGAATGGGCACTTTTTTATTTTTCTCGTCTTTTTTTTGTTTCCAAGTGCATTCTCCTTTCGCTAGGTGATGTCAGCGTGCTACAACAGCGTACGTGACAAAAGCAGCTGCTTATCGCTGCACTGGTAGTTGAGGCAGTTGAAATAAGCATAAATAAAAAACGTGCTGCGAATGCGATTGTCGAAAGACACGGAAACCCGTGCACGAGATCCACTGTGTTTGACGAATTACGTTTATTGAGAGAAGTCCGACAATCGAAGTCGTTTTGCGATCAACCGCAGTGGAACCTAGTCGCTAACAATTTGCACGCTTTTACGGGAAAGCAGTTCACGGCACACGCTGTCAAAGAGCACTGCGAGTGACTCATGGTGCAGCACACGAGCGCCGACAGAGCCAGTTTGCGCACATAAGTAATCTTTCAGCGAGTCATTCATAATTCCGTGGCACACTGCTCAGTAGTGTATGTATACATGTATGTGTATAATTTTATCAGATTAGGAACCGAAGTAAACTACGACGAGAAGGCCCAACTGCTTGAGGATCTCGTTCAGCTGGCAAAGGATTTTCATTATGAGTAGGGCCAGTGCCGAAGTGATCTCGTGCAGATCCATCTGCATGATCACCGGTAATGCAGCGTTGTGTGGCTGAAGTACGCGTAGCTGCTCCTGCCTCCCACGAGCTGTCACGGGATTCGCTAGCGGCAACAAAAGACATCCGAAAGTATCTGCTTTTCACTTCAGCGATGCCTTAACCCAATTACCAGTGTTTTGTGCTCTGTTACCATAAGTTAAGTATCAGCTGAGACGAGTCGACGTGCCAGCGTCTCCTAACAGAAATTACTGTTTGTACTTACCTATATATTTAGCACATAGAGTAACTTTACCGCAAAAAAGGTGCAACGAGGAGCAATAACGAATCCTGGCTTGCGTATGTGCGCCTTTTGTATACTCAAGTCGGGGCAGCACGCCCAATAGAGTTCGCAATATATCACCAGCCATACACTTTTTTAATTTACGAGATCATGAGAAGTCGACTGATTTCCTGAACAATTCTCTTAAGCTCATAACGCCTTAAGGGATCACATATATCAAATTTTATTTTTCAGCAAGCCAAGCAGCTGTACTGCGGCAGGGTCAAGTTTCTGCCAGCATCATGCAAGATGACGATGTTCAACCATTGTCATCCAGCACTGCAGCTAGCCAGGACAACCATGGGGAGCTAGAGGGACACACCTCAGCCATGCCGCATACTCCTGTTACAACAAGAACAGAGCCGCTCAGAGGTACATATTTTTTGCAACTTTATTATAGTATTGTTGAAAACCGTCCAGTGCGAACTAGACGGAGCACAAAGAAGAGGATACAAACAAGGGCTGTCTAACTAAGAACTGAAGTTTGTTGAGGGAAATTTCAGCCACCTTGAAAATCAAAGCCACATGCGCCGAAATTACCTGTTATCAAACAAGTCGTATAACTTACTTAGTTCACAATCTAAAAGACAGACTCATAGAAATGTCCTGGAAATGTCACGGCAGTGGAGCAGCCTAACTTTTTTGCTTTCCTTCTTCGAGAAGGTATGGCTGTCGCTCGCACTCATAGTTCATTACTCGTATCTCGAACAGTGACGTTTTGATCGACCACAGGAAATACACTGCTGCTGTGTTCTCAGAAATATTTCGGATTCATATCGAAGGGTCATCTGTGAAGGTGCAGTGGAATTTTGCTTCCAAATAAAATTTTAAATAAAATGTTTATTTTACACTACCCACTACCACCCTGGCACTCGAGGACAGATCATAACACTAAAGATAATGTCTGTTTTTTGCAAAATAAATGTGTCTGTACACTTGAACTACTTTAAATGACATGTGCACCGGGGTGCAATAACGATATTTTATATGATGTACCGTTTAGTCCCAATTGTCTGTTACATGAGTGTCACTTCTGAAGTGGTTTGTTTGTACTTTTCCATGTGTAGGTGGTGAAGTGGTCAGCCTTCTTATGCACAGTCTAGCTGCACTGCCAAATGAAAAAAAAAATATGATTGAATCAGCTAAATTCTCAGCAGCGCAGAATACCCAGCAATTCTTGAGCTTTTTTCATTCTAGCTAAGCGAAAGCAAGACGCTGAAAACATGGAGTTCCTGGAAAAAAATGAAACATGATGCTGCGATGAAAGAAACAGAGTTCGAGCTGGAATCGCGCTGCCTGCATTTTGAAGAAAGCAGGCTATAGCTTGAACGGGAGAAGCTGCTGAATGAAAAGGCTGAAAAAGAGAGCCAGCTAGCAAAAGCAGCAAGAAAGCTTCATGAAGTTCATGGAAGCCATTGTAAAGAAAAATCACAAAATAAAACTTTTATACGAGCTTTGAGTGAGGCGGTAGTGGTTTCTTCTTGTTACATTGTCAACCAGGAGCACATGTAGGCACTTACATTTGAGGCAGGGGGTCACTTGTGGTTCAACTGAAGGACGAAATTAAAACGGAGGGATGCTGAACCTTCCTTTTGTTGTTACTTTCATAACAATCGTTAATATCAAAACCAGACAGAAGCCATTAACCTCGTCAAGCCTTTCTGGCCTTTGTTCATAGCCTTCAACATTCTACAAAAGTTAAAATATTTTGATTTGATTATGAGAACCACATCATGGAATAAATACTTTAAGTTTGTGCTCGGAGTGGTCCTATAATTTGTCATAGTCCGTGGTTAGGGGTGAACAGGTACTGAAAAAGAGGGCACACAGGCTTTAGGGAAGGAGATTACTCAAATTGCTCTCTTCCTTTTCGATCCGCCATCGGTGCCAACACACGCCAAGTTGCACTTACTAAAGTAACCAACGGAAAAGGTGCAGCTTGCAATAATGAAATCAAGTATTTGTTAAGTTACAGTGCAGAAACCTCAGTTATGGCATATGTGATCACTTGCCTATATTCATTTCTCTAAAAATCTATACAATTTTGGCTTATGTAAAACCAGAAAAATTTATGTACCGCTCAATAACACCACATTGGAGCACTTTAGGTGCCGCATCATACAGACACATTGCAATATTGTAAAGGCTGATGATGATGTAAACAACTCATAGAACAACTTTATTGCAACAATTAGTGAACTTTACTTCGAATCATTTCCTCTCAAAGCAAATCATAGGTCAAGCAAATCGTGGAAGCCATGGTTAATAAACTACCTTAAGCGTCAGATAAACCATAAAAATAAACTTTGCCATCAGTTCGTCAAAACACGTAATGCGGACTTATAGGTTGAATACAAGGCTCTTAGAAATTGGTTGAATAAAGAAAAAGAAAGGGCAAAAAAAGACTTCCACAGTCGTATTTTTGACCTGGGACCTCCTGAGCAATGTAATGCCATGTGGAAAAGTTAAATGAAGTATTGAACAGAAGAGCCCCTGCCACGATATCTTGAAACAGATGGAAGGATATTAAACGGTGTCGACCTTGCTGAAAAATTTACTGACTTTTTTGTTAAAATAGGAAATACCAGCCAGAGCCCGCAAACAACAACTGACATTACTCGCTTATCAAACACACTTTTTCTTAAACCGACTTCCACATCTGACGTAATTACGCTATTCAGTAGAATAAAATATTCTTAGAGCTGTGATGCCGACGGCATACAAATGCGACCAATAAAGTATGTATTAGACCTCATAGCGGAAGTGCTACACACATGTACAACTTGGTGTTATCAACAGGTATTTTCCCTACCACCATGCAACTAGCGAAAGTTACTGCAATATATAGATCCGGAGATAAGAACTAGAATAATATCTATCGCCCAATATATATACTACTAGTGTTCTCGAAATGTCTTGCAAAAAAAATAAACGGTAGAACAGACAGTTTTTCGAGAAAGCACAATCTATTAACCGAATGTCAATAAGGTTTCAGAAAGAAACTTTCAACAGAAAGTGCCTTCTTGGCACAAAAAAAAATCATACTTTGCAATATCGAAAAGAAACTTTTGACACTTGCATTGTATTTGGACTTAAGTAAAGCCTTTGATCGCGTATCTCATGAACAGTTATTAATTAAATTAGAATACTATGAATTTAAGGGAATACCACTCAGACTTATGCAGTCATAACTAAGTGCGTTGTCTCAGTATCTTGAGATAAATTGCTTCCAATCACGCACACAATCAATAAAACTGGGGTACGACATTGTAGTATTCTGGGGACTGTATTGTGTTTATACTTTATAAATGATGTTGTTAGAATTGGTGAAAATTGCAACTTCGTAATATATGCTGATGACTGCGTGTTATATTTTACTGAAAAAAAATTTAGTACTCTCGAGGCTTTAGCGGCAAACACATGCTATGAGCTTCGTGATTTGTCTACCAAAAAAATTTAATGGTAAATTCATAAAAAACAAAATGTGTCCTTTTCCGAGCTCTCGGCATATCCCTGCAGATATGAACTTGTGTTACCTTAGGCCCCTACAAAATTGCAGTGACCTAATTCATTAAAACGCTTGGAGTAGGTTTTAATGAACATATATCCTTGAATGAGCATACAGACCATATAAGTTGAAAGTTGAGACGCGTGGTTGGCACTTTAAATCAATGACAGCGTCTTTTGCCCGTTATTGTAAAGCAACTCATATATTAGGCTCTTTTCTATGCCCATGTGAACTACTGTGCTTTAGTTCAGGCAAACACTACGTCAACAAATTTAAATAGGCTAAAAATACTTCAGAAAAGAGCGATCAGGGCAATTGAAAAAATACTATACCTTAAACACACAGGACAACTTTTTGTTAAACATAAAATTTTTAAGGCAAATGACGTATGCAAAATACAGTTGTTACAATTCTACGTTAGCGCAAACAAAGGGGAACTCGGCGCATTTCTAACACTTGCAAAACTTGAACATACTCAAACCATTTACTTCCATTGATATAAGCCCCCATGAAAAATTTCGTTATCTCGCACCAATTATGGCACCCAAAGGCTTAGCCACATGCTACCTACTATGCTCAAGTCTTGTGAGCAGGAAGACAGAAAAAATGACAAATTAAACACTACCGGTGTGCAAACACTATTCTTGTAGAGTTTTATTGTTTACCTAGGTCACTGTTTTGCTTCGCATCATTTTTTCATCTACCTTTATTTCTTCTATTTATTTCTTTTGTGTAACCTCATTGTGTACCTTTGTTATGTACAAAAGCGATCATATACACTCTGGGAATTATTTTGCTCATGTATTTTATGAAATATTCTTTTTTGTTTGTGTACCTTTGCCTGTCATTTATTTAGCCTTTTGGTTGTAATATTACTTGATTTATTTAATTATTTTTGTATTTTTGTATTTTCTTTTTGCTCTGTTATTGCTGGCGTAGGGTGTACGGTGCTTAGTCAAGCAGCAACAACTGCAGCTTTTCTGCCGTCCCCCCAATTTTCGCCATTGTATGTGTTTTGGTGAAAATGAAATAAATGAAAAATAAAATGAATTGAACATTTGTCTGGTCTTAGGCTGCCTCAGATGGTTTTTAAAACAGCGGGCTGGTTGGCGGTCTGCACCCGCCGTCATGGTAAGTTTTTTTTTTTAGCAGAGCCCTGAACGAAGCATAGTTCTAATAATTGGTATTTTTATGCCAGCAATCAGACTAGTAGGTCAGCTCTTTATGCTGTTTGTACATAAGCTATATTAGGCTCAAGAAAACCAAGGCTCAATAAATGGCACAGCTTGCCAAAGACATGAGGTCACGTCTATTGTTCAACACTAATTTATTCTTCGCGTAGGTCATCCTCCCTTTCCACATGAGAAGGGCCAATCTTTGTTCAACAAAAGGTGGCAACTCTATCTGAGCATTCTGTAATGGTGCACGATGCGCTGTATGAAATCAGGCAAACAAAAAAACATAATCCTAGATGGTATATCGAAGTAACGAATACTTTAATTTTTACAAGAGCAAATATAATGAATTCCAATAAAAAACTGTGCGAAAGACTGCAACATACTGTAACTTCAAAAATAGGCTCTAGCTTGAGAGCAGCTGTCGAAACACATGGAAATGGGTAATTGGTTTATCTGCACTCCTACACTTTTTAGAAGTAGAAAGTCTGCTTGCTGTAACCTGTGTGAAAAGTATGAAATTCGCACATTATAAAAACCGAATATCAGCATAACGCAAGCGAAAGATAACCACCAATACCTACTATACAGCCTTTTTAAAATGTGTCGGCTTGGATACAAATTAAAAAGTTACCTACCTAATAGTAGTCAGACCGCATTAAGGCCACAAGGTAGCCTTGGCTCTTGAACAAAGCTAATAAAACGCCGCAAACATTCTGAACAGCAATATAAACAGAGATAAGAAACTGTTAAGACAAACAGAACCATTTTAGCAATGTATGTTAGTCGCAATGTTCACTTAAACAGTACAGTGAGTGCAGCACAAAAAATTCTCTAAGAGGTAAATATTTAACAATAATGCTGACACATTGACAGAATATCCCTGCAGTGTCAGCGGCTACGTAAGTATATGCAACTTGAATTTGCTGGTTGTGTCAACTTGTTGCCAAAACAGAGATACAATGCTTGTTAGAATAATCAAACCCTCTGCATAGTCAGTATGTCAAGTACACATGTTAGCACGGTGTGTATGACTGAAGCATGTTGATTTGGTGAAGGCACTACAATATTCGATGAGTTTGCAATGTTCCAAAACCAAAATAAAAAAATCGCTTTTTTAGTGAAACTGAATGCAACCAAAAACTAATTGCATACACACTTAGAGCCTACATTTTCGCTCTTTTCATGCTAATATTAAACATGTCTGACTGCAGAATAACAAAATATTTATTTTCGTGCACATTAGAAATACTGAAATTTATACAAAACAACACACTACTAAATTTTTTTCTCTTTTAATGTACTACTGAATGCCTTGGTTTCTTCATTTGACTCATTCGTTGATAGTACATTGCAATTCAAGCCCGAATGGGCAAACTACAAATATAAATATATGAAAAGGTATAAAGGTACCAAGTACATCATGCTGCCAAGCTTTTAAGCTGACACATAGCTTAGAAAGAAAGCTGCACATCGGCTTTGAGGCTCTTTTCACCTCTGAAGCTGCAAGTACTCAGTCAGTAGTGGTGGCTGCACATCGAAACAACTTGAGACTTGCCTTCCATACAGGCAAGTGTGGCAGTTGCTCAAAAAAGCCGCCACATTATACAGCTGAAAAACCTGCTGCCGCAGCGGCGTCTGTTTTTTTTTTAGTCTAAGAAGGCAAACATGGATGCAACTTTTCCGAAACCTCATTCAACAGCTTGCTGTACTGAGCTCTTTGATGAATTGAAGGCGTGCCGAGCAGGCGTCACGTTGACTCCTCCATATGGCTTCGTCACCAAAGGCAGCAAGGGGTACGCAGGATATCCATAAATATTGTAATTCTTTGATTTTCCCTTCATTAGTTTTTCAAGCTTTACATAGGCACCACTGTCTTGCAGTATGTCTCAAAAAGAAACCTTATTGGCAACTACAGCTGATTGCAATGAAACAGTATGTAGTGCACATAAAACACAACTATAACAACTATGCTGTATTCAGTATGTAGTGCTGTCTTTGTACATTTGCAGAGTACCTGTACGCAACGTCCAGTGTCACTAACAAACAATTGTCGCCTTAAAAGTTGAGATTGTTTAGAATAGATATAAAAATTAGGGATGGTAGCAACAATTGGCACATGAAATATAAATGACACAATTAAGGAACCCTCAACCATAATTTCTGCAACCAATAACTCCTTAAAATGCGGCTAAATTTAACTACACTAGCACACTGATTCTCGCGTTTTTGTCCTGTGATTCTTCAAGTGCAGCGTAAGTCTGTTATTGCCAGCAGATCATCTGGCTCCTCGTGGAACATCGCAATACAAATTTCATGGAATGAAGGGAGCACAAACATCTATGCTTATGTCGATTCATGCCGCTGTCATAGTTTAAAGATTGCGGACTTCTACCGTTATGCAGTATAAGAAACGGATGTACAACGGGTCAGCTGAAACTTTTGCGTAGAAGCAACACACTGAGGAAATGAAAGCATGTCACACATCTGGAAGCACAGCAAGGCATAGGTTCCTTTCAGCGCAAGAAACCACCACCGGCAATGTGACGAAAGTGCACCTGTTTTTGTGAACATTGTTGTCAGCTTGTTTTTGATGAATATTGAAAAATCATCACCACAAGCGTTTTGATTCTGTGAACGACCAAGTTTTAATGAACGTGGTTAGATTATTTGCGACACCCTGGTTGCCGCGAAAAAAAAACGTGCTGTAGTCATAACTAGAAGCCAGACTTCTGGGTAATAAAGATTGGTTTTTTTTTTTGCTAAAAGAGGCCGGTATGACTTGGTTTCAGGTCTCAAAAAGCGTATATATGGGCACAATAAATTTTTAAAAATATTGAAATTTTTGAATGAAGACCTTTGGAACCTGTGTCTACGGCAGGAAAAAAATTCAATAGTTTATGATAGTACAAAGTCACCAATGCTTTAACATGACAATGCATTGTCTTTTTCCCCGCATGATTCGCAGAATATAATCTCTCTTTCTTTTACGGCTCAAATAGTGACGTGGTGAAGCACCCAATAAAAATTAAATTACAAATAAAACAAAAGCCACGAGAACATTCGATTTCTTGTTTTTGATCAGTCTTCTTTTTCTTGTTGGCACTTCACTTCGCATTCGTTCTTCATCGTACTGCGGCTGAACAAAAGCACCTCTTGTTCTCTGCGTGTGCAAGCAGACGCCGGGGATTTGCCGAACAGACGACGCGACGCAGATGAATACACGTTTAAAGGCTATTGGCCTTCCTATTGGCTAAAGGGTCTTGTACTATTGACAGTGCTGAAAGGAACTTCTGAGACAGGGTATATATAGGTGGCACCTACTTTAGTTCCGAAAGCTCAATTTTGCGCAGTAACATGAATAACGGTTTCCAAATGAACTCGAAAGGAAAACTTGAGGTTAAACAGTGTTCCTAAAAGCACCAATTTTGAAGATAGGGATTTTATACCCACTTTAAAAACTCTACAAAAGGTCTTTTTAAACCATATTTCTTGCTTATATATGAAAGTGGCCCCATAGGAACACAAGGAACAAACTAGGCATTTGCCTAAAATATGGTCTCCAGTGACTTAACTGCGCTATCGCACTTAGCGTCACATGATTGACAAGACATGAAAGAACATGTCATTGAAGCAATGCTAGAGGTGCATTTCTGCGACAAAGAACACTTATCATGCGGGCCTTTCTGTTCATGTTGCTTTGAAAGTGCAAACCTAATCTCAAAATTACACACGCATTTCGTTAACCACAGGTGTTGGCGACTTCTGAGGTATTGCAATGGAAGGGAATGGGGCACATTGATGTTACACGAGGATTCTTGGCAGCACTTTTTCTGCATTAACCACCAGCATTTACATTGCTTTTTTTATGCAACTGGTAATTCTAACCAGCATAAAAGCACAATCACACCTGATGTGATGAAGAAATGGTTATGATACAGATACTACATATAGAAAACGATTTGAGCCCTTCAGATGATCAAATAAATGTGAAAGTTGTTTGTTTATTTATCTAGATAGTATTTATTTGATTTATCTATTTATTTTTAGCAGTAGTTCTCACACTGGTGTTTGCAAAGTAATTTTTGGGGGTCCATGAATCCCAACTGAGAAAAAAAAACTCATTTTTTGCAGCATACTATATCTCTTGATAGCAGCTATTTCTGAATTTTGGTAAGCTTCACTGCTTAATTTTTTTGCATGCAGCAAAGCTGCTGTTCCTTTGTGTTTTCTTGTGAGGTGGCTGTCACGTTTTTGTTGCTGTTTTCTTCGACATATGCTTGAATGATTTGAAACTATTTGTTGAAGATGAAAACGCGCGACATTACTTCCCTTAGAAACATGGCGCCCTTCGCATGTTTCAGCTGCCAGTCTTCTGTGCTTCCAATGGCTCTTGCAGCCAAACAAAGCGCAGCAGTAGCTTGTCGACCTGTTCTTGTCGAACAATTCCACTTTTGGCAGCACAATTGCTGTATCATGTTGAAAAATTACAAGACATCGACCTGTCCTGCACCGCGCAATGAAAAACGTGGAAATATGCACACGGCAGTGGCGGAGCGGACAGATACATGGGGCAGAAAGTTGCCGCCTGGCAAAGATCGGCGAAGCTCCAATGCCGCACTAATTTCATCAAAAAAGATTACCAATAAAATGCGCAGTATGCAGTACGCGTTCCAGCTGTTTCTGGCTATGTTTGCTCTTCAAGTATGCAAGCCCAGGAAGAGCATGTTCACAGGCATATAGAGTAGACAAATTGGTCCAAATCGGCATGTTACACCGCAAATGTAGTCAAAAGAGGATAGTCTTGCGTCTGGAGAGAGTGAACAAAATGTTTATTTGATGATCTGCGCAAGAAAATTGGTGAATGGTATTCTGGAGGCACTGGGTTAGAGTGCCTCGAGCGTGTAGCAGAGGCGAACGAGTGCATCGAGCCACGTTATGCAGAAGCACTACCTGGCAGTTATCTTCGATTACAAAGGCGTGCAGCCCACAGAGAAAGATGCGCGCCAGTCCCGGAGGCGATAAGGTGTAGAACGCAAAGCGACCGGAAGGTGCCACGACCATGACGTTGTAGCAAAGCGTAGGAAACACCTTTCTGCGCATCGCGCTGTACTGTCAGCGCAGCGCAATAAACGCTACATTCCTTAGAGTTACTTGTGTGTGCCTCTTCTAGTACAATGTGAGACATACAAAATTTTGAAGTGTTGTTATGAAGCCTCATTTATGCGCAATAATTGCTTTTTAATTGACAATCGCACAACTATGAACGCTAAACCGTGAGCAATATTGACGGGCGCTGCGAATGGGGTTAGCCGTTTGGTGCCGTTTAAGGTATCGTTAGGGCGGACAAACAGACAAATGCACAGACAGACACACGGACAGACAGATCAAAATTTTTCCGTCGAAGGTCTCCAAGGAAGACTATCGTCATTAAAACTGCAACAAAGCTGCAATATAATCTCAAAAATAGAGAAAGAAGAAGGCAGCTTTGCTACAATACAGAAGTGCTAGCAAGTGAAGCATACCAAATTTTAGAAATTGTTTTTGTCAAGAGACAAAGTGTGCCTGCCAAAAAAACGCCTTTTTTTTCTAAGTTTAACTTAGTGGTTGACCCCCAGAAATGTATTTGCCAACCCTGTCCAAAAACCTCCGCTGTCAACAAGTAGATAAATAAAATAATTTCTAACTATATATCAAGTAAAATAAACTATGACATTCATTCGAACATGTAAAACTCTCATATTGCACTGGCCTATTGTAAAGACATAGGCTAAAGGCTTACTGAACATACGTATATTGATGAGATTCAACAAAATTTAAGGACCTGTATCTCAGACAGGGTGTTCAAGCATCTCAAAGACTGCTAAGAACCCTGTGTCTAATGTACTTTGTGCATTAGCACTAACCTTAATTATAGCGCCTACCAGGATTAGGGCCATCAAGTTGGCAAATGATCCCGTTAGGGCACATGATTGACTGATATTCAACCACGTGCATGCGCTTGCAGCCTGAAAAGTGGGCTTTCTGCTTGCGCTTGGGCCTGCACATAGGTCTTGCCGTTCCGTCTATGAACGCCCAACAGTTGTCTAGAGCAGCCCCCCGTCCACTTACTAACTGAATAGAGAAGTGCATATTACTGTCATCACAAAGCTTATATTTATAATAGCAGGACACACTACATGTTACACCGGCCAAGGGTATAAAGAGGGCATAAATACCAAATTCCTTGTAAACACTAATGCACTTTACCAAGTGCAAAGGTACGTATTTTTTCAATACTTGATTCATTACACTGTAAAGGCCTGGAAGAACTTCATGAAGAAAGTATACAAAGAATTTAAATCAGTACAGTAAAACGTCACAGGTAACAAACATATTAATATAAATATAACAGTAAAAGATAGCATAGAGTAGCCCAAAGGCAGCTTGCCAACTCATTACGGAGGGTGTGTATTATTAGAGTGGTTGACAGGTCAATTCTTTATGAAGTTCTTCTGCGAGTATGCATCTATGCTGCTGGAAAGGTTACCCCAGAAATTGTTGCGTGCTGGCATAAAAAAGTATTGCCGGAGTTCAACCACTCATGCGCGATGAGAAGCGTATGTGTAGGATGAATAATGGTGAGATGAGTAGTGCATGGTTTGTGTGTGGCTGATAGAGGAAGCAGCGAAGCAGGCAAAAACAAGCAATTATGCAAAGGGGAGAGTCCATTGTGAAGTGGTTATCGCAATGTGCAGAAAATACTGATGGAAAATAAATTATGCAGCACAGTTTTTAACTACTTCTCTTTCAGTGGCAAGATATATTTGTGATGAATGACAATTCTTGCTCAATTTTTAGTCACACGTGCGTCCAAGTGTGCCAGCGTCTTGACGTCAGTGTATTAAACTTGAATAAGAGGTACCGAAGTGTACAGTGTCAATTTTAATAAAATCGAACACGGGAACGCATGGTCTGTGCGCTCCAGCGGCTGCTGGCAGCGCGTTCAAGCGGAAGCGAGAGCAATCAGTCTCATTTCACATCATCTCGCGGCGAAGAGAACAACCATTCGTTGCTGATATGGAACCAGCGGCATGATTTGGAAACCCTCCTTCTTTAAGCGATTACGCGAGAGCCGGTAATCGCCTTGAAGGGGACAGGTTGCAGTCTTGCTGTTCTATATCAGCAACGAATGGTTGTTTTGCTCGCCGCGATAGTTGTGGCTATAAGTGCATTTGTGGGTACTTGTATATTTCTTGTTGAATAGATTATGAATACATAATATTTCTAGGGCAGGCTGAAGTTCAGGCTTGCCATGCATTACCTTTTCTGATATGCAGAAACGAATGTAAAGGCAGCTAGTACAAAGACAAGTGCCTATATTTGTGTGTGAGTTGTATCTTTGTGACAACATGCATGCAGGCCTGTATGGTCAGTTCCCTCCTTCCTTTCGCGTTCAAATTTCCGCAGCAGACTAAATGTTGTGGAACAAAAAGTAATAAGTGCCCTTGCACAGATCACACTGAAGGTTAGCACTTGTTTTACAGTGAACAATGCAAGTAATGACCGCCTCAAAAGCTTGTCTCGCTGCTTTGTTGGTTACAACGGATAGTATAAATATGCGCTCCGACCCGTGAAACAGAGCAATGATTTGCAGTTTTTTTTAATCATAAGCACTTTTTTGCTGATAATACAAATAACACGCATATTATGAATTAAAAGTTCATCGTTTCTTGGTAAATGTTACGCTTGGCTTAGCAGCGAAGACAGAATTTTTTTCTGAAGTTTGCCTAGGCGCAAAACTTTTCGACCTATATCTATCGAAATGAACACGTAACTGCACAGCCAAGCCATATGACAGATATACGTGAAAGGTTCTGACGTCACGTAAATAAGCTATTGCAATTTGTGGGAAATTTATGAAAATTCTGTCTGGGTAGGCTTGTGACTGATCTGTGCGGAGCTTACATTTATTCTTAGGCTGTAACCTACCATATATGCCAACAAATAACGGAACTGTATGCAAAGCACCACATTTACCCCGCCGCTTAAAGAGACCATACCAAAGCAAGGCCGTCCGGTATTTTTTAAGGGCACCAAAAAAAAACAAGGACAAACTGCTGAGAAACTATCTAGAGCTTCTTCTGACAGCCACTCGTGTTTGTTTATATCTCTTAGAAGATGCCCAATGTGGTGAACGATGTGTGTCATGAGTTGGGCCGTTACGCGTGACATCCCCGAGGAATGCACTCCAAACATGGGTTTTAGGACAAACCACCAATTAGGGTAAGTGAGCCTTCACAATGTCATGCACATAACTTGAGCGCCAGCCTCTCGTAGGCTTTGGACACTTGTAACATCCACAGGCATATCCAACGAGCCGCACAAGTTGTCGAAAATGTCCTTTTGAAAGCAGAGCAGTAGTCTGAAGGCCTCAGGGTCCACTGCACTGATGTTGAGCAGTCCCGTGCTCAAACGATACCTGATCATGTTCAGTTCACCTCTCCTTTTCATGAACAGCTCGAGGTTTTCACTGCTGAAAAAAATCAGGTGGGTCCAAAAAACGCCCGAGCCTTCCCAGAGAGCGGCTGAGGCACAAATTGTCTATGTCGGACCATGGAAGCACTGACAAGTACCGCCAGTCCTGCGAAATGCCCCGCGGCATCGCCGTTACCGTGCTGTTTTTGTTTCTTTTTAACGTCCCGTGCTCCAGTCGCAGAACAATGAGTGGTAGCCAGTGGCAGAAAAACGCGCAACGAGTTAGCTGCTGCTCGGCTCGCTATGGGTGCACCGCAGCAAGAATGCGTCTTGTTATCAATACAAGATAGCGCTGACGAACACTGCTTCACGATTACACTTCTTCTTCACGATTGCACTTCACAATTGCCCACATTCCGTGGCAGCCCTACATCCAGCCTCCATCCTTCGCTGGTCAAGCTGCAGAAGATGTCGACTCGTGGCTCAGCTCCTACCAACGGGCGAGTTGGTTTAATGGCTGGGGTGCCACTGGCCAGCTCAATAATGTGGGACACTTTCTCAGAAGAACCACATCTGTATGATTTGAAAACGATGAAGAAAGCCTGAGGACGTGGCAGAAGTTCGTCGATGAAATCAAGTTGTGCTTCGGGGATCCAGCAGTGAAGAAAAAGCGTGCCGAGCAAACCCTCATGCAACGAGCGCAAGTCCCCAAGGAAACCTGCACGACGTATGTCGAGAAGGTGCTTAAGTTGTGCAGGGCACTGGACCTCTGGATGAAAGAAGAGGACAAAGTTGGTCCTCTTCTAAAAGGGATTGCGGAGAACGTTTACCAGTTTCTCCCCGCAAAACAAAGTTTGGAGTATGTAAGTGACGCAATAAAGCACTGTCGTATGTTAGAAGGGCTGAAAGCGCGACGAATTACACCAAGCATTGGCCGCCTGCCCAACGTCACTAATGTCGCCAGTGTCGACGTGCATCCAACCCCATCGGATCTCGCGGCCATGATTTGCCAAGTAGTGCGCGAAGAGCTCGACCTACGCGAGGCGCCTTCTCGGTCGGCACCTAATGTCCGTGAACCCTGTCCTCCCTGCGACTTAAGCGCGACGACTCTCAACGCCGCCTCCCTTGATGTCTACAACTGAACGCCTCGTCCTCGAGGGCCAAGCCAAACTACGCGTCCGCAATACCCATTGGATGACGAATACGCGCGCACACCACCTACCGGTTATCAGGCATGGAACGGCCGGGCCATTCATCCTTCTGCTAACATGAGCGCACCCCGCAAATGTCCCATATGCTTTCACTGTGGCATCCACGGTCATGGATAGAACGCTTGTACCCTTGTCTCAAATTTTCTATTTGTTTTACCGCAAATTCTAAGAGCTACCGCTCCCTCCTTGCGAGAATGGATGAAGAAGCCTCCCAGGATTTCCGAGGTGGAGAACTGCTACGTCTGGCGGCGGCTAGGAAACGTGGGACCACCTCAAGTGGCACAGACAGCGAGGCAACGGAGCTCTATTCCGACGGTTTCGAGTCATCGGATGACGACTACACAGTCTTCTTGAGGCGCAATGCAAAAAGAAGAATGCTACGAACATCGTCGACGGCGAGTATATCCACCATGCAGGCTACCGCACAGCGTTGGCCACACACTATACTCTTCATGGCTGTGGACCCTTCAGCCAACCTACGGCGGCTTAACAGGCAAGTCCTCTCTGCATACCTCGAAGGCCTCGCTCCAAATGAGATTAAAGACGTCAGGATCAACTCACGGAAGAATGTTCTGGCAGTTGATGTTTTACACCGTAGTGCGCTGCAAAGCCTACAGAACATCTCGGAAATCGACAGAGTCACAGTTAAATCAGTGATCCCCACTGACTGTAAGGGCAGTGTTGGCATCATTATGACGTGGACATTTTCATTCCCGCTGACGATTTCCCAATCTTGATAAAGCCAGCTACAGACGACATCCTCATCAAGCACATCGCAAGGCTTGGTCAGTCACGATGCCTGAAGATTGTTTTTGAGGGAGACAGTCTTCCCCCACACGTCAAAGATGGCCACGTTCGCCACCAGGTCCGTCCATACATAACGAAGCCCCTACAATGCTTCAGATGTTTCAAGATAGGACATGTTAAAGGAGTGTGTACCAGCAATGTCGTGTGCCCGCCGTGTGCCGAACCTCATTCAGAAGACACCTGCCACGCAACTGCGTTCAAGTGCTCCAGTTTCCATGGGGCTCATAAAGCGTCGTCTACAGATTGCCCACGAGTGCGAAATGAACGCGCGGTGCTGAAACGCATGGTGCGCGACGACTCAACGCACAGGGAAGCCGCTGCTACTGTCAGGCGACGTCGGCATTACCACAGAAGATCATCAAGCAACGTGACATCTGCCGATAGAGACACGTCATCTCAAGCAAGAAGAACTGGCCCCCCATCGTCAAGCTCTGCGAAGACGGATACACCGAAAACAGAATCAGGGTCAACACTCCCACCTCGTGAAGAGTGGCCATCACTTCCACGAACACAGCCTGTTTCAGAGGTGCATCGAATCCCGCCAACCTCGATGCCATCCCGAATCGCTGATGAAAAGACAACCGAGGATCACCAGGTCATCAACATGTTGCAGACCCTTATGAGCGCAATGCGCATGCTTCTAAGCCACATGAACACCCCGTCAGCGCAGAGCGCACTCCAAGTGCTGGACACTTTGAGTCCGGTGCTTGCAGCTCTAAGGTAAAAAGATGGCCTGCAACATGTTATCCTTTTGAGAGGAGGTCAAGAACGCATCTGTCCTTCAGTGGAATGCCAGAGGACTTATGGCGCATATGTCCCAGTTCCGGCAATATGTATTCACGAACCAGTTCTTCATAATTGTGATTTGTGAACCGAACCTGTCAGCTCAGATTAGACTGTCTGGATATGAGTGCTTTATGTCTACTACCCACGGAGAGCACAGCAAGGTTTTTGTGTTCATACGGCGCGATTTAACTTATGTTCATCACCCTGTACCCCCTGACGAAGAAAACCAGTACGTTTGCCTAACAGTAAAAAACCAGAAGACCACATTCACCATCATCGGAGCCTACTTACATCCATCAAGTCGTCTAGACCTTGAGCGCTTGCGCGGAATTTTGAATTCAACTCTCCAGCCATGGGTGATAACTGGCGACTTCAATGCACACCACTACTTATGGGAAAGCTCCAGGGTCAAAACTAGAGGTAGACAGTTAGTGTCTTTCGCTTCTGAATGTGAAATTATCCTCGTGAATGACGGCAGCTCTACTTATCTGCGTGGATCGGCCTATAGCAGTTGCCTGGACCTCACTTTCGTCTCACGCTCGTTCGCCAGCAGAGTGCACTGGTTTTCATATTTGGAAACAAGGGGTAGTGACCACATCCCAACATACCTGAAGATTGACGGCTTTCCAAGTCCGAAGTCCTCCAGAGCCGTCCAGTGCACCGATCGGCAAAAATACAAGTTCATCATGGAAGACCACGTTGGCGCCTCACCTTTCAACCTAGAGGACGCAATAAAGAGTGCCCTACAGTCAACGACTCGTTCGCTTCCGGTGAGCTCATCTCGCACTGATATGGACATTGATCTCGAAAAACTCTGAGCGATTCGTCGTCGCGCAGAACGACGTTATAGACGCACGAGGTGACTTGATGATCTGAGAGTGGCCAGACGCACACAAAAGAAAATAGAGCGTCACATGGACAAGTTGGACAAGCAACGATGGGTATCTTTTTGCGAGTCTTTGGATCCCAGAAAGCCTCTGTCACTAATCTGGAGAACTGTCCGGGGTCTTCATACAACCATTACTCAGCGCTACCTATTAAAATCCCTGGCACTTCACTTACGCTGCGAAGAGATTGAAGTCGCAGATTCTTTCTGTCGAAAGATTGCCTGTGGGTCAAATTCCACTGGGACGAAGACGCCCGACTTTTCTGTATTATCACGTGATCTCCGAACGGAAATTTCGTTTTCAATGGACGAACTAAAAGCTGCACTTGCTTTGTGTAGACGTTATTCAGCGCCAGGACCTGACGGCATCACTTACCGCGCTCTGTGTCACCTAAGAGATCAAGCTCGGAAGGCACTCTTGCTGCTGTACAACGACTCCTGGCAAACTGGCATGGTTCCACAGGAATGGAAGTCAAGTCGCCTGATTCCACTTCTCAAAGCCGGCAAGTCACCTTTGGACATTTCTTCTTCCCGCCCGATTGCCCTTGCAAGCTGTGTGGGAAAAGTTATGGAAAGGATGATTTTAACGCGTCTGGAATGGTACTTAGAGTTCTACAAAATATATCCGGATGCCATGTCCGGGTTCAGACGAGGCCGCTCGTCAATCGACAATGTAGTTGACTTGGTGACATATGTAGAACATCAGAAGGCCTGCAAACGGTTATCTGCTGCTCTGTTTATTGACGTTAAAGGGGCATACGACAATGTCACCCACGAAGCCATTCTCAGCGCACTAGAAGGAGTGGGACTCGGTGGCAGGATATATACGTGGGTTCAGAGCTACCTACAGAATAGATCATTTCACGTTCAGACAGAGAATGGCCCGACACCCGAGTATTACTGCAGCTGAGGAGTCCCGCAAGGCGGAGTGCTAAGCCCGACGCTGTTCAACCTAACACTCATTGGACTAGTTGGCAAGCAACCAAGCAGTGTACGACTTTTCATTTATGCTGATGACATCTGTGTGTGGACATCAGGTGTGACTCGACTTCAACTTCGCGCTTGACTTCAGAAGGCAGCATCAGTGACATCGCACCACCTACGCAAACAAGGGCTCGAAATCACAAGAGGAAAGTGTGCAGTCGTAGCTTTCACCAGGAAACCAATGTTCGCTTACGGCATATCGATTAACGGGCAATTGGTATCATGCAGCCGGAGTCACAGGTTCTTAGGAGTCGTAATCGACAGAAACCTGTCTTGGACACCCCACGTAAACTACGTGAAAATGCAGCTGACGGCCATTTGCCACTTATTCAGGTTTCTCGCCGGGTAAAGTTGGGGAATGTCGGTCGAGTCTATGTTACAGCTGTACAAGGTATTACTTATTGGATTTCTGCTGTATAGCCTACCTGTTATATCTAACACGTGCAAAACGAACCTGCGCACAATCCAAAATATTCAAGCTCAGGCGCTTAGGTTATGCCTTAGTTTACCTCGCTGCGCATTGACAGTTGAAACAATTGCCATTGCACAGGACTACTCTATCATGACGCACATCACCATTGAAACGATGCGTACGTACCTTAGGCAACATGCTAGGAATCCTTCCCACCACTTGTCAACCCTAGCTACTGAGAGGCCCCACACAAAATTTAGTGCAATCGTCTGTGCACTCGTTTACGTCAGGTTTTACGCCTGCTGAGAAACTGGTGTATCCTCCGTGGTTCCTGACACTTCCGCAAGTACGCATTTCCATTCCAGGAATACAAAAAAAATCAAATTTGCCTTCATCAGCCCTAAAACAATTTAGCTTGAACCTTCTGCACGAAATGTACAATAACCACGTGCACATATACACTGATGGCTCAACCACAGCGTCTGGTTCTGGTGGTGTGGTGGTGATTCCAGCTAGAGGAATCACTCTGCGAATCAAGCTGTCACACGCCACTACGTCTACGGCGGCAGAACGTGCGGCTTTGCGCGGTGCCCTAGAGTACATCAAATCTCAGAGACCGAGTAAATGGGCTGTGTTTTGAGACTCGAAACCGGCCCTACAGAGCATGCAGTCATTTCTTCGACGAGGTTGCCATCAACAGTTAACTTACGAAGTTGTCAAGCTTCTTCACCACGTCACAGAAACAGGCCACGAGGTCAAGTTTCAGTGGCTTCCTGGCCATTGTGGGATCAGTGGCAATGATTCTGCAGACAATGCCGCTCGCACATCGCACCAAGAAGAGCACATCTTTCCAATTCCTTTTTCAAGGACTGACGCTGCAAAGCAACTTCGTCACCTGGCACGTAGTCTGTGTCTGCAGGAGTGGAACACCCCAAGCATAAGACATACGAGACTCTACCAAATAAACCCTCGTCTGGAACTTCGACCTCCATCCGGAGTTCGTCGACGTGAAGCTTCGCTTTTTTGTCGCCTTTGGTTGGGGGTTGCCTTCACAAAAGCGTATAGAACCCTCATCGAATTGACCGACAATGCGGAATGCGACGTCTGCTGCGCCAAAGAAGACATGGACCTGCTGATATGCCATTGCCCTCGTTTGCCTCCGAAAGACAGAAGCTTTCGGACGCATTGCGACAATTGGACGATCGGCCACTTCCTATGCAGATGGTACTGGAACACCGTCCTCGCCTTTCGTCGGCTCAGAAAGTAGTCAAAGCTGTCTTGTGCTTTTTGAGGACTACAGGCCTTCGTGACAACCTTTAACTTTTGTGTAGTGCCATCGCTGGATACGCGCCAGCCGATAGACTGACAATCCTTTTTTTCTCTCTCTTTCTCTTCTTTTTCCCCTCTCTCTCTCATTTTTATGTCCCCTTCCCATTCCCCCAGCGTAGGGTAGCAAACCGGGCATGTGCCTGGTTAACCTCCCTGCCTTCTTTCTTGTTGTTCATCCCCCCCCCCCGGTCATGTCGCCCGATGCTGCCCCGATCGCCTTCGCACGGCAACACCATCCTAGGGGCGACCACGCACTTTCTACGGGCGCAGCAATCAGCACGTTGACGAGACACCCTGGCTCTCACCCTCTGACAGCAGGTCAAATTATCAGGAGAATCACCGCAGTGACTCACCGCCATCTGTGCGGAGCTTGACGCCACCACCTTCACGCTACCGAAGATCCCCATCTGCACGAAGATGTCCCACTTCTCCGCCACCGGCAAACTAGGCGGCGTGACCGATGGAGGTGAGGTCGCCAGTCATCTTCAGCTACACGCCGCTACGCCTTCACCAGTGACTATGCGTCATAACAAGATTTGTGTTTCTGTTGACAATGTTACAACGACAGCTTCAGTGGACAGGGGAGCAAGTGTCTCCGTTGTGAGCATGCATTTCAAAACCGAATTAGGACTTTATGTTCAAGTGGGACAATGCGAGCAAATTTCGTGCTGTGAGTGCAGCATTGCTACAATCTCTTGGTGTGTGCACCGCGAACGTCTATTTTTCTAATAACGTCTATCAAGCCCAATTCACAGTGCTCGCTAAATCAACGCATAATGTGATTCTGGGTCTATATTTTCTGCAACAATGCGGTGCCACTCTTGATTGTGATACCGGCGAGCTTTTTGTCTCTCCTTTCGCTGCCGACCAACTTGTTTGCACACCCTCACCGTCTGTGAAGATTCCGTGCTACCGCGCCGTTCGTTATCCAGCGTTCAGTGGTGCAATAACGTACAAATTACAAATCAGGACGGAGGCGGTCTGTTTCATTGAGTCGCACGCGATTGGCCCATTCAAACCGTGACGAATGCTGTGACGTTCTATGTGACGTGGGCCGAGGAGTCACGTAACTTTTTTTCTCTGGTTTTTCAAAGAAGGCGTAGGAACAGTCTGAATGACCGTCCGAAAAGAACCGGATGGATTGAAGTGGCTGCAAAGTGGCATGGATTGGATTGAAATGTAAGGGCTTCGCAACTTAGCATCCGGACACTTAGACAATATGACGTTTCCCACTGCCACTGTTTTTCGTCTTGCCTGTGCGGCAGCTGCAGCCGATCAGAGATTCAGAGATGACGTAGCGAGGTTGAAGGTGCATTTGAAAAGTTCACTGAAAAAGAGTTCCGGCAATGTTCTCGCCTGTCCGAACAAACAGTGCGTAGCTTGTGCGACGAACGCGTACCTATTGCCACTTACTTCTAGTAGTGGGACGTATACCAAGGTGAAGGCTCACATCACAATGAAGAAAGAAACGCGCGTGGGCCCCAGCTCTGGCAAACAAGCCCAACCGACGGACTTGGTTAGAGCCCTGTTGCTCAGACGTCAATAAACTTGTGAACACCCCCTGTAGCTACCTGAAAATTGGTGGAGGTGCTGGGTAGCCCCTCAAGGATGTTTCAGACCCCTCCTGGAAGCGGCACCACAAGCCCAGTGCAAGTCAACACTCCCGTTCATCGGACAAGCCGCAGGATCAGGAGATTGCCACCCGAAGCTGACCCTACAGTTCACACCAGTATGATGAGCACGTCCATTCAAACCACTTTAGCAGGTACGGAAAACCCCCCGGTGACTCAGTACACCCTCGAAAGTCCACAAGTTCCGACACCGTTTCATGGCACCGAGCTCGAAGACATCGAGGACTGGTTGGTCGACTTCGAACGCGAGGCTGCTTTGCACGACTGGAACGACGCGGCCAAACTACGGCGTGTGTACTTCTATTTGGAGGATGGAGCACGTACCTGGTACATGAATCACGAGGTACAGATGACATCGTGGCCCGAATTCCGCCGCCGGCTGTTGGATACTTACAGAAGTGCTGATTGCCATGAACGAGCGGAGCGAGGGATCCAGGGCCGCATCCAGATGCCCAATGAAACTGTCATGACCTATGTGGAAGATATGACGCGCCTGTTCCGATGGGCTGATCCGAGTATGACAGAAGAAAAGAAGTTGGGTCACCTGATGCGGGGAGTTAAGGAGCAGCTTTTCGCTGGTCTTGTACGGAGCCCTCCGAACACGGTCGCCGAGTTTTTGTCCGAAGCCGTCACATGGAAAAGATGCTTCAGCACCGATACACCCTGTATGAGCGGCAAGTGAACACGTCCACGGCTCAAGTTCTCACGACTATTGGAAGCAACACCGAGTGTCTGCGCGACCTTATCCGCTCTATAGTACGCGAGGAGCTGCAAAAGGCTGCCACGCTACCACTACCTACGGTTAGTTTTATTGCAAGCATCGTCATGGACGAGCTGCATCATGCCCATCGTGACCCTGTGAGTCTGGATAACGCCACACCCCCCTCGACGGACTACCACTGTGTGACCTATGCGGAAGCCTTGAAGCGCCCAGCTTCTTGTTCCCCGCTGTTTGTTCAGGCACCTCCTACGGTTTCACTTCAGTCAGTGCAGTCTCTACGGTACTACGAGAACACACGCACGCCCCCACCCCTCGTTAACGCCAGCCCTGTGCATCTTGCGGAACAACCAGCACACTACCTTGACGACAGACGCGCTTCGTCTTGGAAATCTGATGTTTGGCGCACTCCTGATCGCCGACCTCTGTGCTTCCACTGCAGTGAAGTGGACCATTTGTACCGCCAGTGTCCATACCAGCGCCTCGGGCTGCGCGGCTTTTACTATATTCAGCGCCTCCTCGGTATGGCCAGCGACCCCGGGACATTGAGGACTACCTGGCTCAACAGCGCATGCCACCGCCTTCTGGACGGCACTCGCGCTCACCATCACCGAGGCGCTTTTCATCTTCGCCCCAACGCCATGCTGGTGCACGGTCTCCCAGTCCTCGCCAAGAAAACTAACGCAAGTGACCCTTGGAGGCGAGGTCGCTGGCAGTCGACGTGCTGAAGACCTCCGATCGACGCTAACAGTAAAGTGTGTAGATTCGACTGAGCGGTATGTGCGGCTCTCTCTGGATATACCGGTGCTGATGGACGGCTATGCAGTAGGTGATTTAGTTGATACCGGGGCTGACTATTCGATACTAAGCGGGAAAATGACCAGACTGCTAAAGAAGGTAATCACGCCCTGGCATGGCTCCGTGATTCGAACGGCTGGTGGCCACACCGTGTCTCCGCTTGCAACCTGAGTGATTAGAGTTCGGGTCCGCGGTTATACTTTTGTAGCAAGTTTCCTTGTGCTCCGTGAATGTTCACGTGACGTTATTCTTGATGTTGACTTCCTGCAGGAGTATGGAGCTGTCATTATTCTTCAAGACAATCGCATCACCTTCTCAGCCGACCGAGCAATCGACAAGCAGGACGACCAACAACGTACCGACGTTCTTCGTGTTTCTGCAGAAAGTATAACGCCTCCAAGAGCCAGTGTTATAGTCGATGTAACATGTTCTGGATTGCAAAATGGTGAAGCGATTGCAGAAAGTAATTTTGAACACCTGCTGACTCAAGGTGTTTGTGTGGCTAGGAGTATCATACAGCTACGTGATGGCCGATCTCAACTGCTCGTTACAAATTTCAGCAACGAACACCGACACGTTTTTCGTGGCACTTCGTTAGCGTTTGCAGATGAATTAGGAACCGTTTCCATCTGCTTCTCGTCGGATGCAGTGAAGGCCGTCGATACGTCTCTAAACAATATCGATATTATTTCTAACATCACACCAGAAAACCAGACAGCACTGCGAAAACTCTTGCTTGAATTCAAGTCATGTTTCACTACTTCCTCTAAGGTGTGCCAGACTTCGATCATTAGGCACAGAATCATCACTTACGACGACGCCCGCCCAGTACACCAACAGCCTTACCGCGTGTCAGCGAAGGAACGAGAATCCATTCGTACGCAAGTTCGAGAAATGCTTGACGACGGCATCATCGAGCCTTTCAACAGTGCGTTGTGCTCTCCGCTCGTCCTAGTCAAGAAGAGAGACGGAACGCTACGTTTTCGCGTCGATTACCAGAAGCTGAATAGAGTGACTAAATAGGACGTGTACCCGCTGCCACCCATCGACGACTCGTTAGACAGATTACGCCGCGCCCACTATTTTTCCTCTTTGAATTTAAAAAGCGGGTACTGGCAGATTGAGGTGGACGAGCGAGACCGCGATAAAACGGCCTTTGTGACCCCTGATGGCCTGTATGAATTTCGAGTCCTCCCTTTTGGTTTGTGCTCAGCGCCCGCAACCTTCCAGCGAATGATGAACACTGTGCTTACTGGTCTGAAGTGGCGAACGTGTCTCGTATACCTTGATGATGTTGTCGTTTTTTTTGAAACCTTCCAGCAACATCTTCACCGCCTCAGGAGTGTGCTACAGGCTATTCAATCAGCAGATCTTACACTCAAACCACAGGAGTGTCACTTTGGTTCTGAAGAGCTCAAATTCTTTGGCTATGTAGTCAACGCGAAAGGATTCCGACCCAACCCCGACAAACTTGCCGTTGTAGCCGCGTTTCCGCATTCTACAGACAAAAGGACTGTTCGGCGCTTTCTGGGCTTCTGCGCCTACTATCGACGATTTATTAGAGGGTTTTCGAACATATCGGAACCCTTGACTCGCCTTACACGCGACGACACACCGTTTGTATGGGCTACCGAGCAACAGGCTGATTTTGCCGAGCTACGACAGCGGATGCAGTCAGCCCCTGTTCTTGCGAATTTTGACAATGATGCTGACACAGATGTGCTTACTGACGCCAGTAACGTTGGCCTCGGCGCAGTGCTCGTCCAGCATCAACACGGCAAAGAACGAGTCATAGCCTATGCCAGCCGCTCACTGTCCCGTACCGAGGTGAATTACACGACCACAGAGAAAGAGTGTCTCGCAGTAGTGTGGGCGTTCACCAAGTTTCGCCCTTACCTCTATCGTCGTCCATTTAAAGTGGTGACGGACCACCATGCCCTCTGCTGGTTGGTAAACATACGTTATCCCTCTGGACGACTGACCCGATGGAGCTTGCGTCTACAATTATTTGATGTGACCATTGTATATAAGTCTGGACGGAAGCATGAAGACGCTGATACGCTGTCGCGTGCACCCATACCTTTAGTCAATCAAGAAGAAGAGGACGATGATGGTTTCCTGGGCGCCCTTAGCTCATCTGACTTGAGCAGACGCCAGCGAGAGGATGAAAAGATTCGACCGCTCATCGACTATCTGGAGGGTCATAGCGCCATTATACCTCGCCATCTCTCTCGCGTCGTGACGTCCTTCTGCCTCCGAGATAATGTCCTGTACAAAAAAACGCCCGGTCTACGAGCCGCGCTTACCTCCTCGTCGTTCCGAAGGACATGCGAAACGAAGTCTTCTCCGCGTGTCATGACAAGCCCGCATCTGGTCATCTAGGTTACTCGCGAACGGTCGCCAGAGTAAGTGAGGCGTACTACTGGCCCGGACTTTCGGCAAGCGTGAAGCAGTACGTTAAAAGCTGTCGTGAATGCCAGCGTCGAAAGTCGCCACCAAGCAAGCCGGCTGGATTACTTCAGCCAATTGATCCACCCCACAAGCCATTTGACCAAGTCGGCATGGACATTCTCGGCCCATTTCCTTTATCGTCCAACGGCAAGAAATGGGTCATTGTTGCAACAGACTATTTGACCCACTATGCTGAGACCCAGGCGACATCACAAGCCACGGCGTCTGAGGTAGCACAGTTCTTCATGTGCCACATTGTTCTGCGCCACGGTGCTCCATATACAGTGATAACCGACAGAGGAGCGGCGTTCAATGCGCAATTTATTGATGAAGTTTTTCGACTAAGTAACACTAGGCATCGAACGACGACTGCTTACCATCCGCAGGGTAATGGCTTAACCGAGCGACTAAATAAGACAGTCACAAACATGATCTCCATGTACATTGACGTTCAACACAATACATGGGATCTCATTTTGCCTTATGTGACGTTTGCTTATGGCACCGCCGTTCAAGAAACAACCCGATTTACACCGTTTCGCCTTCTCTACGGCCGCGAAGTTCAGACGATGCTGGATGCGATGCTTCCTTGTGAAGACGCCGATCGTATTAACAAATAACGCAGAAGAATTTGCAGAGCGTGCCAAGGAAACTCGCCAGCTCGCCCGTCTACACATTGGTCAGCAGCAACAGGTCGGTGCACGACGTTACAATATGCATCACAATGACGTATCTTACAGTCTGGGAGAACAAGTTTGGGTTTGGACCCCTGTTCGTCGCCGTGGCCTCTCCGAAAAGTTGCTCAGCAGATACTTCGGTCCATATAAAGTATTACACACACGTGAGTGACGTAAACTACGAAGTGGTTCCGGACGCTACGTCGTCACGATGGGTACAACGAAGACAACCGACTCTGACATAGTTCACGTGGTGCGCATTAAGCCTTATTTTGCGCGTTCCTAAAAGACCACAATTCCTGTGTTTTTTTTTATTTGTGCTCCGACAATCGCCCCATTACTGGTGAACTTATGGCGTCTAACATTTGATTATGGGTGCACGTTTTGATTGTTTAAGCTACTTTGTTTTGGTTTTTTTTTACAATAACTCTACAACATCGGGGACGATGCTCCTTCTTTTTTTTTTGTTGAGGAGGAATACTGCCACCTACTTCTAGTAGTGGGTCGTATACCAAGGTGAAGGCTCACACCACAAAGAAGAAAAAAGTGCGCGTGGGCCCCTGCTCTGGCAAACAAGCCCAGCCTCTACACTAGGTTTCAGCCACAGGGATGTTTTTGTTCGCCGTTCAAGAATGCATCACTGCGACTAAACGATTTTCTTGCTAAATTACTGTCTCACTATTTTTCTTCTTTTTTTCTGCAAACTTGATATCGGTATTTCAAATCAAAGTTAAGTTACAAAAAATTTGAAGGAATGACGCATTGCTGAAAGCTTAGGGCAAATTCACCTTATAATCGGCCAATCCTCTTCTTTGGGTACGAGCCATTTGCAAAGGGAAACAACAACAACAACAAAGCCCAACCGACGCGCTTGGTTAGAGCCCTGTTGCTCAGACGTCAATAAACCTTGTCAACACCCCCTTGAGCGACGTGGCACTATCATCGGATGCCAGCGAGCCAGTTGCCTTTCCACAGAAAGGAAAGTGTTGTGTTCGCTGTGGTTTTTCGCCACCGGTTGCTTCTGGGGGAGCGTTGGTCGCGAGGAGCACATCGGCAAGTCTCAGCCAGCCGGGAGCAACACTATCCACGAGTTGACGCAGGCTATCGTCACCATGGTCGCTAGAAAAAAGCTGGCGGATTTCGCACTGACAACAGGTGCTAAGGATGAGGCAAAGGCGGAGTTTGTGCAACGCGGTTGCATCCCAGGCGTGCTGGCATGTGTCGATGGCACGTTGGCCACCATTCGCAAGCCAGAGGTATTTAGACTGGCTGACACGGCAAGCTTCATGTCCAGAAAGGGATTATATACCCTGAACGTTATCGTCGTAAGTACCAATAGGATCCTTTCTTACTGGTCCATCGGAGCAATTGTTCAGTTGTGACGCCCAAGCTGGAAAAAGTAATAAAGCATTGAATAAAATAGAGCCTGCGGGGAACTAGGTGGGAGCTAGTTGGTGGCTCGCAGGGCCTCGGTAATCATAGGTGGCAAGTGTTTAGTGCGTGAGCCAGTTGCCATTTTTGTACTGGCGTGCATGCGCAATTAAGTTGTGCGTTTTGGAGGTAATCAGTAATATAGGCCGCAGACGTAGCAGAAATATATACATGAGAGGCAAGTATTTCAGACACGAAAGTGCTTACAATCACAATTGCACGAGATGGCTTTGGCATTTACGAGTGTTGTTTCCCAAGAGCAGTGCGTAGGTTTTGACTTATCAATCATTCAGTGGAAGTCGTAGCCATGTGCGTAGGAGAGGAGGGGTCATTGCCCTCCTCTGCCCTCCTCAGTTGCTACACCCTGTGTTTCTTTCTAAGTGAAGCTTCCTGTACCAGTGACTGTACTAAAACGTATTGTTTCCTGCATATGCGTAGAAAAAAGGGATTTATTTGGAGCATAAATGCAGTCCCAATTTATATCACTCTTCATCGCAGGTGTGCAACGCGTGGCTGCGCATCCTTGTCATGGACCCATGATTCCCAGGTTTGTGGCACGACTCCTTGGTGTGGGAACACAACCCACTGCGTGCACGCCTAGCTGCATATCTGCAGCCTGGCGAATATCTACTTGGTAAGTATTAATGTGTACTAACTAGGGCACAGCACTCAGCTTTTATATTTCCAATGCAGGAGACGCAGTGTATCCCCTCGAGCCATGGCTCCTAATTCCAGTCCCTGGCAGTCAACTGCGCAACCCCTTCGAAGGCCGATACATTAAGGACCACGCATCCATGCGCAATGTTGTAGGAAGATGTATCAGAGTGTTGAAGAGCAAGTTCTACTGCTTGCTGCACTTTTGAACGATGCTCTACAACCCCGATCGGGCAGGGCAAATCATCCATGCTTGCATTGCTCTCCACAACATTGCGTTGCATGCGGGTGACTGGACCTTGAACGAGTATGTTGTGGACATGTCGCCAGCTGAGGATGAGGAGCGAGAGGAGAACCATATGCTCACACCGTGCAACGTGCTGCTCAGAGGACAGCAGCAGCGTGGGGCTGTCGTGGGCCTTTTTCAAAGTACACAGGAACGGTGAGTTTTCATGTTTTCATATCACACACATAATTTATTTCTACTGATTTCAGTGCATCTTGGCAAGACAGGGCTGTGTTTGCCACATTTAAATACTCAAAGTACTTACTCCTGCTTCAATATGAAGCAAGGTGGCAATGTGAAAATGCTGCATTTTCTTTAAATGGCACATGAAATATTGAACAGAAATACCCTTTTTCATATCAGTGATCACAGTCACAACAGACTAGATTGGAGCAAGCATATGTGAGTGCCACTCTTTGCTGAATGTTGCCATCGAAAAATTGTGCGAACAATGCAGCAACGTCACAGAATTTCTTTCCCCAGAACACAGAAAAGTTGCAATTTCATTAGTAACATGTTGCATGAACACATGATACTTAGGTCCGTCTCTTCTCATAGTCACTGACTACAAGCACTCAATTGTGCACACCAGGCTTGACGAGCAATTTGGCTCGTCAAGTTGTGCTGGTTTTTTTTTGTTCATTGTCCTAAACATTGTATAAATGTTGAAATAACATTTGATTTGAATTTTCGACTGCAGTCTTATTGCAATGAATAAAAATACGTAAATCAAGACAGCAAACAACAGGCGAGTTGTTTTGATAACATACAGCATGAATAATTGGCTCAGCAATCTCGCGGCTTTATACCACGTTCAAAATTTATTCCCGCGACAAGTTGTTTACAATAAAAACTAGATGACATCAAGCGCTTGCCTATTGCTGCAATGATGGAAATTTTCATTTGTGACACTCTGCGGCTTGACCACTTACTAGCTTGGTGCTCCCAAAAAAGACTCAGAATGTAGTTGTTGTACCTTCGCCTCATTGTGCTGAAATGAGCATATCAAAGTGAGCTGGAAAACAATGTGAGGCGAAAAGATATCACATTTCTCCACTGTGCGGTAATGCTGCATAAAAAGCGCAGTGAGCTAGAGAACATAGTGAGGCAATACAAGTATCACAGTGCCAGAAACACTTACAGAAAATGTCAACTATAAGCTCATGGTCTCCGTGTGAATGACTAGAAAACTTTGAAATGTGGGGAAAAAACACTGCCACTGGAGCAGCTCGAACATAAATTGAGAAACGCATATATCGAACATAAAAAGCGGTGTACTTCTTGTACAAAGTAATTGCTAACCTAAATCTAGTAATATGTACTAAATACAAAGAACGTATGAAATAGAAGATGAACAGCAAAACATAAACATTGAAAAAAATGGCGAAAATGAACTAAACTATGTATATCTCTCCCGAAGCGTATAAAATTGAATAGGAACAGGAACACCTAAACATATTGAAACCGACAAATCATTAATGAATGATGACAAGTAAAAACATTCAACACACGACGAAAAATTAAACCAAACTACGTATCCCTTTCTCGCAGAGAAGGCCATCAGCCATGCCCGTGACAAGGACTGGACCGCCTGCAGGACGCCCTCCTTCGCCGCTGCCGCCTTCTCCTGTGCTGTTGCCATACGCCGTGCTGCAGAAGCGATGCAGGTGATTGATATTTTCATCCCCCGCAGCACTTGCGATGAATCATCATGGTGGAAATGTTTAAGTGAACTGCCGGTAAGCCCTTAACCATCTCGTGGCGGGAAGCTGCTGCTGCCAAGAATTGCAACGGGCACAACAAATTACCCTCAGTTGAAGATCCACTGGCCAGATGGCATCCTTTGAAAGTGGGAAGCTTCGTGTACAAGCTATGTCCTTTTCGTGCGAACCAACAAACATTTGCTGGAACTACTCTTCATTTATCTCCTCAAATGCATCTCTCACCATCAAACAGCCCTTTTCAGCTCTAACCCACCTTTTGCCCGGCCGTTTACTCTTTCAGATATCCAATACCGTGCCCTCAATACAAGGCATGGTTCTTATTTAAAGCAAAAGTTGGTTTCAGTCATCCTAATTTAGCATGAAGAATGTTTACGCCCTTTATGTAAAATGTAAACAAAAAGTCCACTCACCTTGAGCACCTTGTCACCCTGCTCAAGGCTCCGGTCCTGCGCTCAATAAAGCACTAAGTTCTCAGATGCTTGCGTGTTACTGTGTCACTGCCATCTGCAGCCGCTTCCGTGGCCTCTACCTTTATTTCCACCGCAGCAGTGGGAACATCCACCTGCTGGAAAGTGTCGTAAGCATGATCTTTCAGAAAGTGGGTATTCGTTACTCTGGCTATTTTACAACCTTATGTACTAAACATCTGCGGAAATATTCTGCAGCTATTCAAAGGTGAATGATACCATGTATTACCATTTTAGTGCATGCACTTGCCCGCAGGCATTGCGCGTCTGTTCTGATAAATAAACGCCCCTTGTACTACGAGGGCTGCAAACTGCTATTTTTGTTGATAAACCTACCTGCTTTTGAATTCTTTTCTTGCGCTATCTTCCCGTTTAACAAGGTATCGCTAAAGGCACCCCTTCAGATATCAAACTGTCATGGCTCCGCTCAGTCCCCCGTGATACTGCGGCGGTAGAGTGCTTACCTGTTGATAGGCGAGGCCAGAGACGCCACTGAAGCGTGTCATCCCAGTCAGCTGTAGAGCCCGGCCGCGGAAGCCAGGCAGCGACCCCCTTCAGTGCCACTGAAAATATACACCAATGTCAAAGAACAAATCGCAAGCGCCATTCGACGGTCACTCACGTTGGTGCCTCTGTGATGGTGGCGGGTCACGGCGGGCCTCGTGCACCTGCCTGCGCCACCAGGCCTGTTAATCCTGCGCAGGCCCTTCATGGTTCAGCGCATCGCGGAGCTCCTGCCACAGCTGCCGCCGGTTGGCGGCGGTGACGCCGTGCCGCAGCTCGATAGCTTTCTCCGCGAGCTGGGGATGTTCGTCCATAAAGGAGAGCAACAGCGCGTGCTGAGCCTCGGAAACGCGGATGAGCCGCTGCTGCTGTTGGCTACTGGTGCCGTTGCCCTCCGACATGATTGCGCTCGACTGAGCCAACGACTTAGAAAGTTGCGCCATTTAGGTTTGAATAGTGGTGGAGATATAGGAACAGTAACTTCTTGAAACGGGGTTGTACCTAACGCCACTACTTACCGTCCCACTAAATTTAGCGTCATTTATTTATTTATTTATTTATTTATTTATTTGTTTATTTATTTATTTCAGCATACTGTTAACCCACATTTGTGGGTCATTGCAGGGAGGGAGTACATAAAAGTAATAATTGGTATATAAAAACACTCAAGTAATGTCAACTATCAACAATAGCAATCAACATTGGCATGACAAAAGGAAAGCAAAACATCAACACATCATCCAACAATTTTTAGGTAACATATAGTTGTCAAGCAAATATTCAAAAGCCCCTGTATCCGTGCGCTCAGCAATATCTGCAGGTAGCGCATTCCAGTTTTCGATAACATTGGGGAAAAACGAATACCGAAAGACGTTTGTGCGGGTGACATATGTTCTAATGGCTGCACTATGGTTTATTCTTCTGCTAATTCTACCAGGTTCCCGTATGTACATACTTTTATTAATATTTTTTGACCCTGGAGAATCTGAAATAATAATTTTATTCTGTTCCTCTGTCGCCTAATTTCAAGCAGTTCCAATTTACAAGATTTTAGCATCTCGGTAACTGAGTCTGTTTTTTTGTATCTTGAACATATGAACCTGGCTGCAAGTCTTTGGATTCTTTCCAGCTCATTTATTAGGCCTTTTTGGTGGGGACTCCTAACTACGGCAGCATACTCCAAAACAGGCCAAATGAAAGTTTTATATGCCATCAGTTTGATGTCTTTGGTTGCATTTCGTAGTTTTACTCGAAGAAAACACAGCTTTTTGTACGAGGAAGAACACACATTTTCAACGTTGCTGCGCCAGTTTAGGTCACTTGATATCACAACGCCCAGATATCAAAAACTAGAAACATTTGTCAAAATTGCACTTCCCATACGATACTGTCGATCAAGAACGTTTTTTTTTTTTCGGGTAATATTCGCAAAAGTGGTTTTGGCGTAGTTAATTTCCATATCCCATTTTTCACACCAGGTATGGAGATCCTCAAGACACTGATTAATTTTTTTCTGGTCGTTTTCACAGTTAACTGGAGCATAAATTAAACAGTCATCTGCAAACAGTCTCAAGACCACTGGTGGCTGAACAACTGTGGCTACATCATTGATATAAACTAAAAACAATAAAGGTCCTAGCACCGAGCCCTGTGGTACCCCAGAAAGTACAACCGAAAAGCTTGACACAGAATTATTAACACGCACTACTTGCCTCCACCCTGTTAGATAAGCTTCAATCCAATTTAAAACATCATTACTGATACCAATTTGACGCAGCTTATAAAGCAGCTTACTATGTGAAACCTTGTCAAACACATTTTCAAAATCGATGCAAATTACATCAGTTTGTTGGTGTTCTTCCAAAGCCCGCGCAAAGTCGTAAACCGTTTCGATAAGTTGTGTCACCGTAGATAGGCCCCTTCTGAAGCCATGCTGAGTGATGCAAAGCAGCTTATTTGTTTCCAGAAAATGATTAATATGTTTAGCGATTGCGTGCTCTATGATCTTGCAGCATACAGAGGTTAAGGATACAGGGCGATAGTTGTTTGGATGCATACAATTTCCACTTTTAAACACGCGTATAACAGCAGCGCAACGCCAATCTTGTGGAACGGAATGGCTACGTAAAGATTGTTCAAAATAATTACCAGATAGAAAGACACCCACTCGGCGTATCGCTTTAAAAATACCGTTGGTATTCCGTCGGGGCCACAGGCTTTCTTTGGATCTAAGTTCAACAGTTGTTCAAACACGCCATCCTGATGAAACGAAAGAGGCTCCATGGGGCATGCGCAGGAATAGTTTATCTCGTCTGCGACGGAACTTAGTGCATCTGTATCAAAAGGCTGAATGGAAAAACTCGTTGAAACCATCTGCTATCCTTCGTACATCTGTCACAGGAGCATCTTCTATACTTATCTGGTCTATTTTTGATTTCTTTGCTCCCAAAAAACGCCAGAGTTTGGTGGGCGAGCTTTTAAGGAAGTTTCCGAGCGTCTCATTGAAGAACTTTCTTTTTGCTTCTGATAATGCTGTTTTTAGTCTACTGCGTGCCTGTGATAGTTCAGTTCACTTCTTTGGCTGCCTGCGTAGTCTTTTTATTCTGCGTTTCATCTGAACAATACCGCCAGTTATTCATGGATTTTGCTGTTTCTTTCTTTTATAACAATTTCGTACAAATCTGTCCGTGCAAGTAGCAATGATGCATTTAAAGCGCTCCCACAATTCCTCGACTGTCTCTAAGTGGGAGGCAATTTTAAATTCATTAAATGATTGTTCTAAGTAATCTAAGATTGAAGTATCATCCGCTCGCTCGTAATCTTTGACCAACAATCGTTCTTTAGCCCCTAAGTCATCAGAAGGTTTGCTCGACAATGGCAGCATGTTCACCAAAATCATCTTATGATCAGATATACCTGTTGTGCTTTCAAAACAGTAACAAAAAAAGTACGTCTGGATTGTGCCATAGTCCTTATTCAACTTTTGAAAACTATTGCCAACACATATTGATAATGAGCAAGAATAGTTACACATTTTTCAACACGTTAAAAACACTTTTCATCACTTTGCTATACGGCCCCCAAGCCGACGTCAAAATGATGACGCAGGCCTCCATTTCCCTCATTGGCTGTTTGCTTCCTCTCCTTCTCGCGACCACTGTGGACCACCCAATTTTTTACGTCACCAACAGAACGCCGCCGTCTGGTTTTGGAATTTGTACATAATTACACCACAGGTTACTGTTGCTTGTGCTGACAACGATGTATTCGACGCTGTTGTCGAGCCGATGCCATCAATCGTCACAGGGAAGGGTGTGCCCGTGCCTCGCTGTATTGTCTCTGTGGCTTGTGGCACAAGTACATTGTGGGTTTCAAATTTGTCTAACCAGTCTGTTGTTCTTCCAAGCGGTATGCGACTCGCATCGTTTGAAGCGGATGCGATCCCTAATATCGACGCTTAAGCGATCACGCCTCGAATGAATTCCGGGCGCAGGAGACTGGCCCTGGTGTTTCCGAAGACTCTTCGTCATTTTTGACCATGATGAGCAAGGCACTACCCTCTGAGAAGCGTCAAGCTCTGGTCAGCGTCCTAAGCAGGCATTCATTGTTTGATTTCACCCAGGACGCTACCAAAGTTTCTGTTCCCTAAACGCGGGCTTGCCACATGATTGACATGGGGTCCGCGCATCCCATATCATGTGTCTGCATCAGAGCGCAGGGTGATCACCGAACAAGTGGAAGACATGTTGGCTAAGGGCGTCATCCAAGACTCCCCAAGCCCTTGGGCTGCACCGGTCATCCTCGTGCAGAAACAAAACAGGTCCTCGAGGTTTTGCGTCGACTACCAGCGTCTAAATTTGGTGACGAAAAAGGATGGGAATCAGCTTCCCCGCATAGACGACGCTATGAACTGTCTTTATTTGGCATCTTACTTCTCATCTGTAAACCTCCGATTGGGCTATTGGCATCTACCGATACATTTCGCCGACAAAGAGAAAACCGCTTTTTTTACGCCAGATGGCTTGTTTGAATTCCATGTCATGCCGTTTCGTTTGTGCAACGCCCCTGCGACATTTGAAAGGTTTACGGACAAGGTACTGCGTGGTCTCAAATGGGAGATTTGTTTATGTTACCTCGACGACATCGTCATTTTTGAACGCACTTTTGCTGAACAGAACCATCGATTGACGTTGTTTCAGCATGCCTTGAACAAGCTGACCTTACCCTGAATTCCAAGAAATGTCACTTCGTTCAGCGAGAAGTACTTGTACTTGGTCATTTTGTAGACAAACATGGTGTGCGCCCAGACCCTCAGAAGGTTGGTGCAGTTACCTGTTTCAAACAACCGCAGTCACAATGCGAACTAAGGAGTTTTCTGGGTCTCTTTTCATACTTCCGTCGATTCGTGCCCAAGTTTGCTGATACTGCCTACCCATTGGCTTCACTGCCTTGCAAAGATAAATATTTCATCTTGACATCGGAATGTGATGCCTCGTTTTGCGAACTTAAATTCCTTCTCACGTCTGGGCCCATACTGCACAATTTCGACCCGTCTGCCACGACAGAAGTGCACACCGACGTGAGTGGCATTGGTCTAGGCGCCGTGCTCATCCAGCGCTTCGATGACGCCGAGCATGTCATCGCCTACGCCAGTCGATCGTTGAGCAAGGCCGAGAAGAATTACACCGTTACTGAACAAGAGTCCCTCGCTGTGGTTTTTGCTGTGCATAAGTTCCGTTCATATCTCTACGGGCGGTGGTTCACGATCGTGATTGACCACCAATCACTATGATCGTTGGTTGGACTCCGTTACCCTTCTGGTCGCCTTGCGCGTTGGGCGCTACGTTTGCAGGAATTTAACTTTACGATATGCTACAAGAGTGGCCGCCATCATGCAGAAGCTGACTGTCTCTCGAGGCTTCCCCTACAAACCACTTTATGTGACGTCGACAATTTTGACGATTTTCTAGCTGCCATCGATGATACTGCTTTTCCTGACCTCGGTACCTTCCGGGAAGGACAGTGCAACGACCTCAGCTGGGATGATCTTTTTACTCAGCCGCTCAACCGATCGGTAGCCATGGCTTTATCGTCCGTGATGGCTTACTTTACAAAAAAAATTACGCGGCTGATGGTGCCCGCCTTCATTTAGGGGTCCCCAAGAATTTGAAAACGTACGTACTCTATGCAATGCACGACGATGCGTCAGCGGCGCACCTGTGGTTTGCCAAAACGTACCACCGCCTTCAGGCTCAATTATACTGGCCTACCATGCGATTCAGTACAGAAAAGTATGTCGCCAGTTGTGATAAATGCCAGCCATTCAAGCGACCAAATACTACTCTCGTTGGTCTTCTCCACCCCTTGATGTCACCTTCGTCTCCTTTCGAAATGTTTGGAGTGGATCTTCTCAGTCTATTTCTGCGATAATTAAACAACAACCGTTGGATCATAGTCTGCGTTGACCACATGACACGTTATTTGGAAACCAAAGCGCTACCAACAGCCACGGCTATCAATGTATTGAGGTTCCTCCTCTTCTGTGATACTGCGCCATGGACCGCCTCAGATTATTCTTAGTGATCGTGGTCGACAATTCGTAGCCGATGTTGTAGAAGAACTCTTGCGTCTCTGTGCTTGCCAGTTTCGCCACTCGACCCCATATCACCCGCAGACAAATGGCCTCGTCGAGCACACCAGCAGAACGTTTACCAACATGCTTTCGATGTACGCTGACTCGAGGCACAAGAACTTGGATGACATCTTGCCATTCATCACCTACGCTTATAACACGGCAAAGCATGACCCCTCTGGCTACAGTCCATTCTATCTTCTTTATGTCAGACCACCCCACCACTTTCATGACACCACCCTCCCTTTTCATACGCATGAGGACTCTTCCATAGCCCAGATTCTCTGCCGCGCGGAGGAAGCACGTCAACTAGCTCAGCTCCGTACTTTGGCAACCCAAGGCCGCTCCAAGTTCGCCTATGATTCACGGCATAAGAACGTGTCGTACAAAAAAGAGAAAAAGTATGGCTTTGGACACCTTTTCGCAAGCGTGGTCTGTACCAGAAATTCCTGGCTCATTACATCAGTCCTTTTGTCATCGTCGATCGCCTAAGTGACGTGACATATTCAATCACTTGTCTCGCATCTCGCGGCTACCGTTCTAGGCAGACGCAGTTTGTACACGTCGCCTGCCTAAAGCGCTTTCATCCTCATGACTGATGCTCACCCAGGGGGCTCCGTCTGGGAAATGGGGAGCGTTACGCTGAAGCGGCAACATGTGAAGAGAGGAAAAGGAGAACGAAGTGGTCTGTTTTGGAAGCAGCTCAGTGTCATCGCAGCTCCCCTTCGACATTCGCTCTTCAATGAACACGCCTCATCGTAACAATATATATGATTACACCCCAGTTATTAAAAAGTCGTAATATTTCTTTTCTTTCGCCTTTAATTCCTATTGTGCGAAAATAATCCCGTCATGTCAAAACAAAGTATCATATTTCCCTAGCCTGGATGATCCCAAGTTATTGACCTGCTATAACCAACGGCTTCTTGGCCATTCCCGCCTAATGGGTAAGAGCCACAAAAAAGGATCAAGCAAGCAAAGAAGAAAGATACAACAGTCTTCGGTTTCTTTAGCTTGCCGTCGGACAACCCTGAGGCCACCTCTTCGACCATTTTGATGGTTCGACGACCCATTGCCTAGAATAAGAGTCCGACATGGTGAAAGGGGAGGGAAAAGTGTCGTTGACCTCCAGTGGTGGATGCGCTCATGCCGAACGGTGAGCAATGCTTTGTATATACATTGCTCGTCGCAGTCCCTGAACCTTTGTTTGAGTGACGCCTCAGCTGTCCAAGACATTGGATGGGACTTTAGCACAATTGGTTAAGCTTGCACGTTCTCTCAGATGTCACCCAAAAGGCCTGCAGTCCCGAAAAAAAACATCTCGAAACGCCTACGATTCCTTCAACTGGCTGCGCCAGTATTGTGAAACAAGGTGGCTGATGCGTTGCAAGTTGCATTGTTTGGTGAAGCGCTTCCCAATATCACTCACTTGAAGAGTTCACGGACCCTTTCCGTGGCAAAGCAATAGCGTCCACCGCTCATTGCCACTATCAGCAAGTCTGTTCGTCTAACTTTCTGGTTAAGTTCTCTCTATCCCGGCTGCGGCGGCTGCATTTCCGATGGAGGCGGAAATGTTGTAGGCCCGTGTGCTCAGATTTGGGTGCACGTTAAAGAACCCCAGGTGGTCGAAATTTCCGGAGCCCTCCACTACGGCGTCTCTCATAATCATATGGTGGTTTTGGGACGTTAAACCCCACATATCAATCAATATCATGGTTAAGTTCTCTGCCCTTTGTCAGCTTCCTTTCGCTGTCAGTGAGACATTTCTGGACCTCACACGACAATTGTCTCTGTATCTGTAGAGTTCATGTATTCAATTTAATTTCAATTGTTTTACCCTAGGGCGCATACGGACGTTAAATAGGGCGTGCTTTAAACAAAAAAAAAACAAAAAAAACACAAGAAGACAAGACATAATAAATAAAATACATGTTCAAACAAACTAATTATTGACAGGCTGAAGACGTAAACGGTTAGAATAAAGAGGGGAGGGTGGTTCCATTCGGCGCTCGTTTTCGGTAAAAAGAAGTGTTGGCGTGAGCGTCGCCTTGGAGCAGGTTGATTTGTGGTGGACTAAGCTCGTAGAGATGGTAACTATAACAAGGAGGCAGAATTCCACAAAATATTTTTTCTTTATCAAAAGAGCGACGGAATTCGGAGTGAAGTGCGAGATTCCCTGTGTAATTGGAACGCAGAGATACCTGGCAAACCACGATTGTAGTTCTGTGGAAGAGTACTACAAGTTGACCCTGTTTATTTCGTACATGGATGACCTGAAAACATCTCTCGAAAGGCGCTTTGCAAATCATCGCAAAACACTGCAATGTTTGCAAATTATGTTGCCAAAGCACGCCATCAATGGCAAATTCGAATTTGTGCGGTGGACTTTTTGTTTTTACCGGAGAGGTATGACAGCAGCTCATATACTTGTACTAAAAGAGGAATGGGAAATCCAAAAAACTGAATGACAATTAGGTGATGCGACGGATGCTTTAGCTGGATGCGACAAAGCCCTCTTCCCGCACACACTGCGCAAGAATCGGCTACGCTCTCGGGCAGTGCAGCTGCTACAGAACTCATGTTCTCGACACTGAAAAGAGCGAAAACGTGTTTAAGAACCGGACGGCTAGCAAGCGGCTTGATGGTGTGGTCTTAACGTTCACTCAATGCATACAAGTCATTGTCGAAGAAATCGCTGTGTTTATGGAGAAACCACGACGCATGAAAATTATAGCGTGAATCGCTGTCTTCGGCATGGCAACATGTTCGCTTTTTTTTCTTTTGAATTGGCCTTTACTATATGGTAAAACAAATGGCATTGACATTCTTTAGGATTGCTATCTAAAATGAACGTTAACGTTCTGCCTATTTTGTGGCATGGAAGCATCCACTTTTTCGTCATTTGTTCAATAGAATTGTTTTCTAGTATGGGTGTGTTTTTTCTCCCAAAATGTCTGCCATTTAATTGCTCCCTTTCTTCTCGCACGCCTGTTAAGACAGAGTGAGAAGTTGGGCAGAGAGAGCATACGATAGTTTTCTTTTTGCCACACATGCTAGTAGACGATGGTTCCTTTGCATACCCCCACCCCCTTTTTTAAAGACGATAGGTAAAGACAATAGCCTTTCTTGGGGGCCTTCGATGCAACAATTCTGGTCTGTCTGCCTGTACCTTTGCCTGTTTGTCCACACCTAACGGTACTTCAAACGATACACCAAACGATACCCCAAACGGCAGACCCCATCCACAGCGCCAACCTATATTCCTCAAGTTTTAGCGTTCATGCTTGTTGGATCGTCAATTCGAAATCAATTATTGCGTATATCCGAAGCACCATAGTAAAACGTCGATATTTGCTAGGTGTGGCTTCATGCTAGAGAAGACACACAAAGGTAATTCGAAGGACCATAGCGTTATTCCCGCTGCGCTGACAGTGCAACGTGATGCTTAAAAAGGCAAGTGTCTCCAACGCTTTTTTAAGATGATGCGGTGGCGGCACCAAAACGTCGCCTTGAGTTCTACACCTTATCGCCTCCAAGACAGGCGCGCACGCCACGCGCTTCGTTTTCCAAGATAACTGCCAGATAGCACTCATGTTCCACGTGCCTTGAAGCACTCGTTCGCCTTCGCTACACACTTGAGGAACTCTGACGCAGCGCTTCCAGAATACCAATCACCGATTTCCTTGCGCACAATAATAAATAAACGTTTTGTTCACTTTCTCCAGGCGCATGATTTTGACGACATTTGCTTTAAAACACGCGGACATGAGGCCATTTTTTTAAACCACTCGTTTTCTTGTTACTGACCCTTCATGGGACTTCTTAGTCGCGATTATTTGGTAGGAAAGCATTCTTTCTGGTGCAAATGCACTTGTTTTACCACAGTGTCAGAATTTGCATTCAATTGCTGATTAACTCGCCTTATGTGCGGCAATTCACTTCGTTCTCATTTTCTTCTAATAACTTGGGACTCTCTATAGTGCCGGGCAACTTTCTTTCAAGTTGATTTAAAAACACTTTCTTTTGAACAATTAGGCCTCCCTATCCTCCCCTCCCCCCAAAAAAAAATTAATAGGTCCTGGCTACGTGCCTGTGTAACGCAAGTGAGAGAGAGGAAGAGAAACGAGAGATGACAATAGAGGGTGCCACATTCCCTACATTTGACCCCAAGAAACAACATACAGATGATTGTGCAGTCTTCTACAAGATACATCTACTACAAATATGAGACGCCTCTGTTTGTACGGCATATTGCCATCGGCGCTGCGTAAATAACCAAAGTGGCTTAAGACTCGATCTGAGTCTGATTACACTCATGAGTGATGTTGCTGACTTAGGATAGATGTTAGCTAGCTAATTAAAACTTTATATTGAAGAATGCAAAGTGCATAAAATTTAGGGTTGGATGGAATTCTGTCTGGTCGAGCGGCAAGGGTGCTAGAAAAGGTAAAATAAACAGACCACAATAAAGGATAATTCAAATAAACAAGACGTTTCAGCTACGGTACAGGAGGCCTCTTCCCAATAAAGTTACAAAGCTATGACTTCCTGTGTATCCACAGCAATCGTGGATACTAATGAGACAAAATTTATTCTCATAACGCTTGCCAAGTCTTTACCACGTCAAGCCGCGATGAATCTGTATAATGCGGGCTCCGATGTTCGCGTTATGCGGACCCCCGATGGCGCTGTTATGACCCGAACTGAAGCGGAAACGAAAATATCGGTATGACCTAGCCCTAAATTGCCCCATTTCAATCTCTGCGTGTTGTGCTTTTCTATGGCTACAACAAACATCGCGCGCACACGTCAAGAAAGGTTCTGTCTTAGCGAGGAAAGGCGAGGGTCGGCATATCAGGAGATGCAACGCCGGAACTATATATACAGAGCGCTGTTTTTAGGTTTTCTATGATAGAGCCTGCATGCGCTGAACAATACGTCAAAACAAATATTATGGTTATGCAGGCAGTCCAAGCGCAAGCACTCAGAGAGTGCTTTGGTTAGCCCAGATGTACTTCAACAGAGGCAGCTATCGCTATTTTTCATGAACGTGTAATGGAAACTCCCAATACGGTGGAAGTCAAGGGAACGTACGTCATAGAGAGAATAAAATGAGGGAAAGGCAGGGAGGCTAACCAGAAAATGAAGCATCCGGTTTGCTACCCTGCACTAGGGGGAAGGGGGAATGGGGAAGAAAGATTGGAAAGAAAGCGAAGAGGGAAATAGACACGCGCGAAAAAAAAGGCGGGGGAGCTGGGGTGCTACAGTCTATACAATAGGCCGCTGCCACGCAAAAAGTTCAGTAAGGCCTTCACTGATTTTCTGTGAGCACACAGATCATGTCGTCTTTCCAGCACTGATTAATCAGACAAAGGTCTGTCGTCAAGGCGAGCTAACCCAGCAGCTAGTTGCCGTCTTTGCAGGCTGTAACGAAGGCAGTGACAGAGAACGTGCTCTATAGTTTCATCGCTGCCGCAATGACCGCAAGCAGCACTGTCTTCCATGCCGATTCGGAAGGCGAAAGGTTTGGTGAAGGTGACACCAAGCCAGAGTTGGCAAAGCACCATTGTCTCGAGTCGGGAGAGTCCAGACGGAGGCCGGAGTCGACGAGACGTGTCCAGTCTACGCAGTCGCGTGTGCCGTAAGCACTCGGTGTTCCACAGGGATTTTAATTCTGCATTAGCGATTTTTCGGATGGTCATTGCAGCATCAGTCCTTGAAAATGGTATAGATTTTTCTTCATCATCTTCGTGTGCTGATCGGGCAGCTGCATCGGCATGTTCGTTGCCCAATATGCCGCAGTGACTTGGAAGCCACTGAAACATGATTCTGTGTCCTTCGTCGAAGAGGTGGTGGAGCAGCTCTCTGATTTCCAGCACTAGTTGTTCATGAGGTCCCCGGCGTAAGGCGAATATCAAACACTGTAGTGCTGCCTTAGAGTCCGTGAACACGCTCCATTTCTTGGCTTCTTGGTGTTTAATGACTTGAATTGCGCTACGTAGAGCAGCAAGTTCCACAGCTGTCGATGATGTCTGGTGGGATAAACGAAACTTCACCGTTGTCGCTGTTGCAGGAAAGATCACCGACCCTGCAGACCCATCCACTTTAGTTGAAGCGTCAGTATATAGATGAGTATGCTCACTGTATTTCTCATATAACAAGAGAAGAGAAAGCTGCTTTAGCGCTGGAGACGAGAGCCGGGCTTTTGACCCTATGCCTGGAACCGTGAGTTCAACATGTGAATAGGTCATGCTCCATGGGGGAGTTCAAATCCTCGATGGAGTTGTATATCCCGTAGGAATGCGTGTGCGATATGACAAGACTGTCTGTCAAAATGAGGTACGAGGTCGGGCTTCTGGCAGTGAAGCTAGATGATGGGCAGGGGCACGAGTAAGATACCTCACGTGTGCTCTGAGCACTTCCATCATGATATGCGTCTTTAGCGGGTAGTCATTAGCGATCTCGATTGTCTCAGCTGTTGATGAACATCGCGGTAGCCCCAGACAAACTCGCATAGCCATAGCCTGGATGCTTTCAAGAGTCCGAATGTAGGTTCTACAGGTGTTGGTCAACGCAGGCAAACTGTAGCGCAAATAGCCAAGAAAAAGCGTCTTGTACAATTCCATCATTGCATGTACTGAAGTCCCCCAGGTTTTACCTCCAAGATACTTGAATAAGTTAGCAATTTCTGTCAGCCTCTTCTTCAAGTGGCCTCATGTGGGCCCCAGCAGAGGTCTCTATCAATGAATACGCCTTAAAATCTGTGCGTCCTGACATATCGTATGACTTGGCCATCGATCGATATAGCGTATGGTCTCATTGGCTTTCGACTAAAAGCAATCAATGCACATTTCGCTGGCGAGATTTTCAGACCCTGGTCTTTGAGGTACACTGATACCAACGTCACAGCTTTCTGAAGTTTTGCGCGTACCTGAGGTCTTGTCACGCCAGATGTCCAGACGCAGATGTCGTCAGCGTACATGGATAACTTGACCACACTTGGTAGTCGTTCTACAAGACCAATGAGGACGAGGTTGAAGAGGGTTGGACTCAAGACGCCACCTTGCGGGACTCCACAATGCGTTGGGTGTTGGGAAGTTGGACCATCTGCAGTGTTCACAAACAAGGTCCACCCTTGTAAATAATTGCGTATCCAACAATACAGTTGCCCGCCTAGGCCCACTGACTCAATGGCTTTGAGGATGGCGTCATGTAGAACGTTGTCGTATGCTCCTTTTACGTCAAGGAACATGGCTGCAGATAGTCGTTTACCTGCCTTTTGTTGCTGGACATATGTGACGAGATCTATAACATTGTCGATCGAACATCGGTGACGGCGAAAACCAGCCATGGCGTTCGGATATATCTCATAGTATTCCAGGTACCAATCAAGCCTGGCCAAGATCATTCTCTCCATTACCTTTTCTACGCAACTTCAGAGTGCGATCGGTCGGTAAGAGGCAATGTCCAGGGAAGATTTGCCAGGCTTAAGGATCGGTACCAAGCGGCTAATCTTCCAATCTTGCGGAACGACGCCAGCTTGCCAGGAATTGTTGAAGATGTTAAGCAGTACTTCTCGTGCCCGTTTACCAAGGTTGCACAGCATTTTGTATGAGATGTCATCCGGGCCAGTTGGCGACGACTTATTACATAAGACGAGCACCGCATCGAGCTCCTGTGATGTAAACGATAGATCCATGCGTGGGTCCCGTGAGTGAGGGATATGATTCAGTGTATGTAGGCTTGTGTACGCTGTCTGGCCCACGGTCATAGCGCAGAAATCTTCTGCTACCTCAATTTCATGCCGGCAATGAAAAAGTGCAAGGGCTTTGAAGGGAAAACGCTGCTCTGGAACAGAACGTAGGCCTCGCACAGTTCTCCATATCTGAGACAGTGGTTTATGAGGATCTAGCGACGCACAAAATTTCCTCCATCGTTGGGTGTCTAATTTGTCAAGGCGCCGTTGTATCTTCTTTTGGATGCGCCGGGCTGTCCGTAGATCGTCTGTGGAATTGGTGCGTCGGTATCGTCTTTCGGCACGACGGCATATCGCACGAAGCCGCTCCAGCTCGAGGTCATATTCAGAGTACATCGAAGAGCATATTATTGTGCGCATAGTCGCATGTGCAGTTTCCTTAATAGCTTGCTGAACACCATTGGACAGGCCTTCTTCACAAGCATCCTCAAGTTGAGTTTTGAACACACTCCAATCTATTCTTTGTGTTGTGGTAGAGGAGTACGTGTTCGAAATACCTTTAATCTTCAGGTAAGTGGGGATGTGGTCGCTTCCGTGTGTTTCAATGTCCAAAAACCACTTTACCGTGCAGCGAATCGGCGTGAAACAAAGGACAAATCAAGGCAGCTGCTATATGTAGTGCCTCGTAAAAACGTAGGACTGGCGTCATTCAGAAGGACGAGACCATGGCTGGAAACCAATGATGCTAGACGTCATCCCGTTGAATTAAGCCTTGAGCTTCCCAAGATGGGATTATGCGCATTGAAATCTCCGGTGATAACCCACGGACCCGGATGTGCCCTTAATATGCCGTCTAGTTTGTTGGCGTCGAAATGACGCCATCATCATAAAGTATTCATGTGCTATTCATGTGCAACGTCATAAAATATTCATGTGCTATTTGTCATTAGCAACTCATTACCTTCCCACATTTTCTTCAGACAGGCACCTAGTTTCGTTTGCTTAAATTATTGACAAGTACAACGACAAACTTCACTCGTGCTTTACCGTTCCATATAAACCAGCGATGCCCGCTCAGTGTCTCACAATTTATCTCAGTGAGCCAAGAAGGCGGATAAAAGTATGAGCTGTCGTCGCCTGAGTTGAAGCAACTGTCTGTGCTTCTCTTGCGCGAGTTGTATGTGGATAGTATACATAATATACGCGTGGTTCCACAGGCGCCTTCGTTGGTATACCCTCGCTCCCAGAGACGCCATAATTTGTTTGCAACTGTCAAGGCGCACCTCGCTAGCATGGCAAGCAGTGGCTCTGGGAGTTTAAAATGCGAAAACGCGCCTGTTCACGCTGCGTCCGCTTATAAAATCTCATGTGGGTACCACTGTGCTGTCATCTGATGCGACAACAATCAGTGCAAGAGGAAGAGATTGCTGAGCACTGCCTGTGAAGTTCACAGCCCATCACGGGAATCGTACTGGTGTAGTGTTAAGCGATTGTACAGATTTCCGTCCACTGCCTTAGGATATTGTTGCAGTCACCAGGAAGGACTAGGAGCCCTGTTAAGTGTACGAGTGACTAAACTCAGTGTGTTTATTCAAGCATGAATTCACCCGTTTCACTTTATAGCAGCGATTTGCGTGCAGTATGCCTGTAGTATGAGGCACAAAACTATTGCCGTACTCTTTCGCAGGCTGCATGTCAATAATAGGATATACGTATTACGACTCACGCGTGGATGCACGCACCGCGCATGTTTAGTACAACTGTAGCGGCCTGCTATTGCGACGCAAAGAGACGTTTACGGCGCAGAAATCATGGCTTTCGCCTCGGTTGAACTGCGACATACTTTAACTGTCCCTAGGCAAATTTACATGTTCTTTCGGTCGGCGTCACCGCAGCATTTTAAAATCTTCTTCTGGCTGGCACTTTTGCATCACGTGTGTGTTCCGAGAGCCCGGAAGGACTGGCAATTGATACTTATGCGGCGCATGAGCGTAAGTTGAAGCCAGATTCTAGCGCTACGTTGACGCTGGCTTACAGCACAAATTCTGCCTTGTACCAGCCAAGGCACGGCACAGTTAACGCTTTCTGCTATTCGCGTTCCTAGAGTCGGGTGATGCGTACCTGATGACTTTGCTTCCACAGTCTGCAATTCACGTGCTGAAGACATTCCAGACTGTCGAGAAAGGTCTCCTCGACATTTCACACGAAATCAGCACAAAATTCCAGCAAAGAAACAGCGCGAAACATGCTTACAGCTGGACTCTGGTTGTGAAGTTTCGCATTTGATTCGCAGTGCGTCTGCTCACGGGGCAGTTAAGGGTGCCGCTTCGCCGCACTTGCAACAGATGGCGCCACGCGCTTTTCAATATGGCAGCAAGCACTGAGCTCGTTGTGTTCTGGTGTGTAGAGCAGGCATCTAAAACATACGTGATTGCATAATTGGGGGGGGGGGCGAATTGTTGGGATTTTTCATGTCTTTTTGCCTATATATGGCACGAATCATCCATTAAACTTTCAATTGTTAGACAGCGCTTGTGTCGTGTGCTTCCTCGTTTTTTCGTGTTCCTTTTGTCGTGCGTTGATCTTGATGTACATGTTCCAAGTATCCCGATTTGTTACGTTACACCAGCGAGAGCTATGCACATAAGCTTTAGATTTCACCACCCTACAATGTCGACAGCTGCGGAACTAGTTGTTTTGCGCACCGCTCTTCGTTTGGCCAATTGGGAAGAACCTGAAAAATTGCTAATTTTCAGCGACTCCAAAACCGCCCTGCAGTCTGTTATATCAGCACTACGAACCAGCCATACGAACGGATCATGTTTTAAAATCAGGCGTAGTCTCTATACATCACATACGAAAGGGCACCATGCGAAGTTTTAGTCGATTCCAAGTCACTGCGACGTCATAGCAAACGAACACGCCGATAATGCCACTGGGCAGCTATTGAAGGCGCACGTAGAGATATCATACCACTTTCAACGTATGCGCGGCCAGCAGTCTTTGAGAGCTTACACATGAGATAACGCTTTTTCTGTGGTGCGCACCAAGCATCCACACCAACAGAAGCTATCATCAACACCACGCGCGCTCTTTGATGCATCTCGATATGCCAACTGGATTCGACCTAAGAGAGGCCGCAATGCTTTATTGTTTATGGTTGGGTGTTGCATTCAGTAAATTTTATTACTTGCGCTCTGGATGGCCGACAACGCTCTCTGCGATGCCTGTCACTGCGAAGAGACGCCACCGCACATCCTGTGTGACTGTCTGGTCTATAATTTTCAGAGATAGTTACTAGCATCCGTTATACCGTACCTTCACAATAGACAAATGTCTGTTTAGTCTACTCTTGCATGTAGTCGACACAGGACATTTAGCTAAACGTGCCTGAAGAACTACTGAAGTTTTTAAGGAAAATATACGTGAACAAAAGGTTGCGGCAGCCATGTGATGGTTCACACTAGACTGTTGTACTTTGACTTACAGCCTATTTATGTGTGGGCTGCATGAAGGTCTTCTTTGTTTTTGCGATAGCAATCATATGGACACTCTTGGCTGGATTTCGCCGCCAGCGTCCGCGTCGACTTGGACGTCGGTATTGCTGCCATGCACCATATATGTATACGTATTTCTATATATGAAAACGCATAAAAAATCCACAGGGAAGGCCCCGGCGCGTGCAAACGAACGTGGGACGTTCGCGTCGTCAACGCGAGGCGTTAACCACTCAGCCACGGTTGGGCACATCCTTGGGCTTTCGAATGACAAGCTATTTCTATCTACTTTTTATCGCTGTTGACGGGGATCTGTTGGCGGGAACATACTTATCGCTGTGGCGGGCATCCTGTTTTCAGCATTATCAGCAAGATGGCGCAGTGAGCGCGTGGCGGCTCGCATCTCTCACGCGTTCTTTGGCCAGCGTAGAGAATAAGGGGGTGTGTGCTCGATCGCGCACCTTTATCTTGCAACGGGGAGAATCGTACGTCTTCTACGTATTCTATTGTAGTTACCGTGCGCACAAAGATCACTTTAATCATTGGGCATCTTTCGTTTGCGGAAAGGGCGCGGTTTTCAGACAGGGTGAAGTAAGAACTGAGACGCTTATTCGCGTTCATCTGTACCTGTGAGTACGTTTCAGACGTCATTGGTGCGTGAGAAACACGGGACACGTTTCGATCTGCTTGCCATTCTGCGCGTGACCTTTCACTTTGTTGCTATCGCGTTCATTGCTTCGCTTTTGCGGCAAAGCTGTGACTTTTTTTCTCTTTTTTGTGCCCTTTTCTGTCTCTTCCAATTCGTTCCCATACGTAGAGAAGCAAACCGGTTATCTTGGGCTTAATAACCTGCATACTTTTTCTTCTCTACAACTTATTTTTCCTTCTATCGTTACGGCTTTATGAATGACTCCACACATAAAGACGCGCAGACAATTCTTCGCTGTAGCGTTTCTTTTTTTTTTATCACATATCCCGGCAGAGCCCTAATCGACTACTAGGCGAGTCGTTTCTGCGTGTTCGGCCAACCCAATAGCTGCCACGCTTTTCCGAAACTTTGCTCGTCAAGCTAGTTCTGATTTCTCCTGCTAAAGATGGGAGCAACAAGGATTACACGTAGACGGCGCTCGTGCTTGTTGTTCGTAAATTGGGTAGTTGGTTGAGTGGCTAGCCCTTACACCAGCGTGAAACAAACACCTTTACAAAGGCCTTTTCAAATTATAGCACTAACATTAGCAAACGTATTATTATGTACTAAAAGCATAGAATAACAATAGCTGATTACAAACGGAATTGTCACAAAAGTGGCTGATTTAATTTTACACAACTCACACAGCAGACACTAAAAACAGTAAGAAAAATAGAAGGCGCATAGAGGAGAAAGAAGTGTATGATAAGAGAAGGAGAAACAATTAGAAATACTCCTCAAAACCAAAAAAGGAAACGGAAAATAAGATAAATAGGCAGGGAAGAAGAAAGAAATGTTACGAGAAAAAACAAAGATGGGTGCCCAGTTGTGCACTTCTTTCAGGTGCGTGAGAGAGCTGCAGAAGATGACAACAATAAAGTGAAGTTCAATAAGCTTTCCCTTGCAGACATGAACAGAAATAAATCTGGTGCTTTGAAGCATAATTCCACAATCTATTATAATGTGGGATCTTGAAAGCGTTCAATAATTAAATGACGGCCATTAAAGTGCAATGATAAGTTGTGTATCACGAGCGCAAAAACCTGCTTTTGGACTTTTTAGGTGGTGTATCGCGTAAAACGTGGTGGCTGTGTGTTACAAGTGGTAGCTGTGTAAAACTTTCACTAACAGGGTGAAAGTATATCGATATGTTCAAATTCACCTTATTTCCCTCGATAATCACAAAGCCCTGGTCTGCCATATAAAGCACACCGCACCACATTTTTTTGTATATTGATGGAGTGCTAAGAATACACTATTTTGTGTCATTGCTAGTTTTGGTAAAGGCATATCAACAAAAAACAAAAATGTTTATACGTGAAAAAATTCAGGGCTGGGAGGATTAGAGAGGAACGCTTGGGTGGGTTCTCTCATCGAATTATCCAGAAACTCTTACTTACTTGAGAACATCAACAGTCCTATCGATTGTCGCTTTCCAACCAGAGGTGCCACGCTCCGAACTGGAGTATTCTATTAAGTGAGTAAACAACCTCGTTTGGAAAATGTTTATGGGCACGTGAAGGCGTTCTACAGGGGCTCTGGACGCATGTAAAAGCAGGTCTCTTTTGTGATAGCTTTTGTGAGACCTGGTGGAATAACAGCCCTCTGCAGGACAACTTGCGTAATCCACATGGTGGACTGTAGACACGAAAAAAAGATTCCGAGTTTGCTCAAGTTTGACGCCATATATACGATTTCCACGAGGCCTCTCCGGAAACAGTCGAATGTAAGAAAAAATACAAACAGTGGGCCACCCAAAAGCAGCCTTGACAGGAAGGCCGGTAGCGTAGAGTTTCCTTCAATAAAAGTATGCTCGCTCGTAACGTGGTTGCTAGCTTCGAAAGACTATTTTGCATGGAGTGTTTTGGTTAGGTGATGTACTCAGTCACTACTCTAACTGCGCACCCAAATATCATGTCTACTGGCATACCACCCACGTACCAGCGGTAATGTAGTAAGATGCAGTGATGATAGGTGAGATGAGACTGTCGAAAAACAGCCGTCTTGCCTCTTTGGAATCTTACCGCTATTGCCACTGAACGCGTGGTAGTTCAGACGCTCTCCTCAAATTTTGTGCTTGTGCACATCGCCATCCACGGTGGAGCAGTAGCAATAGTTCTCGGTGATTCGGAGGTCGCGCGCTCGATCCTACCACAAGTGAGAGGCCCGCTTATATGCCATGCCAGTGCGCGTCAAATGGTCGAAATTTGCGTCGCCTTCTCCTACAGCTTCTCTCATAATTGTATCATGGTCTAGGGACATAAAACTTGAGATAATATCATTATTATTATCATGCGCGCATGACTCACATCAACGGCGTGAAATGCTTACCTCGCTTTAGTGAATATACGATTTTTTTAGGCATTCATGTTTCCCCTAAAAACTTACTGCGCATTCCTTTCCATGTGCCTCAATCCACGTTCAAGTAGGAAATATACCATGGCCATTACGGTTGTGGTGCGATGACTTTAGTGCCAATAGCGGGACTTTGGTTTGTTTTTACCCGCACAAAAAACACTGTCAATCGAACTGCTTCGTCATAAACGCCATAGACTTAAGTTAGTCATTGATGGCTTACTCCTGTGAGTACTCGCAGAATTTAACTGCGTTCGCGTTCTTGAAAGAATTTTTGAGCAATGTTTGGCTTGCTGTCTTGAAAAACTACTGATCGTTGCTTGCGCTTGTGTGCGCTTGTTTCAAAAGCAAAATATTTTTTACAGTTAACCACACAGAAGGAAGAAAGCCCAAAACGTTTACCGGGTGATCATTATTTTATTGGTAATTTCATTACGCAGTTTGTGTACGAAAAGAGGGAGCTGAACAGCACATTTTATTTATTTATTTATTGAAAAATCCTTACAGGCCCTTTACAGGGCATTGAGTAAAGGGGTAATTGGTGAAGTTTTACAGATCAGACAAAATAATTCACAAAGCGTATCACAAAGCGTATTCACAAATGATTCACAAAGCGTATCAGCACAATGAATATATAACGCGGATTGCAATTTAAATCAACAAGTAACTACATTTTAGTGACAGTATAACAAGCAGCTTTCGCAAAGTTGGTGCACCATTTACCCATATCTAGTGGTAAGCCGAGAGAGAAGCGAAGATACTAAACCCACCTCAGCAGTTATTCATACCTTAGAAATGGCACGACAAAGAAATAAAAGGCATTACATCTAACCTTAAAATGCAGCAGAAAAAAGCTGCACTGAACAGTTGGCGGAACAAGTGATGAAATCATATCTATAGAGTTAGTGCAAGAGGAACCAAATCGTACTACAGGCGCCGAAACAAAGCTGTGAATAGGCTAATGCTTTCGTGGCCCGTGACAGTGTCATACGATCCGCGCAGAAAAAAAAAGACGCCTACACCGACGTACAAAAAGTAACCACAACATAGATAATATGTTGAGCATAATAAATTGTTCAATCGGCTATAATAGATTTATACGGATCATACTTTAGAAATTCCATCAGGTACTTGTTAAATAATGCTATTATGCGCGTATGCAGCTGATAACAGCTGGTGCTGCTTGCTTAACAATTATCGCTGCACAAGTGATGGCTAATGTCTTGTGGCATTGGCTAAATTATCCTATGGTGTCGTTTAAAGTAGGTCAACACGAGCCACTATTGCGATATGTTGGCTATAGGAATATAGAGCCATCATGTTATGAAAACTGCCGCGAATTTCAAGTGTGCTTGGACATGGGCACTGGTGTTCGAAATACCGTATTTTGACATCCGATAAAACAATGAAATATTTACTCTATTCCTAAATGTTTCCAACTTATTACCGAATGAAAAGCATAAGGTCTTGGCATATTTATGTACCAGAAAGCAATACGTTGGGTGAGTGGTTTTCTAACTTTCTTAATTAATGTGCACGACGAAACCCTACCCAAGAAGGCACAGAAAATGGGCGGAGAGCTGACTTACAGCTGATACTTTATCGAAACTAGAGAGCTTTTTACAATACCACTGGGGCCGGCAAAAACGTACAAGGAACGTGCGCCGGTGGATAGTTATTGCCGGTTGCAAGCATACATGTGTCAATTTTCACAGTCAAAGTGCTTGATTTCTATTTGAGAGAGTGCTACGAGGGTCCGCTTGCACGCCTGTTCTGCAACTTTCCCATCACATGCTCAGCGTTGTTGCCTTTAATAGCATCACAATGGTTGCCTACTGCACTGAATACTTAGTCATTCAGTTCATAAGATTTACTCTCGTTCTCGTCAGATCGCAAATCGTTGCAGAGCTTGGTGACATGAGCACAAATCGCTACGCGGATGACACGACCGGGGTGGTCTTTTATTGTTAGGTTTATATATCGTCTGGTTTGTCCCGCGTACTCTGTTTCCCTGGGTGCGAAAGCAGGGAATAAATTATGCCTTTCTTATCCTCGATAGACTGCTTAATATGCCTTGACATGAAAAGCAGTGCGTGCGCCAATGCGAAAGATATTTAAATCAAAGAAAACAAGAACACCAGAACAATGTCTTGTGCTTAGCCACCTGTGGCCGTGTCGAAACTACAGATTCTCGACCTAAAGAGAATGACAGAGAGCATTGTGAACCAATGTACAGACACAGCAACGTAGTACGCAAACATCGTGTTGTTCTAACAAGGGAAATACAAGAAGACCTAACAATGTTGCAGCACATCTGTATAAGCGCATCCTAGTAGCACTGTCCCAAAATGAAACCAAGTGTTCTGACTGTGAAGTTTGATGTCTCTCTTTTGTTTTTGCTATTGTTTTATTCACGCAAGTTTTTTGTACTTTTTTTCTGGCTGCCAGTGGTTTAAACAGCTTGCTATCTCCAATAAAATGTGAGCAGTAAGTCATCAGTCCACGCGGTTTGGGTGCTTTCTTTGTGTTGTCGTGTAAATATGTAAGTATGGAACGTTTATCTAACCAAAAAAGCGTCCCAACGCCCAATTTATGTGTGTATACTGGTGAGCGATTCTATATCGCCTTGATTCCAGATAAGCATTCAAGTAAAAACAGGGAAAATGGTAATATTGGCCACTTTCTTCAATTGATGATATTAAAATGTGAAAAAAAAAAGAATGGGAAATAACCAAGCACATGGTATGAATCAAATAATGCGATTTTTAGTGACTGTTGAAAACGCTAGGTACATTGGTACACGGCCCTTGCAAAAATCTGCGTACATTAGGGCTTCGGGCCAGTGCATATAGTGGTCATGAGTCTTGGTTGAGGAATATTGCGATTTCATAAATTACCTTGCCGGCATTAACATCTAAGGTGCTTGGTAGACCTAATACTTGACCTAACGACTCCTCACTGGGATCCGTTACATTCAAGTGTTCTTCCATGCGTCAGCTCAGATGCGCTCATACTGGTGTATATTTGGCACCTACGCAGGTATCTTGCAAGAAACGGAAGCTGAGAACCATCACAAATGTTCGGAGTCTGCAGGCGCACGTAGCTCTTTTAGTGAAACGGCTACCGTCAGCCGCATAGATAATTTTTGAAAAGTTCGCAACTTCCTAGTCTGACATGGAAAATGCAGTTACGACGGAACTGCACAGTGAGTGCTGTTGTTTCACTTTGCTGCTCCGATTGGGTTGCTTACGGGTTTAGCTTAGAAATGCTGACTGCAGTGCTATGCCCTTGTGCTAGGCCTACTGTGGGAGGGAGTTTGTACACGTGTGTGTGTGTGCGTTCGTTCATGCATGTTGTTTCGCACATACGAGCATACGAGCGACAAAGTTCTTTGCGCTGTTTCCGCTAACTAGAACCATGACTACTTCGCTGCTCTTTAAGTGCTTTTTACTATAGACTACTTAGACGCTATGCAATTCTCAAAGCAGTGGCGGTGAGTCATCTCGCGTTGTGTTTGAATTTGTGTACGCGTCCGCCATTTGTGTTTTTCAGAGTTGCATGTCGCCAGATTGAAAATGGCTAGCACTGCAACCGAGAAAGTTCTCATCAACTCAAGGCGACGTCTGAGGTCTGCGTGTATTTTGACCACCATACACTTAGCGAGAACGATGACCGCTAAGACGATTTCTACTAAACTAGGTCAGACGATGACCGCTAAGAACTGTTTGAAGCATTGTGACCTAAGACACCTGATTACGGCACCAGCTGGAAATTCATACTGTAAATAAACGTGCAAAAAACGAAGAACGGGAAGGAGACATGCCGCCAATCTAACAACCGTGTTTAATAGCAGGAAAAATGGAAAGATATAAAAGCGTCATATAAAGCAAGCCAAATGTGAACTAAATATTTGTGGCCACATATTTACTTATTTATTTATTTGATTCACAATCATAGCGCGAGAGAGCAAGTTGCCAACTGCCACCTCTTTCGGGACGAAGGAAGACACAAAAAAGGGAGAAAGGAAAAGAGAAAAAAATGACGAGTAATCTCGCAATAATGCATTCACTCTTAATACCCGCCTGATTGATCCCTAAGCCTCATTAAAAGGCAGCCCTTATCCATAATCGATCATTGCAGAGACTGCATGTGAAAGCCACTGCTATGAGACACCAAGGCTCTAGCTAGTCATCATATACCGGCCAACCAAAGTATTGTGCATTCCCAAGTCAAGTGAGAGTGTACCCCGAGGCCATCACTGTCAGTAGATGATTCAAAAATGGTACATTTCGCCCCGAGTACTTAGGTCTCAGTTTTGCATGATTGATATGGTGCTTGTATATTCTTCTGTTTTTTTTTTCTACAATTGAATTCGATTGCTAGATTGGCGCAGTGCCGTCCACTCCTTCTCGTATTTTCTTTTGTTTACTTTTGATTTCAATCGTGAAGCATTTTTTTTAGCGTGTGCACCATAGAAGATAAATTTTCGTCATCTCACCCAAGATCAACAGGAGTGATTACCAATGGCACCGCATATGAAAAATTAAGTTCAATTTCTAATGTCGATACACAGGTAAAAATAAATTTTCGAATGTTTCCTGATCTCAGCAAGGCATGGGCCAATTACTGTCACACGGCTATACAAAAGCCAAACTCAAGTTGTACGGATGAAGACTGGAGATGGTAGGCTGCATGCATTTCAAGTTCGATACGCCTTTCATGTACTTTGGTAATATTAGCACACTGACAAAGCATTCTTCCGTCTGGTTGGACCTTAACTCCAAATTTACAGTAGCCAACAAGTGCGTTTTCTAACGTTCCGGGTGATGCGGGCTTGGCCCGTGTAGAAAAGAAAAAAAAAATGTCACGTGTTATATTTGGAAAGTGATTTGGAGTTCTGTATTTGCGTCCATATCATCCTTGAAACGCTTGTTGTGACACTTCTTATTGCACCAACATTGAGTAGTTGCACGCGTGGCATCGTTCAACGTGAAGCAGCCGTTGTTTTGTTTGCTATACGGCGCTGACAGGAAAATGACCACGGCTTTTGACATACCTTTTGAGAGATTCAGCAAATTGGTAAACCTCAATATTGCTTTAAATGATTCTGTACATCACGGCGACGACTCCAAAAAGGTCAGACGTCCTCAGTGCACCAGCAGTGGGCTTGTAACTGACGGAAGCACGTAAGCAAATGTCATACGTTTCCGCTATTATTCGTCTTAACCTTGATCTCTTGCCACAAAGATGTTATTCGAGGTACTAAAGAAGCTTTTGCAAAAATGTAGATGCGAGAGTGAGCGGAGGAAGATAGACTATGCAATGGAGGTTTTGTTAAGCTAAAAATGAAAACAAAATTACATAATTTGTTAAGCACTTGCCTAAGAACACCAGAGGCGTAAGCAACTGTTTATCTGTTTTCGAGATTTCAAACATGTGAATTCAGAAAGTGATTATCAATTGAGGGTAAGTTGTGCCCATCAAACAGACCTATTGATTTTTTCATCGAAGATGTTTGATTGTTTTTGTACTGCATCATTTTTTTCATGATGTAGCTTTATATATAGAGTGTAGCCTCGATTTGCATAATTTACTTGAACGGTGAAAATTATCGCTTCCTGATGGTAATTACCGCATCTGAAATCATTCTTTTTGTTGTGCTGTTAAGGAAATAAACGATGATATTGTTTTAATTATACTGCCCGCACCACCGTAACTTTTATTTCTAGTTGCATCCTATACCCGCCTCAGCTACGTACTTGTGTTCAATTAAAAGTAGTGATAGATTTATGCGTAATTGCTTAAGAGTTCGTTCAGTTAACAACTATTATCGATTCTCACGTACAAAATGACGGGAAATAGCAAGCACCTCCTAATTGTTGAAAAACACACAAATAACGTTGCGGTCCCGCTACGGAGGCCTCGCTAAAAATAACAAGCCCTCCATAACGCCCCCAATCGTAAACACTGATTTGGTTTCAGCGATTAGTCAGTGTCTACTAATTCTTGCAATGAGCTTTCCCGACCATATGGTTTCCCATCGAGTCCTGAACTTCATCACCTGCCAACTCAAATATTAGTACCGGTGCTCACGTCGCTGAAGTTGCATATTTAAATCGGTTTACGAAAACGGGAAAGGTCACACATTAGGAGAGCATGACAGCAAGTAGAGATCAAAAATGTTTCACCAGGTGTTGTATCTGGCACCAAAATTGTTAGAAATGAACATTTCTTTGTCGTAAATGCCTGAGCTGCTGCCTGGGTGAATAGCACTTTTTATAATGTTGGCTCGAAGTGCATCCCCTGTTTAGTTGAGTTCAAGGGCGTTGCTTGTTGGGCATGTTGTTCATAGATACTTCAACTCAAGGAAAGCCACTGAAACTTCGATAGAAGAATAAAACTGACGGGTAGAAGAATGGACAGCGAACAGAGCAATGACGAACAGTGTCTTTGCTTCTGTCCTTCAGCTGCCTTCCTCTTTCGGCGTTTTAATAACTTTCCTTGAGTGGAACTCCGCTTAGGATGGTCAATTTTTACGTAACTTTCTAAACCATCTGGTACTAGCGTGCGACATTTCCAATATATCTGTGAAACAGAACTTAAGCCTGTACACCCTGTGTTTCTGAAAGCTTATGCGCCCAAATTTTCTTAACCTATCAATATTTTTTTCTCTTTCACACTAGCGGGAAATTAAATGGGCAACTTGTCCCCTTCCGATAGTAGCTGCTTCGGAGACCATTTTTGGGAAAATCACCACCTTGGCACTTTGAAAAGATGTTTAATGACCGAATCCATAACGTACAAACTCTGTGTTTATCACTGTGTTATACGCAAGTCTTTAATAGAGCATTTGACCTCTATAAGTTACGTGTGTCAAAAAATGTTGGTTTTGCCCACCCATGTGTTTTTTTTCTTAATTTTTAGTAGAAAAGAGAGATCTGCCTTGCCTTATTTTAAAGCCACGTATCATCGAGATTTTTTATACCTAGAAAAGATGAATTTTGGTTTAGTTTAGCGATAAACAGCTTGGCTGAAATTTTCTTAACTGTTTAACGACGGCGCAGTTCCGAAATAAAAAAAAAGCCCGAAAGTGGTTTTTGGGCCTAATAATCCTGAAAACAAAATCGTTTTGTTTAGGTGCTAGTGTGCTCGTTAGGATGATTTTATGTGTTCACAGGCGAAATCAAAAATATTTAAAAGAGAAATGCTCCTAAAGAATGGCTGACCAGGCTTTACATAGCGGTCTCGTTAAGAAGGCTGGTTATCTCGGCTGAACTCTCTGCTCCGATCGTGGCTGTTGTGTCAATTAATATTCAATTGCGGTTTCAGCTTTATGCATGTTCATTTAGGCCAAACGTACGCACACTCTTGGCCATCCTAGCCAAGAGTGTGCGTACGTTTGAACTTTAATTAGGGACATGTCCGGTACTTTATTTTCGTCACTTGAAGGTATTAGTGAATGTTCTCGTGTGGACTTTCATACATGCATTTCACTGCAAAACGACGTTAGCTGTTTATTTTTGCGCATGCTGTTAATTAATGAGAACCACCATCCTTGACCTTCATTTTTCGGAGCAAGTATTTTGTGCTAGTCTAAATTTTGCTTGTTTATTATTTTGCCAACCTCTGTTTCCTTGACTTCATGTGAGTTGATAGTACGAACAGAAGTTTTGCTTTAGCGATTCTCGAAGAAATTAAGAATAACTTCTAGTTAGACGCCTGGCTATCAGCGCTCATTTGCGGTGTGCTCATGTTTTAGGGTGTGCGTTCAGTGCCATGATTGTGATGTGCCGATGTGGATGAACATGCTCGAAGACTTCCAACAGTGGTCTGGTAGACAACCTGCTTCGACCTATTGCCGAATTTTCTACAAAAAAAACGAAGGCTTGATGATCCCTCCGTGACTGACGCTTCGACGACGTGTCGTGTGTTGCTTGGGGCAGGCGCCTGTCGATATTCCTCGTGCGTACCCACCAGTTAGATAGTTTTCCTCTGGTCGTCGAGATCCACATTCGCCTTGGCTTGGAGAAGTTCGCTGAAGCGTGGTGATTCTCGAGAGAGCGAGTGCCTATACATCTCTCTAGACGCTCCACTTCTATTCACCTCTTTCAGCTTTTTTAGGTTGTGTTTAGGGGCACATGAGATTCGCAATGTTGCGCCCGCAGCAGCGCTTCGGATTCCCCTGAGCAGAAGATAGCTAGCCTTTCCCAGTGGAATACCGGATGCTGCTGTCGTGTTTTGCAATATTGACGATAACGCTGCCGTGCTTACGACAACCGAAGCTCACAATATTTTAGCGTCGTTGTTAAAGCACAACTTCTGTTCCTTGCAAGTTTCGCAATACTTATTTTGCTTTATTACTCTACATAGCGTAAAATACCGTAAAGTATCGCGAGCTTAGCGAGCTAGCCTATCACGTTCCATCAGTGGTAAAGGTACTTTCCTACTGATCCGATGGTTGCGGGTTAGATCGCGCCCATGGTGATGGCATATATGGGGAGTTGAAATGTGTGTACTGTGCCATGTTCGTTTGCGTTAAAGAACACCGGACTGTCAAAGTTGCGGAGCACACAACTATGATGTGCCTGATAATAATAATCTCTTGGTTCTTGCGCGTAAAATCCCAGGTGTTACGATAAGCTGAACCACCTTGTTTAATCTTATCTTCAAACTGTCTTAATTAAATAATTAAATCGATAGGACTATTTCGTTTTGATGAGCTCCCCTGTTTTTACGTTTCAAAGAACAATAAATGTCGAAGTTACGCTGCTTTTATGTGCACCTACTTCAGGCTAGATCTGCAAACTCTGCGCTGTGTGGAGTTTCTTTTCATTGCTTTTTTCTCGAACAAAGAAACCTAAAATGCATCATAAGAAATTTTGAGTGAGAACATTCTTACTTGGTGAATGCCTTAAAGTGGTGAACTTCAGCTGAATAAATGGCTGTTAATCAGAAATTTTTATTTACAACAGAAAGACAAATGACACTGCGACCTATGACCATAACTCAAGTGTTAGTACTTATGAAATAAATTGTGCACTCAAAAAAGTGATTTATTCATTCAGTCACAAATACTTCGACGATTTGTTTCGCAAATAAAATGTACAATGCGCTCGCGTTGAGCAAAACATATTTCAACGTTGGTAACGAAAATAATCCTTTTCTTTAAATCAACAAGATTTATTTTGTAACAGGAAAGGTTTGGTGTAGACAGGTTGGTTTTTCGATAACACGTCGTATGTGGATGCAAAACGAAGCCAAAATGCCTGAGAGAAACAAACTATAACCTCTGGTTCCTTGACTTTTATATGAACGCTTTGAAATCAGTGACATGTATGTGTATCAGCTCGTAAATTGCAATTAGTACATTATACCGGCTTTACCACAAAAAACAGAGTTAATTACATTAGGATTGAAGTGTTTCGCCATCACAGTCGTCTCCGTACAGCCGCAGCCGTGTAGGACCACCACCAGATTTTAACAGAGAACTATCGATCAAACTCTTTCTATTGAAACAGGAGTCATTATTCCAATAGTGACATTTATTCTTCGGACCCACGGTATTTTACTTATGACTTACATTATACACGACACCTTAAAAATGAATACGTCACGCTTTATGTATAGCTTAGCCAGCAACCTGACTAAGATATACATTATTTGAGGGCGGTTGTCCCTCAAACAACGAGTTACGGCTTTCAGCCACAACAGTTTTAGGGAATAGTGTTGACCTAAATCCTGGGTGAATAAGTAGCGTACTCCAGCCTTCAGTGTCATTCTTGAACACCAGTGGTAAAAACAGTGCTTTGACCATTGGTGCTAATGTTCCCTCTACCTCGATTGTGAAACGCGACACATGTTGGCACTGCCCCACTATTTCTGGTGCTGTTAGTTGAAATAAAATACGCTGTCCCAAAATAAACGAACTCCCGGTGCAGAACTAGCCAGAAAGTGTTCATTATGCCCCACGAGTTTGACGAGTTAATGAATCTTTTTCATATCGGAGTATCTCGGAGCCCTCCAGGGAAAGGAAATGAGGTCGAATTATTAGATATGTATACAGACATAAATTACTGTTTACAATTTAGTCGTTCACCGTGGTTTTACAAGCTGCGTAATAATTGACATATTTTTGCGTAGGCTTGCCAGTGTGCAAGAGCTGTCAAGTACTGCACGTCCTGTTAAAGAGGTAGGCCATAATAAACCCTGCAGATGAATTCACCTTACACTTGTGGGTAGCAAATTCAACTTTTTTCTAAAAGGTAATAAAAGGTTTCACAGAAACTGTTAGCATGGCCCCCAGTGCTATGAAAAGAAAGGTTAAGATTTGCTTCGCAAACTTGCTTTGGTATTGTATAAAAGTCCAGTTAACGTGAAGAAAGTCTACCATGTGCGACACTTTATTTTACCGAGGCAAGTACTTTGTGTTAATCATATTTTCCTTGTTACGCGTTTCGGCAAACCCGTGCAGCCCACTACACAATGCCCTCACATGAGTGCCTTGAGCAGTTTTTGTGAATATTATTAACTAAATTCTGAACAACAACGACACATAGGTGCTGAGACAGGTGTTATTTACTGTCAGTTTCTAGAAAATATGAAAGTGGTTACTGTTTTGCTTTCTCTCTAATTTTATGCAGGAAAGCGTCCTTCATGAAAGTACGGGCACCATGTTTTGTCATGTAGAAGGTAACAAACCTGCGTAAGTTTGGCTGAAACATTTCATAGACTGACGACAAAGAAGGTGGTGTGTGACTAACTCTCATAGGTACCAAGAAGTTTTGCCCAATGTACACTGCACATAGGCGGAAAATGCTCCAAGAACATGACTCACGTCATTTCTTGAGGTCCGCTTCTTATTCCGAAATTGCTGTTATCTATCTTAAACCTGAGTGTAATGACATTTAAAAGCCTGATTACTTTAGGCTGTTGCTAGGAATTGCGAAACAAACCCGTGATTTTCGCAGGTGTATTGCTTGACTATCTACATATTCACAAAACAGCATGAAGGCAAGAGCATATCCAGGCCTTAATTTATACTTTCGTCATGGGATAACACGCATAAAGCATATATTTTAGAACTCTCACAGTAGGACAAAGGCGTGTATATTACCGTTGTGTCACCTTATCTAAGACGCACTACCTAACCTTTCAGACCAGAGAAATATCTAAAGAAGTCAAAGTTTCGGGACAGCGGTTGTACTTGGCCGAATCCGTCAATTCGTCGTCCTGTGCCTTGGGCCACCGATCAGTAGCGTTTTCTTCTTGAGAATCTTTGCAAAGTGTTGCCATTGTTCCGTCTGGAAGAGCTCCGAGATGATTTAGACGCTTCTAATTGTCATCTTCCGTCAACCACCGCCATTCTTTCAAGCAGCTCACTTGCGTCGGCCAAAGCAGGAGACGGCGTTGAAAGAGCACTGCTTCCATCCACTCCTTTTCCTCTGGAAGTCTGGCACAGCCGGCGGCTGGTCGACCTGTTCGCGCTGCATCTGGCGGGCCATCTGCTTGGCCATCAGGTAGTTCCACAGCAGGTTCTCCAGGCCACCACTCGCCATAGCGCCACCGCCCATGCCACCAGTGCCCAGGCCCACGGCGCTGCCCCGCAGGCCACTCTCGTCCGCCACCTGATTAAATAGAGCAGACACTAAAGCGAAAAACACCAAAGCAAGCCTTTATTTCTTCTTATTGTATCTGCCTGTGTACAACTCCACATTACTTCTTTTTTCAGAGAAAAAGCTCTTTGTGCCATAGGCTTGCCTTCCGTTGTGGTCATGGTATAGAACCACCGCAATAGCGAGAACAATGTGAGACAACAAAATGTTTTAATTTATTTCATCGTAGACGTAGGTTAATAATAACAAAAGACACGCGCTCTTCCTGCTGCAATAACCTATTGGGAAGAGAATTCTTGATTTTATGTCTTCTAAATTGTGCATAAATATTGAGGCTTCCCAAGGCAACATGTAACACAAGAGCACACGTCAAGCTCCAACCATTCACTCATATTAAAATGGTATCCCATCACCGCTGAGATCGTGGGTTCTTGGATTCACTTTCCAGACAAATCATCCGCTCAAGTATGTTTCTAAGTCCTGGTCGAATTGCCTAAGACAACTGGAAGGTGAAATAATTTTACGAGTCGCTTTATGCTTCATGAAGGAAAGTGGGATAAATCTAAGAGCTATGTTTGTTTGTGCAGCCGAATAATAATAAGACCAGACCGACAATTATGCCGAGAAATGTATTGGGGATGTCATTAGAAGTCATTCTACTGTCATTGTGAAGAAACAAAACCGGACGAAACGATAACGTGCCGTTGGCAGAGACCGAACCTGCAACGTTTGAACAAAACATTTGATGCTCTTCCAGCTGTGGTACGACAGCCGTTACTTAACCGCCCACTTTATAGGGTATGTATGTGCATTAGGCGAGGGATCGTCACTCTGCGCTGCCTGTTGCCATTGAGGTGAGTGTGGCTCACACATTATTTGCCGGTTGGCCTCACGTAGCGCGTGATCGCATTGCGAGCTGGAAGCTAACCTATAATCTCTCGCATACCACATAAAGGCATCAAGTTCGCCGGATGGAGATCCTCGCTATGAATGAAGGAAAGAAGGATAACTTCGAGGAATCGTTTTTTGTTAAACACATTACTAATGAAAGACAATTATTATATTTACAGACACTTAACTATTATTAAACACATTGTGCACATTGAACACACCTATAATGGCAGACAAATAACTATGAATAATGACAGACAATGAACTGACAGACAACTATACCAAGAAAAAATGCAGGGGTTATATTGGAAGTATTTGTAATGTTACTGAGAATAATGAACAATGAAGAGAGAAAAATGAAGAAAGAATGTGGACGAAGAATGAAGAATGGACAAAAAGATAACTTGCCGTGGGCAGTGACCAAGCCCGCGACCTTCAAATGACGCGTCCTATGCTATGTTACTCAATTTACTTTAGCATTAAGCAACGCTCAGGAAAAGTATGGTTACTCGCCGATAAGATGCCTCGAGCTTCACCCATTTGTTATGATTCATTTCTTCGAGATGAGTGAATTTTTTTAGGAGCGAAGCTCTTTAGGCCTGCACCAGCCACCGAAGCTCCATGCGCCAGGCAAGCGCACCGAGCAAGACAACAGGTGCGTGCTCCCGGTGCACCGCGAGTGCAGGCGCTTGCTGTACGTTAACTCGTTTCCGCCCCCGAGTGCAACAGACGCTCTTCTCACCCGCTTCTCACAATAACGCCTTCACGAAAGCCAGTAGCGAGATCAGGCTCTTAGTCAGTGGCATCACATTTTCAGGAGCTTCGCTCATGGGTTGTATTCGTACAAAGAACAACTAGTTTTCACAGACATAGGTTTTGTGATGTATTGAAGTACTGAATGCAATGGTATGTTTCATAGATAAAACGCTATACAGTGTTCAGTGCCAAGAAATGTGTTTTTATCGGTGAAAGTAACGTGAACGGCAGCGAGAGTGTGAACCTGCCTCCGTAAGCAAAATAAATACTGGAGAACGTACAAGGCGTAACCACCTGCGGGTGCGTGCAAGCGTATCTCTGGAGGGGATCAATACATGGATCATATCTTTTTCTGTGGCGTGCTCTCACCTCAACGTTTGTGTTGAAGCCTTCAACACCCCTAAGGTAATTACGCTCTATCGAGTGACTGAGCTACCGAGTATCTCGACGCGCGTGAAAGAAGCATTTGTGGGCGCGAGAAACGCATGCGTTAGGGCGCTTTATACACGAACCGATATGTATCGGTCGCCGGAAATCAATTTTCCAAGCGGTTTTTACAGCAGAAGCTGGTATGAGATCATAACAGCCCATTTTGTAGCCATAGCTGTGTGCTACTGCCGCTGCTGGTGTCCGTGACCACAATTGCGCGAAATATTAAAAAAAGGTAAAGCATAAAAACCAACCTCAATGGTCTGGTGAGATTTCAACCCAGGCCGTCAACGTGGCAGCCGAGTATTCTATCACGAAGCCACCACGGCGCTTGTAAAGCATTCGCAAAAAGCACAGATCGACAAGCCTTGTAGAGCCAACTCAGACTCGCCAAAAAATTCCAGCGGCATACCTCACTCGGACTCACACTCACCAAAATTTTGTTCAACTCGACTCACTCGAGCTCGCGCTCACCTGATATTACCCGTACTCGAGGCTCTGTTTGAGTGCGACTGAGTTCCAGTGAGCCGAATCATGAGTTCGTTAGCCGAGAATCACCTTTTCCGACTACGGTGTTAATACTCTTTACATCAATATCACGACCGTGCTAATCTTTGCGCTTTTTCGTGTAGGGTCTTTCAATATGAGTTACGAATCATTGCAGACTAGTATATCAGGACATATTTTGAAAGAGGTGGCAACAGAACTCTCCCGAATTAACTTTTGTACGTAAGGGGAGGTGGTGCTGGTCATAGCACTTCTTAAGTAACTCAAGTCTCTGATCAATAAATATTGACATGGTGGTTAAATGATACTGCTTTGGATAACATGTCAGTAGACGGGATGAGCTAGCACTGAAAGGGAAAGTACAGGAATTCAGAGTCTCATTTCAGAACAGGTACTCGGCTGTTTGTGAGAAAACCAACCTTAGCGCAGATAAAATGAATGATAATCCGACGAGCATCATTACGGAGTGTGCAATGGAAGTTGGAGGCAGGGTAGTTATACAGGACACTAGCAAGCTTTTCCAGGAAACAAACAATCTCATTAGGAAGCGTCAAATCATGAAAATCTCAAGTACAGCAGACAAAATAGACTGGCAGAGCTTTCGAAGTTGATTAATAGGCATAAAGTATGCGATGTAAGAAGGTATAACATGGAGAGAATTGAACACGCTCTGAAAAACAGAGGAAGCGTCAAAGCAGTGAAGAGGAAACTTGTGATTGGCAAAAATCGGATGTACGCACTAAGGAACTAAGAAGGCAAAATAACTTCCAATATGGATAGGATAGTTAAAATAGCGAAGGAGTTTCATAGAGATCTGTACAGTAGCCGGGACTTCCACGACCTCAATACTATAAAAACTAGCAGTAACCTAGATGACAACCCACCAGTAATATTAGAAGAAGTCAGCAAAGCTTTGGAGAGCACGCAAAGAGGCAAAGCTGCTGGTGAGAATCAGGTAACATCAGATCTGATGAAAGATTGACGACAAATTGTGGTAGAAAAACTAGCCACCCTGTTTACGAGGTGTCTCCTGACTGGAAGAGTACCAGATTCTAGGAAGAATGCTAACATCATCTCAATACCAAATAAAGGACATGACAAGGACTTGAAGAATTACAGGCCGATCAGCTAGCTCTCTGTAGTATCCAAGCTATTTACAAAGTTAATTGCTAACAGAGTAAAGAAAACATTAGAATTCAATCAACCGAAGGAACAAGGAGGATTTCGAACAGGCTACTCAATATTCTACCACATTCATACTATCAATAAGGTAATAGAAAAATGCTCAGAATATAACCAACCACTATACATAGCCTTCATAAATTACGAGAAGGCGTTTGATTCAGTAGAAATATCAGCCGTCAAGCAGACCCTGTGTAATTAGGGCATCGATGAAGCATATATAAACATCCTGGAAAAATCTACAGGGGATCAACTGCTACAATTGTGATTCACAAAGAAATCTAAAACGTTTATTTTCCGAATAACAGTGACATATGTTTTTTTTTTTTTTGGCGTGTGTGTGTACTTTTTGTTGGTTGCACTATTCTGCAGTAGTTGTCTTTCAAATCTTCAGCGCGGTGCAAAAGTGCCGCCTCAAATGCGTCATGTGCTGTTCTGCGCGTATGTATTGCATCGCATGTGTGTTCCATTTATATATGTTATGTATAACTTCGAGTTGCTGGTCACAATAATACCGAGAAATTATCTCGAGACCTGTACGGTACTTCTTTTTTGCAAATAATTGTTTGTACTTCCACCCTGTAACGGCCCACTTCTGGGCTAACAGTATAAATAAATGAAATGAAATGAATGAAAGCAACAGAATATTAATCAAGAATGGTGTAAGGCTATGATTTGCCCAATGCTATTACCGCGTGCTTACGGGTTGTTTTCAGAAGCCTACAACGGGAACAGTTAGGAATAAGAGTTAATGGAGAGTACTTTAGTAACCTGCGCTTCGCCGATGACATTGCATTGTTGAGTAATTCAGGGGATGAATGGCAACTCATGATTACGGAGTTATACAAGGAGATCAGAAAGGTGGTTCTTAAAATTAATCTGGAGAAAACGAAAGTAATATACAAGAACCTCGGAAGACAGCAGTGCTTCCAGAGAGGTAATAGAGCACTTCCAGTTGTAAAAAACCATGTTTACTTAGGGCAGGTAATAACCGCGGTACCAAACCATGAAATGAAAGTAAATAGAAGAATGAAAATGGGGTGGTGCACACTTGGCAAGCACTCTCAAAATATGACAGGTAGATTGCCACTATTCCTCAAGAGGAAGGTATATAACAGCTGTATCTTGCTGGTACTTAGCTACGGAGCAGAAACCTGGAGACTTAGAAAGAGGGTTCAGCTTAAATTGAGGACGACGCAGCGAGCAATGGAAAGAAAAGTGGTAGGTGTCACCTTAAGAGACAAGAAGAGAGCAGAGTGTATTAGGGAACAAATAGGGGTTAAGGATATCATACTTGAAATCAAGAAGAGGAAATGGAGATGGGCCGGGGCATGTAGCACGTAGACAGGAAAACCGCTGGTCTATAAGGGTAACTAACTGAATTCCCAAAGAAGTCATGTGGGTTAGGGGGAGACAGAAGGTTACGTGGACAGATGAGATTAAGAAGTTTGCGGGTTTAAATTGGCAGGAGCAAGCACAAGACCGGGATAACTGGCGGAACATGGGAGAGGCCTTTGTCCTGCAGTGGACGTAGTCAGGCTGCTGATGATGATGATGAGACAGTAGTATAAACGTGAAACCAGGCGGCTGATAGAAATGATCAAATTGAGTAGATTGTAGTAACATATGTCGGGAAAAAAAGGGGAGCTCACTGAAGCTCACGAAAGAATTATATGTTAGGCTTTCGACTCCCTCAGACTCCGATTCACCAAAGTTCCAATAAACCGGACTCATTCGGCTCACACTCACAAACCTTCTCCTCAACCGTACTCACTCGGACTTAAACTCACCAAAATATTACTCACCCGGACTCACCCATACTCAGACTCAATGCGAGATCTGAGGCTTGGTGAATCCGAGTGAGTCGACTCATGAGTAAGTTCGCTGACCTGTGCCAAAAAAAAAAACCTATACATGTCAAGTCGGCCCAGCACTCGCGTCAACATGCGTAAAATAGCGAGGCAGAAGAACGAAATATAAACCAGGCGTTCCCAATAAGAAATGCACAGCCATTCAATCGTTCAATCCTTCGAAATCTTTGAAAATGGCTCAGCCATAATTCTTTGTCGTCAGCTGCCGTTGCGGGTTGTAACGTCACTTGGAGAGGAGCATGCACCGTCTTACAAATATGAAGGTCTACTCTGCACAGGTGACAACGTTTGCAGGTGTGCTTATTTAATTGAAGCTGAGCGCTCGATCAGGGCGCTTTCGTCACATTCATTTCATAAGACGAAGCGCGTTTTGATTGATAACACTCGACGTTTTGTACGGCCAGTAGGAGTTCCGTAAACTGGGAAAAGTGCTTGGGATACTGGTATGGGGATCATCCTTCCACTCCAAACGTTTTTGCCAACATCCCATGGGCGAATCAGCCTTCGAAATATATGGGCGTACCACTAAAATTTTATCGTAACAGGGAGCTGTATGGGTGGCGGAAAGCCATTGTACTGCGTAAAAAAAGTGGATAAAGTGGGAGGATGGGACTCGCGGCCCACGATGTAATCTTGCGGCCCATGATTCATAATCTTTTCTTTGTCTCTAAACTCTGGTAGAAATTGCAGGTTTTGTATAGCTGGCGTGTAAACGTGCAAAGGCTCCACCGTTCGTTTGCAGTATTTATATGGTGATCAGTGTGGGAACAGTGTAGTCGGACTAACCTTTTTTGCCGCGTTTGGTTCTGTGGTCTCGGTCTGTTACATTTGTTGTTAATTCAGGTCTTTAGTCATTTTATCTTTCTCCAAGACACAAGATGACCGCTACTATGTGCAGTTATTTATCTAAGGCTTAAAAAAGCTCTACCTTCACTCGTTTTCACCTCGGGCCACGTGCATGGGGCGCTTTACGGTTATTCAAAAGTCGTCGGTGCATGCAATTTTAGTGGCATGTTTTTCTATCGAGTATCTATCGGGAGTAAAACGAAAAAAGGTTGAATACCGACCTTAACGACAGTACTTTACCAGTACCATTTGACCGAAGTTTGTATCTTCCTAGACATGGTCAAAATGTACTTGCTCGAGTAAAAAAAAAAGGGCTGCCCCATCTAGTCCAAAATCAATTTTCCTTAAGCTCCACAGAAGAGCTCTAGAAACTCTAGAACGCACTGTTTTTTCTGTCCTAAACCTGAAACCAACGGATATGTCTTTCTGATTTGTTGGGAAGGTGTGGTCTTCTTGGACATCCTGCACGGAACTACTACAATTTATCGTTCGGATCAGGTTTTTACCAGTTAATGAAGAAGACGATGAAGCAATTAATATAATGTTATTCTGCTAGGCCTTCACCGTATTTGAAAAATTACATCGCGTTCCCCTCTGCTGACATCAATACACTGCCTATTTTTTAATGTTTTCGAAGAATGATTGCGAACTTTACTGAAGACTGTAAAATTAGAGAACCAGTACCAGAGTAGCTCGAACAAATTGAGCGACTTAATTGTACAAATGAATTCTAAGTTTATGCACTATATTTATGCACTATATCTACATTTATGCACTATATCATCACTGTATTATGTGCAGCAGAACGCAATAAAGAAAAAAAGGCTTTGAGGCGTAGTAGTTAGCGCCGCTCGCTGGAATTGAGAGGTTGCTGATTCGACTCCACGTAGCAAACTTATGCCTGCTGTTTTTTTTCTTGCAATTACTGAGTATGTATATTACAACGTTACGCACGTGACGGATACTCTATCATAAACTACTTTCATGTTAAAAAAAAACGAATACGTTGTTGAAACGTGTGAGGCTGCATTCGCTTCGAAAGACGTGGACCAAGAAAGACGTCTCGTTGCCAGTTTCAAGGAGGCAGCAGAGACCAGAGGGTTCCTGAAAGTAGGAGCACTCTCACCTAGAGTACAACCGGGATTAGCGCCGCTTTACCGTTTCGTGAAATAAGCGTTCATTTTTTTCACCTCGACAATCTATGTTATACCCTCTGTTGATATGTAGTTTCGACAAGTTGCTGATTACTAAATGGGATCATTTTATTACCTGTGCTACTGTAATAAGAACAACACCAGAATAAGTGCTCGGGTTTTGTTCCCGAGCTGCACTTTAAAGTATTTGAGCGTATCTGATGCCTATGATTGCTTACGGCGAGACGCACCTATTGCTCCTTTTTTCTCTGCCTTTGAGCATCGGTGACTCTGACATTACTTAGGAGGAATTACGCCAAATAAGTACGCTTTACTTTAGTGAACAACAGTGGAGAATGAGAAACCCAGCTGGCATGGCAGCAAAGTCCGAGTCATCGGCTTCCAACACATGGAAGCGCAGATTTTGAAGTGGTGCGTGTACGTTTCGTTCACGACTACTACGTAAAGTTGTTGCGTCTATAACACAAGCAACCAGCCGAAATTGCATTACATTATTGCGGTGGCATGGCCACTTGTGCAAGTTTCCAGATCGTTTCGATAACCACGGGTTCCCAAGCCTTCTTATTGTACTTCTTGTATTACCACAGAGGTATCTTTTTCAGGTGTCTCTTACTTTATTTAAGAAATATCAATGAAGATAGCGTAAGTTTTCATGATGTAGTGTATTATAACGCTGTTCTAGTTACGTCAGCGTTGCGAGTTGTCGGCCAAAACAGGTGAGATGAAATGAAGGCGTATATTAGCGATTCCTAAAACCCCAACCATTAAATAAAGCTCCGTGTGGAGAGAACGGCCAACGTTATTGAGCTTTGCGTCCCCTAGGCTGACAAAATCACCTGATGAGTTCACTCGCTCACATTCACTCAGACTGCCCGCCTTCGTGGAATAGTGGTATGGGGCTCGGCTGCTGCTGAACCAAGGTCGTGTGTTCGATCTCAGCCGTTGCACTCGCATTTTGATACAGGCGAAACGGTAGATGTTCGTGTGCTGTGCGATGTCAGTGCACGTTAAGAAGCACGAGTTGGTCAAAATTTTCGGAGCCCTGCACTAGGGCGTCTCTCACATTGTTATCGTGTTTTTGTGGCGTAAAGATATCATTATCGAATCAATAAGACTTAGATCGGTCCGTAAGTATGAGTTTAGGCGAGTTGAACAGAGTAACACTTTTTCGAATTTGAGGCCGGGTGAATACTGTTGAGGAAAATTTTAGTAAGTTTGAGATCAAGTGGGTCTGGTTCAGAGAAATATTAGAGTAGTATGAGTCCCAGTGAACTCTAAGCACAAAATATACTGCCTGAGTGCGAGTGCGCTCTACTTTTTATTGCCCAGTTATGGTCCTATCTTTCCAACTTTAACGTTGCTATCACCCCTATATTGGCTTACCTTTATAGTCAAGTCTATTCGTGCCCATCTCAACACTCTTGCGGCCGTGTGTCAACTCGATATTCGTTGGCCAGAGGAGTCAATTCTCGGCTGGTAAGGCCATCCCCCGCCAACTGTTTCACTGGAGGCTCTCAAAAAAAATATCTAGCGCCAGTCGCGCACTTCACATTACTTTTCTTACTTTATTTTTAATCACTGCGGATGACTCGTATTTAACGGTATAGGATTAAAAGGCGTGTCGAGGAGCACCGGGTTTCAGAGATATTAGCATTAAAAATCATTGACAACATGATCACAAAAGCTATATTTAGGTTCACGGACTCGTGATTGTTGATTGATATGTGGTGTGTAACGTCCCGAACCTACCATATGATTATGAGAGACGCCGTGGTAGAAGGCTGCGGAAATTTTGACCACCTGGGGCTCTTTAACGTGTACCCGAATCTGAGCACACGGGCCTACAACATTTTTGCATCCAACGGAATTGCAAAAATTCATAGGGACTCAGAAAAAACGATGATTCCGGGTCTGAGTGACTAATATGTTGGCGAGTTTTAGTCTCAGTGAATGCACCTCAGATAAAGTTTATGCAGTCTGAGTAAATGTGAGCCCGACTGGGGCAAATTTTGGCGAGTCTGAATTTGAGTGAGCCCTTAGAGCTCAAGAGCGAGCTTCATTTCTTTCGCCGATCTACGATGTTCCCTACTTAGATAAGGAATTGAAGCCTAGCACCTACGTTAAGAATAGGTCACCGCTAGAACTGAATGCATCATTTTGCAAGCGCGATGCATACCATTGGTCACCTCTCACAATGTGGACCCATCGTAACTAAATTACTATTAAGTGTTTCTACGTTTGAATTCGACGATGTTTTAACGCAAGCTGTGGTCCAGTACCCCGAATTAACTTCGGTGACAAATAGTTCTTCAATCGTTCTGCATGAACATCTTTTTGTAAACTCTTGCCTCGGTCGAAACGCTGCAATCGAGGCTGGTAGCCTAGACCACAGTTATGGGCTTAAAGGTGCTGCATCACACGTTGTCTGCTAAGCTACTGTAACTGCTCACAGTTTAGGCAGTATAAGATATGCATTTCTGTGGGGCAGGGGAAGCGTGTCACCAAAGCAACCCACAGGAAAAAAAAACGAGATGCTAACGCGATTCATAGTAGGTGACGATCAAACAATGTACTGTTTCAATGCTTTCAGTAAATATTACGTATCTTGAGTATTTTTTACAAGTTTCTTAATATAGATATATATAGGCACGCGCAAGAGGCATTTTCACTTTCCTCTTCTAAAAATGTCACCGCCTGATAAGTCGTAACTTCTTCGACGAAGAAATATGCATATTTGAGCATGTATGAAGAGAGTCTCAATAAATGGATGCAGAACGGCTATACCTCGCGAATTTCTTTATTCCGGACCACAAATTTTTATCAAATCAAATAAAAATTATATTAAATTGTGATTGGTTTTTATTTCTTCGAAACTTCATGCAATCTACGTGCCTCAGTATGTGACATTCTTGTGACGCCAAAATTTGCGAATTACGTGCTTTATAGAAATAAGTTAGCTGAGCATTTCAAAATGAGCAGGCAATACAAGAAAAAACTTTATTAGGCCCATAAAACAACGCGGACTTAGATGATCTGTTTCGTCTGAGAAGTTTCAGAAAATAATCCGTTTCTTGAAATCCTGGAACATGATACAATATGAAACATGCGAGACACTGGTTTAGTGTAACATGTTCTGAAATATTCTAAGCAACACGTAAAAAAAATTTCACTCGTTAGCTCTGGAAGTGTTCGTCTTTCAGGAACATTTTACTTCTTTTATTAGATATTCCTACTTTAACGTACACATAATCAGACAAACGCACACAAAATCTTTCGTAAAGTAGGTAGTGACACGGCTGAACATTCGCCGATAGTGATGGCAGGGAAAAATAATGTGTTTAATGCGAGCGAATTTATCTGCCTGGTAAGATGCATGTTCAGTTGCAATGTACGAGTAGTGAGAACCAAGCGAGGGGTTTTAAATGAATTTTTTTCAGCTTTACACTATTAGTTTCCACTTCCTTAAACTTACATTGCTTTTTTATCGCCAGTAAAGACAGATTCAGTAGGTTGTAAATTGAGAAAATATTCAGCAAATTGAATTCGCTAGTAAAACAAAGCCCATAACGCCTTACCATAACTGCAATATGAATGTACTCATGCTTCGCTATCATGCTAAGCATCCCCTATCAAAAGTCCACTCTTTTTTATGTGGGAAATTTACGATATGCTTGTAAGACCTGTTATGGCAAAAACGTCTCAATGATCTGACAAGCCCATTGAAATTGTAATACATACGTTCATTGAGGAGAAATGAAATAAACTGGCAAAGACATCCAAAAAATAAGATCTATAGTGATCTCCTAACTTTTCTTGGCGCTACCGGCCGATGTAAATATACCGCGAAGGAACATGAGTGTCTTGCCAATCGACCACTTCTAATGTGAGGCAGTGGCAACACTAGCACGTCAAGTACATTTATTACCCTACGAGCGCATAACATAAGATCTTCGTGTCATTCAAACACAATATATGAATGCTGCTTTCTGCTTACCGCATTGAATTCCAAGTGATCAGATACACTTTCAATCATATAGCTTCATTCCTGTATATTCGACAAAGCTTTACCTCTTGAACATTGGAGAGAAAACCTGATCACAGAAACATTACTTAGTAATAACTAGTAATTGTTAACACCTAACGTTTCGAAACAAATATATGATTACCAGAGACGCGGTAGTAGAAGGATTTGGAAATTTAGACCACCTAGTTTTGTATAACGCGCGCCTCAAAGGCCTCAAGCATTTTCGCTTCCATTGAAAATGCGGCCGCGAAGCTCGGAATTCGATCCCACCAATGTGGCCAGGAGTTGGGCACCACATCCCCTGCAGCATCGTGTTGGGGCACTCCTAATCAGAGCGTCAGGAACAAGTACAACATACATTGCTGCAAGGCGACCACTATATGCACTATTACAATGAGCTAACGCAGTAATTTTATTCTTGTTTAGGAGAGCTTGCAGCTTATGTAGGAATGCGTAAGTTCCCATCGCTGTAGCCAGTACATTTTCAATTTATTCTATAAATGTGTTTACAAGAAGCACTGGCCGAGCAACAATTTATCACATTGTATATTTCCTGTACCACTTTTGCTGTTCTTTCGCTCAATAAAACATTACGCCCATTACTTATGTTGAAGTAAAACCGAGTAAAATTACTTTACTAGATACAGCTCCCGCTAACGTGCTAGCAGGCTTATATAATATAACAACCACAAATATATTACCAGTTTCAGTTATTAGAGAAAATATGTACAGTACTCACGCATTGAAGCGGGACAAGTTAGGGCTAAGTATTACACACGACTTCTGCTTCACCGTCTTCATTAGGGTCATATCAGCGTAAACTTTTCTCGAATGCATACATTATACGAGCGTTTGTTTTTGTCAGACCGAATTCGTCGCCACACAAAGTGGTTATTTCGAGCGATTTCGCATACCAGTCATTGCACTAAAATGTCATGTTTGAATGCGCCAGCACTCTACATATTACGTCTCTCTCTTCGAAGTGTTCTGAAAGCCGTTCAGAAAGACGTGATGACCTCACGCGTGCTCTGTAACGAGTCAATTTTTGTGCTCGGTCAGTTCTTTTCGATAATTTTGATGATCGGAAAATGAAAAAGAAAATTATTGAGCGGTTAGGCCTACAATGTCCTTTTGGACCAGTTTGCGGAAATCGCAAGTGGCATAGAGGTCTCACAATTTCATTGGTAGGATATTTCGAAAAGAATGCATGCTTTCTACACGCGCCGTCTACTAGTGAATTATATGTCCCGAGAGAAGGATCCCTTTGGCGTGTATTCCTGAAAAAACGATATTATTTCGAAAATATTCTCAAGTGCGTTTATTTTACACAGGGTTGTCGATGATCATTCCAACAAGGGATCAGCGCTATTAGAGCAACTTAGCGGCAAATTCTTTTGATTTTTATTGGCTGCCAAAGAAAGTTTCTGTTGATCGTTTTGTACCTATAGTGACGCCGCTTTTTGAGCATACACGTATCTTGGTTTCTCATCATCATCAGCACCACTATACGCCCACTGCAGCGCGAAGGCCTCTCCCATGATCTGCTGATCATGATTACGGTGCAAGTATCAATTTGTTCTGATTTATTTCTGCAGGTGTGAAGTATTGTTTGCTTCTCCGCCTGATTCGTACGCAGAAGTAAACAGGTGTTAAATTCAGCTAACAAACAAGTGTTCTAAAACCTGCCCGTCCAGTTCTTAACTTCGTAACAACTTTAAATATGAGAAAAATGCCGCGAATAATAATTTTCAATGAGATTATATCATCAAAACAACACCAAAGGCTCATGGTAATAATAGATTAATTAGGTGACGTAAATCCTAGGATACCTGGAAGTTGCCAGTCAGGGCTTGTATACCTTTTCAGCAGCCGAACAAAACAGGGGACCTTGAAGTGATGCTTTTGCCACTGCCATTGGCGCATCATGCGACTTTCATGACTGTCGTATGTCGTGCCCTCATTTAGCATGAGACATTCCTATTCACAGTGCGGTAAGCACAAATTGAAAACGTCTATTTTTTCCTCGTTGACCTCAATTTTACCTTCTGTTGTACGTGAGTGCGTAAATCGATTGTACATGTGTGTGCCTGGCAATCAATTAGTCAAATCAAATCAAATCAAAAGTACGCCCGCTCATTCTTTGTTAAGCTTTACAATCGTCATCGCGTGTTGAAGGCAGCGGAATTTTCCAACAGTGTTGCTTTGCTTGAAGCTGATACACTTGAGCCACGCCCGGAAACATTACGGCAGACACGCCTGCTCTTCAGCTAAGCAGTGACCTTTCAAAGAATAATTTGTGAACAAAGGCATTGCAGTATGTGACAAGCAGTGTCTGCTTTAAGACCCGTGCTATTTATAAGCCAGATTCGATGGGACCTTTCCATTTACCACACGCCAGCAAAATGGTGATGCGCCCAAGTCACGCACCGTGAAGGCGCCACGCATTTCCACGGCATCGCTCTCGCATAATTTGAGTGTTTTTTTCTTTGTGCTGGTGGCTTGTTACGTGCCTTTCTGGCGCAGAAAAACATCAACAAAAATGCTGAGTTATTTTTCGCTTCTGCTGATGTCTGTCACGTTCTTTTAACAAATGTCTGCTCTCTTTCTCGTTTGACCTTCGTTTTGAAGCAAGAGAGATGCACTCCAGCGCTTGTCCAGCTTTTTGAAGTGTAGAGAGGGCTTCATTGACGTTAATATTTTCGCAACGTTTCAAAACAAAAACGCGAATAATGCCCACACGCGTGAGAATTCACTTTATTTGACAGTTAATTGTTCCGCAAGTGGCGCATCCCGCAAGTGTGTTTGGCTTATAGAAATATTCGCACTTGATGTTCAACGTTTTCAAGGCGCATGTGCGTAGCAATTCTGCCATTTGATTGAAGTTACTGAAAATTGAAATTCTGAAAATTGGACGTCTCTTTCCATGCAGTGGGCTGTGTGTTTACGCAGTTATATTGCATAGGGTGCTAGTAGGAAAGCAAGTTAGTGCGGTGAGGTAAATAATAAGCAATCGTTACTGCCGTGCTGAGGAGTTGTGACAAGAATGTCCCCTTCGTTCATCCTAGACCACAATAAAATATTATTAATAAAGTATGAACGCTTCATATCCCTAAGCAAACAGCACACTGGCATTTCCACTCTTCATCACTGTGTTATCTTTATATGTGTTTAGGCCTAAACAAAACACCGCGAATGGCTTTAAGGTTAAGCCAAATGAAAATGCACGCTGATAGTCAATAAAACATGGTAATGTGTTAGCCATAGCAATGATAACAGAGTGGTGACAGTCACCTGAAGTAAATTACATAATTTAAGGTCACTTTTGCACCTTAAGGTGCGTAGCTCATTTCCATGCGCAAAATACTTTCGGCAACGCGTAGGGATTCAAGTTAGAGCTCGTACAACGAACGCATGCCAGGGCTACGTCGCTATCTGAGCGAGAAGTAACGACAATAATCTTTCAACTGTTCAGTCACATTAGGCGTGCCTTCCTACATAAATGCACACAATTTGTAAAATTGGCCACGTGAAGGATATTTGCGGCCGGCGTCTACCCGGCATCGTGAAATAGAACTGTGTCGTGCATTATAACTAAAACAGAGGTAGCGGCCATGCAGAAGCCTTCAAAGAGCTTGAATTGAGTAGGCTTGGTTAGACAGTTATCATATTTGTAATCAAATGAACGCACCTCTCATCAACCAAGCGGTTGCCTCTGCAAAGCATTGGGAAAAATTTATTATTTCGGCATCTGTACAGTGTGTAGAAAGACATCTGTAATGTACGCTGCACATGCATGCTAGGTGCTATGAGAAACTTTCATTATATTATGAATTAAAACGGGAGAAAAAATAAACACGTAGAAAACATAACCGCCTATTTTTTTCAATGGAAGGGCAGTAGTAAGAGTTGAATGCGGTTTGCGTCTAAAAGAGTAGCATTCACTCTGTTAAATCGAAGAGCTGGAGAACCATATGCTTCTTCAAATGATTGCCTCACAACAGTTGGGATGCCTGATTGCAAAGCGAAATAACACTTCTACCTTTGAAAAATGGGGGAATAGGAAAGAGGAAGTGTGCGCAGTACTTAGAGGGCTAACGTTGCATTACGTGAGTTAGAAACCGCAAATATCGAGTATTATCAGAGGTTAAGTGCATCTTATTCTATCACGTAATCAGGGGTAAATGTTTTCGACAGAAACACACTACTTAAAAGGCATTTCGTGAACTCAAGGTACGACTGTAGATCAACACATGCCAAGACGCAGAAAATTCGAGGTGACGTGTGAAGACGTGACGCGAACAGCAGACTTTTAAAGTTTACTCTTAACATCAAGTCCCGCAATTTCATTCTGTCAAAGAATGCAACGGTTAATAAAATGACGTAAAAGAAAATACACACACCTTGTCTCCACCAGGAGGTGGTTTCTGCAAATTAATAAAACGGGGTCATCATCATCATCATTATTATCATCATTATCAGCAGCAGCAGCAGCATCCTGACAACGCCCACTGCAGGGCAAACACCTATCCCATGATCCGCAAATAAACCCGGCGATGTGCTTTCTGCTGCCACGTTATACCTACGAACTTCTTAACCTCATCGGCCCACCTAATTTACTGCCTCCCATTCATGCGTTTGCCTTCTCTGGCAATACAGCTTGTTCCCCTAATGACCAGTGGTTATCCAGCCAGCACGCTACTTGCCCAGCTCATTTTCATGTCTTCTTTTTGATTTCAACTTAGGCCAACCTTAACCCTCGTTTGATCCCTGACCTACTCTGCTCTTTTCTTGTCCCTTAGGTTACACCTACCATTTTTTCTTGACATCGCTCGCTACGTCGTCCTCAATTTAGCAGAATCCTTTTTTTAGGCCTCCAGTTCTCTACTTCTTAGGTAAGCACCAGCAATATGTAACTGTTATATACCTTCTGAGGGTTATTGATAGATTACCGTTCATCATTTGAGGATGCTTACCGGATATGATCCACCCCATCCTTATTGTTCTAGTTATTTCATTCTCCGGACTGTCATTGTTCTGGTAAATAGTTTGTAGGCTTCTCGGCCTTTATTGCTTAATGTCCTTAACGTCTACTTTCCTATAAGTTAAGTTGATGTTGGCGTTCTTCCGAAACTCTGGTACCGTTCTCGTCAAGAGGCATCGTATATAAGGTGGACAGTTTTTCTAACACAGTTTCTGCACCAGCTTACTGCAGGTCCGTTGTTACCATATCCTCATCAGCATTTTTGTCTCTTTGCCTCTTGCCTTCCCCCACCCCCACCCCCAATGAGCCAAGGCCGCTGGTGAGTGAATAGGTGATTTGAGCTTACGTCTGATACTGGAAACACGGCTGTTCAACACGACACGGGTGTCCAAGAAGCGGGCGAACAACACGAGAAATGTGAGGTGCTTGCTTTCACAGCTCCGCGAGTGCGTTTTCTAATGTCACCTATCCGAGGTAGAATGGTCTATTGTCCTGTTTTATTCCTATTTTAACACGCTTACCATTGTTCGTCAATTTAGCCGAAGATTCAGGTATAACGAAGGCTTAAAGGTAAATGATAGCAGTGTAGATGGTTGTCATAGTTGTTTCGCGCTTTCATCAAGACATATTTTAAACACACACAAACACATACGCTTCCATACATTTCTAAATGCATTTCGATAGGCAAGCATCAATAGAAAACGTATTGGCGCATCAAGTCCACGTCGCAATTAACGTTTATTACAAGTTTCAGTTTAGTACCGGCCTTTATCGAGAATCGTCCTGTGAATATGCCTTGTTGAGTGAGGATGATTTCCTGCCAATACGTCGATGTGAGTTTGTGTTTTTCAACGTGTATTTCAAGCGCACGCGTCACTGATTGCGAAAAGTGTGTCGTATACGCATAATTCAATAAATGAAGGACAATGATCGTATGTGTGAATAATGTGCAGTGTACTAGGCGTTTTTTGTGCCGTTCTTGATCCTCTAAATGGTTAAGAAGGGATTGCACCTTTAAGGCAGTATGTTTTCTAGAAGATGGAAACAAGTTTTATTGAAAGGGGAAATCTTTTGAAGGATTGATAATGATGGATTTGTGGGGTTGAACGTCTCAAATCCACCAAATGATTATAAAAGATGTCGTAGTTGAGGGCTTCGGAAATTTCGACCACGTGGGGTTCTTTACAGTGCACCCAACTCTGACCACATGGGCCTACAGCATTTGCACCTGCATCGAAAGTGCAGCCGCCGCAGCCTAGATTTGATCCCGCGACCTGCGTATCAGCAGCCGAGTACCTTAGCCACTAGACCACCATGGCGGGGCTTTGGAGGATTGGTTTTGTCTTCTAGGTGGCAGCTATGAGTCTTTAAGGCCTGGCGGCATCCCCTGCTCGCTGAGGGAGTTGTAGTAGCACTTCAGAGCCGGAGGTCTGAGCAGTGCGGTCTCCCACTGCTCTCTGTGTACATGTATTTTAGCCAGTTGGTTCGAGGCAAGCCCATAATATATGAATCTGGTCCATCCTGTAATAAAAAATACACAATATCCCACCAAAAGAAACCGTGTGTAGAAGCGAAGCAGCGACCAATAATGCTTAGGCCGGCGGCGACGCTGACCCTGGCGCTCATTGCGGGCTTTGTGCAGGAGATAAACCTTGGCGGTGGGGGGAGGGGGAAGCAAAGCACGCAGTAATGGGCCGGCGTTTCTTACTGCAACTTGCCAATCGCTGCTAATGGGCAATGATAGACATAAAACCTCGATTGGACACAGATACCCGTCATCCGCAACGAGCGCGTCGTCGACTACTCGAAATCATTGCAAAAACTTGTTTTCACCAAAAAACTATGGCACAATAAATCACTTAAGGAGTAACTCTTCATTGTCGTCAGCTACTGCATGAAACGCAAAATTCGCACAAAGCTCGTTGCAAGTCTTTAGTGGGTGCCACGTCTCTCCGAAGAATGACGAAGGATAGCGTACTGAGTCCAGCCTTGTGCGCAAAAATTAAAGTTATATATGGCGTAGTGGGTACCCAGCAGGTGTGCTTCTACTATTTACCCAAAGAGAGTTTAAAAAGGCTCTGAAAGGCCGCTCTTCTAGCTTTCGCAGGACTTCGCTGCGCGTTCCAAGCAGGCCTGTAAACTTTTTTCAGTTAACGCGCGCAGCGAATTTTTTGGTTCATCAACACACACCACAAATCTCCCACTGCCACTACCTTAAAGGTCAAATTCCACTGCCTATATAGACAGGGTGGCCACTAAACGGTTGTGCAGCACAAGCAGTCGGTGTTTCAATCAAGAAACTCACTAACAGACGTGGCCTGTGTCAGAATTGCGTAGGAGAGGAGATGGTTGGGGAGATTACGCTCATGCGCAATGCTGTTGTAAATGCCGCCGGGAGGAATGCCTAGAGGAGATAGAAGGGGAGCAAGCGCAGCTTAGCCTGCGCTCCCTGCGTCGGTGTGTCGAGGCGAAAAAATGGGAGTGGATGCACATTCGTAGTAAGGATGGTCACGCCGCACACCGGATCGAGCTCCACCGTGAACTGCTTCGCATCTAAAAACCTTCACATCTCCGAGTACAGCGCCGGATAGCGGTGGTAGTGCGTGACTGAATTCGGGAAAATGCTTATCTGTAATAGACACCATGCCTCGCCTGCTGCTTCTTTAGCGAGGTGCGTGCCCGGGAAAATCGGGCCCTTCCAAGCTTGAAGTGTTTTCATCTCTTGAAAACCCGCCAAAGGGAACAGACCCCGAGCTTCACGTTGGGTCTTTTTGGCCTGCCCATTCTCGAGTAAATTCGTACACAACTTCGTTTCCAGGGAGGTAGGACAAAGCACGCGCCCTTTCGATATTGTTACGTGGTAATAACCATCGTATGTAAGATGCAGTATGGCTTGCGACTGACTTAGTGTCATTGCCACGTAACATTATAAGAAACTTGGTCATTGTGAAAATTAGCGCTTCCGACAAAATCTCTTCCTTAGCATTGCATTTTCGAGCATTTTAGGAGCCACTGATGTTGATATTGGCTTTATTGGTTTTCGAAATTGCCTTTCCTTCAGGCTAATCCTGGTGCTATAGGCATCGCCTACGCCACTTCTACCTTTCCAGTATGTACGTATGTTCCTGTGCGTAGTGCAGGGTAGCAAACTAAATGCGCCAATTTTTGGTTCACCTCCCTGTTTTCCCCTCATTTTATTCTCTCTCTCTCTTCTGTATGCATAGTGTACCTGGCCTTGGAATATTTTCTTGAATATTCGTTACTACAATCACCTTGTTTTGGTCATTCTCATGTTATGCTCCGTCTACATAGACTGCTTCCCGAGCGTTGCTGGATCGCTTATATATTGCCTTTAACTTTTCAATGGTTATACCTTGGCAATGATTTGGATTCATACTTAAAAGTATTGCAGGCACTAAGACATGTGGTGTCCTTCTCGTGGAATGTCTTTTTCGCCCCATGTTGTACGCCATACGTGGCCCCGATGGTGCCCAAAATACGTCTTCCCGTAAGGCTTTGCGTCAACTGTTCATATAGTGGCACCATGTGGGTCTTCCTCAGTTCTGCGAGTGTGTTCGTGGTCATTGTACCTAGAATTCTACACTCAGAGTACTTATTAGCAGACCTTTTTTATGACTTTGATCAATCACCAATGGAAGGCCCCTACGTAGCTGAGTGACTTTTGCGCGGATAACTGAAAACATTAGGCATTAAGATCAAGCTTCCATAAATTTTTATTACCTCGAACGATCATGTCACAAGACAAGTGCTTGGCGTACCCTTCAAACTTCAATTCTAAACTACAAAAACATTTATACCAGCTAGATAATACAGCGAAGTAGGAAATTGAGATATTTTTAAACAAATGTTTTTGACACCATATGAATGAAAGTGCTGAAAGGTATGACTCGGACAGAATATGAAATGTTCGTGATATATCGGTATGGAAAAAAACAATAATCTGTTCGTGCCTCGAAATATTTCGGTTATTCCAAGCTAGAGTGAATTAGCAATCAACCTGCCCAGTTAGCTTCATGCGCCCACTAACAGAACAAGGTGAAAAGTGATGCTCACTGTTTGTATGGTGTCCTGGAAATAAATCAAAGGAATAAATTATAAATACCCTAAGCAGTAACGGTATGAGATCATAATAAAAACACCTTGTGAATATTTCTTTCTATATCCCTCATATTGCAGAAAACGTTTTCATGACTTTTACCCGTGCCACACGGGCAGAGAAAATGGCATTTACCTCCTAATGGCTTCAGATTAAAGGTCATTCGCGCGGTGCCACACGGATGAACAAAATGACATTCGCCCAAATGACATTCGTCACCTAATTCCATCGCCAGAACTCATTCGACTGAGAAATGAGTACTCTCGACGGCACACCTGATGAAGTAATTGTATAAAACGACGTTTGATTCGACTGGTAGGAAACTTATTGCGTATTTTATTTGCAATAATCACTCAAACAACTGTTTAAAATTTCTCTTCGACTGGTAGGCGCTGTAAAATAAATGAGCCAGGCGCCATTTTTTTTTTACGCTGTGGATCTGACTAGCTTTGGCTTAAGTTGCTACACGGTCGGTTGCAACGTCTTGAAACAAAATAACGAACGAAATCGAACGGCTGCGTTATATGCTAATTTATACTTTTACATATTATCGGATGTGCACGAAGCTTGTAAACGCTTCTTTATTTTTTTATTGCTACTCACCCGATCCTCACGAGAAAGGTGCTGCGATCGACATCATCAAGTTAAATGTCATTCGCTTTGGACGTGTAGCAGCGCCACCGAAAAAAATGTCAATCGGAAACTGAATGCCTTCGCTACCAAATGTCATTTTCTAGGCCCGTGTGGCACGGGTATTAGGTTGTCGTTTAGTATTAGAGCATATTTATAACATATTCTTAAGAGAGTATGCCGCCAACATGAGTTAACATTCATTAGCAGATGGGTCACTGCTCGTGATAAGAGAGTCAAACACAGTGTAGCTGCCGCAGGTTTGATAGAATCTCTTGCTCGGTAATCACTTATTTCACACTTCAGTTTTAGTATAGCTTTATGCCTTATGAAATATATTTAAAGTATATCAGTAGAATATTTGGTCCGATGTGCAGCTTGGAAAACTCTTGCTGTGGGCTGACCGAAGGAAACAGCTCGAAGGTAGCCCGGTATATTTATTCAAGATGTTTCACATTTGCAATCTCATAGTTAAGCTGAACGCCTTATTCTATCGTGTTAGACTCGACCGTGAATGACCTGCTACTTCGTATTGAGTTGATGCAACCTAAAACAAAACACGGGACACGTAAGCGACCTAAAGAAACACTTACTGTTTGTTTGAAGTACCTAAAGTTTTGTTGTTTCATATAGGAAATTGAAAATGAAAAAAATAGAACAGTGAAAATTTCGCGAGAACCCGTGTTTTCTAGAAATTAATTTGTTGCGAAGCATTGTCCGAGTAGATACTTCAGTCGCTTTTATTTTCGAAGTGGGCCAAGTCCACGAAGCAAGAAAGACAGAAGGCGAAACTCGGGGTAAGTGCCTGCGGGAGTGTGCGCCGTCATAATGTCAGCCCGGGAGAGGAGGTTGAATGGATGGATGTATCCGGCTGTGCCTTTTAGATCAGGAAGTGGCTCACGCCACATAGCCACAAAGTTAAGTACTGTCTCTGTGTGTTTGAGGATTGAATTTCACTCGCGCCTTGATTGTAACCACCAATCAGTTAGCCTCCTTCTAGTTATTTCTACCCGTATAAAGTATATGTTGCCTTCACTGTCCCTAAACCCCAATGTTTTGAAAAATTCGGGGCCATTATTATCGACAATAGGGTGGAGCCCTTTACAGAACAATATCAAATATTCTGCCATTCGCTCCTTTTCTTCACACGCACTACATACCATGCCTGTGCCTTCGTATTTTGCTCGGTACGTCTTGGTCCGCAATACTCCCGTTCTAGCCTCGAAGAGCAGCGAACTACCCCGAGATTTATCGTTGAAAGATTTATCGTTTCCTTTGAAATTTCCTACCCCTAGATTTATCGTTGAGAGATTTATTGTTTCCTTTGAAATTTCCTACCCCGAGATTTATCGTTGAGAGATTTATTGTTTCCTTTGAAATTTCCTGCTTAACAGTTCGGTAGGTCTCCGGTGATGATTTCGTAAGCGTTCTCATCTTCCACATGTCCCTCTCTGTTTCTTTCGTTTTCTTCCTAAACGATGTTTCCTTTTGGCTTGGTATTCTGCTGTTGGTTTAAATACTTGCTTGACGGTTTTCGAGTAAAGACATTCTTCATGTACAAGTAACTGAAAACATTCCTAGCCCCCTTTAGGCTCCTCTCCCATTTTTCTCAATCGTTCCTTAAATTCTAACTTGCTGCTTGCTTCCCTGCACTAAAACAATGTTCATGGCTTGTCTTCCTGTACCCCCTCATTTGGGGTATTCCCGTGTGCTCCCAAAGCAAGTCTGCCTATGCCACGTCGTTTAATTTCTAATCTTCTTTGAACTTCTGATTTCACGCACAAGACCGCAATGCCGAACGTCAAACGCGGCACCATGACACCTTTCCAAATTCCTCTCACAACCTAATACCTATTGTGGTTCCACAGTGCCCTATTTTTCATTACAGCTGCCTTCCTGATGCCCATAGTCATTATGGATCTTTCGTGCTCCCTTAGGTACTAAGCCCCGTATTCTATTCTTACGCCCAATCATTTGTATTTATTCACTATTTCTTGCATGATTTCCTGTATCTTATGGTCACTGCCTTTGTTATGATTAAAAATCATGATTACCGGTTATATTCCCCTGAACTTCAAATTTGACCTATCTTTCTCTTTACCACTGATGTCTATCAATCCCTCAGATCTTCCGTGTCCTGGTTATACGCAGTTTGGTTATACGCAGTTTGCTTATTGGCAGTCATGGTTATATGCTGTTTTCGCAGGTCACTCTGGGCAGCCATAATTTTCTCCATATGTTACTCAACCTCACAATGTGTACACTCTGCGTCAGTGTCCTCTTCATTCGCGTCTGCACTTAGGCCCAGTTTCAAGTCCACCCCGCATCCTGTACATTTACAGCCTTTTTAACGAAGTCTTTTTGCCACCAACTGTCCTTATGAATTGTCCCACTTGATAATCACAAAACACGGCATACGACAAACCCTGCCCTACAAAAAAAAGAAAGTCTAAGCTATACTACGAAAATTCGCGTGTTCAGTGTACGTGCACTTCCCCCACGGGAGGCAAGAGGAAAAAACAAAAACAAACAAACACACACAAACTAGTATATACTTGGTAACTGACCCCCGAAAAAGCCATACAATGTAATATATGCTACAAATATTTTAACTGCTGCCTTAACAATTATAAAGGCAAGTTCAGAGTAAGCAAAACCACTTATCTGCGCAGTTGATCGGGAGCGCTCAAAAAACACACATATCCACCGTTCCAGTCCGAACTGAACTTTTTGAACTGAACTTTTCGAACGTGCACGCAGCGATACTTGCGTCGACGCACAGAACTATTCGTTTTCCGCCGCGGGTGGAGAACGCGCGCGCCCACGGTCTCCGATGGCACCCGAGTGTCGTCTGCTACATCTACTTCTCGCCGGCTATACTATGCTACTGGATGCAGCTAAGAAAGTTATTCACCGGCTCAGTTTGCCAAAACGAAATGAAGCTAAGAAAACGTCTTAGTGCCAGCATTTTAAATTATATATGTTGGATCAGATGCTCTGCGGGCAACATAAGAAATGAAGTGGTCGAATGGGAAAAAAGAAAATACCGACGATGTGCAATAGTAGCTAGGCTCGTGTCTAAAGTCCTTCATTGTGTAGCTTGAGGATAGATTTCGCACATTCTTTGATATAACATTGTATAGAACTACTGCGCGCGAAAGAAAGACAGACATTGATGAAGCACGTTTGAGCATCCTGCAATTGATTTGAACAGAAGAGCGGAGACTGCCACGAGCTGCGAATCAATTCTGCGTAAAAAAAAATTGACCTTTCAACGCTTCGTCAGACCAACAACAGTATCGAGAATGGGCAACGCTATATTAAGAGGATATAGACAATGGAAGGGAAGTGACTGCATCCAGGAAAATTATTTCCACAGCGGAACGGTCGGCAGGTGCGAAACTACGCTAAGTTTAAATTTACAGACATCCCGGATCAGCAGAAGATCTAGTGTCTCGCTGAAGTGGCGCCTTAAGTTTTTGAGTAGAGGTTTTACATACTCGTGCCCAGAAATGAAGCCGAGAACTGGCCGGAATATTGCTGAAATTCCCAATAAAAAACAGAGGAAAACGAGCGAAGGTAGAGGATACTCTTCAAAATTCAGAAATCTTCCGCGAATATTTTACCGACCTCCAGACTCCCAGGCAAGCTACATGGAGAAAAACAGCGTAGTTCTCAGGTTTATGCGTTTGGTTGTTGTAGCTTGGAATGAACGATTGCTTTTCTGGAAGTTCCAACATAGAATAAAATTCGGAAGAAAGCAGATTCATGACAAAAATGTTTTTCTAAATTTTTTGTTTCTACTTTTTATTTTATTTATCACGAAAAGCTCCTGCTGTATGTTCTTTTATTACCGCATATTGTATGCCATGTCCCCACAAATAATATTTCTACCCTCGCTTACGAAGGTTAAAGAGTGAAAACGAACCTGTTTAGTGCTTGTCGAGAGCTTCGCGAAACTATCGCGGTATGGTCTCCGATCTGGCTAGCTTAGCTAAAGCTCGTCGTAGCAATTTGCCGTCTCGTATAGCGAGTGTATCGGAGCTATACTGATACACTGAGCAGCGAGCCCAGGCGTACAAGCAAATGACGCTTCTCTCGTCTGACGCTACGGCATAGCAGTTCGGCCGTGGTTTTGTAGGTGACGCTGTCACGACGTTCGCCGCCGCTCTGGGGGTGACACAATCGCGGCGCGGAAAGGAGCCGAGTTTCCCCTGCTGACTATTCTTCCTCCGTGGCCAAGCCTAAAAGGTCGCTTGTTTTCCTGCCTAACGTCTGCAATAACTCACGCTAGGGCAGAGGCATGAGTTTCTCGAAACCAACTGCCTGCCATACGTTCTACTTATGTGCACGTGATAGGTGTAGTGATCTTAGGCTTATTTCTTGGTGTTGAAGCAACCATTCACACCATTAGTCATGAAAGTAATATGTAATGCTTATCATAATGTTCAATGGGGATAGCCACCACCTGCAACCACAAGTGACATTGCTCAACCCCCTTCCCCCCCCCCCCGGCCTAAACGCGTATAAATTCTTCTTCCGGAGCAGTTTTGAAAGGCCATAAGCTCTGAAAATACAAAGAATGGGTGCGTTAATCCCCCTGACATTTCCCGTGTTTGCGGCAGAATCCGTGACTCCGCCTGTTTGCTCACGTAGCGTCAAGATTAAATGAGCCCTTGATTTGTCGAAATACGAGACATCTGTTGTCAATTGTCTTCTACTTTGCTCTGCCATGCAGTCGGATGCCCAATCTGGTATGTCACGAATGGCTGTTTTACGCGATAAACAGATCCACTTTGTTTCCTGCATTTGCGAGTGCGCAAGTAATGCTAGCAGTGTGAAGTCGTAAATCGCAATACCCTGATTGGCTGTACGCACAGTGCTCACATTCAACTCGTTTCCTGAAGAGAGAAGTGTGGAGAAGGAGATAGCACTTTTATGAAGGGCAGTAAATGCGGGACATAAATAACTGCCCTCTCCCCTTTATAATGGGTATGGTTTGGCGCCCCTTTAGGCAGCCTCGTGGCTCTGTAGTAGACTACTCGACTGCCAGGCAAAATGCGTGTGTTTGATTACCACTAGATTCGTGATTTTTATTTTGGGTCATCGCCATTCGTGTCCACCGACACGTTGCCAACAGTGAAGTCAGATTTTCTGAGATATTGACTCGTTTATGATGGTTATTTAAGATGACATGAATATGAATTTTTTTTTTAGATGAAGTATATATAAACATTCTGGAAGAAATCTACAGGGGATCAACTGCTACCATAGTGCTTCATAAAGAAAGCAACAGAATACCAATCAAGAAGGGTGTAAGGCAGGGGGACACAATTTCCCCAATGCTATTTACCGCGTGCTTACAGGAGGTTTTCAGAAGCCTAGAATGGGAACAGTTAGGGATCAGAGTCAATGGAGAATACCTTAGTAACCTGCGCTTCGCCGATGACATTGCATTGCTGAGTAACTCGGGGGACGAATTGCAACTCATGATTACGGAGTTAGACAAGGAGAGCAGAAAGGTGGGTCTTAAAATTAATCCGCAGAAAACGAAAGTAATGTACAACAACCTCGGCAAGGAGCAGCGCTTCGAGATAGGTAATAGTGCACTTGAAGTTGTAAAAGACTATGTCTACTTAGGGCAGGTAATAACCGCAGAGCCGAACCACGAGATTGAAGTAACTAGAAGAATAAGAATGGGGTGGAGCATATTCGGCAAGCACTCTCAAATTATGACAGGTAGATTGCCACTATCCCTCAAGAGGAAGGTATATAACAGCTGTATCTTGCCGGTACTTAGCTACGGAGCAGAAACCTGGAGACTTACAAAGAGGGTTCAGCTTAAATTGAGGACGACGCAGCGAGCAATGGAAAGAAAAATGGTAGGTGTAACCTTAAGAGACAAGAAGAGAGCAGAGTGGATTAGGGAACAAACGGGGGTTAAGGATATCATAGCGGAAATCAAGAAGAAGAAATGGACATGGGCAGGGCATGTAGCGCGTAGACAGGATAACCGCTGGTCATTAAGGGTAACTGACTGGATTCCCAGAGAAGGGAAGCGGGTTAGGGGGAGACAGAAGGTTAGGTGGGCAGATGAGATTAAGAAGTTAGCTGGTATAAATTGGCAGCAGCAAGCACAGGACCGGGTTAACTGGCGGAACATGGGAGAGGCCTTTGTCCTGCAGTGGACGTAGTCAGGCTGATGATGATGATGATGATGATGAATATGAAACACGCTCGAGCTTCGCCTTCAGAAGTACAACACAATAACGTAACCCCCCGTTTCCTCCCATTCATGAGTGAATCGCCTTCGCAAGTGCTTGCCTGGATCCGGTTCTCGGCGGTTGCCTCAACCGTTCCGCTGGGAAGCGAACGTTTGTGCATGTAACACTGGCGCTTTGAAATTATACAACAATGTGTAGGGCAAGTGCAGTTCTGAGGAGCCAATTACGCCATAAATATTTCTTTCGAGAAACAGTGAAGGGCCCTTTTCGCGTCCGTAAGGCAACGAGCAAACATGCACAGACTATATATATGTTCATATGTACCTAGCTTGTTTGTTTGTTTGTCGCCTGAAAGATTTTGTTGAAAACATTGCTTTTACTTTCACTTATTTCCTTAAAGACTCCATGTCGGGGCATTACATAACTCGTTGGAGTACAAGTAGAATGCATCACACTGGACTAATCAGGATGACTAAGCAAAAGTCTAACATCTTTGAAGTAAATCGCATAGCAATGTCAGTTTGCTAGAACACACCTCTGTTTGAGCATGTAGGAGAAAAATAATAGTGAGGAAGAGGATGACACTAATAACCAAACTCTCAAAAAAAGTAACAAGGTACTATTGTTAACACGTGAGCAAAGAAATATTAGCGGCCATATTTACACTAATAATAGGGTTCTGTTAAAAAAACAAGTCAATATTTTGTTGTTACTTTTTTAGATGTAACCCTACTGTACACACACACAAAAAAGGCACAAGCAACCAAGAAAAAAACAGACAACATATCGTTGTAGCTGCAAGTGGTTGGCTGAAACGATATTGATGTACACGGAAACATGTTATCCTTGTTGAACTAACGTCGGAATACTCTTGCACTATTATTTAGAGCAGTCAAACATAATATAGCTCAAGCATTCATAAATGTGCGTAAATGAACGCAAATACTGCGAAAGGTGTACCTGTAACAATGTATATGCTTCCTCAGACGACCACGATGGTTTTGTTTTCGTAAAACGGCATTGTACATGGGTTTTTGTGGCATCCCTTTCGTTTTAATATGTTCTTTATGAATTCTTGTATGATCTGTGAGATGACTAGCATTAAACGCAAGAATTGAATGACTTACATAATTCGCAGGTTATGCTTTCTTCGGCGACTGCGAAAGAAAGGCCGCCGCAATTTCGCACCATTGTGTTGTGCAGTGAAGGCGAAAAAAAAGAAAAAGGAAAAGCTTCCTGCGACCTTGTGGTTGTTCACTTCAAAAAAATATATTATTAAAACAGAAAAAAACATCCACACTTAGAATGACAGTCGCTTTCTTGAGACATTAGGTAGAATGTAGAAGTAAGGCGTGCAACGTAACACTGTATTTTGAAACCACTACACAACGAAAACGAAGAAAAATGCGGGCTAAATGATTTTTCAAAGCTTTGAATAGATTTTACGCAATAATTCGTTTTTAAATGGCCGCTGCGTATTTTTGTAAGTTACTGTATACGCATCACAATAGCCCACATAATCACGATATTTCTTATTCGAAAGCAACGTTTCTTTATCAAGATATGATAAGTATGCCGCCTTTTGTGATGCCTCTGTACAAATTGTTTCGCGGACGTAAACGAGAAACGCCTCTTGTCTTTATTGTTACTCTGTTGTTATTGCTTTTGTTCCCAACTTTTGCATTGTTTGTGCGTGTCATAGCCTTCTACGGTGGGCCCATTATTTATTAGCCTTTGAAATATATATCTAGTATTATGTCCTCCTGCTCTCACGTTTCGCTTCGAGGTTTGGTCGCTGCAGCTTCAATAATCAATTTGATCGTTTTCTCAGCAGCCTCTGCTCCATTTTAAAGTTGTGACTGGGTCTGAGCGACCTATACCTTTCGAGCGAAAGAACTCAATGTCAGAGATCAGTGGGCGCTTCGTTCAGTCTAACAGCTACTTGAAGCTCAAATGTTTCTTTATGTGTTGTACTCTTAAATAACTTACGCATCATATGCGTTGCATTGTAGTGCGAAGGTTTAAAAGTGCAGAACAGTCGTTTCGCTCTGCAATTAAGAATGACTGGCGAAGTTCTTTAGCTTAAGACACATATGTGTAGTTGGCACAGAATTCGGAAACCTGCTCTTAGGACATCCTGCACCTGAATACAAAATGCCTGTGTGGAAACTTCCTTTCAAGTTAAGTGTCTGCTTCTACAAGGTTTCGCAGTTCAGAAGCACGAGAAATTATTTATTTATACATATTTCTATTTATTTATTATTTTATGTTATTTTGGCCACGATATGCAATCGTCGTGTCTGCCTTGCAGCATGCGTGTTGCGTTCGGGCCCGATTCTGATAGGCGCCTGCCGCCCGTTACTACCTTAAATATTTAGTGGACCAGTAGGTAAGTGGTGGGCGTTGCCCAGTTTCCACGGAACGTACTTGTGCTATAGCAGTCTTTGTACACACACCGACACAATTTTAAGTCGCATCGGTGTGTGCGTCAGCTTTTTCCTAGCGTGATAGGCTTCTCCTCGTTTTCTTCAAGTAATACGAACCAGCTGGTCCAGATATCGACTCTCCTACACAGACAGGCTAGTCGTGCAGAGATTTGCTGTAAAACATAGTTACGGACAGGTTGCTTCGTCCACGTTAAATATGTACTGCAGTGGACACGAACATGACTTCATGTTCGTGCTGGTGGTAGCTGCATCAAATTAAGTGCGCGTGTTTTTAACTACGTGGTAGCTCACGTGTATAACAAATTGTCTTGTTCAAAAGATGAAGCGATGACATCAACCGGGTCACAGATACAACCGGTGGTTTATCGACCTCTTACTTACGTCTGTGTCCTCTCTGACGTTTATGTATTATTCCCTCTCTCCCCCACCCCTAGGGTCCGGTAGTGAACCGAGATAAAGCTTGGTTAAGATCCCGGCCTTTTCATTTTTACCTCTCTCTCTTGTTTGGCAACGCAAATGCTACAATACTGCCTCAAAGCTTTCAAATTATTCTTGCCAGCAGAAGAAGCTAAGCCAGAGAATTCGATAGAAGATCGTGTGTTTTATAGGCATGATCAATACTGATCTTATAACAAACAGTGGTGTTATCAAACCGTGTCCGTGACGCTGAAACGAGGAGAACAAGATGAATTGCTTTGTTTCTGTGTTTTCATGCTGTAGACTAAGAGAGAGTATTAGAAACGGGGGATAGTGCAACAAACGGAAAGCAAGGGACGTATAATCTGTAGTATAGGAACGCGACGTACAGCCGCGGCCACGTCTGAATTGAAAAACTGACGTGAGCCGTCGGTTTTTGCTCTGCGGCACGAAACCTTGAGAGAGTATCGGGCTCCGACGCAGTCAGCCTGACCACCCATGCTCCTTCAGAGCCCAAAAGTGCGTCATGCTTTCTCGCCGCCGGGCGAAAACCGGCTGCTCGCGTGCTCCACACAGACGCGTCCGCGGCTGTACGTCGCCTATAGACAGACGTGGGTAGGAGAGCAGCGGAGTGTATGTCTACCGTGCGTGGATCTACGCGTGGTCCGGGTGCTGTGAGTGGGAGTGCACTGAGCACACCACTCGGGATCCGTGGCGCTGTACGCGATAGTGCGGGTGTGCCACAACACGAAGGATTACACATTGTGTCAAAAAAAAACAAACATGAAAGCACCATGCCCTTTCTCAGTGTCATAGCTTCCAAGGCAAACCCACGAAAGAACCTAGGTGCAGTACATTCATTTACGATCACTTGAGAACAGTGAACGCGAACGGAGAGAAAGTGTTATTCAGCTTACCTCGTATGAGGATATCTAAGAGGGTACCGAGGATAAAAAATGGAAAGATAATACACGAGAGATGTGTTAAAACAAGGAAAAAACGATTCGCACGTGTTTTATAAACACATCTGAAGCTTACGCTTATGAAATAACTACCAGTATAAATGAGGTAATAAATCAATAAATAATCATTTACAAGTGCAGGCATAGCGATTGGCAAATTGTTTTTATTAAATGCTTTTACAAATATATCATTTTGGAATGCTAATGCTGGCACATATCAAACTGTATATGGAAATGCGAACACTTGATGAAGATTGCTCGCACAGGTGGTGCTTCGTTACTTTAATTATTGCGGTGCTTCAGCACAGAGACACACTCTTCTGCTCGATTACCTGTCTCAAAGAGCTCAAAATTACTCACTAGTAACTTACACTATTCGACACACGGAAACTGGTAGTTTATAGGGACTGCCACATCTCTCTAACACCACAAGGATAAAGAACGCATTATAAAGTGCTAGCTAAGGTAAACTCCTATTTTTTTTTGCTAGGAGTATAATAACTCAAGCGTGGTCAGAGAGGAACTTAGCTGTAGTCACTTGTCATTTCTTCAGAAAGAATCCGCTGATTTGGAGCGAATACTCTTGTAACGGGACGTGCTGTGCGTAGGACTGTAGGCCCGTCCGTATGAGGTGCCCCGAAGGGGTCTCCAAGCTGCTTTTCTTTTTTAAATTATGTAAGCGCTTAAGCTACAAGCACAACTGAAATGTCAACCAAAATACCTTGCATCAAGGAAACAACCTTCGATGAAAGGATGTCAGCTTCCTCAGCTATGCTATTTCTACTTTACCGAGCAGTCCCGAGAAAATTTCTCGTTATCTGATTCTCCAAGGGAGCTCCGAAAACTGCGGTAGAGACCACCCTACACGTTTTGCTTGTGTGTCACGTGCAATTTCACGACACCCTACTCTTAAGGATAAAATATACTCGAGTCATAATACTGGTGCCTATCCAAGATGTGGCGCTATCACCTCAACCTTTCACATCACCGTTTAGTGCACCACTGCCTACTTCACTCCCCTGCCGTCAATCATTTGGTTTGTCCGCACACTATGGAGAGCAGGGAGAAGAAAGACATCTTTCTCAACGACACCTCCGAGGTCTGTCGGGCGCTCCTTCTGTGAGCCCGGTCAGTCGCAGCGGTTGACTTAAGTGTCCTGGGATAAAGACCCTCCCCGTTTCTTTCGCATATGGATAATAAGCGCTTTCATTATCTGAGTTCGCACGACACCAAGTATAACACGCTCGGATGCCAAGCAAGCTCGCGCGGAGAGCGCTTTTCAGTTGTGTCTGTTGCATTCCGAGCGGGAAGAGTCAATCCAGGTTCCATTGACGCTACCTGGCGTGGCTGTTAGTTCTCCTATCTGCAATACCTAGAGCATACCACGACTTCCACCTCAGGTGCCTATTTAGGTATATTTTAGCCGAACAATAATTAGTCTTGCATATACGACTACTATACTGCACAAATTTGAAATAAGAACAAGCAAAAAGCACACAACGTAGCGACAAAGCATGGCAAAACTGTAGAAATGAAGGCAAACAGGCATTGCTTACGTTAAAATTTTTGTCCTGTAAGAGAGCAAGAGAGGAATATCAAAATCAAACTTTGTGCAATAATCGGCATCACTTCAAACTGAGAATGAAATCTTACCTCGCATTCGCTTTCTCATATTGCAAAAAAAAACAAATTGAGAGAGCGTCACGAGCTCTTAAGAGCAATGAGTGCGGTAAGCAGAGTCGCGAGCGAACAGTGAAGCTTTTGATTAGGCGAATTCAAGCAGAAGAACCAGAAAGGAAATTCCAGCCATGGCAACAGGTGCGAACTGAGCGGCCTGTCGGCGAAATCTACGCCTTGGTAAAAAACGGCAGCTATTCTTGCACGCGAAAATTTTACTGTACTTCCATACATTTATTATTCTCTCCACTATTTATCTCGAGAATTTCTTTTGTTAAAAGTATGGAGAAACGCTCAATAATTTTCGACATATCAAGTTCATTAATTCATATGCGGGTTCAACGTCCCCAAACCACCATATGGTAACAAAAAACGCCGTAGAAGAGGGCTCCAGAAATTTCGACCACCTGAGGTTCTCTAGCGTGCACCCAAATATGAGCACATGGGCCTACAACATTTCCGCATCCATAACACATCAAGTTGCGTGGCGTGCCGTCTTCCAAGTGCAGCGTGTGAAAGTGAGAAATAAGTTACCAGTGCATGGTAGTGTCATTTAAGCAGATACGAGTACAGCAACTTGCAAGAACTTGTTAGTCTGTTCATTAACATTCCTCGAAGCCTGCCGTTATATATGTGGGGGTATGCTATGCCTCGTTATTTATACGTTAAATCATAGGACAGGGACTAATCAGGAAGGCGTCGACGTCATCGTAAACGCTATTCACCAATTAAAATTATACACGCTGACTCAATGTGTGGCGTCGCATTGCGGCGTATATCTGAACTTGAATGCAAAAAAAAAAAAAAAAACGCCCGGCCTGCGATGCAGAAAACACTAGGCCTGTGCGGAAGGCGCAGCACTGTTACAGCGAAAGCTAGAAGAGCGGCCTTTCAGAGCCTTTTTTAAGCACGCTTTCGGTAACTGCTGCAAGCACACTTGCACGATGCGCACTACGGAATTGATAGTAAAAATTTTTTGGTAGTACGGCGGCATTCGTTATGCTATTTTTCTTCATTTTTCTGAGACGCATGGTATGCGCTAAGCACTTGCAAGGCATTTTGTTCCTATTGTTCATGCAGTGGCTGACAACGATGAGGAATTACGCCTGAAGCGAGCATCCACCACACTTAATAGTAGAACAAAAACAAGTTTTTGTGATGGGTTGGAGCGTTGGACGGCCCACTGGATACGCTATTCGCATTGAGCTACGACTGGTTGTTTTTTCACAGTTTTAAAACGCTTTTTAAGTGTAGTAGCACGTATGCTTTCCCGACGTCAAGCCTGCCTAAGGCAAGCTTGCCAAGCGCTGGCGTGACTCAGTGGTAGAATACTGGGCTGGCACCCCGCGGACCCAGGCTCGAGAGCCACTGTTCAATGGTACTAGTTTTTTTTCTGATTTCGTGCGCTGTGGTTACGGAAACCTGCGGAAGTGGTGGCGGCTGACAACTATACGGCGGTGCGTGACCCGAGTTGTTTTCTCATAACAGCTTTTCCTGCAGTATATGCCGAAAGAACTATAGTGTGCCATTATGAATATTTAAAAAAAGTGTAACAAGATTTCCTGTTTGGCTAACGCATGGTGTTATAAAATGATAGGTTGAAGCTTTTTTTTTTGTACCTGGTTGCTCGACGTTACGATGCAGCCGGCTTACGTAGACTATATATACTATGCCACTGAAAGTAGCACACTCTTTCTGGCTGCACTGATGCACACTTAACAATGCGCGTATTCTTAAAAGTAAGCATGCACAAAGTGAAAAGGGAGCTGCCGGTTTTGCTTTTGCTTGGCAACTATTGAATGATGAGGAGAATCTGACCCTAAACTTGGATCGGTCAAAACACCGCTAGATAGAGTGCTCTCGAAGCCAAAGCGGAAAAAAACCAAAGGCTGCTTGCAAGTGAAGATTTTGTATTAGAAGCACAGAATGCGCTTTTTATGCAGAATGACAAGTACTAAATCGGGCTTAGCGTAATCGTAGCGTCTATAGCACGACCTGTTTCTGCATCTTTAAAAACGCAAAAATAAAAGCTTTCGAGCCAAGTTGTGCAATACCTTAACTGGTGTCGGGAGTCTAGGGATGAGAAATGGCCCACAGCTGTGTGCTTAATAAATTTGGTCTGTGCCAATCAATCCCGTAAGGAAACTTCTGATTCACCGCCAAAACGAAGATCTACTTCAATGAGTGTCTTTCCATATTCTATGTAACTGTCTCAGTCATCACTGTGCACGAAAAACACTCCACTTAGGGGCCGAGCCAGCTAGCGTCTAATGTCAGCCTCATCAGGGCCGTAAGTTAACTTTCAATGCTGCGAGTACAACACGTCTGTAGGCGCTGATTTTCATCCCTGTCGTATTAAGGCTAGGGGTACTACGCTGGTTGCGAGTTCGGCTTTACGTCAATGTAAAGGCAAGATCTCGAAGCCAACTTCAATGAGCTTTTTATTGGGCAGCCAAGACACTTGGGGTCTTCAATTCTTTAACTCCTTAACAGCTGCAGCGCCTATCAGTATACAATCCTTCGCTAGTACAGTTAATGCTCTCACACAACACTCAAACACTTTGTTTTCTCAACTCAAGCACTTTGTTTTCGGTCAGGTACACCGTGTGTCCTTACTAATATAGGAGTTCAATGCGCGTCGGGGTCGAATGTGGAACGCACACATTCTGTGCTGCTCGTCCCGTCTAGAGTGACGAAAAAAATTGCTCCGATACACATTCAAAACATTCCTGCAAGTGACGACCCAAGCGCAATAGCGCGAAATTTGCAAACCTCGCAAATAAGCGACAATCGATGCCAGAACAAGTAAGGATGCGTTGCGCCCCGTAACCGCCTTCTCGACATTGAAGTGACGTCCTCTGATGAGAATTTCGACGGGTGAAAGGGGATTTTGGGTGCGGCACGTCGGCAACTTTGCTTACGCAGCAGGGGATTGAGCAGCAAAAATTAATAAAAGGACGCGGAGCGGAAGCAGAAGCGTTGAGGAATGAACGGAGAAGTTTGCAGCATGCAGCTGGGACAGTGTACACTGCCCGCACATCCCCACCCTCCATACCTAAAGAAAATGACGGCGGTATTGCAAGGAAAAGCGGGGTACAGCAACGAGTGCCACGGTGTTTTCACGTTTCCTCACTTAATACTCAGCCTAGTGGAAAAGCAGCAGGAAGCTATAGGCCTGAGCCCGAAAAGCGTGTGACGACAGATTTCCGAGTGAGAGAGCACAATCGCGTGCTCGGGAGGAATGACTGACTGAGAAGAGCTGGAGCGGTCTCAGCTAACGATCGCCCGTGCATGCAGAGTTGCGGAAAGGAAAATCGTTGATGGGAAGTTGTGCAAGATGTGCAGAAATTATAATCGATCAGACGTTTTCTTGCCAGGTGCTTGACTAGCTGGGCTTGCTCTACTACTCCGCAGTTGCAACGTCATTTTAGCGCATGTTTTACTTTTTGGCTTCCTTTGGTTTCTTTAGCACAGTTTTGTGCTGGTGACGATTCTAATCTTCAAACTGTTCAATTTTAATGAAAGGCAATACAGCCTACAATTGCGAAAACCTGTCAATGAAGCTGAAGCTTTCTGCTAGAAATAAAGCTACTATTGTTATAATGGCTGCAAAAGCGAATATATATATATATATATATATATATATATATATATATATATATATATATATATATATATATATAATGAGATATAACAGACAATAATGCCAAGGAAAGTATAGCGGAAGAGATTACATCACATTGTAATGTGTATACTTCATTTCATTTTATTTCATTTCATTTATTGCATTTATTTTACCCTCAATCGCACATAGCTTTACAGAGGGGAGTGGGGTACAAATAAATAATAAACTGTAAACAAGAGCAAACATAGTAGCATCAAAATAATAAAGATTACAAGACATGTAAATATGATGTTAGGCAATACACTGAATGTGTGTGTAAGTATCATCAGAAACATGGGGCAAACAGAGTACAATAATATAAATACACAATATACACTTCACGCGTCATCACGTAAGTACTCCTGTATTGTAGAAGAAAACAAGTTACGATTTGACATGGTAACTATGTCCGAGGGAAGGTGGTTCCAGTCGTTGGATGTACGTGGTACGAAAGAATGATGGAAAGTGTTAGTGCGGCAGCTAATGACGTGTACCTGATGTTGATGATGTAAACGAGCTGAGTAATAGGCAGGAGTGGTAATGAACTGAGTTTTCAAAAGTGGATGACTGAATATCTTGTGAAAAGGTATGAGACGAGATGCTTTGCGACGTGATTCAAGTGACTGTAGTGAAAGGCTGTGTTTCATTGACGTAACACTGCTAGTACGATGGTAGTTAGATAGAATGAAGCGTGCTGCGTTATTCTGTACCATTTCAAGCGAGTCAGTCAAGTTCAGTTGAAAAGGGTCCCAAATGGAGCATGCATATTCGAGTTTTGGACGAACTAGTGTTTTATACATTGTTCGTTTCACGGCTGGAGGGGCACGGCTAAAGTTGCGTCGTAGGTACCCTAGCATATGGTTGCTATTGTTAATAACATAGGTAATATGATGTTTCCAGTTCAAGTCAGATGTTATATGAATCACGAAGTATTTATATGAAGTTACAGACTCTAGATCAACGTCAATTAAGATGTAGTTAGCAGAAGGTCCGGTAGTTCGTGAGATACGTAAAACTTTACACTGGTTAGTGTTGAGGCCCATGTGCGAAGTTCTACACCAGCTGGCAATATTATTAATGTCACTTTGGAAAGAACTAGCGTCAGAGTTAGATAAAATTTCTCGGTAAACAACGCAGTCGTCGGCGAAAAGGTAAATTGAAGAACTTACAAAATCGGGTAAATCGTTAATATAAATAAGGAATAGTAAAGGGCCCAACACAGAACCCTGTAACACAGAACCCTGTAATTTCGCAGATTTTTGGCGAGAAATGTACATTAACCAAGCGGCACGATTGATGCAGTTGGTGTTTTAAAGACGCATATTTGCGTGAATGCATGTGACTGTGTTTATTATGCAGCTGATATGATGCCGTATCGGATCCATATCGCTCTCTGCAAGATGTGCGCGCGTGGTTGATACCTCACAAAAAACATGCAAAGAACAACCAAAATATTCAAAGCATGCTTACGGCCATCATCTTTTTCTGTAAAATGAGAGAATATATACAAAGGCATGAGTCACTATTACGGTGCAGGTAATTTGTGCGAGAAAATAGCAAGTGCCCATTTGATGTTGATTAGAATAGCGTCCATTTAATTTCATGTATTTGAAGTTGTTCTACGACCGAGGCACGCCCCTGTTGTCGCGTACTTCATTCATCATTCAAGAGCGGCATTTCAAGCGTCATGTACTCATATGCGTCATACAGAATATTACTTCAGTTGGCGTTGCATTATCACTCTCACATCCCTTATATCATACAAACTGGCTCACGTCATGCAAGGAATGTGACCAATGAACAAGCTGTTGCTGTAGATTCATTTTATTTTTTACTAGTCATCATAAGAACGTTGTGGTGTGCTTGAGAAAATATTCTTGAACGAATAAATTCTTGTTTAATTCTAAAATCGCCGATGGCTCTTATTTGTGCTTGAAATAGAATATTAGTTCCGTAATTACAGTACGCCAGGGACGTCAGAGACGTGGAGAATTGACTTTTCAAAGGTATCTGTACGCTGGTGGCCGCCCGCAGCCGCTTTTCAATTACATTAGCATGAAAATGTTTATTCTGTGCACAAATTGTACGCGGCAGTCCAGATACGTTCGCGCATCTGTATCTGTGCGTATTTCGCGTACATACAAAGTGTGAAAAAATAATGTTTAGGACTGGCGGGGTGACCTTCCAACCTCCCCCAAAAAGTTTAGAAGTTCGGTTCAGGTTAGTTGGGTGGGGAGACATTGCAACTCTCCACCCTCTTTTTCACTAAGCATGTCGCACGCAACTGTTCAGTTTACGGAAAGGTGACTATTCGCCTTCAAACTCTAGGCTCAAAGACCTAAGTATGTGACTAGCGAGCTTATGGGTCAATTTTCAATGTGCGTGAGATGCATCTATTGTTTGGAATCTATGTCATAAAAACGACAATTACATTACTGAGTTCGTTAAAAATGCTATTTGTTTGGTCTACCTACGCTACGATAGCCACTTTTGACCTTCTTCGGAACTTTCTAATCTAAGTCTGATCCCTGGGGCAACACCTGGCCACAACGAAAGCCGAAAGTTCACGCATGTCTTAATTGAGTGCCCCCAGTGTGCCCATTTAAACCAGTAATTTCAGATTCTCAACCTTCCTGCACTCGTAGCTCTCATAATCATAATCATTTTCAGCCCCGTCGCGGTGGTCTAGTGGCTAAGGTGCTCGGCTGCTGACCCGCAGGTCACGGGTTCAAATCCCGGCTGCGGCGGCTGCATTTCCGATGGAGGCGGAAATGTTGTAGGCCCGTGTGCTCAGATTTGGGTGCACGTTAAAGAACCCCAGGTGGTCAAAATTTCCGCAGCCCTCCACTACGGCGTCTCTCATAATCATATGGTGGTTTTGGGACGTTAAACCCCACAAATCAATCAATCATCAAATCAATCATTTTCAGCCTAAATCTAGAAGTTATTTGTACAAATATAGCTACTTTCCTGCGACAATAGATATTTGGAAAGCTTTGGCAGGATTTTTTCATGCTTTACCCATAATCGATTTTTTTTGCACGTGACATGTCATGTTATCATCACTTCTGCCGTAGTCAATGAAGGGCTGCAGTATGTATAAATAAATTAAATAAAGAAAAATGTATGCTACACACTAAGTCTGTAAGGCGTTTTTTCAACTACCTTCCGTCAATTTGGAGCAGCTTGCCTCCTGTGACATCACAACATGTAGGCACGAATGCATGAGCGACGTCAACGTAGTGCATACGTGCACATCATACGCTGGTGGGATTACCTTGCAAAGAAGCAGGCGTCGCAGCAAATTAACAAAACTGCAATTCCCCGCAGGGGCGCCTGCGCAAGTAGGCGTTTGGTGTGTAGCGACACCACGGACCCGAGCTAACGGGGGAGTTTCTACTCCCTCCCACGCCTAGCCGTGCGTGGCTTTGCCGTGTCCGGGGAAAAGGGGATCCTGGGGGTTGAGCCGACGCTGGGTGATTGGACCGTTAAGGCCCCCCGGCAGAGGCAACACACCCCTTTGGCCCCGGCTTCACGTAGACGGCACCCCTGGGCTGACCCACCCAGGGGAAATCGGCAGTCGCCTTTTCCTATCTCTCTCTTCCTATATCTTAGTCTTTTCTCGTCTTTAAATCTGTCCTGTCTTCTTCTCTCTTCCATTTACTTCCGATTTTTCATGGCGGCAAGGGTTAACCTTGTGTGGCTATCCTGCCTAGGATAAACCATATTCGGTTATAGCAACGGCGTACTGCTGGCGAAGGGCAGGCTTGTTCACATGTTCTGCCGCGTCCCCTTGTTGGGCTCCGTGGTGGGTGGTAGGCGCCGATGCCGAAGAAGCCAATTTTTCATGGGACCTCAAAACCCCCCTGTAACTGATCGTGCTCCGAAAAGAGTACGCACCGATGCATCATCTTTGTTTTTCCCTCAAAACGTTGAAACATTTCCAAAATACCATGTCCTTCACTGCGAGCAATCATCAACCAAAGCCAGAGCAATATCACCTTTTCTAGTGGCCAAGTGCCTTAAAGACACCATTGGAACCGGCTATAAGGCCTCAAAGATGGCAAGTGGGGACATTCTCCTCGAACTAAAAGACAAGGAACAGTACGACAAACTCTCACACCTCGTAGCCTTTGGCAATATCCCTGTATCAGTTACTGCACATCGTACCATGAACACAGTGAAGGGCGTAGTATCCGATGAAGACCTTAAGACACTAAGTGAAGAGGAACTCCTAGACGGATGGAAAGACCAAGGCATATTACATGTGCAGCGCATAAAAATCAGACGCAACAACACTGAAACCGCAACAAAGCACCTAATACTTACATTCAATTCAAACATCCTACCTAAAACAATCGAGACCGGCTACGTAAAACTTTCTGTGCGACCGTATGTTCCTAACCCGAGACGTTGTTTTAAATGCCAGCGATTTGGACACGGATCTCAGACCTGCCGAGGTCAGCTGACTTGTGGCAAATGCGGCATAACAGGTCACGAAACTGATAAGTGCCAAAACGATGAGGTACACTGTGCAAACTGCAAAGGCAGCCATGCCGCATATTCCAGAGCGTGCCCAGCCTGGAAGAGAGAAAAAGAAATTATCACCATAAAAGTTAACGAAAATATAACGTTCCGTGAAGCACGACAGAGAGTTTCACCTTCATTCGCACTAAGAGCCTCCTTCGCTGAAGTGGTGCAACGAGGGGCGGCACCACAACGGCCCTTGGTGGCTACCTGGACCATGCCTAGCGTGGCCAGGTCAGAGCCACCTGCCCCTCTGGCGGGAACAGCCAGCGCTGCCCTGCCCGCAGCAAACCAGTCCACACCGGTGGCCTCTGCAAGCCCTGGCAGCAGCCAGGGCAACAAGGAGGCCAAGGAGGTCCCAACAACCTCTTGCCCGGTGGGGTCAAAGACTTCGTCGACTGAGGCGAAGTCTACGCTACACACAGATCGCTCTTTGGAGCGGGTGTCCAGTGCCTCGCAGGAGGCAATGGACACCACCACCAGCCAAACAGCCATGCAGGCCTCTGGGTCTGCAGTTTTCGGGCCACCTGCCAAGGCAGAGGGCCCGAAGTCTCTCACAACCGCACGCGGGCACCGCGAGCGGGCGTCCAGCGTCTCTTCCGAGATGATGGACACAACACAAAGTGTATCGGCGCCTCAGACGCCGAAAGATTGGCGTGGCTCTAAGGAGCCTGCCAAAAAAGAAAAACCACGCATTAGGGGGCCTGAAAAGGCCTCCTAAGCTAAGGTTGTCTACTTCGACGCACAGCACAAAAACTCACTCAAAATGGCTACACAAATAATGCACTGGAATGCTAGGGGTCTTCTCCACAATCTTGATGACATTACAGAACTTTTACATAAACACAATCCCAAGGTGCTGTGCATCCAAGAGACACATCTGAAGCCATCTCAAACAAACTTTCTTAGACAATATGCCGTGTTCCGCAAGGATCGGGATGAGGCAACTGCTTCATCCGGCGGTGTAGCTATAATAGTACAAAAATCCGTGCCTTGCCGACCTCTTATTCTTCAGACGGCACTCGAAGCAGTGTCAGTCCGCGTCATTCTATTTGACAAACTAGTCACTGTGTGTTCACTATACATACCACCAAGCTACAAACTTAACCGCACAGATTTTCATCACCTCATTGACCAGCTGCCGGCACCCTACATTGTTGTTGGTGATCTCAATGCTCACAACACTCTGTGGGGGGATGCCCGGTGCGATGCGAGAGGCCGACTGATAGAGCAGTTCCTCCTGTGCTCCGGAGCATGCCTCTTCAATAAAAAACAGCCTACCTATTACAACATTCATCACAACTCATACTCATCGATAGACTTGGCGCTTGGTTCTCCCTCTCTCTTTACCGAGTTAGAATGGAACGTGGTCATGAATTCGTACGGCAGTGACCACTTTCCTGCTATGTTAAACTTGACATTATCGCATGAGGTTCCTCCTCATATTCCCAAATGGAAAATAGCATCCGCTGACTGGGAGAAATTTCAAGAATTGACACTTTTACCTCGTGACTTTATCACAAATTGTGACATTGATTGCGCAGTAGCATTCTTCAGTGCGTTTATTCTGGATGCTGCTGAAAAGTGTATCCCGCAAACAAATGGGCACTCGTGTAAACGACGTGTTCCCTGGTGGAACGATGACTGTAGAGAAGCGCGTAGGAAACAAAATAAAGCCTGGGGCATCCTGCGCCGATATCCAAACGCAGAAAACCTCGTCGAATTTAAAAAAGTGAAATCACTGGGTAGGCGAACACGACGTCAGGCAAGAAGGGAGAGTTGGGTCAAGTTTCTCTCCGGCATTAACTCCTACACCAATGAAAAGAAAGTCTGGAGCAGCCTCAGAAGTCTTAAGGGGCAGCAAGCATATCCTCTGCCTTTAGTGAGTCAAGGGAACACACTGGAGGACCAGGCCAACAGCCTTGGCAAGCACTTTGAGCGCATTTCCAGTTCTGCGCACTACTCAAAATCTTTCTTGAAACATAAAGAAATGACAGAACGGAAAACACTAGAGTTGAAGTCCAAAACAAACGAACAGTATAATACTCCATTTAAAATTGCCGAACTTAGGACGGCCCTCAATGCGTGCCACAGCACAGCGCCGGGACCAGACAGAATTATGTATGACATGCTCAAACACCTTCACGATGACACCGAAATCAGTTTACTTGCTCTGTATAACACTATCTGGGCTGCTGGGTACCTGCCGTCTACGTGGAGGGAGGCCATTGTTGTTCCTATTCTAAAGGAAGGCAAGGACCCCTCTTCAGTTACAAGTTACCGTCCAATAGCCCTTACGAGCTGCCTGTGCAAGGTGTTCGAGAAAATGATAAACAAAAGACTTATGCATTTTCTAGAAACCAACAAACTTCTTGACCCCTTTCAATGTGGTTTTAGAGAGGACCGATCTACTACAGACCATCTCATACGCATTGAAGCATACATACGCGATGCGTTCATCCACAAACAGTACTGTCTCTGTGTGTTTCTTGACATGGAAAAAGCATATGACACCACATGGCGCTACGGCATCCTTAGAGATCTGTCAGACATTGGTATTCATGGCAATATGTTGAATATCATAAAGAGCTACTTATCCGAGCGAACATTCCGTGTTCGTATTGGGAATGTCTTGTCCAGGCCGTTTATTCAAGAAACGGGAGTACCCCAGGGTGGTGTCCTGAGCTGCACCCTCTTTATTATAAAAATGAATTCATTACGACTCTGCATTCCACATAACACATTCTATTCAATGTATGTGGATGATATCCAGGTAGGCTTTAGGTCATGTAATCTTGCAGTGTGTGAGCGGCATGTCCAGCTTTGTCTGAACAAAGTATCCAAGTGGGCTGACCAAAACGGGTTCAGGTTAAGTCCAGAGAAGAGCACCTGTGTGCTCTTTTCTAGAAAGAGAGGCCTCCACCCAAATCCCGAAATTGACTTGCTTGGCCAGCGGTTACCTGTAGAGGCCGAGCATAAATTTCTAGGCCTAATTTTGGATTCTAAACTCACATTTACATCACACATCAAGTATATTAAAAACAAATGTATAAAAACAATGAACATTCTGAAAGTACTCTCACGCACATCATGGGGGAGTGACCGAAATTGTTTGATCAATCTCTACAAAAGCCTCGTTCGAACGCGCCTGGATTATGGGGCAATAATATATCAGTCTGCCACCCCAAGTGCTCTGAAAATGCTTGACCCAGTCCACCATTTGGGCATCCGTCTGTCTACGGGAGCTTTTCGCACTAGTCCCGTGGAGAGTTTGTATGTCGAATCCAATGAGTGGTCATTGCACCTGCAAAGAACATACATGTCTTTTATATACTATTTAAAAACGAACGCAGACAAAGAACACCCTTCACACACGACTATCAATGACTTGTCAAGTTGTACGCTCTTCGAGAACCGTCCTTCGTTTCAACAGCCTTACTCACTTCGTGTGAGGAGCCTCGCTGAACAAACGGGTGTGCCACTTATTGAACACAGTCTGATGGCTCCCGTTCCATGTCTGCCGCCGTGGCAGTGGCAGCCCATAGACTGTGATACATCATTTGTTGAAGTTACGAAGCATGCGCCTATAGCACATATACACACTCACTTTCTCGAATTGCAGCACAAATACAACTGTCCTGAATTCTTTACGGATGCTTCCAAGTCTGATAGTGGCGTGTCCTATGCTGCCGTTGGTCCATCCTTTTCAGATTCTGGCATTCTCCACCCTAATTCAAGCATATTCACAGCGGAGGCCTATGCTATACTTGTGGCCGCTAAACATATAAAGGAACTAAAGCTACAACGTGCGATAATATTCACCGACTCTCTGAGTGTCATAAAAGCTTTGAAGACCCTCAAAAAACATAAAAATCCTGTTTTTTTGATGCTTTACTCTCTTCTGTGCACCATATACTCGCTCAAAAAACAAGTTGTATTGTGCTGGGTGCCAGGGCACCGCGAAATCCGGGGAAATGTGTTAGCGGACCAACTGGCTGCCTCAGCTAAGGACAACGCTAACACTAATGCATCTATGGCTGTCTCTGCGTTAGAACTCAAACAATTCGTAAAACAGAAGCTCAGGGCGCACTGGCAGCTTTCATGGGATAAGCAAACGCGAAATAAATTACATGTTATCAAACCGAGCCTTGGAACTTGGCCGTCAATATCAAGGTCACGCCACACTCAAGTAATACTCACAAGACTACAAATAGGACACACCCATAGCACTCATTCACACCTTTTGTCTGGTGGTGATCCTCCCGTGTGTGACAGATGTGGTGACCCACTCAGCGTTCTTCATATTTTAATTGAATGCAAGGGATTGGATGCTCTTAGACAAAAACACTTTCTACTTCTTCACCGACATCAAATGCCACTGCATCCGTCAATGTTTATAGGTAAAGAGCCTGTTTTTAAGCACAAATCATTGCTCGCATTTTTAAAAGATATAAATAATTTTCATGTCATATTTCCAGGAAATCCGTAGCACGACCTCCAAGTGGAGGTTGCTGCTGCGGTAACTACATTAAAAAAGCACCTGCCTGGCGTCCCTTGGACACAAGGGTCGTTGACAAGGCAGTTGTGCTATTATCCTTTTATGATTTTATTACTATGACCGTCTATCATTCATCCTCACTTCAAGTGCCACGTCATGCTCATGATTTTAGTATCTATTAGGCCACTATACAGCCACGTAACATTATCATTGCTCACATCCCTAAATACCATTGTTATACACTGACAATTATTACACTTTTATAATTTTTATGGCGCTCTTTGGCCAAACATGGCCCTTGCGCCAATAAAACCAATATAATAATAATAACAAAACTGCAATTCGTTTCATTTTCACGAAATAAAAAGTTGGTGCTTGGAAGGCATAAATAAAAATTCTCATAAGACGTATTTCGGACTCGTAGAAAGAACGCTTATCACCAGTTGCTACATAGGGTGTTTCTATATTCATTGCCATGTAAATAGAGCGAGAGCTTCCCCCAAATGCTTTGTCTAGTTGAAAAAAAGTGTACAATAAAGCAAGCAAAAGTGGTGGTCTTTTTCTCGTCTGTGCAAATGGCGGCACGCGTGAACTTCGAAAAACTTCTATTGCTGAACCTAATTGCCGGGACAGTAACAAAATGATGTATTTGTGTTTTCATATCTTTCGTAAAAGCGTTGCGACTGTTGTTTTAAGAAAAAAAAGCCCTAGGCGTGTAACCTCAATAAAGTTTATGAAGGCGTTATAGGCTGCGAAATAAATTATATATAAAGGATCCATGCAAACAATGACTTAACGATGGCTGCATATCAACTCGAGAGCAGCAATAACGCTGTCTTTTTTATGCTTGAGAGACTCTAACTTTTTAAATAAGTATGTCTAGAGACACAGGAAAGAGTACGCAGCGAGCCCACGGTGTTAGTTGAGAGACGGAACAGCTAATGGAAGAGTTGAAAAGCGAAGATATATGTGGCAACCATTTTTTGTGAGCAAGAGTTACCAAGAAAGTGCTTACAAAAGGTTCGTCTTCTTCCTGGAAAATGGAAGGAGGTTTTGAAAAGGAACGAAAAAATAACAAAGCGTTAGTTTCACAATATGTCGAAATTCATATAAAAGGAATAATGAAGAGATACTGAACAACATTGTTACAAGACTAGCAGCTCGTGAAGCTGGAAACCAATATGAAAACGTACTCATGTACATATTTACAATCAGAGTTTTTTGTATACTATTACTTTATCTTTCTCTGCTCAATCTGCGCACAACTAAAACCTACGTCTCTTTTCCAGATCTGTTCCTCGCTTTGCTCTAAATTTGCTGGTGTACTGATCATGCGATAATCTGCTGCTCATATCAACGGCGTTTTTAAAGAGGCCTCTTTTTAGTTCCTTTTAAGCACTGCGGAATATACTAGCTCAACTAACAACCGATAAGGTATATTTCAAGTCATTTACAATAATTATAATACTAACAGCAGCTCAACCTCCAGGTAAAACGTACGCCGTTTTTTTCTTTTAACAAAACCTCAATTAGAAAAGTTATTTCTCTCATCCAGCAATTGTCAACGCCAGAATGACAAAACACCTTCAGGACTAATTTAAGCTTAACAGTAAGGTTTGTCTCAACATTCGCCCTAATAAACACATAACTTATAACGTGCCTATACGTTTACAGTGACGTCACACAGCTGGGCAGCGCAAAGAGGAGCAGACTGCGCCTAATAAAAAGGCTTCTATGGCGGGCGTGTAGATATTCATACAACAGCACACCAAACATAGGAACAAAACAATTACAAGGAAAGAGAGCAAGAACATTTTAGTTCTGGTTTTAACGTGTCGTCTTTCTAAGTCGCATTAGACAAATATGACATCTCGGGAAGAGTTATCTCGAAGCACAATATCTGAAGTTTTTTTCATCTAGATTTGATCGCTATTTTTCGGTTTTTGAAATCGTTAAAAGAAAGGTCGAACCATATTCAAGAATACCTTCGGATTGTAAACGTAGGCATGAAGAAAAACTTGACTGCCACCTAACATGTAGCTTAAAATTAAGAATATTCTTATTTATCTTAATACGTAGTTGTAGAGTCACGTTTTCAAGTGCGTATCGAGCCTACACCTCATATCTACTCATAGCTTGAAGTATTATTTCTTATTTCTCATTCATTTTTAGGAATTCGGTATATTAAACTAACGTTATGTCATTGCGTGAAATGTGATAAATCTATAATCAGCAGTGTCGTCTATAGCACAACGCGCTGTGCATAGAAGCTTGATGAAGACTTCTTTATTAATTTTTTACTAACACCAATCCCGCACTTGTCAGGGCTGTTCGTGAGGCCAATGAACACAGTTTGACAAGGTTGTGAAAATTATGTGCAATATAGTTTAAGTAAGCGGCATAGTCACCAGCTTTCTTGAAAATGAAGCCTGTTATCAGAACAGCTCAATGGTATTTATGTCTCCTAGCTTCATGTATCGAGGAGCGTGTTCAGTCTTCTTGTTACTCGAGCGTTTAGGCTTAGCGCTAAAGAAATCTCAGTATATGTTTTGCAACCTACGATGTGACACATAAAACGGACTTCTTAAAACCGTTAGAAATAGCCGGGAACGTCTACCACTGATGCAGTGATCAGAATGCGATTTTCCCAGTTGGTGTTGAAATTATGCTGCTGTATTACAAATGAATAAACCCATTGGTAAGAATAAAGCATCGTATTGGACCAGAAATCGTGGTTACAAAGGGAAAAAATAGTGTCTTTTCGATAACAAAGCATAAAAGCGCATTGAATTTATACTCACTGAATCGTCATCATCATCATCATTCTGGGAGAAAAAAAAAGAAAAGAAACGTGAAGAGAGAACCGACCCGCACCTCCACGCCACAGTCGTCCATCTTTTCTCGTCTGGGAGATAAAGGCGTTTGGCTCGGAAATATTCCGTCATTCTTAGGAATGCATCCTCTCTATTTTTTTTTCGGCAAAGCAACTTGGGTGATAACCTCGTTAAGCATTTCGTAACGTTTCATGGTAACGAAAACCACGTCCCCACTTACAAAGTTGCACCTTTGATTGTCATCGTTCACGTAGCAACACTGCATCGGCGATGGTTTTCACTTGTGATTCTCTAGTATGAAAAAAAAATACAGTGGCGAAAATTGATAATTCAGAGGTACTGCACTGCATTGTGTGCGCGAGATTACCTTTTCAATAGTCAAAATCTACGCGTCCAGTTTCACAGAAATTTATATTATATTGCTGATGGTGTAGCTCCTTCAGCATCAGGTGACAAATCAAATTAGGCATTTTTTCTGAAGAAAAAATTGAAACGCGTCAGTTACAGCACTAAGAAAGCTCAGTGCAAACCAGCGTTTAGGGTTTTCAGATACTTATACAAATATTCTATGTTCACGATTACAGTGCGATTCCGGCTAATAACAGGATAAAAAAAAAAACAAATGAAGCGGGACCTCGTACTGCCCTCTAATCTGAAACGGAAACCTGTTGACGTTTTTTCTATGTGAAATGGCCACAGAAACATGGACGCATGCCGCGAACTTTCAACAAAAGCTGCATTTTTTGTAAAAAAGAAGGCAATGTTTCTTTTTTTTAGAAATGGTAAAGTTATTGCAAAGTCTACCTTCGGAACATTATGAAATTGACAACAAACATTTTTATAGTGGTCCAAGAGATTGATTGATTGATATGTGGGATTTAACGTCCCAAAACCACCATGATTATTTTATTTTATTTTATTTTATTTTATTACATACTGCAGACCCTTAGGTCCAAGCAGGTGGGCAGTTACAAGGGGATGTAGTCGAAACAATAAGTGGCATAAAGATTTTTTGGGGAGAGTGTTTTATACACTCATAGTGAACACAAGGAGCGACATAGCAAATTATTTCATAATAACGCATGTACCGGACAAAAGAGAAAAAAACACCACAAAATCATACTTCATATGTTGTGCGATTATGAGAGACGCCGTAGTGGAGGGCTCCAGAAATGTCGACCACCTAGGGTTCTTTAACGTGCACTGATGTCAGTGATCCAAGAAAATTAATTGGAGAAGGCGAGAAAGAACAGGATAAAGGAAGAGGTAAAAGTGGCCTGCAGGAATGTAAATAAAATGGCTGAAGGCAAACTGCTGTCATTGGAACTATTTAATTGGCGCAGCTTTGTGCTCGAAGAAATGACTACAACTGGTCGCATTGAACCCCTTGCTACCATTGCCATAGAGCTAATCAGTGACATCATCGCCAGAGGTACTTTGAAGGTTAACATATCATTTACTAGGTTTGAAGCGTGGGAAAAGCAAGCCTCTATTAAGAAGCAATCGTCGAGCCATTCTGAAGCAATGACAGATGCGTCAAGGTGGTCGCACGTGCTCTCTCAGTTGATTTGGTTACTAAAGATGCGATTTCAGCAGCAACAAGCACTCTTGGCGGTTCTGGCATCAGACAGAATTCACCTCATCACAGTAATCCGAGACATCTTTGACGGCGATTCGAGTGTATAATATTGGTCAAACTCGTTCGCATGAGCATATGAACAGAATTATCGACAAACAGACTGTGACAAAATGCGAAATATGCGAGCATGTCTTTCTGGAAGTGCCAAACAATAATTCAATTTGCGTTTTGCCCGATATAAAGATAATTCATGGGAGTCATGGAAGGACAGCTTTATCGGTGTTTTCAGAAAGAACGCTGTAGGCGTGGAGGACAGAGCCATCACGTATGAGCAAAACAGTGATAACCTAGTCGACTATTTCTTCGTAAAACAACAATTGCTGTTTATTCTGTTTCAAAGCTTCCAGAATCATGCATCGTGCCACTTATAATAAAAAGGATGAAGAAAGAAAGAGATCAAGAAAGATGCAAATTGAATTCGAGGTACATCTAACATCTGAGAAGCTGCTTCACTGTTTGAAGTACACAATGTGCGACTTCCCAAATACATTAGAGTTAAAAAATACACCACCTTAGCCAAAGAAAGCCTGGTCCTCTATAAAGGGTGTCTCGCCTTACGCGAATAACTGCGCGACATGTGATACGACATAATTGTATGATAGAATAATCACTTCAAAAATCGTCACATAATTTGCTTGCCGGTGCATGCACTGAATTGAGAGACCGTATTCATTTTAGGTCCAAACGTGCACTTCACAGCGATGGTTAATAATGGGGTCCACATATCAGCGCTGCTCGACACAGGTGCATCAGTAAGTCGTATTGAGGAGAATATGGTACCCAAAGATGACATCTGTTCAGAAAAACCAATCAGGGCGTGTAGCTACGACGGAACTTGCAGAGAGCTCAGGAGATAAACCGAGGCGGAAGTCCGCTTCCGAGGATGGGTAGTAAGTATGAAAAACCTTGTAATGTCATTTGTCCATTTTGATTTTCTGCTGTCCCGACCCGCCATGAAACTTCTGAGGATCAACATTATGTTGAATGACATCCTAATAACTGAAAATGCTAAATGTTGCTCCCATATTGGAAAAACACAGCTCAAAATAGTACAGTGTGCCGATGAAATCTAGTCGAAGTATGCGGAACTCATTTCTGTGGGAACGTATCCCACAGCTACGAGAGCAATCGAAGTTCCCTGTGAACTACGCGGCGAGAATGTCGTAAGAAAAAAGCCATAGGACTTGAGCCACGAAAAAAAGGCTCGGATAATTGAGAGTTTCAAAGCTTGCTAGACGCGGGAATCATTAGACCATCCACATCTTCATTTGCGTCAACAATTACGGTTGTACCTAAAGAAGATGGATCATTCCGGCTATGCACAGACTACAGACTCATCAACCGGCAGATAGACTTATTTCCTTTCGCAATGCCAAGAAACTGTGACATAATTGACGAGACAGGTGGGTGTGAATGGTTCTGCAGAATAGACTTGTGCAAAGGATATTGGAAAGTGCCACTGAGATAAAACACAAAGAAGTGTACGGCATTCGTTACACCATTCGATGTGTACAAATATAATCGGCTCATGTTCGGGTGGAAGAATTCCAAAGCAATTTCTCAGAAAATGATAAACTATGTACTGGAAGATTTTATTGGGAAGTTCTGTAATGTGTACGTTGACGACGTCTTAGTTTATTAGAGAACCAGGGAAGACCACGCGATTCACCTTTCAGCTGTTCTCCAAGCACTCAGTGGTGCACTACTAAAAATAAATGCAAAGAAGATTAAGTTCTTTTGCCGGACTGTAGTACTTCTCGGAAGGCCCTTTGAAGGAAAGACAAAATGTACCAAGGAAGAATGCGTGCAGCGAATTAGGTCTCTTGCAAAGCCATGTGACGTTCATTCCCTTCGTGAGTTTTTAGGCATTTCAGGACACTTTAGGGCATTCATAAAAGACTACGCTAAGAAGGCAAAGTGTCTCACAAACTCAACCCAGAAAAGCGTTCTGTTCATGTGGTCTGAAGAATGCGAACGGGCTTAATTGGAACTAGCTAGTACAATTTCGTCTGACCGTGTGCTATATCTTCCAGATTTCACGTTGCCATCTATACAGACGAATCTATACAGACGATTCACACAACAGAACTGGAGCTGTTCTGTACCAAAAATTTGTCAAGAAGCCTGCATCTCGACAACTGCCAGTTATCGGCTATTTCTCGTACATGCTTACTAGACCCAAGTGAATTACTGCACCCCAGAAAAAGAAGCACTATAGCAGTTGCCATGGCTTTGAGATATTTCAGGACACACTTAGAAGGCAGATGTTTTCAGCTGTTTACCGATAAGCAGGCTTTGACCTGTCTAGATTGGCGCTGCTTCATCTTGCATAGCCAAGGAGGAGAATCTCACGATGGACAAGCGAGATCCAACAGTACACATTCTAGGTAGCTCATTGGCCTGAACAAAATCACCAGGATGCTGTTGCCTTGTCCAGATTGCATATACCCCTAGAAACTGAAACTGAACACATGAATTTTATAAGGCTGTTGGAAGAAACAGGAAAACTGACATTTAATAACGGAAAGGTACACATGCCTGCGACAGAGGTGCAAGCTATCCTGAGACTGTACCATAATGGTCCAGAAAATGGAGGACATGATGAATTTGGGAGGACGTACACAAAGCTTTCTCCAAGATTTACTTTGGCGAACATGAAAGCGGATGTCGCTAACTATATAAAAGGTTGCCACAAATTTCAGGTCTTCCAAACAAAGTTTAGACCACGGGGAAATAAAATAAAAATGCCAGTATACTGTGAGGTACCCTTTGAAGTACTGCATCTCGACTTTGCAAAAGTCAAGCAAAAAGGTGAAGGCGTGAGAAAAACACAAGTATTTTTGGTTGTCATGGATGAGTGCACCCACTTTGTTGCTGCTAACACCGTCTGTGAAGATGTGATTCAGTTACATTACTACTCGAGTGGAATCTGTTCAAGGATGCCAAAGTTATAGCGGCTGACAATGGACCAGCTTTACGAAGTCTTACGCTTTGACGATGGGCACAAGAACGAGGCAATAAATTAAGTTTCGCAGCACAATACCACCCTTAAGCTAATTCTCTTGCGAACAGCGTGATTAGAGACTTGAAGATGTTTTTGTCTTCATCCCTGAACTCGAAAGGTGGGTGTAAATGCACGCTGCAGGCTGCTGTAGCACTTCACAATCGCACCTGTACTGCAGGACTTGGATGCAGCCCCAACTTTGCCGCTTTCAAAAAATCAAGCTGGTTGTCTGCTTATCAACAGCTTGGGTTTGTTTACAAGATTGTTCTTAAGGAAAACACTATGGCGGAAAAACAGAAACAACGATACGCCAAACAATGAAAAGAAACTTCGACAAGCGTAATTGATCAGAGATCCCCGATGTGCAGCCTGGAAGCATGGTTCTTGTGCGCAGAGGTCGTTTCCGTGCATGGGTCACTACTTCGTCACAAAGATTGCAAGACAGCAAGGCATACTGAAGACAGTATATTACCAGGGACCTTGCGGCAAGATCGAAGAGGCGTCTCTCTCAAATTTACTTCCGTACCGTCTCTGGAGATATGAAAAGAGGAGTCACAGTGGAGAAAACAGTGATCCAAGAGAATTGGTTCAAGGCGAAAAAGAAGAGGATAGAGCGAGATACAAAAGTGGCCAGCAGGAATGTAAATAAAATAGCTGAAGGCAAACTGCTTTCGTTGGAACTTCATAATTTTCTAATCGTTATTCACAGAATTAAGGACATTACGCCAGATGTTGCAGCAACGAATTGGTAGGTTGATAAAAAAATCGCTCGCGGTGTAGATTCATGGTCAATATGAATTGCACCACAGTGGCTATAATTAAAGAGACGTCAAGCCTTAAAATAACACTGACTACGGCTAGGTTGGTTCAAAAAATACCGCTAATTAGGGTAATTTCATTCACAATAATTTTTGTTCAATGTACCTGCGTGTTGGAGACAGCGTGGTGGAGACAAGTACAGGCAGCGTGTTGCAACTCATACCTCGAGTGTGACTGTAGGTGATGAGAACAATATACTGTACACAAGACCACCGTAGCCACCGTATATTTGCTCGAAGCACGCTGTTCACGAACTATGGATTCACTTCAATACCAGCAGAATTATTTTTTGACTAACTGTTCGCAACATTCAAAGTTCACGTTCATTAATACCGCTTCATACAAAGCAGCTGCATATCTGAAAAGGGCGATGAAGATCTCCCGCACAAGTCACCGTTAAGGTTGAAAAGCAAAAAAAAATGATATACTGAAGAAAGTTCTCCTAAAAGTACCAATTGAAAGAAATTCTACCGTTGCATTGCATTTTTTTTGGAGGAGGGGGGGTCAGCGCGGCGAAATGTTGTTCTACCTCATGCTTCTTTGTCATTGTAAAAAAAATACCTTTGGGCATTTTTTTAAAAATTGAAGCATGTTTAGTTTTGTTCAGTGAAGAATAGCAAGAGGTCGTAATACTTTGTTCTAACTATGGGCCTCTTTCTGTTTGCCCTTTTCTGATGCGTAGTACCTTGAGGAGCAATAAACTTCAACCTCTAAAAAAAAAACGCGAATGAAGAAGTGGTAAATAAAATGACCCTTACATTTAAAACAATTAAACTCGCTCATATTGTGGAACTTTTCATGCAATATAATGGGAAAGCCTTGTTCTAGAAGCGAAAGTGCCTCACTTTTCTTTATAACCTGTTTAGCGTCCCAAACAAACCGATATGCAGCCGTCTTGTCAATTTTTCATTGGCATGCCTCCGTCGTGTTGTTGCCGGCTTTGATGCCATGCCTCGATCAACATCTCTAGTAACCCCGTTTTTTCGAAAAGTGACAAGCGTGACAGCATACAAAACCCGAATAAATATTTCGAGAGGTGTATGCGCTTACATATTTGAGAACAGAGTGAAATACTTCACCATGTCAAGCAAATCGGATGTGATGATGCCTTTGGATAAAATGCCACAGCAACAATACAGCACATGCGCCACGCTATACAGCATACCTTCATTACGTTATTGATATGTAACCAACGTGGTTATGAGAGTTCCCGAGTTGTCTTGGTCTCGGCTCTAAAATGCGTGATTATTTATAAAATGTACACTTCCACAAGATTTGCTGAATTAGGAGGCATAATGAATGCAAGACGCATAAATTTATTCCACGCATTGATCACTGCGGAATGAATTGCCGCGTGTGTTGCAGCCTTTCTGTTGGTCTACTGTTTTCTCTTTGTGTGTGCTTGCAACTATTACCAGAATACAAAAAAAAACGAGCAAAGCAGTGCCTAATATTGCCATGTGATCTGAAAAGGAGACATGTTAGCGTTTTTTTCTTATGTGCGATGGTCACAGAAATATGGATGCATGCTGCGAGCTTTCAACGAATGCTGCAGTCTTTGTTAAAAAGAAGGCAATGGTTCTTTTTTAGGAAATTGTAAAGTTTTTTCCTACTTCTCTTAGTAAGGTTGTTTTGTTTTTCAAGACATTTATTTGTACAAACTATACATCATTCCCGTTGAAACATAATATGTAAAAAGTGAGCACTCGCGTCGTCCCTTTAAAATTAGTCATTGCGCTTGCGTTTTGCAGTGCTCCTGACGATGACATAAATAGAAGGATGAAACGCTTTATATCCTTTCAATGAGATTATAACCACTTTTTAGATGACCAAACACGACAATAGAAGTCTTTCAGAGAATACTTGTCAATTGGCGTAGAGCTTTCATATGCAAGACAAACATTGACAATTTCTGAACGCGTTCACGGAATCTATCGCACACTTGAAAAAAAGGATGTCTTTGGTTTTTTTTTTTTGTGTCTGCCGTTACCTGATAGGATATCTTGCAAAATTCACTTCCTTTTCAGAATATTGCTCTTGATAAATCTTCCGAGGATTTTATGTTATCGATACAACGACGCTCAGAGTTTTGTGTTTGATGTAGCTATTTTACTGCAGTCCTATTTTTGAGACGAGGTAACACTTGTACAGCCTCGAGTTTCTTTCTTTATTCCGCCGAATATAATATTTGTGATGGTACCAATGCGTAAGAGACCCCCATGATACATAAAGAATAGAAGAAAAAAAATTTTCGCAGTATCCTTCAAGTCAAGTCCCGTAAATCTGCGTCACCGCAGACCTTCTGTGCACGTAGCTGGTCCTCGTTCAGCTAGCCTCACACCGACTGGTCCTCTTTCTATTTCGCCTATTCTTCTACTATTCGACACGTGGCTATGCCCGCTTTTTTTTTCCTCCATTTTTTCGATTTGATTATTTAACTTGACATTTATTTCTCTTTCTCACTGTTTCAACCTTTCTTTCTATGCCATGCTTCGCTATTTACCATTCTTCATTTTTTTTGTCCTCCCCTTCCCCCACATCTTTCCCCGACCTCCCTTTTCCAGTTCTTTTCTGTACAGGGCTACGCTATGCTGTGTTTGTTGCCAAGGTAGCCGAGTGGTTAGGACGGTTTTCCCTCGCTCTAAACTTCTCTGTGTTTCTTTCTCTTTCTGTACTTGTTCAGTCGCCCATCACTGTTATTGCATCCCACACCCGACCAATCGGCGAACGCGCTCTGGGAGCGAAACAGAAGAGCAAGATGAAGGAAGGAATGAAAACACTGCACGTGGGTTCATGATGTTGACAATTTTCTGTCTACGACACACGAAAAAGCTCGAAAATAGCAGGTCTGCCGTAAAAGCTGTAACCTGTTTACATAGGCCGAGCTGCAGACTAGCTTGGCACAGTGAGTGTCTTCGTTCAGTTTTAGTCATCGTGTCCTCTCGTGATTCAAGCGTTCACCACTGCTCTATACACACCTATATGTGATCATAATATTAGACTAACAGAAGCGCAACGACTTTCTTATATGCGAAAGTCAATAGTAGCAAGAGAAGTCGTGTACAAGGAAATGACCGAAAGAGTATTTCAGCAAACGAAGTGACTGAGTGAATGGTAGCTGGTTGTACGTGCTCTAAGGTGTACGCGTTGGTAACAAGTTAAAAACACATTTTTAGGTCACCATTTCCTGCGCACTGGCTGTGGCGGATGGGAGCTCGATTGAAGGAAGAACATGTGAAGGGCTCAAATTGAAGCCCGCTGTCAGGCAATTGTCAATAGCTTCTATTTGCCGCAAAGTGGATATCGGCACCGCCACGACGAAATTGAAACGGTTTCCTGCACAGTGCCTTGAGGCCATTAGCGACCGCTTGACGAAGTAGATTAATGCGGATATGTCAGCGCTAGTGTCACTGGAAGCAGCATAGTCAGGTTGCAAGGAAAGGAGAAAAAAAACAGGGGGGGGGGGGGGGCATCAAACTGGTTTTATCCAAGAGCGGTGCATAGCACTTCGTAACCGCAGCTCCTGCAACTTCTGGTACAGAGCTCACTTGCGAGTTGCTTCTTGGGAAATGAAAGCAGAGAAAAACGCATTTCGGCGATATCAACGGCAGGGAGTGTAGGTGGCTGTTTGAGTAGGTGACGCAAGCAATAAGAGGCAAAAGAGAACTACCTCGACTGCTCTTCTGTCTGAAACAACGCTTCCTATTGCGACGCCCTTGTTCTCTCGCTTACAATGTACACGCACGTTCCTCGCGGCTTTCATATGAGGCCCCGGTTCCTCGAGCAGGGAGAAGCGTGAGGACAAGTCAATCTTGGCGGACACAGACGCGCCGACTCAGCGGGCGCATGTGTGGCCACTGTGTCCTGTCTCCGACACAACCGGTGGGCAAACACGCGAAGAATGGATGTGCCCGGCGGGCATTTCTGGTGCTCTCTTGTCATTCACGCCAGTACTTGCGCGGGGCACACGCACAGACGTTCTTCGGATGGCTCTTGGGCATCGAGTCAGCACACGCCCTTTCTGGGCCGGTCGACGTCAAACAACCTCGACTGCGGCGCAGTCGTTTGCTTTGGTTGGTTTTGAAAATGTCTTTGAAGCCGGTGCATAGGCAACGCCCACCCTCGGTGCTTCGGGGTATCGGGGCATTTACTCACGCAACTGCAGGTAAAGCTGCCCGCGGTCAGGCGTAGTTTCTGTGAATTCTGCTGATAGTGATGTCCATATCCTGACCCTGCCTGCGTGCTTTCACCATGGAGCCATGCCTTAATTCAATTCATACAGCCGGAGGTCCCTCCAATTTGTGAAATCTAATTACACTGCAGATTACATTTACACCAAGTATGAAGTAATCGATGTGTAGATTAAGCACCTTATGAATCATGTACTGGAAGCTGAGCACACGCAGTCACTTACGTTTTTTCTTTGTCTCTTTTAGCACGTGTGTCGTGCACTAACGTTTTGGCTGCGCGCGCCATCTGTCTGAATAAACGCAAAGCGTGAATTCTTAATGTCTCTATAAGCCCAACGTCAGAACTTTTGGGCGCTATTTATCTGGGTAGCCGCTGACTTCATTTTAGTACAGGGTTATCAATTACTTCTTCCCGCACACGACGACAATGTTCGTTAGCCGTGCATAATGTAACCTACATGTAACCAGCAGTTTTTCTGGGGTTGTGACTGTATGTGCAAGCTTTGGATGGTTATCGGCGTTTTGTAGATTTACGACATGTTTTCTGTCAATAATAAGCAATTTGTACCTAATTAGTTCAAGGAATAATTAGCAAACACTGTTATAAAAATTACTGACACAAGAAGCAAAATTTGACAGTGTAGTTGACCACTCGCAGAACCATTACATTGCAAAAGGCAACTCCGCAACTCGACGAGTTTTACATTCTCAATAGTAAACTAAACAGCGCAGGTTTGTGGTTGATTTTCCTTACTTGACGGTGCATGCTTGCTTTCGATTTCCACAACAATACACTTGTCAGAACTTGAAAGATCTGTGGGGTATCGGTGGATGCCATTTCTTGAACGTTGAATGTAGACCATAGAAAAGGAAACATTTTATGAAAATAAACCACTTGATTGCGTTTGGCGTAATGTTTATTTCCAATGCTAAATGCGCAAGAAACTCACTCGGTTTTCTAGGCAGCGGACAGATTGACAGAGATATTCGCTCATCTCTGGCGACTATACAGCACGCCCAAAATTGAAATGATTATGCAGTTGAATATCAGAAACCTTTCTCAACTCATCAAACTTCCTAGCTCTTATCGCCTTCTTGTAACCCTGATTAGTATCTATTTGATTTGCATACACAGATGTACAAGGACAAAGAGGAAAGAGGGAGAGGGCAAGCTGGCAACTGCCACCTGGAGGGGCAGAACACCTGCTAACTCTTTCGGGTGGAGGAAAGAAACAGAGGAAATAAAGATTAGAGGGAATAAAGAGGAAGGAAGGTGAGGAAGAAAAAAATTGACGAAGACATTGACGAGTATGAGTAGAAAAAACGTAAAGAAAAATAATAATAAAGAATGTCTGTAATTGGGTGACCAGGTCCGTTTGGTTCATAATTGTAAGAAGAGCTCCGTGGGCCTGGTTGCGTCGGGAAGCACTACCACTCGTAAAGAGGTAGTCGTCTAGGGTCACGCACTTAAGCCCTAGGGTTTTATATTCCTTAATTAGCAAAGACCGCTGCGTAGCAATTGTGGGACAGGGCACTATGAGATGCTCAAGTGTTTCGCAGGAGCCATAAGCTGCGCACAACGGACTGTCCACACGCCCTTCCTGGTGCAATCGTTCACGCACCAGCACAGAGCAAACTCTTAGTTTGTACAACAGCGCTCGGGAATGACGAAGCAAGTCATGGCCACGAACACGGGGAGGGAACGATCAATTTGCCACACGCTGGTCTGGGTGCTACTTTAGAAGATGCTGGCGTATAAGCAGACGAGCGTTGTTCATCGTACATAGAAATCTCGGACAGTCACAGCTGTCACGGTTGCATGACGAAGCAAGTCGATCCGCTTCTTCATTACCCGCAATGCCCACGTGCGAAGGTACTCTCTGTGCACCTAGGCATACCCCACGTGACAGAATGTTGTCGATGGATTTCATGATGCTGCTTATAATAGGGCTGTCGGTCTCCTTGCTGGTGAGTCGGCTAAGGGCATCACGAGAGTCGGTGAGGTTGACAACCTTCGATGCTGGTAACCCTTCTTGTACGTACTTCAAAGCGACATCAATCGCTGCTAGCTCAGCCGTCGGTGATGATGAGGGGTGCGGTATTTGAAACAAACTGCCTAATATTGGTTGAAGGGCAGAAGAAAGCTTCAGAAGCGCTGAGGCCATCGCTGCATACAGAAACATCTGGAGATACTTTTGCATAGTCTTCGAAGTTTTCAAATAGGTGTGAATGGGCTAATTGATATAGTTCCGAAACAGGTTGGTCACACTTTTTGCGTATTCTTGGAATTGACAGATGGGTAGGGAAGACACATGGGCTGTGCTCTGTCGATGTTTGCAAGGCAATAGTTTCGCCGGAATCGCCAGTAATGTCCTTGAACAAAGCTGCCATTTTACCCATTCAAGAAAGTGGGCGCAGTAACAGCCTGTAAAGGAGTGTCTTGCCATCTGGGGCTCGGTTCAAACGCTCAATATGATGCAGCGCTCTCTGGTCAGCTTGCAGCCTTAGCGGCAACTGGTGTGCTTAAGTAACTAGTGGGATGGATTGTGCTTCACGAGGTAAGCCAACCAGTACTCGGAGAGCCATATGGTAATCCCGTTCCAGCTGAGACATTAAAGAAGGTGGTGCATTCACGACTGGCAAGGCATACATCACGCATGAGAGTAGAACTGATTGGTAAACCTGTAGCGCCGTCTTCTGATCAATTCCATCACCCTTAGCAGTAAAGGCAGCGACATACTTGAACAAAGACAGGGATTTCCGCCTCACAGTTTTAACAGCAGGGCGCCAAAAAAAAGGCGACCATCGATTATTACACCCAGGTAGCGATATTGGTGTACCCACTGTATCGCTGTATCTCCGATGTAAAGCCTCCTAAGGCTTCGACGAGCGTGTTGCCTTGGATAATACGTGATCGCAGCTGACTTCACAGGTGAAACCTGCAGGCCAGTTTCCACCAAGTATTCTGAAGTTGCATATAGAGCTCTCTGCAATATACCACGGAGATGTGGACCATGGTGTGACTGACCACTGACCTAGAGTGCGATGTCATCAGCATAAATCGCTATGTCTATAGTAAAGTTGCTTTCTTGCGGTAATCGGCCTGGAAGTCCAGCAAGTACGCGGGTAAAGAGAAGTGGTGACAAGACGCTGTCTTGCGGGACGCCACATTTAAAAGCGCGTGGTTCACTCTGTACTTCTCCAATGTGCCCTTTCATTCTGCGCGCAGATAGAAGATCACAGAGAAAGTGTAACAGACGACCTAAAATTCCTCCATTCATCAGTGCACAAATAATCGCCTTATGTGGTACGGAGTCAAACGCTTGCTGTATAACAAGAAATAGAACATACGCTGAATGCCTGTTTGCTCGAGCATATTCAAGTGATGATACAAGATCTGCTATACTGTAGATGGCTGAACGGTGGCGACGAAATCCGCTCATGACATCAGGGAAGAAAGTGAGCTCCCGTAACCTGGCGCCCAGACAAAACAGTACTATATGGTCCATCCGCTTCATAATATGAGAAGTTAGTGATGTTGACTGGTATGACTTCAGGTGTTGTGCAGGGCGACCAGGCTTTAAAGTTGGCTTCACCACATGCGATTTCCATTCAGCAGGAATCAGACTCGTTTGCCACACTTTGTGGTATTCGTTCAGAATACATTAATGAAATACGTCATCAACGTTTCACAAGGCTTGGAACGTAACACCATCTTCACCTGTAGCAGTGCGATGATAACGGAGGTGAAGTGCATGACGCAGCTTGGCCAGGGTGCATTTTGCCTCACTCACCTCGTATGGAGGTCTGTGTAAAATTGTTACGGAACGATAATTAGTGTTGTCTCTTGACATAGGGCCGGTGAAAATATTAGCAAAATCTTCCGCAGGAATTTTCGGAGACTGTCCAGTCGTGATAGCACAATGCTGTAATTGGGCTCTTGCTGACCTTAGGTGTTTGGAGAGCCCTAAATGTGTGCCATAAATTCCCAAAACCACTCGCCATATGCAACGAGCTACACAATGCGGCCCAGCGTTTTCGATGAAGTTGTTTTCTGTGCCGCCTAATGGCTACTTCAAGTGGTTATAAAGTGTCAAATCATTGCTTCCTTTGGAACGATGTGCCCTTCTGTAAGCACGTCGACGACAAGCACGTAATCTCAAGAGCTTTAGTTCAGAGTTTGGCTTGTCTATGCATCGTAGTCGTCGTGCTGTAGCTTGCTGCAGACATTCACTCACTAGCTTGAGCGGGTTATCGTGTGATGGCACCCCTGCAATCAGCTGACGGAACTTGACCCCATTCGTCACTGTGTAGGCAGCACTGTGGCTGCTAGGAGAATTCTCTAGAATCAGTCAAATGGGCAGAAGGTCTGAACCCCATGGGTAAGCTTCGCTTGGTCAAGTAAGACGCACATCTCTCGTTGATATCGCAAGATCAATGGTGCATTGTTCCTTTCCTCTGCCGCCAATTATGGATGAGCTGCCATTAGGGTCTGAAGATTATGTTTAACAATAAGCTCATAGATTTCCACTCCACGATTGCCTTGTGGGCGACAACACCAACGAGGATAATGGGCATTGAAATCTCCACACAGTAGAAATGACGAGCTTCGTCGAGATAGCAGGTACTCCAGCGATGTGATGTCCGAAGATCGCGCTGGCCGAAAATATATGCTTGTCACAGTCGTAATCGTGGTTCCGAGAGTAATAGCAACTGCTACACATTCAAAAGTCGGCGTCGCAGAGGTCACTTGCGACAATCACTGCAAAACGAACATCAGATCGTATGCACAATGACAATTTCGAGGCATTTCGTTGATGCGTTGTGTCTGTACACTGGAAAGATGCACACGCTATCACCGTGTATCGGGTGTTACTGCGAACGCCTACGTAACCCCGAAGTCTGAACTCGTCATTTCTCAAATTGGTTTCTTGGAGAGCTACAACATCCGGCGGATTCTTCATTGCAAAGAGCCTAAGAACGAGATCAGAATGGCACGGCATTAGAGACCTGACGTTTCATTGCAGCACATAGCCACAGGGCTTGCGATGGGTGTTGACGTTGCTTTTAGTGAATACTGTCGAGAACTTGAACGAGAGCCTCCAAGAGCTGTTGTGCGGCTAATGATGCTGGCGTTCGACGATCGGCTATGAGAGATCAGACGACGTTAACAATCATCTTAAGCATTGTTACAAGTGGGGCATCAGCGTTGGCTGGCATGCCCTTTTTACAGTATTTTCTACTGCAGACATGGCCTTGGCGGAAGCTTGTTCTGACACTTTATGATGCGCGACCTTTGAGGAGGTTGCGTCCGACGGCTTTGATGGAAGCGCCGGCCACGATGTTGCCAAAATGATGGAATCGCGCGTCCCTCCGTCGCTCCGGTTTACTCAGACTTTACTATCCTTCTTCGGACGTACAAGTGTCTCTTCAGTTGTGCCGTTGCCAGCTACTTGACGGGTGCTTTGGATAGGCGTCTTTTCTCGTGATGCTATCTTTTAGTTTTCTCTTTCAGGACCTTCCATTTTTTCTTCAGAGCTGAAAAATTTTTGTCCGTTGCTAAGTGTCTACCATTACAGTTAGGGCAGCGAGATGTCGCACTGTCTTAAAATTTTACGCTGTGATTTGCGCCACATTTAGCACAGAACACAACACTAGTGCAGAAACACTGTACATGTCCAAGCTTGAGACATTTGCGGCATTGTAGAGGTTTTGGTAAGAAAGGTCGGACCTGGTATCGCGCTAGTCTGGCCTTTATGGGACTTAGTAGCTTATCGTACCCGAAAATAATCTTCACACACTTCGGAGAGCCAAACCTTCGAGGGCTGATGACTGTGCATGGTGGAGTGCAAACTATCATACTTTTCAAAACGTCATCTGAAAGTTCTATGTCTACATCCGATATAACCCGAGCTGTTACATTAGCGCCCTGTGGAACAAAAGCCCGCACGTTGACGTTGCATAGCTGAGATAGACCTAGCAGGGTTTGCACCAACTTCTCATCTGTTGCGTCTAAGGCAATGATATTTTTCCTGGGATTCACTCGTACTTCTTGAATCAGACCAGGGGCAAGTTTGAACAAAAAGTCATGTAGCTTCTCTTTCGAGATAGAGTTCAGGCTTTCCGTGACGTCGACGGGCACATAGCCAACTGTCGTAGTTACAATGCTGTTGCATAATACGGTCTCTTCACTTGAGGACGATGCCGCTAACTTCTGTCTTGACCGTTGATGCTTAGTAGGTAGAAATGCATCCGAGTCATCTGACGTAGCATCAAACTCGGAATCGGCAGCTTCTGATGTCACTGAAGAGCTGAGCCGCTTCCTTGCAGTGGCAGGTCTACCCATGCCCCTAGGCAGGGCCACCACCATCTCATCCATAGCGAGACTTGCCCGGAGGGTCCCTCCAGCAGAGCAGAGATCTCGAGTACCAGTACAGGCAGTGCTGGTTGCCGAAGATGCACGATGACACACATAAAGTAGAAAAAAAAAATCACCAGTCAAAGAAACTGACCCTGATAACGTACTGAAATTTAGGCCTAAAGCTCCTATTGGTCGTACAATCATACAGTTGCTCTGCTGTGTAATACTATATTTATTTATTTATTTATCTTAGAATACTAGATGCCAGTTTCTTCAGAGATTACAGTAGGTAAAGAACATAAAAAATAATTTTACTGGCATAGGGCGATACATGTATCATTGCAGAATGCTTATTGTACTGAAAGAATATTGAAATCATTTTAATAAAAAGAAGTTCACCAAACAGATACCGGCGAAAATTATAATAAGAAAGCACATATGCTTTTATGAGATGGATGGGCACAGCATTTAGCTACTTTAATTGCTCTACTATGGCAATAGGGCTATTTGTGAAACAAGTGTTCTATTTGTATTTTCAGTCACTTTGGAGAACTTGCTTACAAATGATTCGTTTGATGAAGAAGGTTTCAGTGAATACCAATCTTTAGTTGCCCATAGGAAAAAGCTTAAAATTGGAAATTAGTAGTGTTAGAAGAGTATCCGGTTGGTATATAGGAGTACTTCGGAAGTGTTGGTCTTCCAAGGGAGTGAGATAAATGTCCTAAGTATTCGTATTTACTGCGACTTGGAGAAGCTAGAGGCAGCTCAAAGAAGCTACTTGTATCAGTTATTTCGGTTTTGTGGTGTAGAGTGGCAGCATTCCTACAAAGATAAGTCGTTGAGGCTGCCAGTGTATACTTCTAGCAAGTAGGTTTCTTTTCTTTGAACTGGTTCTATTTTGTTTACCTGTTGCTCAGAAGACACTAATCAGAAAGGACTAGCATATACAGAACAGGCGAGGGTTCCATAGGCAACGAATACGGCGAACCTTAAGACGTCTTTTTAAGCAATATAATTGTTTTAGGTAACCTCCAGCAATGCCTCTAATCTGATTTTCGAACATCTCGAACAAAGCGTAGCTAGACAACGATGCCAGAACATTAACTGCATAAGACACAGTGATGTACCTGTCCTTCCGCTGAGTACAAATTATTCAGGGCCGGTTACTAACAAGCGTGGATATTAATTGTCCCAAAGGAAGTCTTCAATTAAAGATCGCTGGGAGTTAACTCCCAGCGAGGCGGCATGGTGTAAAAACTATTAGGTCAGTCATGCAGTGTGAAGTTTTCGGGGGAGCAGCACATTGGGCAAAGCTAATTCGCCTCAAAGAGGCAAATGATCCATTGACGCAAGAACCTCGTCGCAATTAGCGATGCCCTAAACGACGCATAATATGTGAGGATTCACCCCAACGAGCGGGTGTTACTGGAAATCTCGGCAATGATAAAATAAACACGCGGGAAAAATAAAAATGAAACCTAAGCATACGGCTGCGTATTAAATTGCTTCTTGGCCCCGTGTAATTCCAAACATTCGATTCATATGCAAGACGTGCTATTGTTGAAATACGAACAAGCGAGTGCTAAACCATGCTGCAGGCATCCTTTGCGACGGACGAATTGAAGACAGTTTTCGCGTACGTTTACAGTGATATTTCGTAGTTGTTTTTTGAAACATACGCGTCTTGTTTTCAATTAGGTCGCAGCTTCTTAGATTTTTAGATCACTTACCGAATGTAACGTAATTCAGCTACCTCGCTCGCTGAAATCGCATCCAACGCTTCACGATGCAGTTCCGAGGCAAGAGGTTCATGCAAGCGAGAGAGGCGTGAATGCAACGGTATTAACCAGAACCGATTTCTGCGGTGCAATACGTTCACGTAAAACGAACCGAACAAGGAACCCGCCTGTTAAACCGCCGGCTCAAACGCATCCTCGCAACTGATTAAACTATACTCGGCAGCAAAGTTCTGTGGAAGCACAGCCAAAGCTACGGAGGCGGAGCTTTTGTACAGGGCTTACTACGCCAACTAGTTCGTTTTTATGCGATTTCGGTTTCGCAAGCACACCAAACATGTACTTTTTCGCACGAGCACCATGCAATAACTCTTACCTTTATATGAGAGAAAATTAAAAAAAAAACATTCCATTTTTTTGAACAAAACAAACAATGCGAAGCTTCTGTGAAGCGTTGAGACTTATTTCAGAAAAAAAAGTATGGCTGAGCAGGTACTGGGCGATTGAAAACATGCAAATTCAAGAAAGCATTTCTTGAATTTCAGTGCATATGCAAGAACTTTCTGGAGACGCTCGCGTTATATTTTTTATGGGACAGGAAGGCAACAATGCGCAACGGAAATCTTGGCATGCCCCGCCGCGGTGGTCTAGTGGCTAAGGTACTCGGCTGCTGACCCGCAGGGCGCGGGTTCGAATCACGGCTGCGGCGGCTGCATTTCCGATGGAGGCGGAAATGTTGTAGGCCCGTGTGCTCAGATTTGGGTGCACGTTAAAGAACCCCAGGTGGTCTAAATTTCCGGAGCCCTCCACTACGGCGTCTCTCATAATCATAGAGTGGTTTTGGGACGTTAAACCCCACATATCAATCAATCAAATCTTGGCACGGATAGGTCATGAGCAGGCGTCTGACGTTCGTAGATGCAAGTTGGTGAAACACAACTTTTAGTCGGCCGAGAATGCTGTTTTTCCACAGTCATCGGGGTAATATACATGAACGCGTCTGTTTCCCAGGTAAAGCGCAAAGAATTACTATTTTCGTAGACACTGACGGGAGTGGTGTTACGGTACACGATCTTCAGTGTTTCGCACCGTGGTCCCGACATTTCACCGCGGTTCCGACATATCCAATCACAGCCGCATTGCCGACAAGATGCGAGCGCCCCTGGTGACCACCTGTTTTTACATTTATCCGCAATACATGATAGAAGCGAAACGAGCAGCACGAGTGTGCTGCAGGTGGAACGAAAGAACCTGTGCGAAAGAGGACATACACCCACGAACACGCCTTTGGGAGGCGCGTGTTGAGTTGGCAAAAAGACAGCACAGCAATCACGCTGACGTCGCTGCACTGCTAAAATGTTGAGTCAGTGGCGGCGCTGACGTGCTCACTCGCTGTGTTTCTTTTATAACCGCCGCAAATGTCCAACATGCATTTTAAACGGCACGCACGTTCGTGTAGCCACTTTTATCAACGCTGCTATCACGCATTGCGCACTGTTTTGATGTCTCGGTCACCGCAGGTGAGCTCGGAGCCAACTGAGCTGCCCGAGAAGCTCGAGTCATCCTGCATTGCACCCCTGATCTTTAATGTCTAAAAAGGAGCTCTATTAAACATATGAGGTGAAGCATTGCGAAACACACAGCACGAGGAACGACAGGAACGCGAGAAGGCGCTGCGTTTGTTCATTTTCTGTGTTCCCGCCATTACTTAGGTGGTTCGTTTCTCAATGCTTCACGATGGCCTACTTCGCTCTATATTAAACAGATCTTGCTCGTGCGTAAACACTTCCTCTCCCCCTTTCTAATATCCTAAGTTATTTCACGTTCGCAAGAGAAGTAGGATGACACATGCCCTGCCGCTGGAATAACGAATCTAGCCGTTTTCAACCATTACACATTTCCACCTTCATATTCGCCCCTTTGTATTCGCCCCTTTGGGAGCATTGTTGAACCGCAAGGTTTCGGAGCGTGGCTTCGCCATGTCATCTTTAGGAGATCTAGTAACGAACCAACGAACAAGCTTCGTTTCTCCGCATGGTATTCAAGAACAACATCCTCGAATCGATGTCAGTAAAAACTTCTTGAAACTCAGCTGATACATTGATGTATAGTTTTTTTTAAACACGGTCCATTCAGTTATTGTGCTGCAGTGAAGCACTTGAAAACAATCAAGGGGCCTTGTCTTAAACCTCTGTAAATGAAAGCAGTCACCCATAATTGCAGAAAAATCTTCATTTAGAGAACATGCGCATTTTAGCAGAAAACTGCAATGCCCAGGATGGCGTTAGCCAATTTTTCTTTTCAGCCAGGAACGTCTCTCCGTACGTGCAGAAAAGAAAGATGAAATGAAACCCAGTTGTACTGGATGTTCGAGAAAATGCGCCATACGTACAGCCGATGTTGTGTAGCAGGCTAGCCTTGAGCAGAAACTTTTTATTGCAGCACGATTGCATCGCTATTCCAAGTAGGCTTGGCGTATCTCAAACTCTCCTTTCAACGTGCTATAGGAAGCCAAAGCAACACATGGTGGCACTGCCAATGCGGACAGGCAGCGTGATCTTTGGTAGAAAAGTAGAAATCGGGGATGTAGCTGGCACGTTTTTCCTTCCCTCCATTGCGCTGCCACTCGTTTACGTGCTCGTGCAGAGAGCGCGCGCGGCGTCAGAGTCACCTCTTAATGTACCGCCTGCAGTGCGGCTTCACAAAGATCTCGGAGCTGGACAAGCACGTCCGAGAAGCGAATCGAACCAAAGGTGTAAATAAAGCTCATTAGTCAAGTTTATGATGTGGAGCAGACGACGGAAGACGACGACGCCCGAGTCACTGCGAAATGCATTTCTCGAATACTCCGTGATAATACCGTGTACGACGTATGCCTCGAAGTAAGTTTCATTCTGCCGACATGAAGCCGCGTACTCTATCAATGTGCAGTGTTAATGTTTATGGAAAGCATATAATTGTTGTTTTGATGTTGTATCTATCAGTAGCAGCCGTGTACTGTCATGTGCAAACGTTTTCAGCGTGCTGAAAAAAAATAATTCAAAACTAAAGTTATAGGGTCATTGCATTAAAATGTCCGAAAAGTTTTAGAGTCATGTCCTCCATGCCATGCATAACCCGCCGACGTCATTGCGAAGCAGCAAGCTAAGTTTAACCACAACGAGTCAAGTTGAAATGCTCACCTTTTATTTTTCGCCTTTCATTTCATGATTGCTCTATCTTTCGTGAGCGCGGATGTGTTCGCAGGCTGTGACTAGATGGGAAACTCATAGAGCTTTACACGTGGAGATCATCCCTTGGTGTTTTCTGCATTGTTGTAGCAGCCCACAACACAGTACTTCGGACCTGGGTGACGCTTCCGTGGGGCCGCTTCTTTCATCACGGAAAGGCAACTTCGCACAGCGAGCGCCTCGTTTAACGCGCCAAGCTGAAGGCACGGCGCCCAAGTTCGCCGCACCGACTGCAGAACGCGTTGCGCGCATGTCGCACGCGCTCCCGTTTTGGCGAACACACTCACTCGCCTGCGACCTCTCCCGCGTCTCTCCTCAAGTGCTCCGAAGCTCGCCGCCACGGCCAGGCGCGGCGTTGTCGTCGCTCCACAAAGTTGAGCTTTGGTTCCCTACAGGGGAGTGTTCTGAACGACGAGACGCATGCTGCTCGTGGCATGCACCGACCGAGAGCACAGAGCAAGGGAATATGTCGTAATGGCCTTGGGCACTGCGGGTAGAGAATAAGAGCCTGGGTGCTTTTCTCTCAGTACAGTGGTGACAGAAACGGAGCAATTTCGAAGTGAATTCACTGTGTTTAACTTTAAACCTGGCTTCACGTTTCAAAAACACGCGTGCCTGTGCCCAACCACAGGAATGAACGCTCGCGACGTGCGCCTAGTACGGCTAAGGAACGTTGTGCTGATAGCCTCGGTCGATCCTAATGGCCAGGCTAAGGCAGAAGTGCACCACTAGGAATTGACAAGGGCCAAACAGGAAAGACTATTTTGATATTGGGCTGCATCGCTGTGTGCAGAATGATTGTTGGTTTATTCGCGCACCTACGCTCCCAACTTGCGTTACCCACGGATTTGCCTAATAAGAGGTAAATTTCGTTGAGCATCCGAAACACCTCTGCGAATGCCCAACTTAACCTGTCCAATTCACACGTCTTGCTTAAGTAACGTGCGTCACAACTTGTTTACTGCTCCTTCTCCAATGTTTTTATATCAACACACTGCCAAGGAGTTGCTGCAAACTGCACTTGAAGCATCTAATGTGCGGTGTGTTCCCTTCCTCCGCTTTGATCGTGCGTCTTATTCATAGTAAAAAAAGCAAGCTATAGACCTCGACAGTTAACCATGAAGTGTAGTTCCTAGCAATCTCCCTTGTCCAGCATGTTGTTCACCGAATAGTTCACGCCAGTAAAATCTAGACTTGCCGAGCAAGCAAAAGGGATGAAAAAGTTAGGCAAGATACAGCTTTCATGCTCGTGCTTCTGTTCTGGCTCTAACCCACTACGGAAGGTTGGCCAAGAAGCCGGTGGTTAACGTAAATGAAAAAAAAATGAGCACTATACAGGGCATAGCAGAGGGTATTTCTGGAGTTGCGCTCTATCGGGTTGCCTTTCTTCTTTCTTTCTACAGAATGCAGAATAAACCAAGTAGTCTGCAAATAAGTCTGGCTGAATCTGTAGGATGCTGACTAATTTACATCCCAAGACTTGTTTACGCAAGTGAACAGTCGGCCAGGGTAAATCAGTGGAAATGATACTGAACTATGTTGACCCGAAAATCACGAGTTCGATCCCGGTAGCGGTGGTCGGATTTAGATGTAGGCAAAATTGTAGGGGCCCATGTGCTGTCCGTTTTGAAGAACAAGTTAAAGAACAAGAGATGGTTAAAATTTCCGGAGCCCTTCACCACAGCATCACACATAATTATATCGTGGTTTGAGGGCGTGAAACCCTAAACATTATCACACAAGCAAACTTGCCAGAAATTTTTCCGTTTGTATGAAAGTACAACTGTAATAAAATTTGGAGGGAAAAATGAATGGGAATTTCTGTCCTATGAGAAATCTCAGTATACCAATATACCAAGAACCTGAATATTACAAGAATAATAGTAATACTTGGGGTCTAAGGTGCTAAGTCCTAATTTGCTGCGCCTGATAGAGCACCCCACCGCGGTGGTACTCGGCTGCTGACCCGCAGGTCGCGGGTTGGAATGCCGGCTGCGGCGGCTGCATTCTCGATGGAAAAAAAATGCTGCAGACCCATGTGCTCAGATTTGGCCGCACTATTAGGGACCCCAGGAGGTCAAAATTTTCGGAGTCCACCAATACGGCGTCTCCCATAACCCCTTCAGGCGCGAATTAAATCTGACGTAGCGAAAAAAAAATTTTGTTCAGATTATGAATACATAACGCTATTAAAGAAGGAATCCACAAGAAATTCAGAAAAAAATTCATTGGTTCAATTTTTCAATGGCGTCCACATATGTGGACATTGCGCCTCAAAGCAGTCATATTGTCACGTGACCGTTACCCAAGCGCGCGCACGAAGACGCAGGGAAAGGAAGACGACGAAGGTGCGCCATGGCTTGTGCGTGGGTTTTTCGCCATACTGCCTGTTGTATAGGCTCTAGTAAATACATATTTTACATCTCGCTTTCCTTGTTGCAATACCCATGAACGGTGGAGAAGAAGAAAACAAACGCTTTTATTTCGGAGGCTCGCAAATAATCATTGCAGGAACACTGCTTAGGAAGTCTTTTCCGCAAAAATAATCAGAAAGAGTCTATTTGGTATGAAACAAATAAAAACAGTCGTTCTGAGATGTCAGACAAAGGAAAATGTTGCATTTCCTGCAGCGGACACGGCTTTTGGATGTGCATTCCTCTCTCCGGCAGCGTTGTGCGTTAGCCATGTTTACTTGCTGCGGCCAATGATTAATCCCATCATAGCGAACAGTGCTGACTGGTAGTGGTGAAGCATTGGGTACCTTCTTTTTCACTGTTCGGGAGTTGTCATTGCTCGGACGTCCACGCTTCTTTTGTGGCTTATTGCTGTTCAGCAGGCAATTCGCGACGTCTGTTTGGAACGCCATCATGTCCAGTGTCTCTTTTCTTAGTAGCCCTGCTTTATTGGCATCCCTTAAGTATTCAAGCCAACTGTTGGAGAGCGCAAAAGATGCAAAATGGGAAATCACTCTCACAGGCCACTTTTTCGTTCGCGTCCGCATTGGGTAGAGGGACATGATGAAGTCTAGTTTGTCTACTCCACCCATGTATTTGTTGTAGTCCAGGACTACCTCTGGACAGTCAATGTCAACGTGGACCTTTTGGGATTCGCTCCATCTTCTCACGGTGCCAATATTTCCAACTCCAAGGTGGGTAGAAGCCATGTTGACGGTCCCGTTGTCTTGCCAACGAACAAGGACAACTTCGTCGTTCTGGGAAACCCGCTCATCATAGCTTCCCCGTCCTTCTTTCTTCATTTCCTTGTCTGTTTTCATGACGCATCCTGCCAAGCGGTTTCCCCTAATTGTGCCACTAGCCAAAATGCCGATCTTTTTTAACTCAAGAAAGAGCTTCACGGACGTAAAATAATTGTCCATGTAGCACTTGATGTTCTGTGCCTTCGGGAGGCTTTCAACAAGGCGCATTACGACGGAGCCACCAAGGCCAAGATGTGCATGTTCTTTGCTCACTCCCGTTCCCTTCCCTTGGTAAAACTCAAAGTCATGTGCAAGACCGTCAAAACTGCAGCGTACAAAAACCTTCACGCCTTCTGGGTTCGGTTTTCCTTTCACAAATTGCTTTGCAGCAATGCGTCCTGTGAACGGCACCATCTGTTCATCGATGCTATTCTGTTCCAAGGGAACAAGCTGTAAGCAGCGGCTTCTGACAGCTTCTAGCAACGGCCTAACTTTCCAAAATTTGTCTTGGCTGTTCGGGTCCCGTTCTTCATTAGCGTCGCTTATGTGGAGAGCGCCTCTGATTTTGAAGAATCGCTTCACGCCCATCGAATCGGCTATTGCGGGAATCCTCGTTGCAGTTTGCCAATACATTCTGACGCGTGGGTATTTCAGAACACCCATCAGCATGAGCATTCCAAAAAATATTTTGATCTCTTCTTTTGTAGTGGCTAATACGGCACCGTCTCTTTGCAGGACATACCTGTTTGTGAATTCAGCAAGGTCTTCAAATATCTGTTCGGTGAAATACTTGCTAAAATACACAAGTGGCTGCTGGCATGTCGAGGCTACTTCAGGATTGTAGTGGCAGTCAACATCACTTGGAGCAAAATCTTTCTTCACCCATTTGAACTCAGCCTTCGTAGATGCCGCAGGTGCGTTCGAGCTGACCGTGGCGTCTGGTCGTGCAGGCAGTGCAGCTGTGGTCGTGGATGCGGTCACCTGACCATTGGCAGGCTGAAACAAACAGCGTAAATTAGGGTCAAAGTACCTTTAGACAGTTTGGTGCCATATGTTTCCCGAGAACACAAAATAATGTCTCACAATCTCGAGCAAACTTACTATGTTTTCTTCATTTTCTGCTTCCAATTCGTCATCTGAAAAGTCGCCATCTGAGATATCTCCATTTGATATTCTCATGAGGATTTCTTCTGCTGTCGCATCATCAACTTTCTGACGTTTTGAAGCATGATCTTCAAGTCCTGGAGACAAAAAATCACACATAACCATCATATCTGCGCACACGGTGCGAAATGGCTGCCCTGCAACAAAGGCAGCACTAAGGCGCAATGTCCACGATCGTGGACGCGGTATTTTACGCACCCTTTTTGACGTTATAAATAGTTTCTAGTTGCAAAAGTCTTGTTTATTGGCATGAGGTATCTCTTAGCTCTTACTGACAAGTGCATAATTTCATGCCACCTCGAATGAAACATAGCAAGGGCTTGAAAAGTGAGAGCCACTTACGTGCGCCGCCGTAAAACGTGGAGGCGTCCATCTTTGAGAGTTGTTTTTGTAGTTATTTTGTGTCAGCTGCGGCAGATGGCGCCACGGGTCGCTGCAGCAACATGTAGTGATAGAGAGAGCACTGGTTGCGCGCGAGATTCAAAGTAAATTTCGAGATATTGAGCTGTGAAGTTGGCGTCCACAAATGTGGACGCTGCGCCTGAAGGGGATAATCATATGGTGGTTTAGGGACGTTAAACCCCACGTATCAATCAATTATTTTACCTGATAGGGCACGTACTTTTATGATGATCGATAGGATGTACGGAGGATTTGTGGTTTACCATATTTAACCTCCGGAGCAAGCTCCTTCATCATCATTCACTTCGCGCATATGGCGCAATTGTTTCAATCAAGAAACTTGCTAGCAGACGCTGCCTGCTTCGGCGTTACCAGGTGAGAGGGGTGGCGTAGGAGAGGAGAGACAGAGAAAGGATATGTGCATACATAATTGGGTTTTAAATGTCACGGCGAGGAACGCCTAGAGGAGAGAGAGGGGCAGCGAGCAGAGGCTGCCTGCATCAGCGGTGGGAGGCGAGAGAGGAAGAGCGTAGGAGACGAGAGAGGATGGAGGGGCGCGCATGCGCTATAAGAGTGGTCGCGCCTCACACCGGATTGAGCTAGACATTGAGTCACTTCGCACCTAAATATTGGCACGGGCACTTTCGCCCGGCGATTCGAAGGTGGTAGCCTTACGGTACTTTTCAGTTTATTTATATTGACTTTGCTGCCCTACCCCTTCCTCTTATCTCCCTCGAAAGTGGTCTCCACCTAACGAGGCACTACCCCGGCGTTAGGAACATCTTCGACCGCACGTTGTCATGGGACCATGTGACGTCATGTTTTGCGCCGTCATAGTGACATCTCAGTCACGTCTAAAATCAAATGTGGTGATTTGGGGCATCGCAGCGTGATCGCGATGCCCCAATCTCTCGGCACATGACCTTTTTATTGCTCGTGTCGACGGCCACCCTTCCAGTCTGACGCGTCAAGACTTATATGGCAAGTACGGATGTCAGAGAGTTAAGATAACAAACTACTTACGCAACGAAAGGGACTCAGAGTTGGTATAGAGGACTGTTGTGAAACAGCCACCTTCGTTTTTTTCTGCCTTTGTCTCCGTGAACAAGCATCCACACATACACGCACCGAGATAAAAGCACATCACTTGTGAGTGGCTTGTGCAATGATTTCATTTATATGTCTGGTACGCTGTACAACAAAAACCACGCGTTTAGACATATATAAACGTACCGTCGCTACGATAGCCATTTTTCAACCTACTTCTTTAGTGCTTTTCGCTTTCCCCTCTTTTTTTTGAACATCTGTTGAACATAATATGTTCAGCAGATGAACATAATATGGTGCTAATTTAGGATCAACCCAAAGGCCCCCTCAAGGAGAGCCTTAACATTAACAGTAACCTTTTCAAAGAGAATACGACCCACCTCGGCACCAGTGGCGGCGAGAAAGAGGAGAACGCAGGCTGAGATGAACACGATGTGCTTCATGGCGTTCGTTTAGCTGCTCTCAAAGAAAAGACTCGACGTTCACTCTGCGAAGAAAAAGCACAGATACGTCAGCTTTCGGGATCATGAGGCACGAAGGTAAAATAAAAAGTGTAAAGTGAAATTGTTCGATGAAAGCAATGCACTCGCGTTATTCTCAGGTATGACATCTAGCCAAAGATTATTCTTACAATACACCTTATTTATACAAAACTTACCACTCAGTGTCTCTGAGAAGGCCAGATTCTGAAAAACCATGCATGAATGAGTGCCAAATAACATTCACGTAAAGTACACAGCCTTGAAAGAGGCACAAATTGCTATTTACTGATAGAACCTTTATATTAGCCAATTTATTTGACGAATTAAACGTAGTATAGCAGTGCTTGGTGACCTTGGTATTATGAGGCTGTGGAAGGTGTTTGTGTTGTTTTTTTTTTGGCAGAATGGCAGTGCACATGCCTGATATAAAAAGGGGCTGCACTGCAGTGCTTACAAAGGTGACAGCTCACAAAATAAAGAAACATTTCACGTTGCTTTTGGCAGCTCACCTGCGCAAACATTCGAAGTTCATGCACGTTGCTAAGTTTCACGGCTGTTTTTCATACTTATGCTATATGTGCGTCGATTAAATGCAATGACCAACGAAAATATAGCACGAAAGCTTTTTCCCGTTGTTGCTGTTCTTGTTCATTTGCGCGAAAGTGCAATGTTGGACGGCAATCGCCAGCTCCGTCATTCCCACACAGCTGCCCAAGAAACACCCATTCAAGACAATGCAAGTCCGGGTCGCTTGCGGTTGGAATTCCGGAACGTCCGTTTTTATTTCGTACGCTTTGTCTACCGGTATACTGATGCTGCACAAGGCAAGAAAGTTACAAACGTTTTTCATTTCAAACGAGCAGTCCGTCATCTTTTCCCGTGATCACGTCATGTTCCACTATTTAAAGGTTTATTTTCATGCGACTAAACGTAAACACTTGGATATAATCATATCACGATCCACGTAGAAGTTTTTTTTTTTTTACACCCTTGCAACTGGGCTGTTCAGCAAAGCATTGTATGAAGGAAAAGCAATACTAAAACAACTGATGCGGGTAAAGAAAGCCCTTAACAAAGAATAAATAAAATGAGCTGAGAAATAGTGAGCAAGCTGCGAAACAGCTCAGGAACCAATAACACGTTACCAAAAACGCGATTAAATGAACAAATAAAAAAACCGTGCGTATTAATAATGGGCGAAAATGGTCAGTGCCGCCTGTCTCATTTTTAACTTCCGATCGTCGTCGCCTTCCATAAATTTCTCCGTCAAATATTACCCGTCGCTTATCGCTGCAACGTCCGAGGTCGTATAATTTTACCACGAGCACTGGTCGCCCCCGATTTAACCTCTCATCCGCGGACGTGAGTGAACGGTAACCTCGTAAATGCCGAGTCACAAAGCTTCCGTCTTTCCCCCCTGGTCCCGTCACTGGCTAGCTGTAATGAACACTGTCGCAAAGCGTTAGCAGCAGTTCTTTTTTTTCTAGGTAGCTTCGCTAAAACATAGCGAACAACAACCAAAAAGTATACCGGTCAGACTCCTACATCCCCACACTTTGTTTAAACCGGCATGTGCGTTATTCTTGCACACAAACAGTGTGAAAGCTAAAACGAAAGAAGGAGACAATAAAGTGAGGGAAAGGCAGGGAGGTCAGCGACAAATTCTAGCATATGTTTTTCTACCCTGCAGTACGGGGAGAAGAAAACGGGAAAAAAAGGAAGAACTGGAACAAAAGCCAATAGTCCATCTGTTTGTGCATGATGAGTATAGTGCAAATGACTGTAGTAAGGCTGTTCTTGCCATGTGCTGTTCATACTGCGCCGTAGTGTGCAACACCGTAAGCTGCGTCATACACTAACTGCCGCATGAAAGGCTGCAGCACGCATAGACACGTGCACGAAGGAATAGTACTCAAGACGTACCATGGATGCGTCCTTCGATAGTTCCCACATATAAGTGCGCTCTAGCCTTTCATAATGCACTACTAACTTACAGCCCCACAAGCCATCCTCGGGAACAAACTGTAAAACAGTACATATTGGGACACGGTGAAAATTATTGGTGGCGTTGCTCGCACCTCATCGTGATCTGATTCAAAGCTTTGCAGACATATGTGGTAAAGGTAAAAGCGGGTGCACATTGCCACCCATCTGCCAGATTGGGATGCATGAGACGCAGGAAGCCGGAAACATGGCAGTGAAGGGCACAGATATTGGGTGGTATTCCAGTAACACTTATTGGGAGGTTTCCATAACAAACAGACCTGGTGGAACTTTCGAAGTTGATGAATAGGCGTGAGGTAGCTGAGGTCATAAGGTATAACAGTAAAAAAAACAGAGCAGGCTGTAAAGAGTGGCAGGACTCTAAAAGATACGAAGGCAAACTTGTGCATAGTTAATTATGTGATTTGTGCATTAAGGAACAAAGAAGGCAATGTCATAACCATTATAGATAGGATATTCGAGGTGGTGGAGGAGTCCTACAGAGAGCTGTACAGAAGCCAAAATAGTCAGGGTTATATCGTGCGAAACAGTAATAGTCCAGAGTAATGAAACATCGTACTTGTAACGACAGGGGATGTAAGGAAAGCTCGAGAAGAAATGCAAAGAAGCAATTGCACTGATGATGTTATGATAATAATGGACCTCCTGATTGATGGTGAAGAAATTGTGTTAGAAAACTGGCCCCCTTATATGCAAAGTGTCTCTTGACTCCTGGGAAGGGAACGAGAATCTTGCAATAACGCCAACATCATTTTACTACATATTCAATGATACGTCAAGTACTTGAATAATTGCAGGCCAATCAGCTTACTATCAATTCTCTAGAAACTATTACAAAAGTATTATCTAATAGAAATAAAGCGACATTAGAGTTCAATCCCAGAGAAGGCAAACGCACGAAGGCGCAACAGAAAGTTGGGTAGGCCGATGAGAATATAAAGTTCGCAAGGATAACGTGGCAATGCAAAACAGGAGACCAGCTTGATTTCCGCATCATGGGAGAGGCCTTTGCCCTGCAGTGGGCGTACACAGGCCTATGATAATGATGGTGATGCACTAGCAGGGCTACAGTTGATACTACCAGGGAAAATTCTTCACACGGCTCACTTTAACATTCAGGCTATAAAGGAAAAAAAAACAAGAACCAAAAAACGTGAAATAAATGAACTGCTAATGATGGTGGTGAGCCACGTATATGTAGGAGAGCTATTCGAAAAGAACACACTATGTAGAAAAGCTAGAAACATATTCATGTTAACGTAGCGGAGCATTCACACAAGTTGGTCCAGACACCCCCGTGCTGACAGATTATGTTTCGAATATATTGTTTTACGGAGCAGCGATAAACCATGTGCACGAAATCATTTTGCACACCACAGCACCCATAGTCAGAACACATGCAGGGTGACTCGCGATGAAGAATTAAAGTGTTCGAAAAATGCGTAGGAAAATGGCAAGTGTAAATGACATCAACAAAGCAGTGTTCTCAAACAACTGCAGCAGAAACGAAACTAAATATAGCTGTTAACAGATCCAGAACAGTTGTACCACAAACATTAGAACTGTACGTACAAATAAACAGAAGAACGACAATGTTGAATGATTTATGATGACAAAAGGTATATTTCCCCTGTTCTGTTTTTCAAGGCAAGATGTATGCTCGTCGTATTTTCAGGTACGCACACACGGGCGCACATAAGTAAAGTTAGGTGCCTGCATGCAGAAATCAGCTAAGCCGCGCCGGCACTATCTGTCTATAAAGTTTGCGTAAGAGAAACAGGTGGGTTCCGTACGCGCACGCGTGCTCTGTGGCAGATAGGCGATCGTTAGGGCCTCGGAATGAGCCCGCGAAGGAAACGAGGCGTACCGAGCCGTGACGGCGACGCAGACAAATGAAGTCGCCTATTCGGCTAGAAGACGTCTTTACGACGCCATCAAAGGCTGCCGAAAAAAGAAAACCAATACGGTAGCTTGACGTCACTGGCGTTATTAGCCCAAAATACCGGGCTGGGTGACGACCCAGAAAGAAGTAGTGCACGGTGCCTAGATAGGTCTGTATATGCACACACGGATATTATATTTGACAGTCAGGTAGATTCTGCATGGTGCCTCCGATAAAGTCAGCTGCAAATTGTTGCTGACGGCAGAGTTTTGACATTCTCGCCTTGTGTTTCTTCTTGTTCCTGTATTTTTTTTTGCTCGCAGTCATCACACAGACCAGATTGAGTGAGCATACCTTTGCCTGATGCTAAAAACGTAATGCGCCGTGCTACACTAGTTTCCGTTGTCGCGCGCGGCAGTTTTGCCATTAAAACGACAATTCATGTTCCAGGCCCGTTATAGCGCCGGGTAGTGCTGGAATCGCGCTTGTGCGCCGGAGCTATTGCGTCCGAGGAGTTAACGGCGCAACGCTACTATCGCCTGTACCCGTAAACGAGCTGCCTTTTTGAATACACACTTGCCTCATTCCTAGTCATAGACTCGGTTCAACCCCTTTTTTTTTGTATAGAATCCCTGAACGGAAGCTTTCCTTTTTTATTATTTCAGTTCCTATTATTCCCTGGGTTTATAAGGATATCACGCCTTCCATGGCTGTTATACCGCTCATATGTGCTAACAAAGTGTGAAGTTTGCAGCGAGAAACGTGGCTACAACGTGGCTATTTAATCTTTTTTTAACAGCGGCGAAGAAGAGGGTGCGTGGATAAAAACATAATCGTCATACAAAAGTGTTCCTCTTTCTTGCAAGCGTGCTTTTGATTCGGCAACATTAGTTTCAATTTTGTTCAGCGGCCTCGGTCTCTGCGGCGCTAACACGCCGCTAACGACACAGCGGGGAAGGCATTAAAACAGGCGGGAAAAAAAGCGAGACGTCGTTGCTTTTACGTGTCGCCAGGCAGAATGGATGCTTTGTTTTTCTATTAGGAAGGAAGGAATTTGTCTTCAAGACACGTACCACTTTTATTATGTCGTCTTGCTTAGAGCTTTGCTGGGCACTATAGTTTCCACCCTTCTATCTGTGCTCGCATTTCGAAACATCTCCTTACAATAACTGAGTCGATGAGGGGGCTTAGATTATGGAAGGACAGACTCGGATGGCTTGACAATTAAAAAAAGAAGACAGTGGAAGAGTTGGTAGTCTAGAAGCAGGTCAACGTTTATTTCACTAAGGATCTTTAAAGCTTAGGCTGCAATGAGTCCTTATAGTTCATAAATCAGGTAGAGTGAGGCAGGGAGTGTGGTTTTAAACTATCGTTTCTCGTAATGTGTTCAAGTCAGTCCGGTGAAGGTCTTTTCAGTTGGTTGGCACTCTTGCGAGAAGGAATCAGTACGGACAATGCAGTTACGTAGCGCTAACCGTTCAAAGTTTCAGTTTTTTTCTTTTTTTTTTTTTTGCATCTCATATCTGAACTGGACCACTAAACTGTTTTGCTTGGGCGAACCGGTGAATTACAGCGCGGGCTTCAGCCCTAAAATAAACGGAGAACATTTGATTCCTTAGTGAAGCGGGTTTTCACCGGTATTTAATGCAGGGAACACTGCACCTGATTGCCTAGAAGGGCATGAGTGTGCGTAGCTCGGTACGATCGAGTTTTTCCGGTCCAGAAACTGCTTCCCTTGGGGCTGCGCGCTTCGTGAGTCAAGTTATACTGAAGTTGCTGTATTCACAGCCATGCTTCGCTTAAAACTTTAATGTGCATTATTCACATGAGACCCGCACTCGACGCTCTTTGCGAACAAAGTATAATATTTACAATAGAACTGAGCATGATTCATAGGAGATAACTACTGGCAGCGTCCAAGCGCTCCTAATTATAATATTGGCGATTTCCTGAACAGTGCAGACTATAAACGATATCACGATTAACTTCCTGCCATCACATTTTTCCCCGCAAAAATACTTACCTCCTAACACACATCTTTTCGAACAAAAATAATTTCACCCAAGTTTTTTTTTTTTTTACAAACTTTATGGCGAACAATCATGTGCATGCACTGAAATACTGCACATTTACTGCCTCCACTGAAACCTTTCGAAATACTCCTGTCCTGTGCTGTTCATTAATCTTCTAATTGTTCTCCCTGAGCAGCTGTCAAGCACAGTTAGGCTATCAATGTATGCGGATTACCCATGCGTTCGGACGTCTGCCGTGACAATCCTGCAGTTGCAAGCCAGACTTCAAAGAGCTGCCGTTCGAACTGCCCATTACCCATTACCTACAAATTCGAGGCTCGGAAATTTCTTCCGAAAAATGCGGCCTCGTGGATTTCCCACGAAAACCTATGGATAATTTCGGCATAATCATCAATCACCATCATATACCGTACATTCAATCACACAAGCTCCTGGGTGCCATAATAGACAGGGATTAATAGTGGAGTCATCAGCATGTATCGTACCTCAAAAAGCGGTTGATCGTCATAACCCAATCATTGAAGTTCTTCGCAGGGAAGAGTTTAAGAATTTCACCCACTGAAATGCAACAGCTGCGTAATTTTTTTTTCGGCTACCTGTGGTACAGCTTGCCCACACTAACCAACGTTACCAAAAGACGCCTGCCAATATTACGAAGTGTTGACGCCCAAGCACTCCAGATTTGCTTAGGCCTGTCTGTTAGCGCATAGACGGCAGCTTCTATAGCGATCGCCTCGTCAAGAAACACTTTGACTTGGTAACACTCAGGATACATACAATACGTTTTGATTGGACTTCCCGCCACCACCTAGTCTGCAGCTGGTATTTGAGAATGCAGAAGACGTCCACCGTTTACTTGAAAAAAAGAACGTGAAACTTGATTTCAATGGCTCCCACGTCACTGTGGTATTATCGGCAAAAAACAAGCCGATAAAGCTACCCATTCAGCACATACAGAAAACTGTCAGATATTTTTACCGCTCTCCATTACTGACGCTGCACAGGATGTCTACGTGCTTCCTCGCCAGTGCACCACGTCGCAGTGGAAAGAGCCGCACGGCTGTATTCCTTGGATCCCTATGTCTTCGAATTCCCTCAGGACTTCGCCGATATGACGCTACTACGCCTTTGTGTAGGCAATGGTTCGGAGTCGCATTTACGCACGCCTACGCATTTCGCATAGGGATGGCTGACACGGCATCATGTGACGACTGTAGCAATGTTGAATCTGTTCAACATTTCCTGTGTGAGTGCCCACAGTACAGTTTCCGGAGACAAGAGCTTTTCAATACGTTTGTTACACTAGACGACCGTATTCTTTCAGAAGAATGAATCCTGCGCCATCGACCGGGTCTACCGTCTCGAAAGAAGGCTGTGCAAGCTACTGCGCCTAATTCGTTCAAGTGGCCCCTGAGAACAACTTTGTTCGGAACGTGCTGCATGTGCGTGCAAGTGTGTGTATGTGTCTTTTTCGCTTTTATTTATCTATCTCTCTTTGTGTTCTGTACAAATACTATTTCCCCACCCCTATGCAGGGTAGCAAACCATCTACTTGTACCGGGTTAACCTCCCAGCGTTTCAATTACATCTATCTCTCTTTCTCTGGGATGTAAAACTGTACTTATTGCACCTGTATAGAGTCTTTCTCGTCAGAAGTTTGAAACAGCGGCGCAGCTATCTGACAGAGCACCAAATTGTCACGCAGAGTTCCCGAGTTCCAATTCCGCTCAATCCTGCAGCTACGCCACTACAATCACATTGCCGCTTAAGCCTTATACCACCTTTCGTACTAAAAAAAGAGAGCGCCAAAAAAGATGTCAAAGACATCTGCTCTAGTGCAGACTAATACTCATTTGTTGCGTTTTTTATGCCAATGCCACGATATGACTCCAAGGCACGGTGTATATTGATCAACAGGATTTGAAAGTGCACTGACATCGCACAGACAGGTGGGCCTGGGTTATGTAGCCTCCACCAATAAGCGACCGTCATGATCGTGATAAAGCCCTCGACATCCGAGTTTTATTAGAGTAAACTCTCTAGTCTTGCTCTGGCAGCGCTCCATGTCATCGCCGTGTACCACTGCAGCCACGGGCTTAGAGTGTTCCAATCTGTAGCACTGGTCGCCCTATAAAGCTTTGAGCTTGGCCCCCAATACATTGAGCTGCTACGCTCAGCAAATGAGAAGGTGGCTGCCGATCACCTAAGTGCGGCTGCGTCAGCTTGGCTTTAATATTCGGTGACCAGACATGGTACAATTACCTGTACGCACTCCATCCTTGAGCTTTTATACCCGGTACCTACTTACTCATTTGCTGCTCAACGTCCGTCATTAATTTTTCTACGCGCTGCATCTAGTTCAATAAATGACTGTTTGATGAAACGACAACTGACTGAGTCAGAATGCCGAAGTTCGGTTATAAAAAACAAGACACACTCAAAAGGCCCCGTTCATCTACGAGGTGCGAATAATGATGAAAATAAATGGATGTAGAAATTAATAAGCCTCAGCGCTAGTTGTGCAAAGCCGGTGCCTACGTGGCAAGTATGCCACGAGGGGCTGAAATATTAACGATAAGCGATTCATCGTTGACTCGTAGTGCCACTTCCTTCGTATTGGTCTGTTACTTGAATGCCGCTACCGGACTTAATATTGTTCCTGCGGTACTGCAGCCGTCCTGACGCTAGTATAGCTTTCCAGGTAAGCGAGTAGAATTTTTGTTCGCAAACTTCGTGACAGCTGGTTCAAGGAATTACCTCGTAAGAGTAGGAGGCCAGATTCAGGCTACAGAGAAGGCGACTGCCCTAGGGGAGACTAGCGTGTACCGAACACCGGGTGCCGGAGTAAGATTTCAGCGCTAAGGAGGGCAAATAATTGAACGCACTCGGAGGCGCAAACTAATGAATAAGCGAGAGCTGGCCATTGGGATAGCGCGCGCACGCTCAGCGTGTTCGCGGAGGTTATTGGAGAGTGCCTCACGGTCGCGAGAACTTAGCGGATGTGGGGCTGCTCAAGAAAGTCATTTACGAACCCAGCTGTGCACGTGTAGTGCTATGGGCGACGTGACATGCTCTTGCCCTTAGGTCAGCTATACGCGCCAA